>NC_053041.3:64137390-64871709 GCF_002575655.3 Aegilops tauschii subsp. strangulata | reverse complement strand
TTCCTCCACGATCGCGGTTAGCAACTTGAACCTTTCATGTGTCATTGATAAAATATGCATGTGTGTAGTTCATTGTTTAATTTGTATTATTTCTAGCTAGTTAGTTTAACAAATGCATGATGGTTAATTATATACTTTATATAATAATAATGCAGATGAATCGGCAATGGATGTACGGTCCCCGACTCTCCGGTGAGTTCACTACGGGTTTGAAAGATTTTCTCGTAGTGGCAAATGCGAACAAGCAGCGAGGTTTTATTATCTGTCCATGTGTTGTCTGTAAGAATCAGAAGGGTTACTCCTCCTCAAGAGACGTTCACAAGCACCTGCTTCGGCACGGTTTCATGCGAAGCTATAATTATTGGACCAAGCATGGAGAAAGAGGGGTTAGAATGGAAGAAGATGAAGAAGGGGATGATATCGATGACAACTATCATGATCATTTCGTGGATACTTTCATGGAGGATGATGCTGAAGGTGGGGAAGGGTTAGGTGAAGGTGAAGAAGAGGCACATGATGAGCCCGCTGATGATCTTGGTCGGACCATTGCTGATGCACGGAGACGCTGCGAAACTGACAAGGAGAGGGAGAATTTGGATCGCATGTTAGAGGATCACAAAAAGTCGTTGTATCCAGAATGCGATAATAGTCTGAAAAAGCTGGGCTGCACACTGGATTTGCTAAAATGGAAGGCACAGGAAGGTGTAGCTGACTCATCATTTGAAAATTTGCTGAAAATGTTGAAGAATATGTTTCCGAAGAATAACGAGTTGCCCGCCAGTACGTACGAAGCAAAGAAGGTTGTCTGCCCTCTAGGTTTAGAGGTTCTGAAGATACATGCATGCATTAACGACTGCATCCTCTACCGCGGTGAATACGAGAATTTGAATGAATGCCCTGTATGCACTGCATTGCGTTATAAGATCAGAGGCGATGACCCTGGTGACGATGTTGAGGGCGAGAAAACCAGGAAGAGGGTTCCCGCCAAGGTGATGTGGTATGCTCCTATAACACCACGGTTGAAACGTCTGTTCAGGAACAAAAAGCATGCCAAGTCGTTGCGATGGCACAAAGAGGACCGTAAGTCCGACGGGGAGTTGAGACACACCGCTGATAGAACGCAATGGAGAAAGATCGACAGAGTGTTCAAAGATTTTGCAGCTGACGCAAGGAACATAAGATTTGGTCTAAGTACTGCTGGCATGAATCCTTTTGGCGAGCAGAGCTCCAGCCATAGCACCTGGCCCGTGACTCTATGCATCTACAACCTTCCTCCTTGGTTGTGCATGAAGCGGAAGTTCATTATGATGCCAGTGCTCATCCAATGTCCAAAGCAACCCGGGAACGACATCGATGTGTACCTAAGGCCATTAGTTGATGAACTTTTACAGTTGTGGGGCAGACCTGGTGTACGTGTCTGGGATGAGCACAAAGGAGAGGAATTTGACCTACGAGCGTTGCTTTTTGTAACCATCAACGATTGGCCTGCTCTCAGTAACCTTTCGGGACAGACAAATAAGGGATACAATGCATGCACGCACTGCTTACATGAGACTGAAAGTGTACGTTTGGGTAATTGTAAGAAGAACGTGTACCTGGGTCATCGTCGATTTCTTCCCCGAAATCATAACGTAAGAAAGAAAGGCAAGCATTTCAACGGCAAGGCAGATCACCAGCCGAAGCCTGCGGAACGTACTGGTGCTGAGATATTTGATATGGTCAAGGATTTGAAAGTCATCTTTGGAAAGGGTCCTGGCGGACAATCAGTTCCGCGGGGAGTTGACGGGCACGCACCCATGTGGAAGAAGAAATCTATATTTTGAGAGCTAGAATATTGGAAAGTCCTAGATGTCCGCTCTGCAATCGACGTGATGCATGTTACGAAGAATATTTGCGTGAACCTGCTAAGCTTCTTGGGCGTGTATGGGAAGACAAATGATACAAAGGAAGCACGGCAGGACCAGCAACTTTTGAAAGACCCAGATTACCGGCATCCGGAATGGTTTCAAGGTCGTGCCAGCTGCGCTCTTACCAAAGAAGAGAAGGTCATTTTTTTTGAATGCCTGAGCAGTATGAAGGTCCCGTCTGGCTTCTCGTCGAATATAAAGGGAATAATAAACATGGCGGAGAAAAAGTTCCAAAACCTGAAGTCTCATGACTGCCACGTGATTATGATGCAATTGCTTCCGATTTCTTTGAGGGGGCTCCTACCGGAAAATGTTCGAGTAGCCATTGTGAAGCTATGTGCATTCCTCAATGCAATCTCTCAGAAGGTAATCAATCCAGAAGATCTACCACGGTTACAGAACGATGCGGTCCAATGCCTTGTCAGTTTTGAGTTGGTGTTCCCACCATCCTTCTTCGATATTATGACGCACCTCCTGCTCCACCTAGTCGAAGAGATTTCCATTCTCGGTCCTGTATTTCTACACAATATGTTCCCCTTTGAGAGGTTCATGGGAGTATTAAAGAAATATGTTCGTAACCGTGCTAGGCCAGAAGGAAGCATCGTCAAGGGCTATGGAAATGAGGAGGTAATTGAGTTCTGTATTGACTATGTTCCTGACCTTAAGCCGATTGGTATTTCTCAATCGCGGCACGAGGGGAGACTAAGTGGAAAAGGCACCATGTGAAGGAAATCAACGATATGTATGGACGGTCATTCTATGACTGAAGCACACCACACAGTTCTGCAAAATTCCAGCTTGGTGGCTCCGTACTTCGAGCAACACAAGAATATTTTACGCTCGGACAACCCGGGGAAGCCTGAATCCTGGATTAGAAAGGCCCACATGGAGACTTTCGACAGTTGGTTGCGAAAACATTTAATGAATGACAATGATGTTGGAGATCAGCTGTACATGTTGGCCAAGACACCATCTTCGACTATAACGACTTTCCAAGGGTACGAGATAAATGGGAATACATTTTACACCATCGCCCAAGATAAAAAGAGCACCAACCAAAACAGTGGTGTCCGCTTTGATGCAGCAACCGAGAATGGGCAAAAGGTCACATATTATGGTTACATAGAGGAGATATGGGAACTTGACTATGGACCCTCCTTTAAGGTCCCTTTGTTCCGGTGCAAATGGTTCAAGCTAACAGGAGGTGGGGTAAAGGTGGACGAGCAATACGGAATGACAATGGTGGATTTCAACAATCTTGGTTACCTTGACGAACCATTCGTCCTTGCCAAAGATGTCGCTCAGGTTTTTTATTTGAAGGACATGAGTAGCAAACCGAGGAAACGTAAAGATAAGAAAACGATCAGTACATCATGCGATGATCCAAAGCGCCACATTGTTCTTTCAGGGAAAAGAAACATCGTGGGAGTGGAGGACAAGACAGACATGTCAGAAGATTATAATATGTTTGGTGAAATTCCGCCCTTCAAAGTGAACACTGACTCAAGCATTAAGTTAAATGATGAGGATGCTCCATGGATACGGCACAATCGTAAGCAAGCAGGGACACAAGGGAAGAATTGATGTGTAATAATTTATTGTACCAAACTTTTTTGAATGGATCATGTGAATTAAAACGTACGATGGCGAATCCGGATGATTTGTATTTGGTCGATGAACTGAATGATGTATCAAACCTTTTGTCAAACCTTCAAGGGATCGATGAACTGAATTTTTTGATATATTATTTGTATTTTTAAGATTTTAAAATGAATTAGTTTTATTTTTCTGAATTTTTTGATATATTATTTGTATTTTTAAGATTTTAAAATGAATTAGTTTTATTTTATTGAATTTTTGATATATTATTTCTATTTTTAAGATTTTAAAATGAATTAGTTTTATTTTTCTGAATTTTTTGATATATTATTTGTATTTTTAAGATTTTAAAATGAATTAGTTATATTTTTCTGAATTTTTTGATATATTATTTGTATTTTTAAGATTTTAAAATGAATTAGTTTTATTTTTCTGAATTTTTTGATATATTATTTGTATTTTTAAGATTTTAAAATGAATTAGTTTTATTTTATTGAATTTTTTGATATATTATTTGTATTTTTAAGATTTTAAAATGAATTAGTTTTATTTTTCTGAATTTTTTGATATATTATTTGTATTTTTAAGATTTTAAAATGAATTAGTTTTATTTTTCTGAATTTTTTGATATATTATTTGTATTTTTAAGATTTTAAAATGAATTAGTTTTATTTTATATGAAAAAGGACCTTTAGTCGCGGTTCGTGATACGAACCGCGACTAAAGGCTCTTTCCGCGCGGGAACGAAAGCGGCGCGAAAGAACCTTACCTTTAGTCCCGGTTGGTGTCCCCAACCGGGACTAAAGGGGGGCATTGGTCCCGGTCGGTGCCACGAACCGGGACCAATGCTTTTCCTATATAAGTGGCACTTAGGATTTTTCCACATTCTCCCCCGACGCCAACGCCCCTGCGCTTCGACGGCGCCAGGCTGCTCCTCGTCGCTGTCGCCGTTGCCGCGCCCTGCCCCGTCGCCGCCCGCTCCTCCTCGCCGTCGCCAACGCCTCCCCGACCTCGCCGTCGTCAACGCCTCCCCGACCTCGCCCTGCCCCCAGTGAGCTCCGACGCCCTGCACTGCCGCCGCCGCCCCTGCCCTGCCCTGCGCGCCGCCGCCACCGCTGCCCCTGCCCCTGCCCCTGCCGCCGCCGCCGCCGCCGCCGCCCGCCGCCGCCTGCCTGCCGTCCTCCCCCTCCCGCCGACGCCTGTCGTCCTCCTCAAACAAAGAAAAGGAAGAAGAAAAGGAAGAAGAAAAGGAAGAAGAAAAGAAAAAAGAAAAGGAAGAAGAAAAGGAAAAAGAAAATAAGAAAAGGAAAAAGAAAATAAGAAAAGGAAAAACAGAATAAGAAAAGGAAAAACAGAATAAGAAAAGGAAAAAGAAAAGGGAAGAAGAAAAGGAAAAAGAAAATAAGAAAATGAAAAAGAAAAGGAAGAAGAAAAGGAAAAACAAAATAAGAAAAGGAAAAAGAAAAGGAAGAAGAAAAGGAAAAAGAAAATAAGAAAAGGAAAAACAAAATAAGAAAAGGAAAAAGAAAAGGAAGAAGAAAAGGAAAAAGAAAATAAGAAAATGAAAAAGAAAAGGAAGAAGAAAAGGAAAAACAAAATAAGAAAAGGAAAAAGAAAAGGAAGAAGAAAAGGAAAAAGAAAAGGAAGAAGAAAAGGAAAAACAAAATAAGAAAAGGAAAAACAAAAGGAAGAAGAAAAGGAAGAAGAAAAGGAAGAAGAAAAGGAAAAAGAAAAGGAAGAAGAAAAGGAAAAAGAAAAGGAAGAAGAAAAGGAAAAAGAAAAGGAAGAAGAAAAGGAAAAACAAAATAAGAAAAGGAAAAACAAAAGGAAGAAGAAAAGGAAGAAGAAAAGGAAAAAGAAAAGGAAGAAGAAAAGGAAAAACAAAATAAGAAAAGGAAAAAGAAAAGAAAAAAGAAAAGGAAAAACAAAATACTTGGCAGTGCTCAAACAAAAAACTTCTATGCTAATTAGTGCTCAATAATCTTATTTTTTAATTCCTCCTCCTCTATGTCCCCTTAATCTTATTTTTTAATTCCTTTATACTTAATTAATTTTTACTACATGCAGGAGTGACATATGGCGGACGATAGAGCCGAGCCGCTTAGGGATCCGGAGGCTGAACGTTATTTAATGGGCATCATAAACAACAAGATTCCTTATGTGCCGGGCTCAGAATATGAGCAAGAAGAGGATGTAGTCTCTTCTTTTCTGAACCTTGACGGTGGAACATACATTGTCGATGATCAAGAAGGTGAAGGAACGGACATTGTCGACGGAGGTCAACCGTCAACAAACGACGATCTCGAATTGCAAGTAGAAACCACCTCCGGCGAGGTATATATATACATTGAGCCTCTCGTGATACAAACTTACTGAAATGTGAATACATATGTATTAACGCGCGCAACTCTCTTTCTTTTTTTAGCCCTCGGCCGGATCGAGTACGACAAAGCGTGGCAAATCTAAGGCGATGAAAACAGGAGAAACATATGCCATTGATTTTGTCAGTGAAACCGGCAAGCCCCTACAGCACACCTCAAAGTTTATCAACCAATGCGGAGTCGTTGTTAGAGACAACGTCCCGATCACCGTCCAGTAATGGAAGGAGCCAAAGAAGGCACGTCTTGGTTTCAGTTTTGTCGACAAGAGAACGAAAAAGGATTGCTGGAGAAAGCTTATGGAACATTTCATTCTACCTCCGGAATACAACAAAGTCGATGAATTCGGTAACGAGGTTCCGGGTGGACGTGAGAGGAGGAGGCTAGTTAAAGAGTTCGCTCTTCAGAAGATGGGCGAAGCATTCCGGAACTTCAAGAAAAATTTAACCCGTGACTATGTCAACAAGGGCAAGACTCCGGATTTCAATGGACAACATGAGAAACTGAAAGATGATTGGCCAGAATTTGTGAGGCAAAAGAAATCGGAGCATTTCAAGGAAATATCGAAAAAAATAAGGATAATGCGAGTAAGAAAAAGTTCCATCATATTATGGGGCCAGGAGGATACCGCCTTTCGGAGCCTAAGTGGCAGAAGATGGAGGAGGACCTGAGGGTGCGAGGAATCCCTCTAGGTACAGAGGGATGGGACCCAAGGGCCAAAAGCTGGTGGTACGGGCATGGAGGATCGCTAGACCCGGAGACAGGGGTGTGTGTTCATCGGAAGAAAAAGTTTGCTCCCACCGAAGCCCTTATTGACGCAATGACCCAAGCTCAAGAGGGCTTGATCAAGTTCAACAGAGAGAAAGACGCACTGACAACAGCCCTCGGGAATGATGAACACGGAGGACGTGTACGAGGCAAAGGCAGAGTTCCGTGGAAAGTAGGGTTTTCCCAGGACAATGACCCGTACTGTTACAGAAGCCGTAAGAGAAAGACGGACCGGGATGCAGATCTTCTGGCGAAGTTTGCATCGGAACTCCATGAGTTGAAGCAGACCGTGCATGAACTAGTAAAAGAAAAATCGGCTGCAGGGCCGCATGAAGATCATGAAGCGGATCGCGGAAGCCAGCAGCGGAGAAGCAGCGTGGCTTCCACGGATGCCCCGCCTGGTGCTAATGCACCGATGATCGAGATTCGTGCACCGGAGCCTCACTACCCCGTGGATGATGTAAAGGAGATGAAAGAATGTGATCTGCATTATCCCGTGGGGAACGTTTCCACGAAGGTAGCTACCGGCAGTGCTTTACCATGTACACCTGGAGCACTCCACCACAACAACCCCATTGCATATGGCTATGCTCGTGTCACGGTGGAAGACATAGTCACTACAACAAAATTGACATACCGTGACGAAAATCCTCGTGACGATGGTGGACAACGTCATCTAAATGCCTAATGTGTGATGTTCTCATAGGTGGCGTCACCAATTACCGCAAATCGGTGACGTTAGACGTCACTGGGATGCCTCGGCCTTTCAGCACACCTGGTTGCCAATTTCTGTGACGATTTGGTATTTTGTATGACGAACTAGCTGGAGTCATCGAATACTACAAATGTGTGATGATCATTTTTTTGTCATGTAGCTTCTAGCAGTGGGACCCACTATAGCTAGTTCAGGGGTTATCGAGAGGTAGGAGCCATGCGTCGGTTTTGGCAGTGGGACCCGCCACCATTTTTTGAAAGCCTATTTAGCGTTGTAATTATTTTGTTTTATCTAATATAAGTAGGTAGTGGCCATGGAAATACTTATGAGTATTATATTCTTAAAAAGGGAAGACCTTGTTTTGTTCTTTTTTAGATGGTTTTTTGTTCTTCCTTATATAAATAGGTAGTGGCTTGACCAAAAATTTAATCAGGCATTAAAAATATAAATTTTAAAACAATTATTTTTGTTTGGCAGTGTATATGCTGAAAACTTGAATTGGGCGCTCGTGAGCTAATTTTGTTTCGTTCTATCTCAAAATTTAAAATGGAAATAGGAGAGTCGATGACATCTTTTACTTTTTTTATTCATATCTATAAACAGACTAGGCAAAAAACTTGAATGAGGCGCTCATGAGGTCATATTGTTTCGTTCTATCTATAAAAACTAAAAATAATGATACAAAAACCAAAAGGATTATTACAGGAGTTAGAACCGGCTTTAGGAAAGAGTACGAACGCTATACAAATCGTGCTATCATATCCTTGGACTTTACGTTGCCATTAGGAAAGACTTTGGACGCTATACAAATCATGATATCATATTCTTGGACTACACGCCTGGGCGTGTGTGACTATATCTGTAGTTTTTTTTAGGGAGACTATATCTGTAGGTTAGTTATTTCTTGCCGGCGCATATGTGACTCGATCTGATTGTCTTCTCGGTTCTAGCTGGCGGCGTTTCACGGCGGGGAGAAGCAGGCACGTCACAGATCGCTTCTGGCTAGCGGTTGCCAATTGAAGTAAGTGCATCCACTCCCTAAAGATGGGATACGGCTCTCCTCGCCTAGCCGTAGTTTCGGTGGTGCATTTAGCATCGTCAGCGGGCGTGTGGAGGTGTGTCTCCAGCACATTCATCTTTGGTGGATTTGCTCGGATATTGTCTTCATGTTGGATCCTTCGGATCTGTGCTACTCTTCCTCGGTGACAGTTGTTGTTCTGATGTGCTGATTCTATGGTGCCTTAGCACGGCGACTTCCCGACTGTCCACTATAACAAGTTTTACCCGGCTCCGATAAGGGAGGGGCGATGACAGCGGCGCGTCTTCGCCTCGCTTCTGCGCTTGGAGTCGTCGTTAGTTGGTCTACAAATCTAGATATTTTTATTATTATTTTTTGTATTCGTTGTACTGCCATGATTGAAAGGAGTAGATCAGATGTTTTCCTAAAAAAAGAAAAAAACCATCCCAACTTACCAATTTTATTTACACAAGCAGTTAAAATAATCACCAATTTGCATTTTGTTTTTTCCAGATCACATACTTAAGATCCCTCTATACAATTTTTGACATATTTATTTACAGTTATCCCAAAAAACAACATGAAAAATACCACATCATATTGTTCATGTAAGATTTACTTTTTAATAATCATTTTGTACTTATTTCGAATTAAATGAATTACATAATATTAAGTGGAAAATAAATTATGAAAATACACCATCTCCTCGCAAAAAAAAACTCTTTTCCCTCCACCCACGTACTATTTTCCCTCCACTTTTCTATATTTTTTCCCGCATTCACCCTGTGTCCCCACCAGTCAAAGACCCAGCCAAAAATTATCCTTCTATTTCCCCGTGAATAGACGCCGCCAAAAAAAAGCCACCGCCCACCCGGGAATTTTTCTCGTCAGATTCAATCGACACCACGACTGCGGCGATCAGGGCCGGCAGATTGGGGGTGGCCGCCCCGCCGTCCGAGCTTGGATCCACCAACATCAACCATCCCCGTGAGCACTCCGCTATATTCCCCCCTGATTTCAGCGACCGGCGACGGCGGATTGGACGAGGCCGCCCGACCGGCCGAGCACGGATCCACTGCATCAACCGGCGACAGTGGATTGGAGGCCGCCCCACCCGGCTCTCTTTCCCCAACGATTGCAGCGATCGGCGGTGGCTCACGGTAAATTTCTTATCCCGCCCTCCTCATACCCCAAGCTCTAGACGTAGGGGATCATCAGGGAAGCGATTTGGGGGATAAAAGCACCCACGGTGTGAGACTTCTTTACATGTGTGAATACAGCGACCATGTGGCAAATCCAATAACTCTGTAAGATTTACTTAGTCTTTATTCAGTTGTCATGAGATTTCCTGTAATACAACGACCATGTCCCTGTTTGTGGCTCTACTACCCCATAAAAGTCTTTACCTAGGATCGTCATAACTGAATAAAGATTGAGTCTGCTCTTGTTCTTGATACCATATATTACCATATGGTGTTCACAGTGTACGTTCTTTATTTCGAATTCTAGATAAAGACTGAGTCTGCACTTCTTCTTGTTCAAAACTAAATAAAGAGCGACTATGCACTTGTTTGAAACTGAATAAATACTGAGTCTATGAGTCTGCACTTCTTCTTGTTCAAAACTGAATAAAGAGCGACTTTGCACTTGTTTGAAACTGAATAAAGACTGAGTCTATGAGTCTGCACTTCTTCTTGTTCAAAACTGAATAAAGAGCGACTCTGCACTTGTTTGAAACTGAATAAAGACTAAGTCTATGAGTCTGCACTTGTTCTTGTTTAACTGAATTCTGGACACTCCATATTTTCAAGTATGTTATTTATTTCGATCTGTTCTACAACCCTCAAAAGCATCATACAGTAATGTATTTGCCATCTCAAATTATACAAGTATCAATTCTATGCTTAAGTATAAAGGAACACACGAACTACTTGTTAGGAGAGCTGCGTGTTTACAACTGTTTTACACAATCTAGCTTTTTTTTGTCTACTAGCAATGATGGCCAGGTTTCAAGAGATAATTTAATGTAATCATGTACGTTACATTTACTCCTTCAAACAAGTTTAAGCAGATTTCAGTCATGTAGTGATGATAATGTAGGCTGGTAGGTCTTTTGGCAATTCATTAAGTTCACTCTCTGTAATATTTTCCAGCTCCAGTTACTAAAATCATGCCACCAGTTCTGGAGAGTGATATGCATAGCAGTGAATATCTTGCGGAACAGAAACACAAGGGTGAGGCGTATTTGAAGGAAAGGGATGCAAGGATTGCGGAACGCAAGGCTATGGAGAGGGAGTATCTTAAAGACATAAAAAGCTTAGCTTGTAGCCTTGTATACCCTAGTGCCTCTAATGTGCAACCGACACAAAATGCACGAGCTGCTGATGATCGGAGCGACTCAGAGTATGAACCAGATGCTGAAGAGGACGCCCATGGAGAGGAGGAGGATTTGAGAGATGAAGAAGAGGAGGTACATTGTGGATTCACTTGCTCTAATTTCACCTTGCTTGTATCATGTGTATGCCACTGTGCACTATGCACACTCGAAGATTTATTCACATTTTTTGTCCCTCCACTTTTCCTAATTAATCTAGATGATGACATCTCTGTTCACTGCATTCCTATTTGAACCTCTGTTGACATTGCATAAGTTTGTGTTGATTAACTTCCTTGTTTTACTCACTTGTTTGACCCAGGCACCTGAAGGTTCTACCATGCCAAAAACGAAAAAGCATGTCAGATGCAAAAACAGCGCAGCTGCTACCTCAAGAATAACAAGATCTAGAGCTACCAGAACAACTGAGTCATTTGAAGCTACAAACCATCAAGAACAGTCTGCACCAAACCCAACAAACACATCACCTCACCTAACTTCTAAGGATAGCAACTCGCCTGATGCTGATTCAGGGGTACAAGGTTCTCAAGACATGATAGGCACATCCGGACAATCAGATAACATTATTACATTACAAGACCAAGGTATATGCGACATCATCGCTTCACCCCTTCTATTTTCCACTTTAAATTGTAACCTTCTAATTTATCTGCCAACTTGTAATGTAGATGCATTAGCATGCTCCACTGGTCCAACTGATCCACGTCCGTCAAGGAGAGGTCGTGGACGTAGACCAACCATGGGGCATGGGCTTCAGGAGTATGCAATCAGGACCCAAGTCCCACTGAATTTTTCAAAGACACCCATACAAACAGCAAGACCGGTAGCATGAGCGAGCCAGCACTTCTAGCTCATGTAAGATTTCTTCCTTTATTGTTTCTGACTTGAAATAGATTCTCATATTGATAAAGTGTAATCTAGCATATGAACTTTGCCTTAGCATCAATGTTTTTCTTTATACTATAGAATGCGATGGAAAAGAAAAGGGAAACACAATCAGAAGGTGAGCAGCCAGTATCCGATATAGCGATTGTGGCTGAAGTTCTAAAGGAAGAAAGCGCCCATAGCACCTTCCTTGCCAGCATGGGGCATGCATCAAGATCCGGGAGGTCTGGGAGCTCTACTTGATCAGCCCAGATCAAAGTTTTAGAAGAAAGAATTGAACAGAAGGATAGAGAGGCAAGAGATGCAAATGTCAGGTAATTATATTATTTCCCTTTCCGTTCTTGTTGTTTCTTTTTGCTTGCTTCTGTGTGCAGAGTGCACTCATTGCAGTGAACCAAAGTTCAACTAATGAGTGCTTCTTTTAACCTAGGCTGCTGACTTGATATCCTTTTGGCGATGCTTCCTGTAAGCAAGCTATTAGTTATGCATATTTTAAAACATTATAAGTTATTCTTGGGTTTACTGTTTCATTAGCCCATGGACATGCTTGCCTTGAAATTTAATAATGTACTTCTCTATTTCAAATCGATACCCTTGTACCTTGTTATATTGTCTGTTTTCATCTCAATACGATGCAATGTTGCTGTGTTTTGTGATTTATAGGCATCGAGAGGAGTTAGCCGCAAGACTTGAAGCATAAGAGAGAGCATTTGAAGAGATACAAAAGAAGCAGCAAGAAGACTTGGAAGCTCTAAAGAAGATCTAGCAAGAGAAGAATGAAGCCTGGACAAAGAAGCAAAAGGAGACGGATAATCTACTTGATTTTCTCTTGAGGGCTCAAGCAACTCAGCAGTCCCAGTCCAAACCAGATGGTTCATGAATGCCATCCTTACATTGGAATCATCAGGATAACATATGTGTCTTTAGTTAATATTAGTTTTCATCTTGTCTATTATATGTGTCAAACTTGAGTCAGTTTTGTACTGTCATTTTTTTATAGAATGATTTGGCTGAGCGATTTCATATATAATATGATTTGACTTTCATATCAATTTATGATGTGATGTTTCTCTTTAACTTTTTCATATAATCTGATGTGATGTGAATTAAATACTTATTTTCATCGTAATTTAGATTTGAAAGAAAGTAAATAAAATTGATGATGCCATTTTCATCCATAATAAAAGTA
The DNA here is from genome assembly GCF_002575655.3 of Aegilops tauschii subsp. strangulata. Lineage (NCBI taxonomy): Eukaryota > Viridiplantae > Streptophyta > Magnoliopsida > Poales > Poaceae > Aegilops > Aegilops tauschii. The sequence continues at coordinate 64,858,855 of NC_053041.3, read as the reverse complement.
GTGGCACTAGTAGTGGGATAGCCTATCGGGTGTTGATGTGGCATAAAGTTAGTGACGTTGCCTCGTCACCGAATATGGTACAATATGGCACATTTTCTCCTAAAATGTGACGATAACTGACCGTCATGGAAATAACAAGTTGATGATGTTCTATATAACGTCACCGAAGGTCCCAATTTCGATGACGTTTTTGCGCGTGCGCCGTCACTAGGAGTAATCCGTGACGGGGATTCCGTGACGATGCTTGTGACGCCCATAAAATGTCACCGGGGGGTAATTTGTGACGTTATTAGCTATTCGATGACATTTTTTAGCTCGTCATAGTAGGCCCGATCTCTTGTAGTGAGTCCAAGGGTTTGAGGACCTGGAGATTGACAAAGCTACACCCGAAGGGGAGAGAAGACTTGGAGATGTCAAGCGCCAGATCATTCTATGGAAAAAGAAGTACATAGTGTTTCCAGGCGAGGCGCCAAGGCTAACAAGTCCACCCCCCTCCGATGGTGGTGGTGGCGGTGGTCGTGGTCGTGGTGGTTCACCTACACCTCCTTCACGCCATTCGACGCCGTCCCCCGATCCACAACCTCCGGCGGGTACGACGCCCCCCAATCCTCCTCCGGCGGGTACGACGCCCCCCAATCCACCTCCGGCGAAGAAGCAGAAGCAGGCGGATAGCAAGGAAACCCGCTCCTGGACTATTAACCCGGACCCTTATGTACCTAAGACCACAAGGGTACCGGAGCCATCACTGAAGCCTCTCCTCCCAAGGCCTTGGGAACTTAGTGAAGCTGAAACCAAATTGGCCGCGTCTGCTCATTATGAGAAATGGAAGGCGGATACGAAGGTGAAAAAAGAGCCTGAGCCCAAGCAAGTATTCACTGAGAAGCAAAAGAAGTGGGCTAAGGATTTTTTGATGACACCGTCCCAAGCCGAGCTGAATATGCCTGACGACTATGGACATGAACTTCGTAGGCAAGCAAAAATATTGAAGGAGGAGAAAGAAGAAAGTAAAAAAAGCGGGAAACAAGTTGACCAGCTCGGGATGCAGAATAAACAATCGATCCCCCCGCTCATAGTGAAAGCCGGTCCGGAAGAGGACCCCGAGATCATAGCAGCTGCGGCAGCACTTGGATTGACTGTAGCGAGTGCCATGAAACAAGCGTCCGAGATGGGTTTGACTCTTCGTGCCTTCTTAGGCCTTGAGGATGCGCCAGTATGTGAGATAGCATTACAATATGTGCGGAATGGGCCTCTCGTCGAGCCTGCGCGGGAAAAGAGTCTACCACCACAAATGCGAAATCTGCTACGTTGGTACAAGAAATTCATAACATGGGCCGACAAAGAATATGTTTATGCGGATGTTACAGAGGAGCATCACACCAAACGGTACTCTGTACAAGTTCATATGAGTGAATTGTTCCAGCTGTTCAATCTGCGCGACCTCGACAAATCTATGCTGAGTTGCTACGTTCTGTAAGTGATTTATTTCTACCTCATCTTGTTCTTCATTGCCTGCACTATATATATATATATATTGTCCTAACTATATTGTTGCGTACGCTATTATGCAGATTGAAGATTTGGGAATGCAAAATAAGAAACATCCATGATGTTGGGTTCATTGACCCACATATCGTTAATGGACATGTGTTACAAAATCACCCCGAAGACGTGGAGAAAGACTTGTACAAGTTTCTTAGAAAGCATCAACTCAAAAGTCATATTCTATTTCCTTACCATTTTGGGTGAGTGTTTCTCTCTTGTGCCCATTCTCTTTTGTTTACTCCATGCATGGTATGTCTAATCGATGAGTTATGCATGACTGTGCATGTAACGTGTCCGCAGGTTCCACTGGATTCTGCTAAATATTGAACTTCACACCTCCAGAGTTCTAATCATGGACTCTATGGATTCGGATCCAAAGCGTTGGGCCGACATGAGAAAAATGCTGCAAAAGTAATTATTTTCAATCATTTGAGCTCTATATCGATCGGTCTCTTTCGTTCATTTCCTAATGTCAAGTAACTAATAACTCCCTTGTTCATTTAATTTTCTTTGCCCTATAGGGTTTGGAGACGGTTCTCAGAAGAAATTGTCGGTGAATTCAAACATGAGCTAGATTTTAGAAGGTTAGTTAATGTGGATAAGCAGCCACCGGGGACCAATCTATGTGGATACTATGTTTGTGAGAACATCCGGAGACACACCTCTGAGCGGAAGGCATCGGATAGCGTGCGGAAGGCGACGGATAACTTGCGGAAGAGGCTTAGTCCAGAAGCTCGCTTCCGACCAATTCAAGAAGAATTAGCAGGATTTTTCATGAGGGAAGTCATCAATCCTAAAGGAGAACACTATACCGAGGACGAAGAAATTTATATGCATACCCGAGATTGAAACTTGTTCGAAGTTGTATATGGTCATCCATCCTAATTGTGTATGGAAACTTGTTCGAAGTTGTATATGGTCACCCGAGATTGAATATATATTATATATTCCTCTTGAATTCTTCTTGTTTGAAATTTCATATGCATGTATATAGTAGCGTAGAATATGTGTACTGAAACTTCATCAAAATTAAAATAAAACACAAAATAAAATATAAAAGAAATAAAACACTACAAATTAAAAAGAAACCAGGTTTAGGGGGGGCTAAAACCCTAAACCTACGAAGGAGGCCTTTAGTCCCGATTAGCCACGAGAACCGGGACTAAAGGTCCTCCGCCCCGATGGACTCCTGGCGCCCACGTGGACGGGCCTTTAGTCGCGGTTCGTAAGAGGCGCGACTAGGGGGGGGGGGGCTTTAGTCGCGCATATTTAGTCCCGGTTGCACAGCCGGGATTAATGGCCTTTGCGAACCGGGACTAAAGGCCCATTTTCTACCAGTGTAAAATGTATGGTGCGGATGCCTTTTTCTCTCTCATTCAGTTACAACAACCACTCACCGTTGCTATTTTTCTAGAAAGAAAAACAAATCTCTGGCTGGGTCGATGCCTACATCTCAGCAGCCTGTACCATGGTTCAAGTAACAATTAAGCTGCGCTAATTTCCGGGCTGGCTACTAATACGCCTGAATATGGGAAGGAGGAAGTACTTTGTAATGTTGTAGTTTGAAGTTTCAAAACTTGGCTTTTAATCCTCATCGCAGAGGCTGCTAGACAAATTCGCCAAGGTGTTCGATCGCCATCGGCCCCGAGAACTGTTGTTGCCGGAGGCTGGACGCTGGCGTCGCTTGTGGGACATGGATGTAGTGTTCGATGCCGATGGCCACATGTATCTCGCGCATGGATGGAAATAGTTCGCCCGCTCTGATGACCTTCAGATCGGGCACGTCCACATCTTAAGCTACGACAGCAGCCGCACCATGCTCACAGTGAAGGTGTTCGATGCTACTTCTTGAGCTTGTGTTGGTTTTTCCCTTGAAGAGGAAAGGGTGATGCAGCACAGTAGAGATGAGTATTTCCCTCAGTTAAGAACAAAGATATCAATCCAGTAGGAGAAACGCTCAAGTCCCAAATAGATGGACCTACACAAACAATCAAACACTTGCACCCAACGCGATAAAGGGGTTGTCAATCCCTTCGCATCAATGTTTTTCTTTATACTATAGAATGCGATGGAAAAGAAAAGGGAAACACAATCAGAAGGTGAGCAGCCAGTATCCGATATAGCGATTGTGGCTGAAGTTCTAAAGGAAGAAAGCGCCCATAGCACCTTCCTTGCCAGCATGGGGCATGCATCAAGATCCGGGAGGTCTGGGAGCTCTACTTGATCAGCCCAGATCAAAGTTTTAGAAGAAAGAATTGAACAGAAGGATAGAGAGGCAAGAGATGCAAATGTCAGGTAATTATATTATTTCCCTTTCCGTTCTTGTTGTTTCTTTTTGCTTGCTTCTGTGTGCAGAGTGCACTCATTGCAGTGAACCAAAGTTCAACTAATGAGTGCTTCTTTTAACCTAGGCTGCTGACTTGATATCCTTTTGGCGATGCTTCCTGTAAGCAAGCTATTAGTTATGCATATTTTAAAACATTATAAGTTATTCTTGGGTTTACTGTTTCATTAGCCCATGGACATGCTTGCCTTGAAATTTAATAATGTACTTCTCTATTTCAAATCGATACCCTTGTACCTTGTTATATTGTCTGTTTTCATCTCAATACGATGCAATGTTGCTGTGTTTTGTGATTTATAGGCATCGAGAGGAGTTAGCCGCAAGACTTGAAGCATAAGAGAGAGCATTTGAAGAGATACAAAAGAAGCAGCAAGAAGACTTGGAAGCTCTAAAGAAGATCTAGCAAGAGAAGAATGAAGCCTGGACAAAGAAGCAAAAGGAGACGGATAATCTACTTGATTTTCTCTTGAGGGCTCAAGCAACTCAGCAGTCCCAGTCCAAACCAGATGGTTCATGAATGCCATCCTTACATTGGAATCATCAGGATAACATATGTGTCTTTAGTTAATATTAGTTTTCATCTTGTCTATTATATGTGTCAAACTTGAGTCAGTTTTGTACTGTCATTTTTTTATAGAATGATTTGGCTGAGCGATTTCATATATAATATGATTTGACTTTCATATCAATTTATGATGTGATGTTTCTCTTTAACTTTTTCATATAATCTGATGTGATGTGAATTAAATACTTATTTTCATCGTAATTTAGATTTGAAAGAAAGTAAATAAAATTGATGATGCCATTTTCATCCATAATAAAAGTAGTGGCACTAGTAGTGGGATAGCCTATCGGGTGTTGATGTGGCATAAAGTTAGTGACGTTGCCTCGTCACCGAATATGGTACAATATGGCACATTTTCTCCTAAAATGTGACGATAACTGACCGTCATGGAAATAACAAGTTGATGATGTTCTATATAACGTCACCGAAGGTCCCAATTTCGATGACGTTTTTGCGCGTGCGCCGTCACTAGGAGTAATCCGTGACGGGGATTCCGTGACGATGCTTGTGACGCCCATAAAATGTCACCGGGGGGTAATTTGTGACGTTATTAGCTATTCGATGACATTTTTTAGCTCGTCATAGTAGGCCCGATCTCTTGTAGTGAGTCCAAGGGTTTGAGGACCTGGAGATTGACAAAGCTACACCCGAAGGGGAGAGAAGACTTGGAGATGTCAAGCGCCAGATCATTCTATGGAAAAAGAAGTACATAGTGTTTCCAGGCGAGGCGCCAAGGCTAACAAGTCCACCCCCCTCCGATGGTGGTGGTGGCGGTGGTCGTGGTCGTGGTGGTTCACCTACACCTCCTTCACGCCATTCGACGCCGTCCCCCGATCCACAACCTCCGGCGGGTACGACGCCCCCCAATCCTCCTCCGGCGGGTACGACGCCCCCCAATCCACCTCCGGCGAAGAAGCAGAAGCAGGCGGATAGCAAGGAAACCCGCTCCTGGACTATTAACCCGGACCCTTATGTACCTAAGACCACAAGGGTACCGGAGCCATCACTGAAGCCTCTCCTCCCAAGGCCTTGGGAACTTAGTGAAGCTGAAACCAAATTGGCCGCGTCTGCTCATTATGAGAAATGGAAGGCGGATACGAAGGTGAAAAAAGAGCCTGAGCCCAAGCAAGTATTCACTGAGAAGCAAAAGAAGTGGGCTAAGGATTTTTTGATGACACCGTCCCAAGCCGAGCTGAATATGCCTGACGACTATGGACATGAACTTCGTAGGCAAGCAAAAATATTGAAGGAGGAGAAAGAAGAAAGTAAAAAAAGCGGGAAACAAGTTGACCAGCTCGGGATGCAGAATAAACAATCGATCCCCCCGCTCATAGTGAAAGCCGGTCCGGAAGAGGACCCCGAGATCATAGCAGCTGCGGCAGCACTTGGATTGACTGTAGCGAGTGCCATGAAACAAGCGTCCGAGATGGGTTTGACTCATCGTGCCTTCTTAGGCCTTGAGGATGCGCCAGTATGTGAGATAGCATTACAATATGTGCGGAATGGGCCTCTCGTCGAGCCTGCGCGGGAAAAGAGTCTACCACCACAAATGCGAAATCTGCTACGTTGGTACAAGAAATTCATAACATGGGCCGACAAAGAATATGTTTATGCGGATGTTACAGAGGAGCATCACACCAAACGGTACTCTGTACAAGTTCATATGAGTGAATTGTTCCAGCTGTTCAATCTGCGCGACCTCGACAAATCTATGCTGAGTTGCTACGTTCTGTAAGTGATTTATTTCTACCTCATCTTGTTCTTCATTGCCTGCACTATATATATATATATATTGTCCTAACTATATTGTTGCGTACGCTATTATGCAGATTGAAGATTTGGGAATGCAAAATAAGAAACATCCATGATGTTGGGTTCATTGACCCACATATCGTTAATGGACATGTGTTACAAAATCACCCCGAAGACGTGGAGAAAGACTTGTACAAGTTTCTTAGAAAGCATCAACTCAAAAGTCATATTCTATTTCCTTACCATTTTGGGTGAGTGTTTCTCTCTTGTGCCCATTCTCTTTTGTTTACTCCATGCATGGTATGTCTAATCGATGAGTTATGCATGACTGTGCATGTAACGTGTCCGCAGGTTCCACTGGATTCTGCTAAATATTGAACTTCACACCTCCAGAGTTCTAATCATGGACTCTATGGATTCGGATCCAAAGCGTTGGGCCGACATGAGAAAAATGCTGCAAAAGTAATTATTTTCAATCATTTGAGCTCTATATCGATCGGTCTCTTTCGTTCATTTCCTAATGTCAAGTAACTAATAACTCCCTTGTTCATTTAATTTTCTTTGCCCTATAGGGTTTGGAGACGGTTCTCAGAAGAAATTGTCGGTGAATTCAAACATGAGCTAGATTTTAGAAGGTTAGTTAATGTGGATAAGCAGCCACCGGGGACCAATCTATGTGGATACTATGTTTGTGAGAACATCCGGAGACACACCTCTGAGCGGAAGGCATCGGATAGCGTGCGGAAGGCGACGGATAACTTGCGGAAGAGGCTTAGTCCAGAAGCTCGCTTCCGACCAATTCAAGAAGAATTAGCAGGATTTTTCATGAGGGAAGTCATCAATCCTAAAGGAGAACACTATACCGAGGACGAAGAAATTTATATGCATACCCGAGATTGAAACTTGTTCGAAGTTGTATATGGTCATCCATCCTAATTGTGTATGGAAACTTGTTCGAAGTTGTATATGGTCACCCGAGATTGAATATATATTATATATTCCTCTTGAATTCTTCTTGTTTGAAATTTCATATGCATGTATATAGTAGCGTAGAATATGTGTACTGAAACTTCATCAAAATTAAAATAAAACACAAAATAAAATATAAAAGAAATAAAACACTACAAATTAAAAAGAAACCAGGTTTAGGGGGGGCTAAAACCCTAAACCTACGAAGGAGGCCTTTAGTCCCGATTAGCCACGAGAACCGGGACTAAAGGTCCTCCGCCCCGATGGACTCCTGGCGCCCACGTGGACGGGCCTTTAGTCGCGGTTCGTAAGAGGCGCGACTAGGGGGGGGGGGGGGCTTTAGTCGCGCATATTTAGTCCCGGTTGCACAGCCGGGATTAATGGCCTTTGCGAACCGGGACTAAAGGCCCATTTTCTACCAGTGTAAAATGTATGGTGCGGATGCCTTTTTCTCTCTCATTCAGTTACAACAACCACTCACCGTTGCTATTTTTCTAGAAAGAAAAACAAATCTCTGGCTGGGTCGATGCCTACATCTCAGCAGCCTGTACCATGGTTCAAGTAACAATTAAGCTGCGCTAATTTCCGGGCTGGCTACTAATACGCCTGAATATGGGAAGGAGGAAGTACTTTGTAATGTTGTAGTTTGAAGTTTCAAAACTTGGCTTTTAATCCTCATCGCAGAGGCTGCCAGACAAATTCGCCAAGGTGTTCGATCGCCATCGGCCCCGAGAACTGTTGTTGCCGGAGGCTGGACGCTGGCGTCGCTTGTGGGACATGGATGTAGTGTTCGATGCCGATGGCCACATGTATCTCGCGCATGGATGGAAATAGTTCGCCCGCTCTGATGACCTTCAGATCGGGCACGTCCGCATCTTAAGCTACGACAGCAGCCGCACCATGCTCACAGTGAAGGTGTTCGATGCTACTTCTTGAGCTTGTGTTGGTTTTTCCCTTGAAGAGGAAAGGGTGATGCAGCACAGTAGAGATGAGTATTTCCCTCAGTTAAGAACAAAGATATCAATCCAGTAGGAGAAACGCTCAAGTCCCAAATAGATGGACCTACACAAACAATCAAACACTTGCACCCAACGCGATAAAGGGGTTGTCAATCCCTTCACGATCACTTTCAAAGGTGAGATCTGATAGAGATAGATAAACCTAAATAAAAGATAAAATATTTTTAGGTTTTTTGGTTTATAGATCTGAAAATAAAAGATTGCAAAATAGTAGAACGGAAACAAATACGATAAAAATAGACCCGGGGGCCATAGGTTTCACTAGAGGCTTCTCTCTTGAAGGCAAATAATACGGCGGGAGAACCAATTACTGTCGAGCAATTGATAGAAAAGCGCAATGTTATGACGATATCCAAGGCAATGATTATGCATACAGGCATCACGTCCGTGTCAAGTAGACCGACTCCTGCCTACATCTACTACTATTACTCCACACATCGATCGCTATGCAGCATGCATCTAGAGTATTAAATTCATAAAGAACGGAACAACGCCTTAAGTAATACGACATGATCTAGAGGAATATACTCAAGCAATATGATGAAAACCCCATCTTTTTATCCTCGATGACAACAATTCAATACGTGTCTCGCTACCCCTACTTTGTCGCTGGGTGAAATCACGCAAGATTGAAACCAAAAGCTAAGCACCTCTCCCATTGCAAGAAAACCAATCTAGTTGGCCAAACCAAACCGATAATTCAGAGAGAAATACAAAGATATCAAATCATGCATATAGGAATTCAGAGAAGATTCAAATAATATTCATAGAGAAGTTGTTCATAAATCCATAATTCATCGGATCTCGACAAACACACCGCAAAAGAATATTACAACGGATAGATCTCCAAGAACATCGAGGAGAACATGGTATTAAGAATCAAAGAGAGAGAAGAAGCCATCTAGCTACTATCTATGGACCCGTAGGTCTGAGGTAAACTACTCACGTTTCATCGGAAGGGCAATAGAGTTGATGTAGAAGCCCTCCATGATCGAATCCCCCTCCGGCAGGATGCCGGAAAAGGCCCCAAGATGGGATCTCCTGGGAACAGAAGGTTGCGGACGAAGTATTTTCGTGGACTCCTCTGAGGGTTTTGGAATATATGTGAATATATAGGATGAAGAGATAGGTCAAGGGTTCCCCGAGGGGGCCACAAGGCAGGCCCCCCCTAGGGCGTGCCCTCCACCCTTGCCACCGCCTCGTGGCTCTTCTGGCGTGGACTCCAAGTCCTCTGGGTGTCTTCTGGTCCAAGAAAAATTATCGTGAAGTTTTATTCCGTTTGGATTCCGTTTGATATTTCTTTTCTGCGAAACTCAAAAACAAGGAAAAAAACAGAAACTGGCACTGGGCTCTAGGTTAATAAGTTAGTCCCAAAAATAATATAAAATAGCATAATAATGCATATAAATCATCCAAAACAGATAATATAATAACATGAAACAATCAAAAATTATAGATACATTGGAGACGTATCAAGCATCCCCAAGCTTAATTCCTGCTCGTCACCGAGTAGGTAAATGATAAAAACAGAACTTTTGATGTGGAGTGCTACCTAACACATTTATCCATGTAATTTTCTTCATTGTGGCATGAATGTTCATATCCATAAGATTCAAAACAAAAGTTTAATATTGACATAAAAACAATAATACTTCAAGCATACTAATAAAGCAATCATGTCTTCTCGAAATAACATGGCCAAAGAAAGTTATCCCTACAAAATCATATAATCTGGCTATGTTCCATCTGCATCACACAAAGTATTAAATCATGCACAACCCCGATGACAAGCCAAGCAATTGTTTCATACTTTTTATGTTCTCAAACCTTTTCAACTTTCAACCCCGATGAGCGTGAGCCATGGATTTAGCACTATAGGTGGAATAGAATATGGTGGTTGTGGAGAAGACAAAAAGAAGGAGATAGTCTCACATCAACTAGGCGTATCAACGAGCTATGGAGATGCCCATCAGTAGATATCAATGTGAGTGAGTAGGGATTGCCATGCAACAGATGACCTAGAGCTATAAGTTTATGAAAGCTCAAAAAGAAACTAAGTGGGTGTGCATCCAACTCGCTTGCTCACGAGACCTAGGGCCATTTGAGGAAGCCCATCATTGGAATATACAAGCCAGGTTCTATAATGAAAAATTCCGACTAGTATATGAAAGTGATAACATAGAAGACTCTCTATCATGAAGATCATGGTGCTACTTTGAAGCACAAGTGTGAAAAAAGGATAGTAACATTGCCCCTTCTCTCTTTTCTCTTATTTTTCTGGTGGGCTTCTTTGGCCTCTTTTATTTTTATAAAGTCCGGAGACTCATCCCAACTTTTGAGGGAATCATAGCTTCCATCATCCTTTCCTCACACGGGAGAATGCTCTTATAATGATGATCATCACACTTTTATTTACTTACAACTCAAGAATTACAACTCGATACTTAGAACAAAATATGACTCTATATGAATGCCTCCGGCGGTGTACCGGGATGTGCAATGATCTAGCGTAGCAAGTGACATCAAAAAATGGACAAGCCATGTAAACATCATGCTAGCTATCTTACAATCATGCAAAGCAATATGACAATGATGGAGCGTGTCATAATAAAACGGAACGGTGGAAGTTGCATGGCAATATATCTCGGAATGACTATGGAAATGCCATAATAGGTAGGTATGGTGGCTGTTTTGAGGAAGGTATATGGTGGGTGTAAGGAACCAGCGAAATTTGCGCAACACTAGATAGGCTAGCAATGGTGGAAGGGTGAGAATGCGTATAATCCATGGACTTAACATTAGTCAAAAAGAACTCACATATTTATTGCAAAAGTCTATTAGTCATTGAAACAAAGTACTACGCACATGCTCCTAGGGGGATAGATTGGTAGGAAAAGACCATCGCTCGTCCCCGACCGCCACTCATAAGGAAGACAATCAATAATTAAATCATGCTCTGACTTCATCACATAACGGTTCACCATACGTGCATGCTACAGGAATCACAAACTTTAACACAAGTACTTCTACCAATCCACAATTACTCACTAGCATGACTGTAATATCACCATCTTTATATCTCAAAACAATAATAAGGAGTCAAACTTCACATAGTATTCAATGCACTTTATATGAAAGTTTTCATTATATCCCTCTTGGATGCCCATCATACTAGGACTAAACTCATAACCAAAGAAAATTACCATGCTGTTTTGACAGACTCTGAAAATAATATAAGTGAAGCATGAGAGTTCAACAATTTCTATAAAATAAAGCCACCGCCGTGCTCTAAAAAGATATAAGTGAAGTACTAGAGCAAAATTGCCTAGCTCAAAAGATATAAGTGAAGCACATAGAGTATTCTAATAAATCACGATTCATGCGTGTCCCTCTCAAAAGGTGTGTACAACAAGGATGATTGTGACAAACTAAGAAGCAAAGACTCATATCATACAAGACGCTCCAAGCAAAACACATATCATGTGGTGAATAAAAATATAGCCTCAAGTAAATTTAGCAATAGACGACGACAAAAGAGGGTATGCATTCCAGGCATCCCGAAGCTTAGGCTCTTGGTTGTCCTTGAATATTACCTTGGGGTGCCTTGGGAATCCCCAAGCTTAGGCTCTTGCCACTCCTTATTCCATATTCCATCAAATCTTTACCCAAAACTTGAAAACTTCACAACACAAAACTCAACAAAAAAACTCATGAGATCTGTTAGTATAAGAAAATAAAATTACCACTTTTGGTACTATTGTGAACTCATTCTTTATTTATATTGGTGTAATATCTACTGTATTCCAACTTCTCCAGGGTTCATAACCCCCGATACTACCCATAGATTCATCAAAATAAGCTAACAACACATAGAAAACAGAATCTGTCAAAAATAGAACAGTCTATAGCAATCTGTAAACTTCGAATACTTCTGTAACTCCAAAAAATTCTAAAAAATTATGACAGCAGAGGCAATTCGTATATCAATCTTGTGCAAAAAGAATCAGTATTTTAGCGCGCTTTTGTTAAAAATTTGAAGTATTTTTCTAGGCGCAAAAAATTCTGTTTTTCAGCAAGATCAAATCAAGTATCATCGTAAGCCATCCCAAAGGTCTTACTTGGCACAAACACTAGATAAAACACCAAAACACAATTACTACAGAGGTAATAATGTGTATTTTATGCAAGAACAGTAGGAAAACAAAAAACACAAAACTAAAATTGGGTTGCCTCCCAACAAGTGCTATTGTTTAATGCCCTTAGCTGGGTATATTGCAATAGATCTAGGTATTGTCATCTTTGGTATGCAATTCATTTTTCACCAAATCTTCCAAAACTCGTCTTAAAAAAACGATTATTTCCTTTATTTCCCTTCTAGTCGATGAACTTAAATCATGAAAAGGACTTTCTTTAGTGATTTTGACATTCATGAACCTGTAATCTCGGTCATCACCATATATATCATCATATAAAATACGTATCTCGTTTCTAACGGGTTCCTTAATCATCTTTTCCAACCAATCCTTGTTAAATCCTAAAAAAGTTCCCCTTGTAATCCAATCAAATTCCTTGTAGGCCTCAAGGTACAAGGCTTGCGACATATCTGAATAGGCAACTCCCCTCCTAAGATTTTCACTGTAAGAATGATAATCCCTACATTCCAAACTACGCATAGTTTCCTTATCATGGAGGATATCTTCAATCGGAGGGTGTTCAACATTTTTATTATAGAAAGAAAAAATCTCCCTAGCCTCGTGTATTATAAAATCAAATTCTCACATAAGGATGATAGTGGCAATCTTTTTAGCTTTAGGATGATTAATATTGGAAAGTACATAAAACACCTTTTGCAAAGCAGGATGGATGTGCGCAAATTTTCTATCTAGTTTTTCAACAAGCATGAAAATGGCATCCGCATAACACTTTGTATCGAGAAGAACAGATCTTTTACAACTGGGCATAGATCCCGTACAATCAAAGAATTCTTAAATAACACTTTTCCCAATAATATTACCATCGCCCACATGAAAAGTTTTTGCTTTGTAATTAGGGGGAGTTTCAGCTTCATGATCCAAAGAAAAAGATCCAAGTTTTTCCTCAAGATTTATACTAGCAAGACCCTCAAAATTTTCAATGATAACCTCCCCATATTCAGACATAGTGGCAATAACCGATCTAGCAAACTAGCAAACAAGAGGCAAACGAAAGGACGAACGGAAGAAGGGCGAATAAAACGGCAAATATTTTTGTGTTTTTTCTGAAAACGTTTTAGAAGTGGGGGAGAGGAAAACGAGAGGCAAATGACAAATAATGTAATGCAAGAGATGAGAGTTTATGATGGGTACTTGGTAGGCTTGACGTAGATCTCCCCGGCAACGGCGCCAGAAATTCTTCCTCCTACTTGTTGAGCTTGCGTTGGTTTTTCCCTTAAAGAGGAAAGAGTGATGCAGCAAAGTAGAGATAAGTATTTCCCTTAGTTAAGAACCAAGGTATCAATCTAGTAGGAGAAACGCGCAAGTCCCCAATAGATGGACCTACACAAACAATCAAACACTTGCACCCAACGCGATAAAGGGGTTGTCAATCCCTTCGCGATCACTTTCAAAGGTGAGATCTGATAGAGATAGATAAACCTAAATAAAAGATAAAATATTTTTGGATTTTTTGGTTTATAGATCTGAAAATAAAAGATTGCAAAATAGTAGATCGGAAACTAATATGATGGAAAATAGACTCGAGGGCCATAGGTTTCACTAGAGGCTTCTCTCTTGATGGCAAATAATACGGTGGGTGAACAAATTACTGTCGGGCAATTGATAGAAAAGCGCAAAGTTATGACAACTAGTCGTCAACCCGTGCATTTGCACGGGCTAGTCAATAAGTCTTGTGCATTTATTTTGGCATAAATAATATCTATCATGAAAGGAAAAATTGAAACACCCATCCATCCACTTCAACATGAAGCACACGAAAGTTGTTGCCAATTTTTTTTAATTAGTTCAATTCTAAGTGACAAAATATGATTCAAAGGATGTCTTCTAACTCTTTGGATTTTATTTTATTTTGTTTCCAGTAACCTTGCTTCTCTGTATATCCAATATGTGGCCGACAAAATAATTATAATTTCTTTTTGCTATGTTTATGTTTTTTCAGTGTCAAAGTCATTACATACTTTAGAAATTTGAAGCAAGTGAATGTGTAGACCGAAAGGAGAGAAGATTTATTGGGAATTATTAATTTGAGGTTTGTATAAACTACTTGTACAAATATATACGATGATGATATCCCTACATACTAATTTGTTTGATCCATCACATATATCGAAGAACTGTATATGAAATATATCGTTCTTCTAGTTACTACACAGTTTATTTAGTACACTAAAATGGGTATTTCATATGATATTTTCTAAACTGTTAGATGTAGTTACGTAATATTTTCAGAGGTGTACCTGAAAACCAAATACTGCTTGTCGATGAATGTGATCTCTAAGTGCGTCTATAACTTTATATAGGTTCAAAGTGCTTTCTATCGTATAACCATCTGACCTAAAGAGTGCTAGAAGCTTGTGATCAAAATGTTTGCACTCTCGATAGCAATCAACCACACAATTATCCTGGGGAAAAACTAACAAAGCGAAAGAACGGACATACAATGTTACCATCGTTTAAAAAATAGCAGTCTAAGACACAATATGTGTAAAATACATAGACATGAGTCAAGCATGTAAAACGTAATCAGTTTCATCCATAAACAGCTACAGAGATAAAACTGTACATATATTAAGACTGTCTATTTTACATTCGACTGAAATTCAATTGGCTTTCAATCATATTTCCGGCCATCCAGTGTTTGACAACTGTCATCTGTCCTCCGCCTCTCTCCTGTCCTCTGAATGTCGCTGTCCTTGTCCCCCTCTCTTCCTTTAAACGGGTCCGCAAGAATCAAAAAGACAGCCTGAACAGAAACTAAACGGATCCCCAGTTTAAGACCCAAAAGTACCGAGCTGAAGAACATAGCACTTCTACCTCCTGTGAGAAACAGCTCCCCTCACCTTCTCAACATCTGCACGAAAAAAGGGGGATTCCTTTTGTGAGAAACAGCTCCCCTGAACTCCTTTACATAGAAACGGAGCATGGGGGTCACGGGATAAACATAGACATGAAAAAGCATGATCAAAATAGCTCTTTACATAGTACAGGAATTACACTGAGTTTTTACAAAGTATTTGTAGTAGATTTACAGTGCATTAGCAGAATATTTACAAAAATGATCACAGTAGAAAAAAAGATGCAATACCATCCAACAAAGACAAACCAAAAAATATTGCCCTAAAAATACACTGTAATGACGTTGAAATTACAGTGTGATTGCCCTGTGACTTACACTGTAATACACCGAAAGTACACTGTAAATTGCACTAAAATTAAACTGTAATTTCCCTCAATATACACTGTATACAATGTAATTACACTGAAAGATCACTGTAAAATTGCACTGAGATTACACTAGAAATTCCCTGAACTTACAGTGTAATTACAGCGTAAATACCCTTAAATTACACTGTAACTACCCCTGAAATTACACTGTGATCGGCCATGTGATGTACCTGAAGTTACACTAATATTCCCAGTGATTTACAGAGTGATTACCCCTGAAAAAATACACTGTAACTACTACAGAAATTACACTGTAATTACAGTAAAAATTAGCACTGTGATTGCCCTGGAAATTATAGTGTAATTACCCCTGAAGTTACAGTGTAAATGTTGTAATTGAACTGTAGTTACACTGGAAATTGCACTGTGACTACAATGTAATTACCCCTGAGTTTACACTGTAATAGAGCTGTAATTACACTGTAAATCCTATGAATGTTCATTAGGTTTCAGAAATGAAATAAAACTAAATCAAAGATTAGAGGGAAGGATAACAAAGGAAACAATAAGAGGAACAACAGGAGAAAGAAGGAAGAGGTAGCAGAAACAAGACCATGGCAAGCCTACAAATGGGGACCATGAGAAGCCTGCAAAAGGAAGAACATCATATACTAGAGAAAGAAAGCAAAGAAAAAACAGAGAAGAGAAAGTTAAAGAGATGAAGCATTTGAAGGGGAAATGAAGTACTCTACCAGATGAGAGGAAAGTCAATAAGAAACGATTGAGTTGTAATTTGAGAGAAAGCATTGGTGCTACTTATTTGGCTGCTACCAAATTTCCAGTGCATTTATTTTGTTGTTAGCAGCAAATGAAAGAAGTACATAAAGAGAAATGACGCCAAGATGAAAAAATATCGGTGCATTTACTTTGCTGCTACCAAAAAGACTTGTCACTGTTATACAAAAAGAACCACCTGCAAATTCAGTGAGATTAATCAGTTACAAAAACAAATCTCAATTATAGTCCAAATTACTGAACTTGCCATGCAATTACACTGACATTTGAAGTGTAATTAATGAAGAAACAAGGTAAGTACACTAACATTTGAAGTGTAACTACTGAAAATTACAGGGTTAAAATGCACATTTAACAAGACTGTAATTACAAGGTCTGCAATCCAAATTACTGAAAAGATACATTTTAATTACAGGGATATACAGTGTAAAACTTGCAACTTAAATTGGAAGTTTCAGATCATAGGATAGTAAAGTTGCAGGGTTACTGCAAAAAAATATTCATTTACACTAGAAGTGACACACTGAAAATTACAGTCCAAAACCACTCTAACTTAACTAAAAAAAATTCAGGCCACTAACATACACATTACAGGGCGAAAATGCATACTACATTACACTGTAAGTACACACAAATCCGGTTAAAAACTAAAATTGCCACTACACCAGACAACTTCATTTACGTTGAAAATCCACTCAAAATTAAACTGCATTTTTCAGCCAAGACAACTGAAACTGAACTAAAAATATTCAGTCCACTGAAAAACACATAATGAGACTCAAGTGACCAGGTGACTCAGCATTTGCATCCATACATCTAGGGGCTGTACATCTACAAAAGCTAGGAGACGTCAAAGGGGTCAACACCAACTTACAGTCCACACATGCTATGCGCTAGATTCAGCATCTACATCCAAACAGGAGGGAACCACAACGACAACTATAGGAGGGATCCACATGAGGGATTGTACACATCTAGGAGCTACTCGTCACAATGACAACTACAGCGGCATCCAGAAGCGCAAAATCGACAAAAAACAGGACAGGAGGGATCCACCACTACATATACATCAACCATACACCGGCAACACCTGCAACATCCAAAACATCTAAGATCCACCTCTACACAGGGGAACGACACAACACTGAGCCGGATCTAGCAAAAATTGAACAGAAAAAGCAGGGGGGTGAACACAGGGGGAAAGCATACTTACAAAACCAACCACAGATGGATGGAGGATGAGGGAGGGCCACAGGCCTCGCAGATTAATACGGGGAAAATGAGAAGCGTCGCGAAATCAGGCGAAGCAGAGAAGACAACGTAGCTGGATCGCCATGGCGTCTACTTCGCCTCTCCCTGTGCGCGCGCTTGAGGAGAAGGAAGCAGGGGATTGGGGGGCAGGGGGAGGAGAACTGGGCGCCTAACCACTGGCTCGCCTCAAGAGTCCAGAGACTGAGATGTCCAGCGAAAAATCACCATTGCTATCTGCCCCCAAGCTCATGCCGCTCGAAATGAGAATCAGACGAACAAAGCCGGCCATAGAGGGGAGAAAAAGGAAAAAAAAAAAAAGAATAGGACACGCGACCCGCCAGATTAACGGGTCTCCAGGAGAAGCTTGCGGGCCCGATAAAGAACAAAACAGCCCGAGAGTTAAAAAAAGAGAGAAATGCACGAATCTACGCACAAGGATCGGACGGACAGAAAATCGAATGAAAGCGAATTAATTTCATCCGACTGTAAATTAGCAAATCCGTATATTAAAGAGCTGCGAGTACCTTTCGAGAGTATGAACCACATCTGATATTTTCTCTGGACAAAAGGATGTTGTTGCTACTATTCTTTCTCCAGCAATAGGAAATTAACCCTAGCAGCAGTCTATCAAAAAGTATGGCTTGAGTCCATCTGCCATGTGTGCTCGCCTGTGTGCTTTGCATCTGTTCAACTATTGAAGAGAGAGCAACCCAGATATCAAGGAAGGGCCAGGATGAGGAACTGATGGAACCTAGCTCCGGCAGTCCGGCCAAAGCGCAACTATGCATCTTGCAGTGCGCTAGCACATGATGACCACGGGTTCTCATGTACGCAGAGCAACGTACATCATTCCCCATACAATAAGTTATAGATGACCCAGGGCAGAAAAGAATCAAATAATGTTTCTGAAGCGTTCAATTTCTTTTCATGTACGTCAGTCCACTCATGGAAAATTATGTACAGATAAGTACATACAAAATCATTAAACAAACCTCAATGTCTCAATCGAAGAAACTCGAACCCCAACTCAGAGGTGAGTACTTCAGTTATTCTTCCCGAGCTCTTTAAGGAAGATGCTAGTGTATTCTGAAATCTGAATCCCGCTATGCTAATACATAGGGTCTCCGTTGCTAACTAATTACAGTCTACACTACATCATACTATTCATACTCGTCCATAATAAGAAGATAAAGCAGACACAGCCCAAGCGTGATGGTATCGGTTTTACTTTGCATGATAGAGAATTGACATACAAATTCACTGGACATGATATACCTATCAGTTTTCAAACCTGACTTGCACACACACGTTGAAGCATCTCACAATCCTGCCTACATGTGCACCGCAACAGCAGGCAGCTCATAGTTTCGAGGCCAGTAGATGTTGCCTTCTGTGCTGAAGAACCGCTAGCGCCACCGATCAGCAGGTATATGTGCAGTGCTGCCATATCAGAATCCGTCAGAAAAAACTCGAGAAGCTAATCAGGTAAAGAGAGAAAGGAGCGGGATGGGAGTTGTACAGAGAAAAGGAAAACTGACTGCGCAAAGAGGTTGATCGATTCCGGCTAGATGCGCTAGCATCGTACGTAGGTACACATAACCGATGGAGTTCTTCCTGCCGACGACGCTGCCAGTGTTGTGTACATCAAACCTGCTTGATAACATCAATTACTTTACCTGTCGGCATCTCGGGAGTCAAGACAGGCTAGGTAAATTTAGCGGTGCAGGCTTAACCTCTCGAGGGCATGTCTGACCTGGTTACAGACGGGGCTCTCCATGAAGTCGCTGCTACAGATTTTGTTTTAGAATACATGCTGACATACTTATTGATCTTGAAGAGCGTCATTAGGTTAATCACCATTAGCATAATCAATTTCCTAACATAATCAATTGAAGAAGACATGCTGACGTATTTATTGATCTGAAGAGCGCCATTAGGATAATCACCATCAACTTACTCAATTTCCTATCATAATGGATTTCCTTCACAACAGCGACCTACAGCAGCATATGCCCAACGCAAGTTCTTCTTCCCCCATCCAATCCGCCCTGACCTCCTCCGTCGACCTTCCTATCCTCCTGCGGTGAGGAGCAAGAACAATAGCAATAGCAACGTCTACCCAACCCTCTCCGCAAGTCTTCCTCTGATATCCTCTGCCCCAGATCTTCCTCATTGACGGGGAGAATAAGGAACGCACGCACTGTTTTCATATCTATCAGTGGAGGGAGTCCAGCCATGCGAGGAGCAGCCAGCCAGCGGCCGCGTCTTGTCTCCGCAACTCCATGGTCCTTGTGAGGATCGTCATGCCGCTGTCCTTCTCTACCGCCTCTAGATGTCAATCGAGTTTCATGTTCATCCGCATCAATGTTCTCAGGATGAGAAGGCACATGGAGAAATATATTGCTTGAGGATTATTTTTAGGTGAGGATTCTTTCCATCGTGTAGGAGTAGTACGATAGCTAGATTGGTTTTTTTGACAGGTACCCTAGATTGGTTTTTACAGCTGCGCTATGTTGGTGGAGTAGTACGATAGCTAGATTGTTTTTTTTAGATTGCAAGGATTATATGGGTGAATCTGCACCGTTATAACTCGGTCCCATCAGATTAACGGCCAGTAATTTCTAATTAACGTGGGAATTATTAGAGAGTCTGTAATTAGTATAGGTATAGCAAGGCAATGATTATGCATATAGGCATCATGTCCGTGTCAAGTAGACCGACTCCTGCCTGCATCTACTACTATTAATCCACACATCGACCGCTATCCAGCATGCATCTAGAGTATTAGGTTCATAAAGAACGGACTAACACCTTAAGTAAGATGAAATGATGTAGAGGAATAAACTCAAGCAATATTATGAAAACCCCATATTTTTATCCTTGATGGCAACAATTAAATATGTGCCTCGCTACCCCTACTTTGTCACTGGGTGAAATCACGCAAGATTGAAACCAAAGCTAAGCACCTCACCCATTGCAAGAAAACCAATCTAGTTGGCCAAACCAAACCGATAATTCAGAGAGAAATACAAAGATATCAAATCATGCATATAGGAATTCAGAGAAGATTCAAATAATATTCATAGAGAAGCTGTTCATAAATCCATAATTCATCGGATCTCGACAAACACACCGCAAAAGAAGATCACATCAGATAGATCTCTAAGAACATCGAGAAGAACATGGTATTGAGAATCAAAGAGAGAGAAGAAGCCATCTAGCTACTAGATATGGACCCGTAGGTCTGAGGTAAAATACTTACGCTTCATCGGAAGGGCAATAGAGTTGATGTAGATGCCCTCCGTGATCGAATCCCCCTCCGGCAGGATGCCGAAAAAGGCCCCAAGATGGGATCTCACAGGAACAGAAGATTGCGGCAGCGGAAAAGTATTTTCATCGACTCCTGTGTGGGTTTTCGAATATATGTGAATATATAGGATGAAGAGATAGGTGAGGGGATCATCGAGGGGGCCACAAGGCAGCCCCCCCTAGGGCGTGCCCTCCACCCTTGCCGCCGCCTCGTGGCTCTTCTGGCTTGGACTCCAAGTCCTCTGGGTGTCTTCTGGTCCAAGAAAAATCATCATGAAGTTTTATTCCGTTTAGACTCTGTTTGATCACTAGTGCAGGATGCTACTAACACGACACTACGATCAAAGACCCTTCGAAGAAACTGTGTGCGATGCATTAATCACAAATAGTGGTGTAAAAAACCCGTCAAAAAGGTGCAAAACATTTGCGATGCCGGATGCATCAAACACGGTTCAGATTTTAGTTGCGTGGGTGATGCAGGGCATACGGTTCAGTTTAATTAACTATTTGCGATGAGGAGGAACAAAAGAAACGGGCAGCCAGATGAAGTTTTGTGCGAAATACAGCATAAGGTTCACTCGGATGAACTGTTTGCGTTGAGACAAGAGAATAGAAACGGTTCAATATAACAAGATGTGTGTGATACGCGACAAACAGGTTTGTAATCAGAAATGTGTGCGAAGACCGATAGTAACACAGAGATTACTGCTAATAAGACATGTGTGTTGTGCGATGGGATTGCATGCAGAACAACATCATACACACACACACACACACACACACACACACACACACACACACACACACACACACACACTTATAAGGACATGGTTGCATAACCAAATTAAACATCCACTTACATAGGTGGCTACTACAACCATGGCATTTGCACACACAAAAGTAATCTGTTACATGCATAATTACATAGGTGGCTACTACACACATGAAATTTCCACACACCAAAGTAAATTATATATTACATGCATGATTAACTAGGATAAACGATCATCTGATCATCACCTACTTCTTGTGACGCTTGCTCTGCTTGTGGCTCGATCCAACCTCGTCGATTTGGGTAACGAGGCACTTCCTCATGTCAACGATCCGCCTGTGCATCTCATAGCATGTGTACACGCTCTTGGCCGTGAACCTGAGGTGAGGTTCATCCTGTTGCCGCATCCAGGCCTCGTGCCAGGATACGGGACGTGTTCTGTTGGCATCCTGCTTCATCTTTTTGTAGTATGGGTCGATGATGGCTGGGGCGAGTTCAACCCGGGAGTCCTTCTTCGTGCTTCCCCAGACCTTGTAGTGCTCGCGGATTTCGACAGGTTCTCGCAGGCCAAGCCCGTAACCCTGAGCGCTTTTACATCATCGGTGGTTTCCACCGTAGCTAACTTGTAGTCGGTGCTCTTGACAAACCTGGCAAAACGGTCGGAAGGCTCTATGGCCATGCAGTAGTGGTAGACGAGGACATGATGGCGCACGCATAACTTGGCGACGGCAACCTTGTGATGTATGTTGGGACGACCGGCGGTGTACTGGAGGTCGATGCTGACCACCTTGTACTTGTCTCGAGCAAGCAACTGCTCAACGGTGTCGATGTAGTCGACCACCACGGCCGTGTCGATGGTGTACACCACCGAGAGATCTGTCTCCCTCGCATGGGTCTCCACTTTATGCTCGTCAAACTCCATTGGGGCGCAGCTAGACATCCCCTCTCTATGTGTCGTCATGGGTGTGCTTTGTTGTCTTGTGGGGCGCGATCGAAAGGTTGAAGAGACTAAGGTTATAATGGCCCGGGAAATTAAAGGGGAAGCTGGACGGCCTGGAATATCGGCATGCCTTGATGGCAGTTCTAATATAATTTGCAGCGCTATGTTGGTGGAGTAGTACGATAGCTAGATTGTTTTTTTAGATTGCAAGGATTATATGGGTGAATCTGCACCGTTATAACTCGGTCCCATCAGATTAACGGCCAGTAATTTCTAATTAACGTGGGAATTATTAGAGAGTCTGTAATTAGTATAGGTATAACAAGGCAATGATTATGCATATAGGCATCATGTCCGTGTCAAGTAGACCGACTCCTGCTTGCATCTACTACTATTAATCCACACGTCGACCGCTATCCAGCATGCATCTAGAGTATTAGGTTCATAAAGAACGGACTAACACCTTAAGTAAGATGAAATGATGTAGAGGAATAAACTCAAGCAATATTATGAAAACCCCATATTTTTATCCTTGATGGCAACAATTAAATATGTGCCTCGCTACCCCTACTTTGTCACAGGGTGAAATCACGCAAGATTGAAACCAAAGCTAAGCACCTCACCCATTGCAAGAAAACCAATCTAGTTGGCCAAACCAAACCGATAATTCGAAAAGAAATACAAAGTTATCAAGTCATGCATGAATTCAGAGAAGATTCAAATAATATTCATAGATAAGCTGATCATAAATCCACAATTCATCAGATCTCGACAAACACACCGCAAAAAGGTGCAAAACATTTGCGATGCCGGATGCATCAAACACGGTTCAGATTTTAGTTGCGTGGGTGATGCAGGGCATACGGTTCAGTTCAATTAACTATTTGCGATGAGGAGGAACAAAAGAAACGGGCAGCCAGATGAAGTTTTGTGCGAAATACAGCATAAGGTTCACTCGGATGAACTGTTTGCGTTGAGACAAGAGAATAGAAACGGTTCAATATAACAAGATGTGTGTGATACGCGGCAAACAGGTTTGTAATCAGAAATGTGTGCGAAGACCGATACTAACACAGAGATTACTGCTAATAAGACATGTGTGTTGTGCGATGGGATTGCATGCAGAACAACATCATATATATATATATATATATATATATATATATATATATATATATATATATATATATATATATATATATATATATAGACACACACACACTTATAAGGACATGGTTGCATAACCAAATTAAACATCCACTTACATAGGTGGCTACTACAACCATGACATTTGCACACACAAAAGTAATCTGTTACATGCATAATTACATAGGTGGCTACTACACACATGAAATTTCCACACACCAAAGTAAATTATATATTACATGCATGATTAACTAGGATAAACGATCATCTGATCATCACCTACTTCTTGTGACGCTTGCTCTGCTTGTGGCTTGATCCAACCTCGTCGATTTGGGTAACGAGGCACTTCCTCATTTCAACGATCCGCCTGTGCATCTCATAGCATGTGTACACGCTCTTGGCCGTGAACCTGAGGTGAGGTTCATCCTGTTGCCGCATCCAGGCCTCGTGCCAGGATACGGGATGTGTTCTGTTGGCATCCTGCTTCATCATTTTGTAGTATGGGTCGATGATGGCTGGGGCGAGTTCAACCCGGGAGTCCTTCTTCGTGCTTCCCCAGACCTCGTAGTGCTCGCGGATTTCGACAGGTTCTCGCAGGCCAAGCCCGTAACCCTGAGCGCTTTTACATCATCGGTGGTTTCCACCGCAGCTAACTTGTAGTCGGTGCTCTTGACAAACCTGGCAAAACGGTCGGAAGGCTCTATGGCCATGCAGTAGTGGTAGACGAGGACATGATGGCGCACGCATAACTTGGCGATGGCAACCTTGTGATGTATGTTGGGACGACCGGCGGTGTACTGGAGGTCGATGCTGACCACCTTGTACTTGTCTCGAGCAAGCAACTGCTCAACGGTGTCGATGTAGTCGACCACCACGGCCGTGTCGATGGTGTACACCACCGAGAGATCCGTCTCCCTCGCATGGGTCTCCACTTTATGCTCGTCGAACTCCATTGGGGCGCAGCTAGACATCCCCTCTCTATGTGTTGTCATGGGTGTGCTTTGTTGTGTTGTGGGGCGCGATCGAAAGGTTGAAGAGACTAAGGTTATAATGGCCCGGGGAATTAAAGGGGAAGCTGGACGGCCTGGAATATCGGCATGCCTTGATGGCAGTTCTAATATAATTTGCAGCACATAACTCCATCGTGCCGCACGTAACTGCATCGCATGGCAACACGCGCGACGCAACCGCATGCATATGGGGCTCCCGACGTGATCGTGCGCAGGCCCAACTGATGGCAGAGCGCGTGCGGAGGGACGCGAGCAGAGCGCTCCGCGGTTGCCTCAATGGCGAGCAACCATATATATGCATATTGCAGTTGAACACGCAAGGAAAAGCTGTTCACAAGCCGAGCGCACCGACGGACGTGAGCAGAGCGCGCCGCGGCGCCTAACGGCGAGCAGAGCTTGCCGAGGGACACGAGCAGAGGCCGACACAGTGATATGTGGCAAATAAGATGAACTGTGCGAGTGATACGTCTCCAACGTATCTATAATTTTTGATTGTTCCATGCTATTATATTATCTGTTTTGGATGTTTAATGGGCTTTATTATGCACTTTTATATTATTTTTGGGACTAACCTCCTACTGGAGGCCCAGTTCAAATTGCTGTTTTTTTGCCTATTTCAATGTTTCGCAGAAAAAGAATATCAAACAGAGTCCAAACGGAATGAAACCTTCGGGAGAATCGTTTTTGGAACAAACGCAATCCAGGAGACTTGGAGTGGACGTAAAGGAAGCCACGAGGTAGGAGGGCGCTCCCAGGGGGGTAGGCGCGCCCCCACCCTCGTGGGCCCCTCGTAGCTCCACCGACCTACTTCCTTCGCCTATATATACACATATACCCCGAAAACATTCAGGAGCACCACGAAACCCTATTTCCACCGCCGCAACCTTCTGTACCCGTGAGATCCCATCTTGGGGCCTTTTCCGGTGCTCTGCCGGAGGGGGAATCAATCACGGAGGGCTTGTGCATCAACACCATAGCCTCTCCGATGATGTGTGAGTAGTTTATCACAGACCTTCGGGTCCATAGTTATTAGCTAGATGGGTTCTTCTCTCTCTTTGGATCTCAATACAAAGTTCTCCTTGATCTTTTTGGAGATCTATTCGATGTGTTCTCCTTGGGGTTCTTCTCTCTCTTTTTGCGGTGTGTTTGTCGAGATCCGTTGAATTGTGGGTTTATGATCAAGTTTATCTATGAACAATATTTGAATCTTCTCTGAATTCTGATATGTATGATTTGATATCTTTGCAAGTCTCTACGAATTATCAGTTTGGTTTGGCCTACTAGATTGATCTTTCTTGCAATGGGAGAAGTGCTTAGCTTTGGGTTCAATCTTGCGGTGCTCGATCCCAGTGACAGAAGGGGAAACGACACGTATTGTATTGTTGCCATCGAGGATAAAAAGATGGGGTTTATACCATATTGCTTGAGTTTATCCCTCTACATCATGTCATCTTGCCTAATGCGTTACTCTGTTCTTATGAACTTAATACTCTAGATGCATGCTGGATAGGGGTCGATGTGTGGAGTAATAGTAGTAGATGCAGAATCGTTTCGGTCTACTTGTCACGAACGTGATGCCTATATACATGATCATGCCTAGATATTCTCATAACTATGCGCTTTTCTATCAATTGCTCGACAGTAATTTGTTCACCCACCGTAGAATTTTCTATCTTGAGAGAAGCCACTAGTGAAACCTATGGCCCCTGGGTCTACTTTCCATCATATAAGTTTCCAATATGTTTTATTTTGCAATCTTTACTTTTTAATCTATATAAAAAAATACCAAAAATATTTATCTTATTATCTCTATCAGATCTCACTTTTGCAAGTGACCGTGAAGGGATTGACAACCCCTTTATCGCGTTGGTTGCAAGGTTCTTATTTGTTTGTGCAGGTACTAGGGACTTGCGTGTAGTCTCCTACTGGATTGATACCTTGGTTCTCAAAAATTGAGGGAAATACTTACGCTACTTTGCTGCATCACCCTTTCCTCTTCCAGGGAAAACCAACGCATGCTCAAGAAGTAGCAAGAAGGATTTCTGGCGCCGTTGCCAGGGAGATTTACACACAAGTCAAGACATACGAAGTACCCATCACAAACTATTATCCCTCGCATTACATTATTTGCCATTTGCCTCTTGTTTTCCTCTCCCCCACTTTACCCTTGCCGTTTTATTCGCCCTTTTTCCGTTCGCCTCTTTTTGCGTACCTTTTGTGTGCTCGCTCCTTGTGGGATTTGCTGCCATTATGTCTGAAATTGGGGAGGTTATCGTTGTTAAGGACAATAGTAATAACATGGGAAACTTTGATGCTTTTGATGTTCCTCCTGACGAACCTACTATCTTACACACTAAAAAGTTTCAGATCGGTAGTGGTAATATTATTTGAAAAGGAGTTATTCAAGATTTCTTTACTTGTGCCGGTGCTTTGCCCACTATGGGTGGATCTACTCTTCATAGAACTAGTAGTCTTGCGGATGCTATATCTTTGCTCATAGTTGAACTTGAAAGACAGTTTGTTCATATGCATCCTTGCATACAAAGGATTTTTCTAGATTTTCCCAATATTGAGCACTCTTTTGTTAAGCGAGCAGCTACTATCTTTTTGGCTCATGAGTTCAGATTTATAATGAAAGAGGCCAAAGAAATTTTTGCGCATTATAGGGTGGATGCTGGTCGTCCTCCCATAGAAGCTATCCTTTTTAATCAAGAAGACATAATGCATTTACAATCTTTAGATCATGTTGCTTATAAGGAAAACCTTAGAAAGAAGGTTCCTACCGATGTTCTAGCTGATAGAATCTCTGAACTTAATTATGATTTTTCTATTCAAAACAATGGGTTAGGTGTTTCTCTTGAACAAAGGCTCATGACTTTTTGCCAAAAGAATGCTTATAATGATGAATTGGTTGTGCAATTTGAGGGGCCAAAGGAGGAACCCAGACCTTCTGAGCTTGATCTTGGGGACTTTTGTCCCATTAAATTTAGCCCTTTTGATTACTTTTGCTTGCCACAAAGGAAACTTGCTGCTGAACGTAGGGAATATGAGATGAGTTTTCGTGATTTGCCATATCATTATGGCAATACCTATATCTATTCTCGTTTTTATGCCTAGCTAGGGGCGTTAAACGATAGCGCTTGTTGGGAGGCAACCCAATTTTATTTTTATTCCTTGCTTTTTGTTCCTGTTTAGTAATAAATAATTCATCTAGCCTCTGGTTAGATTTGGTTTTATGTTTTAGTCAGTGTTTGTGCCAAGTTAAACCTATAGGATCTTCTTGGCTAACAATTATTTGATCTTGCTGAAAAAGTCAGAAAATTTTGGCTCACGAAAACAGTTGTTAAAAATCACCAGAACGTGATAAAATACTGATTCCAATTGCAGTAGATCAATAAAAAAATTATCTAGGACGTCCCATTTCGGTAGAGTTTTCTGAGTTACAGAAGTGTGCGTTTGATACAGGTTACTACAGACTGTTCTGTTTTTGACAGATTCTGTTTTTCGTGTGTTGTTTGCTTATTTTGATGAATCTATGGCTAGTATCAGGAGGTATGAACCATAGAGAAGTTGGAATACAGTAGGTTTAATACCAATATAAATGAAGAATGAGTTCATTACAGTAATTTAAAGTGGTGGTTTGTTTTATGTCGCTAACAGAGCTCATGAGATTTTCTGTTGAGTTTTGTGTTGTGAAGTTTCCAAGTTTTTGGGTAAAGATTTGATGGATTATGGAATAAGGAGGGGCAAGAGCCTAAGCTTGGGGATGCCCAAGGTACCCCAAGGTAAAATTCAAGTACAACCAAAAGCCTAAGCTTGGGGAGGCCCCGGAAGGCATCCCTCCTTCGTCTTCGTCTATCGGTAACTTTACTTGAGGCTATGTTTTTATTCACCACATGATATGTGTTTTGCTTGGAGCGTCTTGTATGATTTGAGTCTTTGCTTTTTAGTTTACCACAATCATCCTTGATGTACACACCTTTTGGAGAGACACACATGAATCGGAAATTATTAGAATACTCTACGTGCTTCACTTATATCTTTTGAGCTAGATAATTTTGCTCTAGTGCTTCACTTATATCTTTTTAGAGCACGATGGTGGTTATATTTTATAAAAATTATTGATCTCTCATGCTTCACTTATATTATTTTGAGATTCTTTTAGAACAGCATGGTAATTTGCTTTGGCTATAAAATTAGTCCTAATATGATAGGCATCCAAGATAGGTATAATAAAAACTATCATATAAAGTGCATTGAATACTATGAGAAGTTTGATTCTTTATGATTGTTTTGAGATATGAAGATGGTGAAATTAGAGTCATGCTAGTTGAGTGAATTTGAGAAATACTTGAGTTAAAGTTTGTGATTCCCGTAGCATGCATGTATGGTGAACCGTTATGTGATGAAGTCGGAGCATGATTTATTTATTGATTGTCTTCCTTATGAGTGGCGGTCGGGGACGAGCGATGGTCTTTTCCTACCAATCTATCCCCCTAGGAGCATGCGCGTAGTACTTTGTTTTGATAACTAATAGATTTTTGCAATAAGTATGTGAGTTCTTTATGACTAATGTTGAGTCAAGGGATTTTACGCACTCTCACCTTTCCACCATTGCTAGGCTCTCTAATACCGCACACCTTTCGTCGGTATCATATACCCACCATATACCTTCCTCAAAACAGCCACCATACCTACCTATTATGGCATTTTCATAGCCATTCCGAGATATATTGCCATGCAACTTCCCACCATTCCGTTTATTATGACACGCTTCATCATTGTCATATTGCTTTGAATGGTCATGTAGTTGACATCGTTGCTACCTCTTGAGCACTGCGTTGGTTTTCCCTTGAAGAGGAAAGGGTGATGCAGAAAAGTAGCGTAAGTATTTCCCTCAGTTTTTGAGAACCAAGGTATCAATCCAGTAGGAGGCTAAGCGCGAGTCCCTCGCACCTACACAAAAAAAATAAATCCTCGCAACCAACGCGATAAGGGGTTGTCAATCCCTTCACGGTCACTTACGAGAGTGAGATCTGATAGATATGATAGGATAATATTTTTGGTATTTTTGTGATAAAGATGCAAAGTAAAATAAAAGCTAAGTAAAAACAACGGAAATAAATAAGTGTTGGAAGATTAATATGATGAAGATAGACCCGGGGGCCATAGGTTTCACTAGTGGCGTCTCTCGAGAGCATAAGTATTTTACGGTGGGTGAACAAATTATTGTTGAGCAATTGACAGAATTGAGCATAGTTATGAGAATATCTAGGTATGATCATGTATATAGGCATCACGTCCGAGACAAGTAAACCGACTCCTGTCTGCATCTACTACTACTACTCCACTCATCGACCGCTATCCAGCATGCATCTAGAGTATTAAGTTCATAAAAACAGAGTAACGCCTTAAGCAAGATAACATGATGTAGAGGGATAAAGTCATGCAATATGATAAAAACCCCATCTTGTTATCCTCGAAGGCAACAATACAATACGTGCCTTGCCGCCCCTACTGTCACTGGGAAAGGACACCGCAAGATTGAACCCAAAGCTAAGCACTTCTCCCATTGCAAGAAAGATCAATCTAGTAGGCCAAACCAAACTGATAATTTGAAGAGACTTGCAAAGAGAACCAATCATACATAGAAGAATTCAGAGTAGATTCAAATATTGTTCATAGATAAACTTGATCATAAACCCACAATTCATCGGTCTCAACAAACACACCGCAAAAGAAGATTACATCGAATAGATCTCCATCAGAGAGGGGGAGAACATTGTATTGAGATCCAAAAAGAGAGAAGAAGCCATCTAGCTACTAACTATGGACCCGAAGGTCTGAAGTAAACTACTCACACTTCATCGGAGAGGCTATGGTGTTGATGTAGAAGCCCTCTGTGATGGATGCCCCCTCCGGCGGAGCTTCGGAACAGGCCCCAAGATGGGATCTCGTGGGTACAGAAGGTTTCGGCGGTGGAATTAGGTTTCTGGCTCCGTATCTGATCGTTTGGGGGTACGTAGGTATATATAGGAGGAGGAGTACGTCGGTGGAGCAACAGGGGGCCCACGAGGGTGGAGGGCGCGCCCTGGGGGGGGGGGGGGGGGTAGGCGCACCCCCTACCTCGTGGCCTCCTCCTTTGTTTCTTGATGTAGGGTCCAAGTCTCCTGGATCATATTCTTCCTAAAAATCACGTTCCCGAAGGTTTCATTCCGTTTGGACTCCGTTTGATATTCCTTTTCTGCGAAACTCTGAAATAGGAAAAGAACAGCAATTCTGGGCTGGGCCTCCGGTTAATAGGTTAGTCCCAAAAATAATATAAAAGTGAATAATAAAGCCCAATAATGTCGAAAACAGTAGACAATATAGCATGGAGCAATAAAAAATTATAGATACGTTGGAGACGTATCAAGCATCCCCAAGCTTAATTCCTGCTTGTCCTCGAGTAGGTAAATGATAAAAACAGAATTTTTGATGCGGAGTGCTACTTGGCATAATTTCAATGTAATTCTTCTTAATTGTGGTATGAATATTTAGCTCCGAAAGATTCAAGACAAAAGTTTAATATTGACATAAAAAATAATAATACTTCAAGCATACTAACAAAGCAATCATGTCTTCTCAAAATAACATGGCCAAAGAAAGTTATCCCTACAAAATCATATAGTCTGGCTATGCTCTATCTTCACCACACAAAGTATTTAAATCATGCACAACCCCGGTGACAAGCCAAGCACTTGTTTCATACTTTTGACGTTCTCAAGCTTTTTCAATCTTCATGCAATACATGAGCGTGAGCCATGGGCATAGCACTATATGTGGAATAGAATGGTGGTTATGGAGAAGACAAAAAAGGGAGAAGATAGTCTCACATCAACTAGGCGTATCAACGGGCTATGGAGATGCCCATCAATAGATATCAATGTGAGTGAGTAGGGATTGCCATGCAACGGATGCACTAGAGCTATAAGTATATGAAAGCTCAACAAAAGAAACTAAGTGGGTGTGCATCCAACTCGCTTGCTCACGAAGACCTAGGGCATTTTGAGGAAGCCCATCGTTGGAATATACAAGCCAAGTTCTATAATGAAAAATTCCCACTAGTATATGAAAGTGACAAAATGAGAGACTCTCCATCATGAAGATCATGGTGCTACTTTCAAGCACAAGTGTGGTAAAAGGATAGTAACATTGTCCCTTCTCTCTTTTTTTCTCATTTTTTGGGCCTTTTCCCTTTTTTGGCCTCTTTTCTCTTTTTTTTCGTCCAGAGTCTCATCCCGACTTGTGGGGGAATCATAGTCTCCATCATCCTTTCCTCACTTGGGACAATGCTCTAAAAATGAAGATCATCACACTTTTATTTTCTTACAACTCGATACTTAGAACAAAATATGACTCTATATGAATGCCTCCGGCGGTGTACCGGGATATGCAATGAATCAAGAGTGACATGTATGAAAGAATTATGAACGGTGGCTTTGCCACAAATACGATGTCAACTACATGATCATGCAAAGCAATATGACAATGATGGAGCGTGTCATAATAAACGGAACGGTGGAAAGTTGCATGGCAATATATCTCGGAATGGCTATGGAAATGCCATGATAGGTAGGTATGGTGGCTGTTTTGAGGAAGATTTATGGTGGGTGTATGATACCGGCGAAAAGTGCGCGGTATTAGAGAGGCTAACAATGGTGGAAGGAAGAAGGGTTCGTATAATCCATGGACTCAACATTAGTCATAAAGAACTCATATACTTATTGCAAAAATCTACAAGTTATCAAAGCAAAGTATTACACGCATGCTCCTAGGGGGATAGATTGGTAGGAAAAGACCATCGCTCATCCCCGACCGCCACTCATAAGGAAGACAATCAATAAATAAATCATGCTCCGACTTCATCACATAACGGTTCACCATACGTGCATGCTACGGGAATCACAAACTTTAACACAAGTATTTCTCAAATTCACAACTACTCAACTAGCATGACTCTAATATCACCATCTTCATATCTCAAAACAATTATCAAGCATCAAACTTTTCTTAGTATTCAACACACTCATAAGAAAGTTTTTACTAATCTTGAATACCAAGCATATTAGGATTATTCAAGCAATTACCATGCTATTTAAGACA
Source organism: Aegilops tauschii subsp. strangulata (assembly GCF_002575655.3). Lineage (NCBI taxonomy): Eukaryota > Viridiplantae > Streptophyta > Magnoliopsida > Poales > Poaceae > Aegilops > Aegilops tauschii. Next base: position 64,825,917 of record NC_053041.3, on the reverse strand, counting down.
CTCAAAATAATCTAAGTGAAGCATGAGAGATCAATAGTTTCTATAAAACAAATCCACCACCGTGCTCTAAAAGATATAAGTGAAGTACTAAAGCAAAACTATATAACTCAAAAGATATAAGCGAAGCACATAGAGTATTCTAACAAATTCCAAATCATGTATGGCTCTCTCAAAAGGTGTGTACAACAAGGATGATTGTGGTAAACTAAAAAGCAAAGACTCAAATCATACAAGACGCTCCAAGCAAAACACATATCATGTGGTGAATAAAAATATAGCTCCAAGTAAAGTTACCGATGGAAGTAGACGAAAGAGGGGATGCCTTCCAGGGCATTCCCAAGCTGGCTTTATGGTGTCCTTATATTATCTTGGGGGTGCCATGGGCATCCCCAAGCTTAGGCTCTTTCCACTCCTTGTTCCATAATCCATCAAAATATTTCACCCAAAACTTGAAAACTTCACAACACAAAACATAACAGAAAATCTCGTGAGCTCCGTTAGCGAAAGAAAACAAAAGACCACTTCAAGGTACTGTAACTAACTCATTATTTATTTATATTGTTGTTAAACCTACTGTATTCCAACTTCTCTATGGTTTATAAACGATTTTACTAGCCATAGATTCATCAAAATAAGCAAACAACACACGAAAAACAGAATCTGTCAAAAACAGAACAGTCTGTAGTAACCTGTATCAAACGCAAACTGCTGGAACTCCAAAAAATCATAAAAAATAGGACGACCTAGAATTTTTTTTATTGATCAGCAGAAATTGGAATCACTATTTTATCACATTCTGGTGATTTTTAACAATTATTTTCGTGAACAGAAAATTTCTGGAAATTTCTGCAAGATCAAATAACTATCATCCAAGAAGATCCTATAGGTTTAACTTGGCACAAACACCGAGTAAAACATAAAAACACATCTAACCAGAGGCTAAAACAAATATTTATTCCTAAACAGAAGAAAAAAACAAAAAACTAAAAATAAAATTGGGTTGCCTCCCAACAAGCGCTATCGTTTAACGCCCCTAGCTGGGCATAAAAGCAAGGATAGATCTAGGTATTGCCATCTTTGGTAGGCAATCCATAAGTGGCTCTCATGATAGATTCATATGGTAATTTTATTTTCTTCCTAGGGAAGTGTTCCATGGCTTTCTTTAATGGAAATTGGAATCTAATATTCCCTTCCTTCATATCAATAATTGCACCAATCGTTCTAAGGAAAGGTCTACCAAGAATAATAGGACATGAAGGATTGCAATCTATATCAAGAACGATAAAATCTACGGGCACATAATTCCTATTTGCAACAATAAGAACATTATTAATTCTTCCCATAGGTTTCTTAATAGTGGAATACGCAAGGTGCAAGTTTAGAGAGCAATCATCAAAATCACGGAAATCTAGCAAATCGCACAAAGTTTTGGGAATAGTGGAAACACTAGCACCCAAATCACATAAAGCATAGAACTCATGATCCTTAATATTAATTTTAATAGTAGGTTCCCACTTATCATAAAGTTTTCTAGGAATAGAAACTTCCAACTCAAGCTTTTCTTCATAAGATTGCATCAAGGCATCAACGATATGTTTAGTAAACACTTTATTTTGACTATAAGCATGAGGAGAATTTAGCACGGATTGCAACAAGGAAATACAATTTATCAAAGAGCAATTTTCATAATTAAATTCCTTGAAATCCAAAATAGTGGGTTTAACATCTAGGGTTTTGATTTCTTCAATCCCACTTTTGTCAATTTTAGCATCAAGATCTAAAAACTCCGAATTTTTGGAACGCCTTCTAGGTAAAGGTGGATCATATTCAGTCCCATCATTATCAAGATTCATATTGCAAAACAAAGATTTAATAGAGGACACATCAATAACTTTTAGATCTTCATCTTTATTTTCATAGAAATTTGAAGAACACGCTTTCATAAAGCAATCTTTCTTAGCACGCATTCTAGCGGTTCTTTCTTTGCACTCATCAATGCAAATTCTCATGGCTTTGAGAGACTCATTGATATCATGCTTAGGAGGAATAGATCTAAGCTTTAAAGAATCAACATCAAGAGAAATTCTATCAACGTTCCTAGCCAATTCATCAACTTTAAGCAATTTCTCTTCAAGCAAAGCATTGAAATTCTTTTGCGAATTCATAAACTCTTTAACACTAGTTTCAAATTCAGAGGGCATGTTATTAAAATTTCCATATGAGTTGTTGTAGGAATTACCATAATTATTAGAGGAATTGCTAGGATAAGGCCTGGGATTAAAGTTTCCTCTATACGCGTTGTTACCAAAATTATTCCTACCAACAAAATTCACATCCATAGATTCATTATTATTCTCAATCAAAGTAGGCAAAGGCATATCATTAGGATCAGAAGAAACACTCTTAGTAGCAAATAATTTCATAAGTTCATCCATCTTTCCACTAAAAACATTAATTTCTTCTATCGCATGCACTTTTTTATTAGTAGATCTTTCAGTGTGCCATTGAGAATAATTAACCATAATATTATCTAGGAGTTTAGTACCTTCTCCTAAAGTCATTTGCATAAAAGTGCCTCCCACGGCCGAATCTAAAAGATTTCTAGAAGCATAATTCAAGCCGGCATAAAAGTTTTGTATAGTTGCGAGGATTTATTTGTTTTGTGTAGGTGCGAGGGACTCGCGCGTAGCCTCCTACTGGATTGATACCTTGGTTCTCAAAAACTGAGGGAAATACTTACGCTACTTTGCTGCATCACCCTTTCCTCTTCAAGGGAAAACCAATGCAGTGCTCAAGAGGTAGCAAGAAGGATTTCTCGCACCGTTGCCGGGGAGGTCTACGCAAAAGTCAACATACTAAGTACCCATCACAATCCCTTATCTCCCGCATTACATTATTTTCCTTTTGCCTCTCGTTTTCCTCTCCCCCACTTCACCCTTGCCTTTTTATTTGCCCTCTCTTTTCCGTTTGCCTCTTTTTCGCTTGCTTGTCGTTATGGCTAGTCCTCTATCTTCTCCGTTGTCTCCCGAGAATGAAGTTCTAAATTTTAAACAAAGGGAGGGAGAAAATCTAAAAGATGCTTGGTATAGAATTTGCAATGCTCAAAATAGATCTGCCAGGAAGCAATCTACCTCCGTTGTTCCCCGGCAACGGCGCCAGAAATCCTTCTTGCTACCTCTTGAGCACTGCGTTGGTTTTCCCTTGAAGAGGAAAGGGTGATGCAGCAAAGTAGCGTAAGTATTTCCCTCAGTTTTTGAGAACCAAGGTATCAATCTAGTAGGAGGCTACGCGCGAGTCCCTCGCACCTGCACAAACAAATAAATCCTCGCAACCAACGCGATAAGGGGTTGTCAATCCCTTCATGGTCACTTACGAGAGTGAGATCTGATAGATATGATGGGATAATATTTTTGGTATTTTTGTGATAATGATGCAAAGTAAAATAAAAGCAAAGTAAAAACAAAGGAAATAAATAAGTGTTGGAAGATTAATATGATGAAGATAGACCCGGGGGCCATAGGTTTCACTAGTGGCTTCTCTCGAGAGCATAAGTATTTTACGGTGGGTGAACAACTTACTGTTGAGCAATTGACAGAATTGAGCATAGTTATGAGAATATCTAGGTATGATCATGTATATAGGCATGACGTCCGAGACAAGTAGACCGACTCCTACCTGCATCTACTACTATTACTCCACTCATCGACCGCTATCCAGCATGCATCTAGAGTATTAAGTTCATAAAAACAGAGTAACGCCTTAAGCAAGATGACATGATGTAGAGGGATAAATTCATGCAATATGATAAGAACCCCATCTTGTTATTCTCGATGGCGACAATACAATACGTGCCTTGCTGCCCCTACTGTCACTGGGAAAGGACACCGCAAGATTGAACCCAAAACTAAGCACTTCTCCCATTGCAAGAAAGATCAATCCAGCAGGCCAAACCAAACTGATAATTCGAAGAGACTTGCAAAGATAACCAATCATACATAAAAGAATTCAGAGTAGATTCAAATATTGTTCATAGATAAACATGATCATAAACCCACAATTCATCGGTCTCAACAAACAAACCGCAAAAGAAGATTACATCGAATAGATCTCCACGAGAGAGGGGGAGAACATTGTATTGAGATCCAAAAAGAGAGAAGAAGCCATCTAGCTACTAACTATGGACCCGAAGGTCTGAAGTAAACTACTCACACTTCATCGGAGAGGCTACGGTGTTGATGTAGAAGCCCTCCGTGATGGATGGCCCCTCCGGCGGAGCTCCGGAACAGGCCCCAAGATGGGATCTCGTGGGTACAAAAGGTTGCGGCGGTGGAATTAGGATTTTGGCGCCGTATCTGATCGTTTGGGGGTACGTAGGTATATATAGGAGGAAGGAGTACGTCGGTGGAGCAATAGGGGGCCCACTAAGGGAAATATGCCCTAGAGGCAATAATAAAGTATTATTTATTTCCTTGTATCATGATAAATGTTTATTATTCATGCTAGAATTGTATTAACCGGAAACATAATACATGTGTGAATATATAGACAAACAGAGTGTCACTAGTATGCCTCTACTTGACTAGCTCGTTAATCAAAGATGGTTATGTTTCCTAGCCATAGACATAAGTTGTCATTTGATTAACGAGATCACCTCATTAGGAGAATGACGTGATTGACTTGACCCATTCCGTTAGCTTAGCACTCGATCGTTTAGTATGTTGCTATTGCTTTCTTCATGACTTATACATGTTCCTATGACTATGAGATTATGCAACTCCCGTTTACCGGAGGAACACTTTGTGTGCTACCAAACGTCACAACGTAAATGGGTGATTATAAAGGTGCTCTGCAGGTGTCTCCAAAGGTACTTGTTGGGTTGGCGTATTTCGAGATTAGGTTTTGTCACTCCAATTGTCGGAGAGGTATCTCTGGGCCCACTCGGTAATGCACATCACTATAAGCCTTGCAAGCATTGTGACTAATGAGTTAGTTGCGGGATGATGTGTTACGGAACGAGTAAAGAGACTTGCCGGTAACGAGATTGAACTAGGTATCGAGATACCGACGATCAAATCTCGGGCAAGTAACATACCGGTGACAAAGGGAACAACGTATGTTGTTATGCGGTCTGACCGATAAAGATCTTCGTAGAATATGTGGGAGCCAATATGGGCATCCAGGTCCCGCTATTGGTTATTGACCGGAGACGTGTCTCGGTCATGTCTACATAGTTCTCGAACCCGTAGGGTCCGCACGCTTAACGTTACGATGACAGTTTTATTGAGTTTTGATGTACCGAAGGAGTTCGGAGTCCCGGATGAGATCCGGGATATGACGAGGAGTCTCGAAATGGTCGATACGTAAAGATCGATATATTGGACGACTATATTCGGACTTTGGAAAGGTTCCGAGTGATTCGGGTATTTTTCGGAGTACCGGAGAGTTACGGGAATTCGTATTCGGCCTTAATGGGCCATACGGGAAAGGAGAGAAAGGCCTCAAAAGGTGGCCGCACCCCTCCCCATGGTCTGGTCCGAATTGGACTAGGGAAGGGGGGCGCACCCTTCCTTCTTTCTCCTTCCCCCTTCCCTTCTCCTACTCCCACAAGGAAAGGAGGAGTCCTACTCCCGGTGGGAGTAGGACTCCCCCCTATGGCGCGCCTCTCCCCTTGGCCGGCTGCCTCCCCTTGCTCCTTTATATACGGGGGCAGGGGGGCACCCCAGAGACACAACAATTGATCCTTGAGATCTCTTAGCCGTGTGCGATGCCCCCCTCCACCATATTACACCTCGATAATACCGTTGCGGGGCTTAGGCGAAGCCCTGCGTCGGTGGAACATCATCATCGTCACCACGCCGTCGTGCTGACGAAACTCTCCCTCAACACTCGGCTGGATCGGAGTTCGAGGGACGTCATCGAGCTGAACGTGTGTAGAACTCGGAGGTGCCGTACGTTCAGTACTTGATCGGTCGGATCGTGAAGACGTACGACTACATCAACCGCGTTGTGATAACGCTTCCGCTGTCGGTCTACGAGGGTACGTGGACAAGACTCTCCCCTCTCGTTGCTATGCATCACCATGATCTTGCGTGTGCGTAGGAATTTTTTTGAAATTACTACGTTCCCCAACAGTGGCATCCGAGCCAGGTTTTATGCGTTGATGCTATGCACGAGTAGAACACAAGTGAGTTGTGGGCGATATAAGTCATACTGCTTACCATCATGTCATACTTTGGTTCAGCGGTATTGTGAGATGAAGCGGCCCGGACCGACATTACGCGTACGCTTACGCGAGACTGGTTTCACCGTTGCGAGCACTCGTTGCTTAAAGGTGACCGGCGGGTGTCTGTCTCTCTCACTTTAGTTGAACCGAGTGTGGCTACGCCCGGTCCTTGCGAAGGTTAAAACAGCACCAACTTGACAAACTATCATTGTGGTTTTGATGCGTAGGTAAGAACGGTTCTTGCTAAGCCCGTAGCAGCCACGTAAAATATGCAACAACAAAGTAGAGGACGTCTAACTTGTTTTTGCAGGGCATGTTGTGATGTGATATGGTCAAGACATGATGTGATATAATGTGTTGTATGAGATGATCATGTTTTGTGACCGAGTTATCGGCAACTGGCAGGAGCCATATGGTTGTCGCTTTATTGTATGAGATGCAATCGCCATGTAATAGTTTTACTTTATCACTAAGCGGTAGCGATAGTCGTAAAAGCAATAAGTTGGCGAGACGACAACGATGCTACGATGGAGATCAAGGTGTCGCGTCGGTGACGATGGTGATCATGACGGTGCTTCGGAGATGGAGATCACAAGCACAAGATGATGATGGCCATATCATATCACTTATATTGATTGCATGTGATGTTAATCCTGTATGCATCTTATCTTGCTTTGTTTGACGGTAGCATTATAAGATGATCCTTCACTAAATTATCAAAGTATAAGTGTTCTCCCTGAGTATGCACCGTTGCGAAAGTTCTTCGTGCTGAGACACCACATGATGATCGGGTGTGATAGGCTCTACGTTCAAATACAACGGGTGCAAAACAGTTGCACACGCGGAATACTCAGGTTTAAATTGACGAGCCTAGCATATAACATATATGGCCTCGGAACACGGAGACCGAAAGGTCGAGCGTGAATCATATAGTAGATATGATCAACATAGTGATGTTCACCATTGAAACTACTCCATCTTACGTGATGATCGGACATGGTTTAGTTGATATGGATCACGTGATCACTTAGAGGATTAGAGGGATATCTATCTAAGTGGGAGTTCTTAAGTAATATGATTAATTGAACTTGAATTTATCATGAACTTAGTACCTGATAGTATTTTGCTTGTCTATGTTAATTGTAGATAGATGGCCCGTGCCGTTGTTCCGTTGAATTTTAATGCGTTTCTTGAGAAAGCAAAGTTGAAAGATGATGGTAGAAATTACACGGACTGGGTCCATAACTTGAGGATTATCCTCATTGCTGCACAGAAGAATTACGTCCTGGAAGCACCGCTGGGTGCCAGGCCTGCTGCAGGAGCAACACCAGATGTTATGAACGTCTGGCAGAGCAAAGCTGATGACTACTCGATAGTTCAGTGTGCCATGCTTTACGGCTTAGAACCGGGTCTTCAACGACGTTTTGAACGTCATGGAGCATATGAGATGTTCCAGGAGTTGAAGTTAATATTTCAAGCTAATGCCCGAATTGAGAGATATGAAGTCTCCAATAAGTTCTTCAGCTGCAAGATGGAAGAGAATAGTTCTGTCAGTGAGCATATACTCAAAATGTCTGGGTATAACAATCACTTAATTCAACTGGGAGTTAATCTTCCAGATGATAGCGTTATTGACAGAATTCTTCAATCACTGCCACCAAGCTACAAGAGCTTCGCGATGAACTATAATATGCAAGGGATGAGTAAGACAATTCCCGAGCTCTTCGCAATGCTAAAGGCTGCGGAGGTAGAAATCAAAAAGGAGCACCAAGTGTTGATGGTCAATAAGACCACCAGTTTCAAGAAAAGGGTAAAGGAAAGAAGAAAGGGAACTTCAAGAAGAACAGCAAACAAGTTGCTGCTCAGGAGAAGAAACCCAAGTCTGGACCTAAGCCTGAAACTGAGTGCTTCTACTGCAAGCAAACTGGTCACTGGAAGCGGAACTGCCCAAAAAATTTGGCGGATAAGAAGGATGGCAAGGTGAACAAAGGTATATGTGATATACATGTTATTGATGTGTACCTTACTAATGCTCGCAGTAGCATCTGGGTATTTGATACTGGTTCTGTTGCTAATATTTGCAACTCGAAACAGGGGCTACGGATTAAGCGAAGATTGGCTAAGGACGAGGTGACGATGCGCGTGGGAAATGGTTCCAAAGTCGATGTGATCGCGGTCGGCACGCTACCTCTACATCTACCTTCGGGATTAGTTTTAGACCTAAATAATTGTTATTTGGTGCCAGCGTTGAGCATGAACATTATATCTGGATCTTGTTTGATGCGAGACGGTTATTCATTTAAATCAGAGAATAATGGTTGTTCTATTTATATGAGTAATATCTTTTATGGTCATGCACCCTTGAAGAGTGGTCTATTTTTGTTGAATCTCGATAGTAATGATACACATATTCATAATATTGAAACCAAAAGATGCAGAGTTGATAATGATAGTGCAACTTATTTGTGGCACTGCCGTTTAGGTCATATCGGTGTAAAGCGCATGAAGAAACTCCATACTGATGGACTTTTGGAACCACTTGATTATGAATCACTTGGTACTTGCGAACCGTGCCTCATGGGCAAGATGACTAAAACACCGTTCTCCGGAACTATGGAGAGAGCAACAGATTTGTTGGAAATCATACATACAGATGTATGTGGTCCGATGAATGTTGAGGCTCGTGGCGGATATCGTTATTTTCTCACCTTCACAGATGATTTAAGCAGATATGGGTATATCTACTTAATGAAACATAAGTCTGAAACATTTGAAAAGTTCAAAGAATTTCAAAGTGAAGTTGAAAATCATCGTAACAAGAAAATAAAGTTTCTACGATCAGATCGTGGAGGAGAATATTTGAGTTACGAGTTTGGTCTACATTTGAAACAATGCGGAATAGTTTCGCAACTCACGCCACCCGGAACACCACAGCGTAATGGTGTGTCCGAACGTCGTAATCGCACTTTACTAGATATGGTGCGATCTATGATGTCTCTTACTGATTTACCGCTATCGTTTTGGGGTTATGCTTTAGAGACGGCTGCATTCACGTTAAATAGGGCACCATCAAAATCCGTTGAGACGACGCCTTATGAACTATGGTTTGGCAAGAAACCAAAGTTGTCGTTTCTTAAAGTTTGGGGCTGCGATGCTTATGTGAAGAAACTTCAACCTGATAAGCTCGAACCCAAATCGGAGAAATGTGTCTTCATAGGATACCCAAAGGAGACTGTTGGGTATACCTTCTATCACAGATCCGAAGGCAAAACTTTTGTTGCTAAATTCGGAAATTTTGTAGAGAAGGAGTTTCTCTCGAAAGAAGTGAGTGGGAGGAAAGTAGAACTTGATGAGGTAACTATACCTGCTCCCTTATTGGAAAGTAGTTCATCACAGAAACCAGTTTCTGAGACACCTACACCAATTAGTGAGGAAGTTAATGATGATGATCATGAAACTTCAGATCAAGTTATTACTGAACCTTGTAGATCAACCAGAGTAAGATCCGCACCAGAGTGGTACGGTAATCCTGTTCTGGAAGTTATGTTACTAGACCATGTCGAACCTACGAACTATGAAGAAGCGATGGTGAGCCCAGATTCCGCAAAATGGCTTGAGGCCATGAAATCTGAGATGGGATCCATGTATGAGAACAAAGTATGGACTTTGGTTGACTTGCCCAATGATCGGCAAGCCATTGAAAATAAATGGATCTTCAAGAAGAAGACTGACATTGATGGTAATGTTACTGTCTATAAAGCTCGACTTGTTGCGAAAGGTTTTCGACAAGTTCAAGGGATTGACTACGATGAGACCTTCTCACCCGTAGCGATGCTTAAGTCTGTTCGAATCATGTTAGCAATTGCCGCATTTTATGATTATGAAATTTGGCAAATGGATGTCAAAACTGCATTCCTGAATGGATTTCTAGAAGAAGAGTTGTATATGATGCAACCAGAAGGTTTTGTCGATCCAAAGGGAGCTAACAAAGTGTGCAAGCTCCAGCGATCCATTTATGGACTGGTGCAAGCCTCTCGGAGTTGGAATAAACGCTTTGATAGTGTGATCAAAGCATTTGATTTTATACAGACTTTTGGAGAAGCCTGTATTTACAAGAAAGTGAGTGGGAGTTCTGTAGCATTTTTGATATTATATGTGGATGACATATTACTGATTGGAAATGATATAGAATTTCTGGATAGCATAAAGGGATACTTGAATAAGAGTTTTTCAATGAAAGACCTCGGTGAAGCTGCATATATATTGGGCATCAAGATCTATAGAGATTGATCAAGACGCTTAATTAGACTTTCACAAAGCACATACCTTGACAAAGTTTTGAAGAAGTTCAAAATGGATCAAGCAAAGAAAGGATTCTTGCCTGTGTTGCAAGGTGTGAAGTTGAGTAAGACTCAATGCCCGACCACTGCAGAAGATAGAGAGAAGATGAAAGATGTCCCCTATGCTTCAGCCATAGGCTCTATCATGTATGCAATGCTGTGTACCAGACCTGATGTATGCCTTGCTATAAGTCTAGCAGGAAGGTACCAAAGTAATCCAGGAGTGGATCACTGGACAGCGGTCAAGAACATCCTGAAATACATGAAAAGGACTAAGGATATGTTTCTCGTATATGGAGGTGACAAAGAGCTCATCGTAAATGGTTACGTTGATGCAAGCTTTGACACTGATCCGGACGATTCTAAATCGCAAACCGGATACGTATTTACATTGAACGGTGGAGCTGTCAGTTGGTGCAGTTCTAAACAAAGCGTCGTGGCGGGATCTACATATGAAGCGGAGTACATAGCTACTTCGGAAGCAGCAAATGAAGGAGTCTGGATGAAGGAGTTCATATCCGATCTAGGTGTCATACCTAGTGCATCGGGTCCTATGAAAATCTTTTGTGACAATACTGGTGCAATTGCCTTGGCAAAGGAATCCAGATTTCACAAGAGAACCAAGCACATCAAAAGACGCTTCAATTCCATCCGGGATTTAGTCCAGGTGGGAGACATAGAAATTTGCAAGATACATACGGATCTGAATGTTGCAGACCCGTTGACTAAGCCTCTTCCACGAGCAAAACATGATCAACACCAAGGCTCCATGGGTGTAAGAATCATTACTGTGTAATCTAGATTATTGACTCTAGTGCATGTGGGAGACTGAAGGAAATATGCCCTAGAGGCAATAATAAAGTATTATTTATTTCCTTGTATCATGATAAATGTTTATTATTCATGCTAGAATTGTATTAACCGGAAACATAATACATGTGTGAATATATAGACAAACAGAGTGTCACTAGTATGCCTCTACTTGACTAGCTCGTTAATCAAAGATGGTTATGTTTCCTAGCCATAGACATAAGTTGTCATTTGATTAACGAGATCACCTCATTAGGAGAATGACGTGATTAACTTGACCCATTCCGTTAGCTTAGCACTCGATCGTTTAGTATGTTGCTATTGTTTTCTTCATGACTTATACATGTTCCTATGACTATGAGATTATGCAACTCCCGTTTACCGGAGGAACACTTTGTGTGCTACCAAACGTCACAACGTAAATGGGTGATTATAAAGGTGCTCTACAGGTGTCCCCAAAGGTACTTGTTGGGTTGGCGTATTTCGAGATTAGGATTTGTCACTCCAATTGTCGGAGAGGTATCTCTGGGCCCACTCGGTAATGCACATCACTATAAGCCTTGCAAGCATTGTGACTAATGAGTTAGTTGCGGGATGATGTGTTACGGAACGAGTAAAGAGACTTGCCGGTAACGAGATTGAACTAGGTATCGAGATACCGACGATCAAATCTCGGGCAAATAACATACCGGTGACAAAGGGAACAACGTATGTTGTTATGCGGTCTGACCGATAAAGATCTTCGTAGAATATGTGGGAGCCAATATGGGCATCCAGGTCCCGCTATTGGTTATTGACCGGAGACGTGTCTCGGTCATGTCTACATAGTTCTCGAACCCGTAGGGTCCGCACGCTTAACGTTACGATGACAGTTTTATTGAGTTTTGATGCACCGAAGGAGTTCGGAGTCCCGGATGAGATCGGGGATATGACGAGGAGTCTCGAAATGGTCGAGACGTAAAGATCGATATACTGGACGACTATATTCGGACTTCGGAAAGGTTCCGAGTGATTCAGGTATTTTTCGGAGTACCGGAGAGTTACGGGAATATGTATTCGGCCTTAATGGGCCATACGGGAAAGGAGAGAATGGCCTCAAAAGGTGGCCGCACCCCTCCCCATGGTCTGGTCCGAATTGGACTAGGGAAGGGGCGCACCCTTCCTTCTTTCTCCTTCCCCCTTCCCTTCTCCTACTCCCACAAGGAAAGGAGGAGTCCTACTCCCGGTGGGAGTAGGACTCCCCCCTATGGCGCGCCTCTCCCCTTGGCCGGCTGCCTCCCCCTTGCTCCTTTATATACGGGGGCAGGGGGGCACCCCAGAGACACAACAATTGATCCTTGAGATCTCTTAGCCGTGTGCGGTGCCCCCCTCCACCATATTACACCTCGATAATACCGTTGCGGAGCTTAGGCGAAGCCCTGCGTCGGTGGAACATCATCATCGTCACCACGCCGTCGTGCTGACGAAACTCTCCCTCAACACTCGGCTGGATCGGAGTTCGAGGGACGTCATCGAGCTGAACGTGTGTAGAACTCGGAGGTGCCGTACGTTCGGTACTTGATCGGTCGGATCGTGAAGACGTACGACTACATCAACCGCGTTGTGATAACGCTTCCGCTGTCGGTCTACGAGGGTACGTGGACAACACTCTCCCCTCTCGTTGCTATGCATCACCATGATCTTGCGTGTGCGTAGGAATTTTTTTGAAATTACTACGTTCCCCAACACCCACGAGGGTGGGGGGCGCGCCCTGGGAGGTAGGCGCGCCCCCCTACCTCATGACCTCCTCCTTTGTTTCTTGACGTAGGGTCCAAGTCTCCTGGATCATATTCTTCCTAAAAATCACGTTCCCGAAGGTTTCATTCCGTTTGGACTCCGTTTGATATTCCTTTTCTGCGAAACTCTGAAATAGGCAAAAAACAGCAATTCTGGGCTAGGCCTCCGGTTAATAGGTTAGTCCCAAAAATAATATAAAAGTGAATAATAAAGCCCAATAATGTCCAAAACAGTAGATAATATAGCATGGAGCAATCAAAAATTATAGATACGTTGGAGACGTATCAATCGTATTTGTGGCAAAGCCACCTTTATAATTCTTTCATACATGTGACTCTTGATTTATTGCATATCCCGGTACACCGCCGAAGTATTGAGTTGTAATTCTTGAGTTGTAAGTAAATAAAGTGTGATGATCATCATTATTAGAGCATTGTCCCAAGTGAGGAAAGGATGATGGAGATTATGATTCCCCCACAAGTCGGGATGAGACTCCAGACTAAAAAAAGGGGCCATAAAAACAGAAAAAAGGCCCGAACAAAAAAATGAGAGAAAAAGAGAGAAGGGACAATGTTACTATGCTTTTACCACACTTGTGCTTCAAAGTAGCACCGTGATCTTCATGATAGAGAGTCTCCTATGTTGTCACTTTTATATACTAGTGGGAATTTTACATTATAGAACTTGGCTTGTATATTCCAATGACGGGCTTCCTCAAAATGCCCTAGGTCTTCTTGAGCAAGCGAGTTGGATGCACACCCACTTAGTTTCTTTTGTTGAGCCTTCATACACTTATAGCTCTAGTGCATCCGTTGCATGGCAATCCCTAATCACTCACATTGATATCTATTGATAGGCATCTCCATACCCCGTTGATACGCCTAGTTGATGTGAGACTATCTTCTCATTTTTTGTCTTCTCCAGAACCACCATTCTATTCCACATATAGTGCTATGTCCATGGCTCACGCTCATGTATTGTGTGAAGCTTGAAAAAGTTTGAGAACATCAAAAGTATGAAACAATTGCTTGGCTTGTCATCGGGGTTGTGCATGTTAAATATTTTATGTGATGAAGATAGAGCATAGCCGGATTATATGATTTTGTAGGGATAACTTTCTTTGGCCATGTTATTTTGAGAAGACATGATTGCTTTATTAGTATGCTTGAAGTATTATTATTCTTATGTCAATATCAAACTTTTGTTTTGAATCTTTCGGATCTGAACATTCATGCCACAATAAAGAAAATTACATTAAGAATGATGCTAGATGGCATTCCTCATCAAAAATTCTGTTTTTTTTATCATTTACCTACTCGAGGACAAGCAGGAATTAAGCTTGGGGATGCTTGATACGTCTCCAACGTATCTATAATTTTTGATTGTTCCATGCTATTATATTATCTGTTTTGGATGTTTAATGGGCTTTATTATGCACTTTTATATTATTTTTGGGACTAACCTACTAAGAGGAGGCCCAGTGCAAATTTCTATGTTTTGCCTATTTCAGTGTTTTGCAGAAAAGGAATATCAAACAGAGTCCAAACGGAATGAAACCTTCGAGAGAATCGTTTTTGGAACAAACGCAATCCAGGAGACTTGGAGTGGATGTAAAGGAAGCCACAAGGTGGCCACGAGGTAGGAGGGCGTGCCCAGGGGGGTAGGCACGCCCCTACCCTCGTGGGCCCCTTGTAGCTCCACCGACCTACTTCCTTCGCCTATATATACTCATATACCCCGAAAACATCCAGGAGCACCACGAAACCCTATTTCCACCGCCGCAACCTTCTGTACCAGTGAGATCCCATCTTGGGGCCTTTTCAGGCACTCTACCGAAGGGGGAATCGGTCACGGAGGGCTTCTACATCAACACCATAGCCTCTCCGATGATGTGTGAGTAGTTTATCACAGCCTTCGGGTCCATAGTTATTAGCTAGATGGCTTCTTCTCTCTCTTTGGAGCTCAATACAAAGTT
The DNA here is from genome assembly GCF_002575655.3 of Aegilops tauschii subsp. strangulata. Classification (NCBI taxonomy): domain Eukaryota; kingdom Viridiplantae; phylum Streptophyta; class Magnoliopsida; order Poales; family Poaceae; genus Aegilops; species Aegilops tauschii. The sequence goes on along the minus strand of NC_053041.3, from coordinate 64,810,793 downwards.
CTCCTCGATCTTCTTGGAGATCTATTCGATGTAATACTTTTTGCGGTGTGTTTGTAGAGATCCGAGGAATTGTGTGTTTATGATCAAGTTTATCTATGAACAATATTTGAATCTTCTCTGAATTCTTATATGCATGATTTGATATCTTTGCAAGTCTCTTCGAATTATCAGTTTGGTTTGACCTACTAGATTGATCTTTCTTGCAATGGGAGAAGTGCTTAGCTTTGGGTTCAATATTGCGGTGCTCAATCCCAGTGACAGAAGGGGAAACGACACGTATTGTATTGTTGCCATCGAGGATAAAAAGAGGAGGTTTATTTCATATTGCTTGAGTTTATCCATCTACATCATGTCATCTTGCCTAATGCGTTACTCTGTTCTTATGAACTTAATACTCTAGATGAATGCTGGATAGCGGTCGATGTGTGGAGTAATAGTAGTAGATCCAGAATCGTTTGGGTCTACTTGTCACGGACGTGATGCCTATATACATGATCATGCCTAGATATTCTCATAACTATGCGCTTTTCTATCAATTCTTCGACAATAATTTGTTCACCCACCATAGAATATGCTATCTTGAGAGAAGCCACTAGTGAAACCTATGCCCCCCGGGTCTACTTTCCATCATATAAGTTTCCAATCTATTTTATTTTTCAATCTTTACTTTTCAATCTATATAACAAAAATACCAAAAATATTTATCTTATTATCTATATCAGATCTCACTTTTTCAAGTGGCCACGAAGGGATTGACAACCCCTTTATCGCGTTGGTTGCAAGTTTCTTATTTGTTTGTGCCGGTGCTAGGGACTTGCGTGTAGTCTCCTACTGGATTGATACCTTGGTTCTCAAAAACTGAGGGAAATACTTACGCTACTTTGTTGCATCACCCTTTCCACTTCAAGGAAAACCAACGCATGCTCAAGAGGTAGCAGCGAGCGATGTCGGAGACATTATGCACGAATCAGATTAGAGTTGCGTGTGCGATACGTGGCATACAGTTGATCCATCCGAGCTGTTTGTGATGGAATAAGCCGTGTGTGTTGTGGGCAAATGCTTGCTGGTATATAACCTTAAATTTAACCAACAAAATATTAATGCGTGTGCAACTTTTTTTTATTAACCGTATGTGTACGTGTCCTTTCGTCCTCCTCTCGCACGTCTTGTCACCCCGTTGTCGCAGACGGCTTCGAGCGCAAGCTTGAGCAGCGTGCGGGGGCATTCTTTTGGCCAAACGGTGGTGAGCCCGTTCCCCCGCAATCGCACAGGTTCCCGCGCAGGCTTCTCGCCCGACTCGGTGAAATCCCCCAAAATCCCAATGCTTACCAGCCTACTATATAAACCCTCACGGCCGGCAAGTCCCGCGTCGCATTTTCCCCTCCCACCCTATAGCTTATCTCGTCTGCTTCTGCCACAATCGCCAATGGCACCGGTCCGTCGTCGTCGCTCAGCCACTCCGTCGTCATCAGAGGAAAGCTCTAGCTGGGAGGCTACACCGCGGCAGCGGCACAGTCCCCGGCCTAGTGTATTGCGCGTGGCGTCCTTGTTGGGTGTGCGTAGAACACCCAACACACGCTCCGCCGCCACTGCCCGTCACCAGATGTTGCCAGCCGCCGTTGCCGCCATACCACCGTCAAAACCCAGGGCCATCGCCCGCTTCGCCACCGCGGCCCAATGGCGGGAGGTGGCCGTCGTGGCCGCCACCCCACTGCCGGCCACCGTGGCCATCACCCGCTCCGCCACCGCGGCCCGAAAGTGGGAGGTGGTGGTCGTGGCCGCCACCCCATCGTCGGCCACCGTGGCCGCCAGGCCATCGTCGACCGCTGGGATCATCACCCGCTCCGCCACAGCCGCCCGAAGAAGGGAGGCGGAGGTGGAGGCTCGCACGTGCGTCAGCGACCTTGCGCGCTACATCGAGTTCCCGCGGGAGGAGGAGGAGCGCCTCGTCAAACACGCAAAGAGCCTTACTGCAGCCGTGGCCGCAGCACACGCCAACGCAGAGGTAGGAATCAGGAGATCTATGAGCAGTTCGGCTGCTTCGAGAGGGGTCACCTGGAGCGGCAGAGGGTGTTCGAGCTGGTGAGCGTCGCTGCAGGTGCAGCAGTGGCAGGCACCGTATTGTAGTTGTATAGCTCGTCGGTAGGCTCCTTCTCCTCTTCATCTTACTGAGCGCGCTCGGCAGAGGAGAGGCTGCCAGAAGTAGTACAAAGCCCCTCCATAGTAGTAGTAGTATTTAGGGACTATTTTGTTCATTTATCTGACTATAGATGTGGTGGAACTGTACAACGTACTTAAAATTAGCTAGTATATATAGTTCAACTAGCTATTTCAGTAAGTGGTTGGCAACAATTGGGGAAAATTTTGGTTGGTTCAGCTGTCGAGTTGAGCTGTTTGTATAGATTAAGAACAACTGCTTAATCTATAAATGAAATCTATGCTTAATTAATGAATTTTAGTTGCAAAAATTAGATAGTGCTAGTGATTAGTAGGTGCATATTTTGAAAAATCACAGTGTTACAAGGATTGACAAATGGCAATGTTACTAGATCAACAAATGTCAATCTTTCCAGTTTGACAAATGGCAATATACCCAATATGACAGATGCAAATCTTATCACATTGTTTGTACGTGGTTGAACACGGGTCATCCGAAAAAACCGTTTGCGTTGAAGGGAGGTACAAATCCTACTTGCCAAATTTTCTCTTGCCTTAGCGCCGAAGTCTCGCTTTGCATACCTTATTCAATCTGAACCGTTTGCGTTAAAGAGATGCACAAATCCTACGCGGCGAATTTTCCCTTGGCTTAATGCGGAAGACCATACGTCTCACTTTGCATACGTGTGTTCTATCTAAAACATTTGCGATGAAGAGCTACACAAATCCTACTCGACACATTTTCCCTTGGCTTACCGGGGAAGTTGTCGGTTTACATACGGGTGTTCTATCTAAAACATTTGTGATGTTAGAGTGGCAGCTATTTGTTTCAAAATACCTTTGTCGGCAGTTAATCGAGTGCGCCTTCTCTCAAAATGGACACGAAAAATGCCACAGCATGTTGGGTCCCATTCCATGATAGCATGTCAAGTTTCATGAATTTTAGACGAGTTTTGGATTTACTAGAATTAAAAAACAAAGTATCTCAACGTTTTGTTGGCAATCAACAGTGCCCTGGTGTTTGAAATTCATTATCGTTTCTTGCATGGGACCTAAGCATGCACCCAAGGACATAGATTTGTTTTTTCAACCAATTTATATGCACTGGAGCATGTGCATGCAGTTCTAATTTGAACTATGCACATAAAATGCCTAGAAAACCCAGTTATAAAAATGTCCAAACGAACCTCGAAAAATTCCAAAATTTAAGACAACACTCCTGTTGTTCTATGTTGACACTAGAAAATTTTTGAAAGCAATAAGAGACAACGGATATCGTTTCATCCCCAAAGGTGGCACGTTCCCTACCGAAACCATCAGGCTTTTTGTGAGAATCTCTGCTTTGTGAGAAGCTTAAACCCAAACCTGCCCCAAATGGGACAAAACTTTTACCACGACGTGTTGATGCCGCTCCATGATAGCATTGCTAAGTTTCATGAATTTCAGACGAGTTTTGGATTACTAGAATTTAAAAACCAGGTATCTCAATGTTTGCGGCCGAGTGACGGTGGTAGGGTGTTTGACATTCATTCCCATTTCCTGCATGGGACCTAATAAGCATGCAACCAAGGACATAGATTTGAATTTTCAACCAATTTATATGCACTGGGACCTAAACATAATGACTTATCTCCTCGCAGTTTAGTTCAGCCCCGGGACAGTGGACGGTCCTTTCTACCAAGCGCTGGACATGTTTGCTTGAAGGAAATGGGCTGTCATCAATATAAATTAGTTGTCAACTATTTTTGAATAAACAATATCAAAGACATAAATATATGGTTGCGAAACTCACATAATGGTAGAACTGGAGGCGTCTGCACATCGACCCAGATGTCTCTATTACCTTCAATATCATCTTCTGGACGAATATCAAATGTGATAACCATGTCAGGCAAATGCATAAGCCTTGCATAGTGCTTGCAAAGTTTTGCATTCAAAATAGGTGTAGGTGTCTGCATTGTATAATTTGACGTCGAAAGTATAACCATGCTTGGTATTTAAGTAATCTCTCTTTACCTCCATAGTTTGTTAGGACTGAAACCTATCTTATCCAAGACAAAAATTCTTGCATGGCAGGGGATACGCTAGTAGAATAGTAAAAATTAAAATTATAAGTTAAAGCAAATGAAGCATAAGTCATGCTTAATTACGAAAAAGACTTGTCGTTGTGACTTACTTTATCCACTTCGAAGGTCTCATACAGCTTGATGCTGAAGCGCCTATCATCATCTAGGAAATTTCTGTCGCACAGGCCGCGCTCCTCTTCGCAGTATTCACACATTACCAAATCATCTTCGTCGTGAGACATTTCCTATGTTCATAGTTGAAACATTAACTGATAAACACTTACCAGTTCTATTAATTCAAGTAATTCAACTAGTTCTATTAATTCAACTATTACTATTAATTCAACTAATTCAACTAAGCACTTACTAAAAATAAACTAGTTCTATTATTTTCTTACTAAAAATAAAGTAGGTAGTTCTACATAGTAAAATTTTAATTAGATGATCAAATCTCATATACCTAAATTTAATATATCTAATTCATCTAACATTAATATATCTAAATCACCTATAACTAAAATTAGTATTGAAAAACTAACTCATCTAACATTAATATCTATCTAATTCATCTAACATTTGACATTAATATCTAACATCTATACCTATACTAATTAGGCGCTTCCTACAAATTCCCATGCTAATTATATTTTATGAGCTCTTACTCAGGTGGGACCAAATTATTACGGTGTAGATCGACTCATAGAGAAAAAAAACTCGCATAGAGAAAAAATACGTATCTGTCTCCCATGACCCAAAGTCTCTCAAACTCTCCGTAAGAAAAAAATATCAATTTCTAATGTCTCCTTTAGATCTCCAATGAGAAAAAACTAACTTATCTCCCTAAGAAAAAAAATATCAATCTCTAACGTCTCCTTTATATCTCCAATGAGGAAAAAACTAACTTATCTCTCTCGCATGACTCAATTATCTCAATCTCTCCATTAAAAAAAAGATCACTCCTACAAATTACCATGATATAAAAAGCTAGAAATTATAAGAGTTCGGCAAAAGGAAAAAAACACCTCCGATCTCACAGATGATCAACAACGTTAGGTTGATTTCTCATGGTAGAAACCAAAAAAGGTACGATACTAACAAATAAAATCGGATTTGTTTCTTGCCGTTCTCTCCCAAATATATTTCCTTCTATTGGCACGTCTCCTTCTTCACAAAAAACTCTGCCTACCCCATCGCTCCCGTAGGCTGGCCCTCCATCAGTTCGCCGCCGCTGCCCGGGTCCCAACAAGACGTTGATCGATCCTCTTTAACTGCCGCTGCTCCTCACCCATCATGGATCCACTCTATCCATGCAGTTATCCAACATATTTTCCAGGTTAGCCATGGAGGTGTGGACTCATAGAGAAAAAAACTCGCATAGAGAAAAAATACGTATATGTCTCCCATGACCCAAAGTCTCTCAAACTCTCCGTAAGAAAAAAACTATCACTTTCTAATGTCTCCTTTATATCTCCAATGAGAAAAAACTAACTTATCTCCCTAAGAAAAAAAATATCAATCTCTCACGTCTCCTTTATATCTCCAATGAGGAAAAAACTAACTTATCTCTCTCGCATGACTCAATTCTCTCAATCTCTCCATTAAAAAAAAGATCAATCCTACAAATTACCATGATATAAAAAGCTAGAAATTATAAGAGGTCAGCAAAAGGAAAAAAAACACCTCCGATCTCACAGATGATCAACAACGATAGGTTGATTTCTCATGGTAGAAACCAAAACAGGTACGATACTAACAAATAAAATCGGATCTGTTTCTTGCCGTTCTCTCCCAAATATCTTTCCTTCTATTGGCACGTCTCCTTCTTCACAAAAAACTCTACCTACCCCATCGCTCCCGTAGGCTGGCCCTCCATCAGTTCGCCGCCGCTTCCCGGGTCCCAACAAGACGTTGATCGATCCTCTTTAACTGCCGCTGCTCCTAACCCATCATGGATCCACCTCCATGCATCTAGCCTTCAGTACGTTGATGATTTCAGTCGTCTGTCCATGCTGGAATTGATCTAAGAGAAACCGTGTATGATCAAATTCATCTTCTGCTGCTGCATGTGGTCGCATTCCTCTCCAATATCAGAAACCTTGAATCTAATCAGCTTTCAAGCTCTGCCCATGCAGTAATCCAACATCTTTTTCAGGTTAGCCAAGGAGGTGTGGGTGTATTAAAGACTATTGGAAGCGGATTAATTAGATGGATGTCGATGTCAACGAGACTGACAAGCAAAAGAACTATGCAAGATTGGTAGCGGTACTCTTTACCAGATTAACACCATTCGATTTTGTCACCGGTAACATTAGTAGTATGATATTGAGCCGCTAACTCCTCTCTACTCGGCTACTGCCATTTTCCTTCAACCAGTGCGCCATTGTCATTCTCGAACACTACAAGAAACTTGTCAATCCATGACAGATTCTTGCTGACGTTCCTGCAATCCGTCACAGATTATGACGGTTTACCTCGGCCCGTCACCAGTACCGTCACCGATTTGTAAGCCGTGGTTGGGCCGGAAAACAGCAGGCCCTTGATGACGGACCACATGCTACCGTCACAGAACCTTTCATGAATCGACCAAGTGGGCTTAGACGCGCCTAGCATTTTTTAATATACACCATCCAGACCATCATGGATTGTGCTCCTGATGTGGCGTACATGCCCATTCGTTGGCCCACATGTCGGGCAGACTGTACGTTTTGCTTAAAAAAAAACTTTGAGGATACGTGGGTGCCATTGTATGCCCCACATGACAATGTATTTTGCATTATGTTGCTTCCCTAAAAAAAATAGTGGATACTTCCTTTTCCCCGATTCTCACATTCTCCAGATCCCATCGACCGCCGCCGCCGCCGCCGCCAGTGCCACCGACGACTGCCCGGGCGAGGGTGGTCAGATCCGGCTGGGTGGTCCGTCTCGGCGCCATCTTCAGGATCCCTTCAGTCTCTCTCCTCGCCGCCGGGCGCCCTTGTTGCATCGACGAGCCAGCCTCCGCCCGCCATTGCCGCGCCAACGATCCATCCGCCGCCCGCCATTGCCGCACGGACGAGCCAGCCGCCGCCCACCATTGCCGCACGGACGAGCCAGTCGCTGCCCGCACTTGCTGCACCAGACACTCCCCCGTTCTTTCCCACATCAACGCCAGCCAGGAGCGAGTGGTATGTCTCCGGCAGAAATCATCTCTCTACTTCAGAACTTGTTGACTAAATATTGTGATTTGCAATTCCCCCCTTCAGAATTTGAGATGCACTTTTGTTCAATACACTTCAGTGGCAAGTTTATATGCTAATCATGCTCATTTGTTCAATACACTTCAGTGGCAAGTTTATATGCTGAAGTTAGATGCTCACTATAATACATACTAAATTGAGGCATGGGTCCAGTTGTTCCTCACTCAATTTGGTGAGCAAGATTTCGTTTCAACGGGATGGGTTGTAACCATCAGCAGATGTTTAAGTAAACAATCAGATTTCTACCTAAAGGCTGCAACTAACTGCTGAGAAGTGAACACTCTGCTTTAGCTAAAATCCTGTGAGGTATGTTGATAACCCACAAGTATAGGGGACCACAACAGTTTTCGAGGGTAGAGTATTCAACCCAAATTTATTGATTCGACACAAGGGGTGCCAAAGTATATTCTCAAGTATTAGCAGTTGAGTTGTCAATTCAACCACACCTGGATAACTTAGTATCTGCAGCAAAGTATTTAGTAGCAGAGTAATATGGAAGTAACGGTAACGGTAGCAAAGGTAATATTTTTGGTGTTTTGTAGTGATTGTAACAGTAGCAACGGAAAAGTAAATAAGCGAAGAACAATATGTGAAAAGCTCGTAGGCATTGGATCGGTGATGGAGAATTATGCCGGATGCGGTTCATCATGTAACAATCATAACATAGGGTGACACAGAACTAGCTCCAATTCATCAATGTAATGTAGGCATGTATTCCGAATATAGTCATACGTGCTTATGGAAAAGAACTTGCATGACATCTTTTGTCTTACCCTCCTGTGGCAGCAGGGTCCTAATGAAAAACTAAGGGATATTAAGGCCTCCTTTTAATAGAGTACTGGACCAAAGAATTAACACATAGTGAATACATGAACTCCTCAAACTACGGTCATCACCGGGAGTGGTCCCGATTATTGTCACTTCGGGGTTGCCGGATCATAACACATAGTAGGTGACAATAGACTCGCAAGATAGGATCAAGAACTCACATATATTCATGAAAACATAATAGGTTCAGATCTGAAATCATGGCACTCGGGCCCTAGTGACAAGCATTAAGGATAGCAAAGTCATAGCAACATCAATCTCAGAACATGGTGGATACTAGGGATCAAACCCTAACAAAACTAACTCGATTACATGATAGATCTCATCCAACCCATCACGGTCCAGCAAGCCTACGATGGAATTACTCACGCACGGCGGTGACCATCATGAAATTGGTGATGAAGGATGGTTGATGATGACAATGGCGACGAATCCCCCTCTCCGGAGCCCTCCCGAGAGGTTTCAGGGCTTGGCGGCAGCTCCATATCATAAAACGCGATGAATCCTTCTCTCTGATTTTTTTCTCCCCGAAAGTGAATATATGGAGTTGGAGTTGAGGTCGGTGGAGCGTCAGGGGGCCCATGAGGTAGGGGGCGCGCCCTAGGGGGGCAGGCGCGCCCCCTACCCTCGTGGGCAGGGTGTGGGCCCCCTGACAAGGATTTTTCTTCTGGTATTTTTCTTATTTTCCAAATAGATGTTCCGTGGAGTTTCAGGTCATTCCGAGAACTTTTGTTTCTGCACATAAATAACACCATGGAAAGTCTGCTGAAAACAGCGTCAGTCCGGGTTAGTTCCATTCAAATCATGCAAGTTAGAGTCCAAAACAAGGGCAAAAGTGTTTGGAAAAGTAGATACGACGGAGACTTATCAACTCCCCCAAGCTTAAACCTTTGCTTGTCCTCAAGAAATTCAGTTGATAAACTGAAAGTGATAAAGAAAAACTTTTACAAACTCTGTTTGCTCTTGTTGTTGTAAGTATGTAAAGCCAGCATTCAAGTTTTCAACAAAGATTATGACTAACCACATTCACAATAACTCTTAGGTCTCATGTTTACTCATATCAATGGCATAATCAACTAGTGAGCCATAATAATAAATCTCGGATGACAACACTTTCTCAAAACAATCATAATATGATATAACAAGATGGTATCTCGCTAGCCCTTTCTGGGACCGCAAAACTTAAATGCAGAGCACCTTTAAAGATCAAGGACTGACTAGACATTGTAATTCAATGTAAAAGAGATCCAATCATAGTCATACCCAATATAAATTAATAGTAATGAATGCAAATGACAGCTGCGCTCTCCAGCTAGTGCTTTTTAATAAGAGGGTGATGACTCAACATAAAAGTAAATAGATAGGCCCTTCGCAGAGGGACGCAGGGATTTGTAGAGGTGCCAGAGCTCGGTTTTGAAATATAAATAAATAATATTTTGAGCGGCATACTTTCATTGTCAACATAACAAACAAGAGATGGCGGTATCTTCCATGCTACACACATTATAGGCGGTTCCCAAACAGAATGGTAAAGTTTATACTCCCCCTCCACCAACAAGCATCAATCCATGGCTTGCTCGAAACAACGAGTGCCTCCAACTAGCAACAGTCCCAGGGGGAGTTTTGTTTGCAATTATTTTGATTTAGTTTGCATAAAGCATGGGACTGGGCATCCCGGTGACCAGCCATTTTCTCGTGAGTGAGGAGCGGAGTCTACTCCTCTTGAGAATAACTCGCCTAGCATGGAAGATACGGACAGCCCTAGTTGATACATGAGCTATTCTAGCATACAAAATAGAATGTTTATTTGAAGGTTTAGAGTTTGGCTCATACAAATTTACTTGGAACAGCAGGTAGATACCGCATATAGGAAGGTACAGTGGACTCATATGGAATAACTTTGGGGTTTAAGGGATTGGATGCAAAGCAGTATTCCCACTTAGTACAAGTGAAGGCTAGCAAAAGACTGGGAAGCGACCAACTAGAGAGCGACAACAGTCATGAACATGCATTAAAATTAATAGACATTGAGTACGAGCATTAGTAGGATATAATCCACCATGAACATAAATATCGTGAAGGCTATGTTGATTTGTTTCAACTACATGTGTGAACATGTGCCAAGTCGAGTCACTTAAATCATTCAAAGGAGGATACCACCCCACTATACCACATCACAACCATTTTAATAGCATGTTGGCACGCAAGGTAAACCATTATAACTCATAGCTAATCAAGCATGGAGTAAGCAACTATGATCTCTAATTGTTATTGCAAACATGTTTATTCATAATAGGCTGAATTAGGAATGATGTACTAATCATATTTACAAAAACAAGAGAGGTCGAGTTCATACCAGCTTTTCTCATCTCAGTCAGTCCATCATATATCATCATAATTGCCTTTCACTTGCACGACCGAACGATGTGAATAATAATAAGAGTGCACGTGCATTGGAATAAGCTGGAATCTGCGAGCATTCAATAAACAGGAGAAGACAAGGCAATATGGGCTCTTGGTTAAATCAACAATAATGCATATAAGAGCCACTTCAACAATTTAATCATGGTCTTCTCCTATTGACCGCCAAAGAAAAGAAAAGAAATAAAACTATTTACACGGGAAAGCTCCCAACAAGCAAAAGAAGAACGGGAAATCTTTTTGGGTTTTCTTTTTGATTACTACTACTACAGCAAGAAAAGTAAACTAACTAAAAGCTACACTAATTTTTTTTTGTTTTTCTTAAAGTTTATTAAACACACAAGAAGAAAGCAGAAAAAAGAAAAAATAAACTAGCATGGATATTACAGTGAAAGAGTATGAGCACCGACATCTAGCAATGAGTGTGTGAACATAAATGTAATGTCGGTGAGAGATACGTACTCCCCCAAGCTTAGGCTTTTGGCCTAAGTTGGTTTATTGCCACGGATGGCGTGGCGGATATCCATAGTTGTAGCCAGGGTCGTACTGAGATGCAGCAATTATCGCCTCCTAAGCTCCAGCGTGGCGGCGAGCTGCCTCCGCCCTCCTCTCGTACTCATCTGCCTCCTCTCTGGTAATAGCATATCTTCCTTTTGCCTGATAATCAAAGAAGGCAGGAGCAGGGAGAGTAATACGGACAGCACGACGTCTATCAAAGATGAAGCAATACCGGAGAGGTGATTCATTCCTCTCGACAAACTGGTGGTGGACCATAGCATTATAGTCTAAATAAGTAGGAGGAAACTCAATATCATCCTCACGAACGTCCACACCAAGAAAATCAGCTAAGCAGGTTGCATAAATTCCTCCAAAGAAATCTCCATTAAATCTATTATGATGCAACCTACGTGCAACAATGGATCCCAAATTATAAGATTTGTCTCCTAACACAGCACTCCTAAGAATACTAAGGTCAGGGACACACATATGACATGCTTCATCTTTACCATTTATGCACCTACCTATGAAGAGAGCAAAATAATGTATAGCAGGAAAATGAATGCTCCCTATGGTAGCTTGTGCTATATCTCTAGATTCCCCCACAGTTATACTAGCAAGAAAATTTCTAAATTCAGATTTGCGGGGTTCACTAACACTACCCCATTGTGGAAGTTTGCAAGCAATAGTAAAATCCTCTAAGTCCATGGTATAAGATTTTTCATAAAGATCAAACAGGACAGTTGGAGAATTACGTGAAGATGAAAATTCAAACCTCCTCACAAATGTACTAGTGAGATAGTGGTAGTGGCGGCACTTCTCTGCCTCGAAGCTAACAAGATTAGCGTTACGCAAATATGTGTTAAATTCTTCCTTGATTCCCGCTTGATCCATAAAGTTTTCTGAAGGCCATTCACAAGGCCGCACTGGAGCGTCCCTTGGTGGCTCATCGTCAGCATCACGCATTGCAAGCTTGGGTCCTTGCTTCCTTGAAGAACCACCTTGGAACATTTTCCTAACCATATTTCTTCCTCTGAAAAATTTCTGAAATTTTTAGTAACTTCAAACAAAAGTGAACCAAGCTCAATAAAATTCATAGCAACTACTCCTACAAGTGCCTAGAGCCTATATCAAGCATTAGAACTACTTGGAACCATATAAATTTGACATGCAAGCTCAAGAACATGGTCACCTAGGCAGCACAAATTTTCAATGAATAGAGCACTAGAACAGAAACTAATTGGACCAATGGAGGAGTCACATACCAAGGAACAATCCCCCCAAGCAGTTTTGTGAGAGGTGCTTTGAGCAAGGAGATCGAAAATCGCAGCAAAATGAGCTAGAACTCGTGCTTGAGCTAGATATTGGTGTTTGTGGGAGGAAGGAGTGTGTGGGTGCAGGAATAAGTGGAGGAGGGCCACTGTGGGCCCACGAGGCAGGGGGCACGCCCAAGGGGTAGGGCGCGCCCTCCACCCTTGTGGCCAGGTGCTTGCCCCTCCTGTTGTGTTCTTAGTGCCAGATATTCTCAAATATTCCAGAAAAAATCATATTCCATTTTCAGGGCATTTGGAGAACTTTTATTTCCGGGGTATTTTTATATTGCACAGATAAATCAGAAAACAGACAGAAAATACTATTTTACTTTATTTCAACTAAAAACAGAAGTAGAAAGAGGGTACAGAAGGTTTTGCCTTCTAGTTTCATCCATCTCACGCTCATAAAAAAGAATCCACTAACAAGGTTGATCAAGTCTTGTTAACAAACTCATTCCGAATAACATGAAACCAGAGAAATTTTGAATAACACTATGTTACCTCAACGGGGATATGCACAAACCCAATAATAAGAATATCATATTTCTTCTTGACAGTAGGAAGAGGAAATTCAAAACCTCCAAATATAATCGATGGAATTTTTCCAATAGAGTTGATACTGTGGACTTGAGGTTGTTTCCTCGGAAAGTGTACCGTATGCTCGTTACCATTAACATGAAAAGTGACATTGCCTTTGTTGCAATCAATAATAGACCCTGCAGTATTCAAAAAGGGTCTTCCAAGAATAATAGACATACTATCGTCCTCGGGAATATCAAGAATAACAAAGTCCGTTAAAATAGTAACGTTTGCAACCACAACAGGCAGATCCTCACAAATACCGACAGGTATAGCAGTTGATTTATCAGCCATTTCCAAAGATATTTCAGTAGGTGTCAACTTATTCAAATCAAGTCTACGATATAAAGAGAGAGAGAGGCATAACACTAACACCGGCTCCAAGATCACATAAAGCAGTTTTAACATAGTTTCTTTTAATGGAGCATGGTGTTGATACTCCTGGATCTCCAAGTTTCTTAGGTATTCCACCCTTAAAAGTATAATTAGCAAGCATGGTGGAAATCTCAGCTTCAGGTACCTTTCTCTTATTTGTAACAATATCTTTCATATACTTAGCATAAGGATTCATTTTGAGCATATCAGTTAATCGCATACGCAAAAAGGTAGGTCTAATCATTTCAGCAAAGCGCTCAAAATCCTCATCATCCTTTTTCTTGGATGGTTTGGGAGGAAATGGCATAGGTTTCTGAACCCATGGTTCCCTTTTTTACCATGTTTCCTAGCAACAAAGTCTCTCTTATCATAACGTTGATTCTTTGATTGTGGGATATCAAGATCAACAGCAGGTTCAATTTCTACATCATTGTCATTACTAGGTTGAGCATCATCATGAACATCATCATTAACATTTTCATTGGGTTCATGTTCATTACCAGATTGTGTTTCAGCATCAGAAATAGAAATATCATTTGGATTCTCAGGTGGTTCAGCAATAGGTTCACTAGAAGCATGCAAAGTCCTATCATTTTTCTTTTTCTTCTTTTTAGAAGGACTAGGTGCATCAATATTATTTCTCTAAGAATCTTGCTCAATTCTCTTAGGGTGGCCTTCAGGATACAAAGGTTCCTGAGTCATTCTACCAGTTCTAGTAGCCACTCTAACAGCATAATCATTTTTCTTACTATTCATTTCATTGAGCAAATCATTTTGAGCCTTAAGTACTTGTTCTACTTGAGTGGTAACCATAGAAGCGTGTTTACTAATGAGTTTAAGTTCACCTTTAACAATAGCCATATAATCACCCAAGTGTTCAATCATATAAGCATTTTGTTTTAATTGTCTACCAAAATAAGCATTGAAATCTTCTTGCTTAAACATAAAGTTATCAAACTCATCCAAGCATTGGCTAGCAATTTTAGTAGGAGGGATTTCAGCTTTATCATATCTATAGAGAGAATTTACCTTTACTACCTGTGTCGGGTTATCAAGACCATGAGTTTCTTCAATAGGTAAAGGATTAAGATCATATGCTTCTTCAACATGCGGTAATTAAGACCGTGTATTTCTTCAATAGGAGGTAAATTCTTAAGATCTTCAGCTTTAAGACCCTTTTCTTTCATAGATTTCTTTGCCTCTTGCATATCTTCAGGACTGAGAAATAGAACACCTCTCTTCTTCGGAGTTGGTATAGGAATAGGCTCAGGAATTGGCTCAGGGGCTGGCTCAGGAAGTGTCCAATTATTTTCATTTGTCAACATATTATTCAATAGAAGTTCAGCTTCATCCGGTGTTATTTCCCTGAAAACAGAACCAGCACAACTATCCAGGTAATCTCTGGAAGCATCGGTTAGTCCATTATAAAGATATCAAGTATTTCATTTTTCTTAAGAGGATGATCAGGCAAAGCATTAAGTAACTTGAGAAGCCTCCCCCAAGCTTGTGGGAGACTCTCTTCTTCAATTTGCACAAAATTGTATATTTCCCTCAAAGCAGCTTGTTTCTTATGAGCAGGCAAATATTTAGCAGAGAAGTAATAAATCATATCCTGGGGACTACGCACAGAACAGGATCAAGAGAATTAAACCATATCTTAGCATCACCCTTTAATGAGAACGGAAATATTTTAAGGATATATAGGTAGCGAGATTTCTCATCATTAGTGAACAGGGTGGCTATATCATTTAATTTAGTAAGATGAGCCACAACAATTTCAGATTCATAGCCATCAAAAAGGATCAGATTCAACCAAAGTAATTATATCAGGATCAACAGAGAATTCATAATCCTTATCAGTAACACAGACAGGTCAAGTAGCAAAAGCAGGGTCCAGTTTCATTCTATCATTAAGAGATTGTTGCTTCCATTTAGCTAATAACCTCTTGAGTTCATATCTATCTTTGCAAGCTAAAATAGCTAAAGTAGCTTCTTTATCAAAAACATAACCCTCAGGAATAACAGGCAAGTCTTCATCATCACTTTCATCAATATAATTAGTTTCAATAATTTCTTTCTCTCTAACCCTAGCAATTTGTTCATCAAGAAATTTACTAAGTGGCACAGTAGTATCAAGCATAGAAGTAGTTTCATCATAAGTATCATGCATAGCAGAAGTGGCATCATCAATAACATGCGACATATCAGAACGAATAGCAGAAGCAGGTTTAGGTGTCGCAAGCTTACTCAAAACAGAAGGTGAATCAAGTGCAGAGCTGGATGGCAGTTCCTTACCTCCCCTCGTAGTTGAGGGATAAATTGTTGTCTTAGCGTCTTTCAACTTCTTCATAGTGACCAGCAGATATAAATCCCAAGTGACTCAAAGAATAGAGCTATGCTCCCCGGCAACGCCGCCAGAAAATAGTCTTGATAACCCATAAGTATAGGGGATCGCAACAGTTTTCGAGGGTAGAGTATTCAACCCAAATTTATTGATTCGACACAAGGGGAGCCAAAGAATATTCTCAAGTATTAGCAGTTGAGTTGTCAATTCAACCACACCTGGATAATTTAGTATCTACAGCAAAGTATTTAGTAGCAGAGTAATATGGAAGTAACGGTAACGATAGCAAAAGTTATATTTTTGGTGTTTTGTAGTGATTGTAACAGTAGCAACGGAAAAGTAAATAAGCGAAGAACAATATGTGAAAAGCTCGTAGGCATTGGATCGGTGATGGAGAATTATGCTGGATGCAGTTCATCATGTAACAATCATAACATAGGGTGACACGGAACTAGCTCCAATTCATCAATGTAATGTAGGCATGTATTCCGAATATAGTCATACGTGCTTATGGAAAAGAACTTGCATGACATCTTTTGTCCTACCCTCCCGTGGCAGCGGGGTCCTAATGGAAACTAAGGGATATTAAGGCCTCCTTTTAATAGAGTACCAGACCAAAGCATTAACACATAGTGAATACATGAACTCCTCAAACTACGGTCATCACCGGGAGTGGTCCCGATTATTGTCATTTTGGGGTTGCCGGATCATAACACATAGTAGGTGACTATAGACTCACAAGATAGGATCAAGAACTCACATATATTCATGAAAACATAATAGGTTTAGATCTGAAATCATGGCACTCGGGCCCTAGTGACAAGCATTAAGCATAGCAAAGTCATAGCAACATCAATCTCAGAACATAGTGGATACTAGGGATCAAACCCTAACAAAACTAACTCGATTACATGATAGATCTCATCCAACCCATCACCGTCCAGCAAGCCTACGATGGAATTACTCACGCACGGCGGTGAGCATCATGAAATTGGTGATGGAGGATGGTTGATGATGACGAGGGCGACGAATCCCCCTCTCCGGAGCCCCGAACGGACTCCAGATCAGCCCTCCCGAGATGTTTTAGGGCTTGGCGGCGACTCTGTATAGGAAAACGCGATGAATCCTTCTCTCTGATTTTTTTCTCCTCGAAAGTGAATATATGGAGTTGGAGTTGAGGTCGGTGGAGCGTCAGGGGGCCCACGAGGTAGGGGGCGCGCCCTAGGGGGGCAGGCGCGCCCCCACCCTCGTGGGCAGGGTGTGGGCCCCCTGACATGGATTTTTCTTCCGGTATTTTTCTTATTTTCCAAATAGATGTTCCATGGAGTTTCAGGTCATTCCGAGAACTTTTGTTTCTGCACATAAATAACACCATGGAAAGTCTGCTGAAAACAGCGTCAGTCCGGGTTAGTTCCATTCAAATCATGCAAGTTATAGTCCAAAACAACGGCAAAAGTGTTTGGAAAAGTAGATACGACGGAGACGTATCATATGTGAAGATCGATTACAAAGATTTAAGCGATCCATTAGCCTAATGGCTTAAGTAGAAGCTAAGTTATCTGTTGACATCCCAGTTTTAAAACAAACCACAACTCACTAAGCTAATTGAATTTCAGAACTATACCAGTCAGTTTACTGAATTTTCTCACTGATGGAGTGGCACATACAGTTAACAACTAAGCCCATTTAGTTCACTGGCTCAGTACACTGGGGTACAATTTTATATGCTGAAGTTAGACGCTTACTTAAATTCACACTAAACTGAATGATGTTGATGGGGCTGTAGAGATGTTGCTACATCCTACTGCAGGATGCCAAGAATAGATTTTACTAATAGGTTAAGCGAGAATTGATCGAACATGTTTTTGCACTATTACACATCCTCTGTTTATGATGTTGTAATATACTAAAATCTTCCATGCACACTATCATGTTGACTTCTTCAGAAACGTTGTACTATGGGCAAGCAAAATATTTTCATAACAAATGCCGGATTTTGTGTGTGCTCTTATCATACTTACCATTAAGAATGCAAAATGCAATAATTCACACACAAATTTATGGGTTTCTTTTTTGGGGTTATACTTATTACTTGGCCATTAATTAATCTTGTCTATTTTTTGCGCCGAGAGATCAGCTGTTGTTGCCGCCATATGATGGTTGTCGTCGTGATCTTCGGCTGCGGTGGTGCACTTCCTTGTGTATAATGAGACAGTGGGGTTGTCACCCCATAATCTTGGTGTCGGCTCCCACGACTGCCTTCTTGGTTACCACCACTCAGGTGAGTCCCTAGTATTATGTCCAGCACTAACGAGACAGTGGGGATGTCCAGATACATATTCAGAAAATATTATCTCAGTGTAGTTAGCATTTGGGATTTTAGTTCCATTTTCCTTGTTTTCATGACACCATGGATGTGATACTTGAACAATGTACATTAATTTCGAATAATCAGTGAAATATTGTCAAGTGGTGTATGTTCCTTTGTCACAGCAAAAGAAAAAAAATCTTTTGATGAACTGTGTTCACTATAGTGCGAAAGAGTATAATTTTAAATCTGAACATATTCTAGTTTGCTATACTGTACATGTTAATTTGATGGCCGGGGTAAACCTTTGATTGAGTTGGTTCTTTTTCTGCAATGTAGATGGATAGACGTTGGATTCATGGTACATTGTTTTCCCGTGAGTACATCGAAGGTGTCAAAGAATTTATGAACTTCATTCAAGAGAAATTCAGCGAGGATGATAAAATATTCTGCCCATGTAGAAAATGCCTTAATCATCACTACCAGCATCAGACCGTTGCGAACACGCACATACTGACGTATGGCATGGAAAGTACGTATACTCGCTGGATATATCATGGAGAAGACTTTGATGTAGATGTTATTGAACATCGTGTTGATGTGCATGATACCGAGGATGGTGACAATGGCGCTGACCGGTTTGAAGAGATGTTTGAAGACCTACGCACAGCAGTAGAACAAGCTCAGAGTGAAACTGAAAATCAAGATGCTAACAATGGTGGAAACCCTTATGAGAACGAGTCTTTTTTGAAGAATGTGATGAAGGAGGCAAAACGGCAGCTTTATCACGGTTGTACCAAGTTTTCAAGGTTCTCCTTCGTGGTAAAGCTTCTTCACTTGAAGTCATACCATAGGATCCCGAATAGTGCATTTACTGAAATTTTGAAGCTATTAGCTCAAGCATTCCCTAAACCCAATACGCTCCCAAAATCGTATAAGGAAGCAAAGAATCTTCTAAAGGAATTAGGCCTTGGGTATGAGTCTATACATGTGTGCTTCAATAATTGCATTCTGTTCAGAAAGCAATATGCCAATCATGACAACTGCCCAGTTTGTGGACTGTCAAGGTGGAAAGACCCTGCTAGAAAGAAGATTCCACAGAAAGTGTTGAGGCATTTTCCATTGCTGCCTAGGCTAAAGAGGATGTTTCTTTCCAAAAAAGGTGCAGAAGAAGCACAATGGCATGAGCTAAAGAGGCAGCCTAATGAGAAGCAACTGAGTCATCCAAAAGATGGTGATGCGTGGAAAGATTTTGATGAAAAATTTCCAGAATTTGCAAAAGATGCCAGAAACTTTAGGCTTGGCATTGCCACTGATGGGTTCAATCCTTTTGGAAATTTTAACACAACCTATAGTATGTGGCCTGTATTTGTTATACCATACAACCTTCCACCTTGGGCATGCATGGATAATTCAAATTTTATGATGGCTCTGCTGATTCCAGGTCCCAAATCATCTGGTAAGCACTTCGATGTCTTTCTACAACCACTTGTAGAAGAATTACTTGTGCTCTGGGAGGGTGTGCGTACATATGATGCTCTTCGTGGAAAAATGTTTGATCTTCATGCTGAAGTTCTATGGTGCATTCACGATTACCCAGCTCTGAGCACTCTTTCAGGGCGTACCACAAGAGGCTATTTTGCATGTATTCATTGTGACAAACACCCTCTTTCTTACAGCCTAAGGAGTAAAATTGGATATATTGGTCACTATCGTTTCCTTCCAAGGGGTCATCGTTTGCGGAGAAACAATGAATTTGTTGGTCTTCATGAAAGTAATGATGAGCCAGGTAAATTCTCTGAGAAAGAGTTGCAAGCAGAATTGGAGAAGGTTAGACCTGGGATACAACAAGAAAGTAGGAAAAGGAAGTGTTCTGACTTGGGCAGCAAGAAGGATCATGTGCCAATTTGGGGCCGCAGGGTTTGTTTGTGGGATTTGAAGTATTGGGCAAAGTTGAAGCTGAGACACAATCTTGATGTCATGCATATTGAGAAAAACATTTGTGAAAACCTCATTGGGACAATTCTGAATCTGGAGGGTAAGACAAAGGACACACTTAATGCTAGGATTGATCTCAAAGATTTGAATATTAAAGAGGAGTTGCAATTGAGGAAGGAGGGAGACTCATATGTGATGCCTCGGGCCCGATATACCTTGTCCAAAGAACAAGTGGTTGCATTTTGTCAATTTTTACGAGAGTTAAAGTTTCCAGATGGGTTTGCTTCCAACATCTCAAGATGCACAAGTGCTGATGGAACCAAGGTACAAGGCCTGAAAACACATGATTGTCACATTCTTCTGCAGAGAATCTTACCTGCCGGCATGAGAGGACTTTTGGACAGTGATATATATCAAGCAATAGCTGAGTTAGGCAATTTTTTCAGAGAACTGTGCAGCAAAACTCTTAATAGGGATGTCTTGGCCGAAATGAAGAAGGAAATCCCTGTAATTTTGTGCAAGCTTGAGAAAATTTTCCCACCTGCATTCTTTGATGTGATGGTGCACCTTGCCGTACATTACCTAAAGAGGCATTGCTTCGAGGTCCCTGCTACCTCTTGAGCACTGTGTTGGTTTTCCCTTGAAGAGGAAAGGGTGATGCAGCAAAGTAGCGTAAGTATTTCCCTCAGTTTTTGAGAACCAAGGTATCAATCCAGTAGGAGGCTACGCGCGAGTCCCTCGTACCTACACAAAACAAATAAATCCTCGCAACCAACGCGATAAGGGGGTTGTCAATCCCTTCACGGTCACTTACGAGAGTGAGATCTGATAGATATGATAGGATAATATTTTTGGTATTTTTGTGATAAAGATGCAAAGTAAAATAAAAAGCAAAGGAAATAACTAAGTATTGGAAGATTAATATGATGAAGATAGACCCCGGGGCCATAGGTTTCACTAGTGGCTTCTCTCAAGAGCATAAGTATTTTACGGTGGGTGAACGAATTACTGTTGAGCAATTGACAGAATTGAGCATAGTTATGAGAATATCTAGGTATGATCATCTATATAGGCATCACGTCTGAGACAAGTAGACCGACTCCTGCCTGCATCTACTACTATTACTCCACTCATCGACCGCTATCCAGCATGCATCTAGAGTATTAAGTTCATGAAAACAGAGTAACGCCTTAAGCAAGATGACATGATGTAGAGGGATAAATTCATGCAGTATGATAAAAACCCCATCTTGTTATCCTCGATGGCAATAATACAATACGTGCCTTGCTGCCCCTACTGTCACTTGGTAAGGACACCGTAAGATTGAACCCAAAGCTAAGCACTTCTCCCATTGCAAGAAAGATCAATCTAGTAGGCCAAACCAAACTGATAATTCGAAGAGACTTGCAAAGATAACCAATCATACATAAAAGAATTCAGAGAAGATTCAAATATTGTTCATAGATAAACTTGATCATAAACCCACAATTCATCGGTCTCAACAAACACACCGCAAAACAAGATTACATCGAATAGATCTCCACGAGAGAGGGGGAGAACATTGTATTGAGATCCAAAAAGAGAGAAGAAGCCATCTAGCTACTAACTATGGACCCGAAGGTCTAAGGTAAACTAGTCACACTTCATCGGAGGGGCTATGGTGTTGATGTAGAAGCCCTCCATGATGGATGCCCCCTCCGGCGGAGCTCCGGAACAGGCCCCAAGATGGGATCTCGTGGGTACAGAAGGTTGCGGTAGTGGAATTAGGTTTTTGGCTCCGTATCTGATCGTTTGGGGGTACGTAGGTATATATAGGAGGAAGGAGTACGTCGGTGGAGCAACAGGGGGCCCACGAGGGTGGAGGGCGCGCCCTAGGGGGGTAGGCACGCCCCTACCTCGTGGCCTCCCTGTTGGTTGCTTGACATAGGGTCCAAGTCTCCTGGATCATGTTCGTTCCAAAAATCACGTTCCCGAAGGTTTCATTCCGTTTGGACTCCGTTTGATATTCTTTTTCTGCGAAACTCTGAAATAGGCAGAAAACAGCAATTCTGGGCTGGGCCGCCGGTTAATAGGTTAGTCCCAAAAATAATATAAAAGTGAATAATAAAGCCCAATAATGTCCAAAACAGTAGATAATATAGCATGGAGCAATCAAAAATTATAGATACGTTGGAGACGTATCAAGCATCCCCAAGCTTAATTCCTGCTCGTCCTCGAGTAGGTAAATGATAAAAACAGAATTTTTGATGCGGAGTGCTACTTGGCATAATTTCAATGTAATTCTTCTTATTTTGTCCGAAAGATTCAAGACAAAAGTTATCCCTACAAAATATTCAAATCCGAAAGATTCAAGACAAAAGTTCATATTGACATAAAAATAATAATACTTCAAGCATACTAACTAAGCAATCATGTCTTCTCAAAATAACATGGCCAAAGAAAGTTATCCCTACAAAATCATATAGTCTGGCTATGCTCTATCTTCACCACACAAAGTATTTAAATCATACACAACCCCGATGACAAGCCAAACAATTGTTTCATACTTTTGACGTTGTCAAACTTTTTCAATCTTCACGCAATACATGAGCGTGAGCCATGGACATAGCACTATATGTGGAATAGAATGGTGGTTGTGGAGAAGACAAAAAGGGAGAAGATAGTCTCACATCAACTAGGCGTATGAACGGGATATGGAGATGCCCATCAATAGATATCAATGTGAGTGAGTAGGGATTGCCATGTAACGGATGCACTAGAGCTATAAGTATATGAAAGCTCAACAAAAGAAACTAAGTGGGTGTGCATCCAACTCGCTTGCTCACGAAGACCTAGGGCATTTTGAGGAAGCCCATCATTGGAATATACAAGCCAAGTTCTATAATGAAAAAATTCCCACTAGTATATGAAAGTGACAAAATGAGAGACTCTCTATCATGAAGATCATGGTGCTACTTTGAAGCACAATTGTGGTAAAAGGATAGTAACATTGTCCCTTCTCTCTTTTTCTCTCATTTTTTTATTTGGGCATTTTCTCTTTTTTTATGGCCTCTTTTCTCCCTTTTTTTTATTTTTCGTCCGGAGTCTCATCCCGACTTGTGGGGGAATCATAATCTCCATCATCCTTTCCTCACTTGGGACAATGCTCTAAAAATGAAGATCATCGCACTTCTATTTTCTTACAACTCAACAATTACAACTCGATACTTAGAACAAAATATGACTCTATATGAATGCCTCCGGCGGTGTACCGGGATATGCAATGAATCAAGAGTGACATGTATGAAAGAATTATGAACGGTGTCTTTGCCACAAATACGATGTCAACTACATGATCATGCAAAGCAATATGACAATGATGGAGCGTGTCATAATAAACGGAACAGTGGAAAGTTGCATGGCAATATATCTCGGAATGGCTATGGAAATGCCATGATAGGTAGGTATGGTGGCTGTTTTGAGGAAGATTTATGGTGTGTGTATGATACCGGCGAAAAGTGCGCGGTATTAGAGAGGCTAGCAATGGTGGAAGGAAGAAGGGTGCGTATAATTCATGGACTCGACATTAGTCATAAAGAACTCATATACTTATTGCAAAAATCTACAAGTTATCAAAGCAAAGTATTACACGCATGCTCCTAGGGGGATAGATTGGTAGGAAAAGACCATCGCTCGTCCCCGACCGCCACTCATAAGGAAGACAATAAATAAATAAATCATGCTCCGACTTCATCACATAACGGTTCACCATACGTGCATGCTACGGGAATCACAAACTTTAACACAAGTATTTCTCAAATTCACAACTACTCAACTATCATGACTCTAATATCACCATCTTCATATATCAAAACAATTATCAAGCATCAAACTTTTCTTAGTATTCAACACACTCATAAGAAAGTTTTTACTAATCTTGAATACCAAGCATATTAGGATTATTCAAGCAATTACCATGCTATTTAAGACTCTCAAAATAATCTAAGTGAAGCATGAGAGATTAATAGTTTCTATAAAACAAATCCACCACCGTGCTCTAAAAGATATAAGTGAAGTACTGGAGCAAAACTATATAACTCAAAAGATATAAGCGAAGCACATAGAGTATTCTAACAAATTCCCAATCATGTATGGCTCTCTCAAAAGGTGTGTACAGAAAGGATGATTGTGGTAATCTAAAAAGCAAAGACTCAAATCATACAAGACGCTCCAAGCAAAACACATATCATGTGGTGAATAAAAATAAAGCTCCAAGTAAAGTTACCGATGGAAGTAGACGAAAGAGGGGCTGCCTTCTGGGGCATCCCCAAGCTTTGGCTTTATGGTGTCCTTAGACTATCTTGGGGGTGCCATGGGCATCCCCAAGCTTAGGCTCTTGCCACTCCTTGTTCCATAATCCATCAAAATCTTTCACCCAAAACTTGAAAACTTCACAACACAAAACATAACAGAAAATCTCGTGAGCTCCGTTAGCGAAAGAAAACAAAAGACCACTTCAAGGTACTGTAATGAACTTATTCTTTATTTATATTGGTGTTAAACCTACTGTATTCCAACTTCTCTATGGTTTATAAACTATTTTACTAGCCATAGATTCATCAAAATAAGCAAACAACACACGAAAAACAGAATCTGTCAAAAACAGAACAGTCTGTAGCAATCTGTAACTAACGCAAACTTCTGGAACTCCAAAAAATCAGAAAAAATAGGACGACCTGGAAAATTTGTTTATTGACCAGAAGAAATTGGAATCACTCTTTTATCACGTTTTGGTGATTTTTAACAATTATTTTCGTGAACAGAAAGTTTCTGGCAATTTCTGCAAGATCAAATAACTATCATCCAAGAAGATCCTATAGGTTTAACTTGGCACAAACACTAATTAAAACATAAAAACACATCTAACCAGAGGCTAGAACAAATATTTATTCCTAAACAGAAGCAAAAAGCAAAAAACTAAAAATAAAATTGGGTTGCCTCCCAACAAGCGCTATCGTTTAACGCCCCTAGCTAGGCATAAAAGCAAGGATAGATCTAGATATTGCCATCTTTGGTAGGCAATCCATAAGTGGCTATCATGATAGATTTATATGGTAATTTTATTTTCTTCCTAGGGAAGTGTTCCATGCCTTTTTTAATGGAAATTGGAATCTAATATTCCCTTCCTTCATATCAATAATGGCACCAGTCGTTCTAAGGAAAGGTCTACCAAGAATAATAGGACATGAATGATTGCAATCTATATCAAGAACGATAAAATCTACGGGCACATAATTCCTATTTGCAACAATAAGAACATCATTAATTCTTCCCATAGGTTTCTTAATAGTGGAATCCGCAAGGTGTATGTTTAGAGAGCAATCATCAAAATCACGGAAATCTAGCAAATCGCACAAAGTTTTGGGAGTACTGGAAACACTAGCACCCAAATCACATAAAGCATAGAAATCATGATCCTTAATCTTAATTTTAATAGTAGGTTCCCACTCATCATCAAGTTTTCTAGGAATAGAAACTTCCAACTCAAGCTTTTATTCATAAGATTGCATCAAGGCATCAACAATATGTTTAGTAAACGCTTTATTTTGACTATAAGCATGAGGAGAATTTAGCATGGATTGCAACAAGGAAATACAATCTATCAAAGAGCAATTTTCATAATTAAATTCCTTGAAATCCAAAATAGTGGGTTTAACATCTAGGGTTTTGATTTCTTCAATCCCACTTTTGTCAATTTTAGCATCAAGATCTAAAAACTCCGAATTTTTGGAACGCCTTCAAGATTCATATTGCAAAACAAAGATTTAATAGGGGACACATCAATAACTTTTAGATCTTCATCTTTATTTTCATAGAAATTTGAAGAACACGCTTTCATAAAGCAATCTTTCTTAGCACGCATTCTAGCGGTTCTTTCTTTGCACTCATCAATGGAAATTCTCATGGCTTTGAGAGACTCATTGATATCATGCTTAGGAGGAATAGATCTAAGCTTTAAATAATCAACATCAAGAGAAATTCTATCAACGTTCCTAGCCAATTCATCAACTTTAAGCAATTTCTCTTCAAGCAAAGCATTGAAATTCTTTTGCGAATTCATAAACTCTTTAACACTAGTTTTAAATTCAGAGGGCATCTTATTAAAATTTCCATAAGAGTTGTTGTAGGAATTACCATAATTATTAGAGGAATTGCTAGGATAAGGCCTGGGATTAAAGTTTCCTCTATACGCGTTGTTACCAAAATTATTCCTACCAACAAAATTCACATCCATAGATTCATTATTATTCTCAATCAAAGTAGACAAAGGCATATCATTAGGATCAGACAAAACACTCTTAGTAGCAAATAGTTTCATAAGTTCATCCATCTTTCCACTCAAAACATTAATTTCTTCTATTGCATGCACTTTTTTATTAGTAGATCTTTCAGTGTGCCATTGAGAATAATTAACCATAATATTATCTAGGAGTTTAGTAGCTTCTCCTAAAGTGATTTCCATAAATGTGCCTCCCGCGGCCGAATCTAAAAGATTTCTAGAAGCAAAATTCAATCCGGCATAATTCTTTTGTATAATCATCCATAAATTCAAACCATGAGTAGGGCAATTACGTATCATTAATTTCATCCTCTCCCAAGCTTGTGCAACATGTTCATGATCAAGTTGCTTAAAATTCATAATATCGTTTCTAAGAGAGATGATCTTAGCGGGAGGAAAATACTTAAGAGATAAAAGCATCTTTGCACTTGTTCCAAGAATCAATACTATTTTTAGGCAAAGATGAAAACCAAGCTTTAGCACGATCTCTAAGCGAAAAAGGAAATAGCTTTAATTTAACAATATCATTGTCAACATCTTTCTTCTTTTGCATATCACACAAATCAACGAAGCTATTTAGATGAGTAGCGGCATCTTCACTAGGAAGGCCGGCGAATTGATGTTTCATGACAAGATTCAACAAAGCAGCATTGATTTCACAAGATTCAGTATCGACAAGAGGAGCAATCGGAGTGCTAAGGAAATCATTATTGTTGGTATTGGTAAAGTCACATAATTTGGTATTATCTTGAGCCATCGTGACAAACAAGCAATCCAACACACGAGCAAACAAAAAGCAAGCGAAAAAGAGGCGAACGAAAAAGAGAGGGTGAATAAAGCGGCAAGGGTGAAGTGGGGGAGAGGAAAACGAGAGGCAAATGGCAAATAATGTAATGTGGGAGATAAGGGATTGTGATGGGTACTTCGTACGTTGACTTTTGCGTAGACCTCCCCGGCAACGGTGCCAGAAATCCTTCTTGCTACCTCTTGAGCACTGTGTTGGTTTTCCCTTGAAGAGGAAAGGGTGATGCAACAAAGTAGCGTAAGTATTTCCCTCAGTTTTTGAGAACCAAGGTATCAATCCAGTAGGAGGCTACGCGCGAGTCCCTCGTACCTACACAAAACAAATAAATCCTCGCAACCAACGCGATAAGGGGGTTGTCAATCCCTTCACGGTCACTTACGAGAGTGAGATCTGATAGATATGATAGGATAATATTTTGGTATTTTTGTGATAAAGATGCAAAGTAAAATAAAAAGCAAAGGAAATAACTAAGTATTGGAAGATTAATATGATGAAGATAGACCCGGGGGCCATAGGTTTCACTAGTGGCTTCTCTCAAGAGCATAAGTATTTTACGGTGGGTGAACGAATTACTGTTGAGCAATTGACAGAATTGAGCATAGTTATGAGAATATCTAGGTATGATCATGTATATAGGCATCACGTCTGAGACAAGTAGACCGACTCCTGCCTGCATCTACTACTATTACTCCACTCATCGACCGCTATCCAGCATGCATCTAGAGTATTAAGTTCATGAAAACAGAGTAACGCCTTAAGCAAGATGACATGATGTAGATCGATAAATTCATGCAATATGATAAAAACCCCATCTTGTTATCCTCGATGGCAACAATACAATACGTTCCTTGCTGCCCCTACTGTCACTGGGAAAGGACACCGCAAGATTGAACCCAAAGCTAAGCACTTCTCCCATTGCAAGAAAGATCAATCTAGTAGGCCAAACCAAACTGATAATTCGAAGAGACTTGCAAAGATAACATATCATACATAAAAGAATTCAGAGAAGATTCAAATATTGTTCATAGATAAACTTGATCATAAACCCACAATTCATCGGTCTCAACAAACACACCGCAAAAGAAGATTACATCGAATAGATCTCCATGAGAGAGGGGGAGAACATTGTATTGAGATCCAAAAAGAGAGAAGAAGCCATCTAGCTACTAATTATGGACCCGAAGGTCTAAGGTAAACTACTCACACTTCATCGAAGGGGCTATGGTGTTGATGTAGAAGCCCTCCATGATGGATGCCCCCTCCGGCGGAGCTCCGGAACAGGCCCCAAGATGGGATCTCATGGGTCCAGAAGGTTGCGGCGGTGGAATTAGGTTTTTGGTTCCGTATCTGATCGTTTGGGGGTACGTAGGTATATATAGGAGGAAGGAGTACGTCGGTGGAGCAACAGGGGCCCACGAGGGTGGAGGGCGCGCCCCTACCTCGTGGCTTCCCTATTGGTTGCTTGACGTAGGGTCCAAGTCTCCTGGATCATGTTCGTTCCAAAAATCACGTCCCCGAAGGTTTCATTCCGTTTGGACTCCGTTTGATATTCTTTTTCTGCGAAACTCTGAAATTGGCAAAAAACAGCAATTCTGGACTGGGCCTCCGGTTAATAGGTTAGTCCCAAAATTAATATAAAAGTGAATAATAAAGCCCAATAATGTCCAAAACAGTAGATAATATAGCATGGAGCAATCAAAAATTATAGATACGTTGGAGACATATCAGTCCCGTACAATATGGGTGGATGTACCCAGTTGAAAGAAGGCTTTATCTTTAGAGCGCTATGTGAGGAATAGGGCGCGACCAGACGGTTCGATTGCTGAGGCATATATTGCAGATGAATGCCTGGCATTTTGCTGCAGGTACATGGATGATGTTGAAACAATATTTAATCGGAAACCAAGAAATATAGGTTTTTCAGATGAAGAAGCCTATGGTGTTGATGTTTTTGGGCATGGAGTTAATTTTACTTCTGGATATGAATATGAATATGTGCATGAGCAAAAAGAATTTGACCAGATGGTGTGGTATGTGTTGAACAATTGTGATCAAGCTAAGAAATATATCGAGTACGTTGTCACTTCTGAAACTTGCGCTTGTTGCATTGTGTTGTACATATGTGATCTCGAGACTAATTTGTTTTATTTTACAGTATGTTCAGAGATGAGTTAAAGAGAAAACGGTTGCCGGACAGTGATAAGAGCTTCAACAAAATTTCCAGACATGGTTCAGGAACTATGTTAGTTTTGATTCACATCTAGTTATAATTTTTGGTTGTCAAATTTCACTGCAGATTCTAATGTATGTGTTTGTGTGCTGTTGCAGATGATGAGGCTGCGAGATGAGGTTGGCGAAGAGGTAGATGAAGATCTCTTTGCCTTGGCATGTGGTCCTGATCGGAGAGTCCGGAAATTCTCATCGTGCATAGTGAATGGGATTAGATTTAACACTATTGCTCGTGATAGCAACAAGAGGACGCAGAACAGTGGAGTCATGACCGAATGTGAACATGACCGTAAGGTCATAGATTTTTATGGAACCTTGAAAGAGATCATTCAGTTAGATTATAACTTGGAAGATAGGTCAGTTGTTTTGTTTAAATGTGACTGGTTTAAACTTGATGGAAAGAAGACTGAACTTAAAAATGATGGTTTTTTCAAAAGCATACATGTTGGAAGTTTGTGGTACAAGGATGATTCTTTGATTCTGGCTACTCAGGCTAGTAAGGTCTTTTATTTGCCAGACACGAAGTATGGGAAAAATTGGCAAGTTGTGCAAACATTCGACCATAGGCATCAGTTCTATATTAGTGAAACTGAGGGTGTACCTTTTAGTGGTCCTGCATATCAAGAGGAGGAGTGTTGTGAAGAGGAGGGTAGGAGAACATCAGTTTCTAACCTTACATCTGAGAAGCCTTTGCATAGAGATGATGAGCAAGGTATTACTTTTGAAGCTGATGTCGTTGCCCGTTTGATGAAAGAAAAAACCACAAAAGTGTATGAAGGTGGCGATGAAGATGAAGAAGATGACACAGGTTTGGAGTATTGCAGTGAAGACGAAGGAGGTGCCACAATGGATGTCGACAGCGATGACGAGTAGATGTTTTAATGTAGAAGGTACTATCTTCATTCATGTTGCATAATGTTTTCCTTTGCTACTGCAATATCCTGTTGCTGTTTACACACTACATGCTTGTTCAGTACAGTACATGGGAGACTGAGGTGTTTATCCACTACAAGTTTGTTCAGTTCAGTACATCGTCTCTTGTTGCATATGTACAGTTTGAATGCACTTCTAATTTTGAAATATTCGACAGGCGTTGCTGACAAGGCTGAGAAGGAGATGCTGAAAAAAGGTTGTGCTGCAAGCTTAAGTTGGTCTGTACATTGCTTTTGGCTCTGTAATACTGTCATCTACAATGGTAGTATCTGGAGTTTTATTTTGTTTGCCTTGATATGGCAATGACCGGTGATTCTTGTGATCCGTAACAGAGTTGTATCTGGATCTATATTTTGTTTTCCTTGATAGGCCAGTGACCACTGATCCTTGTTGTGATCCGTATCAGAGTTGTATTTGGAGTTATATTTTGTTTGCCTTGATAGGCCAATGACCGCTGATCCTTGTTGTGATCCGTATCAGAGTTATAGTTTGTCAGTGTGTTAACGAAGTCGTTGTGGTTGTAATCCTTCTTGTATGCCTGACAATATATCGTTGTGGTTGTAATCCTTTTTGTTTGCCTGACAATATATTATCTCTGTACCGGCTGTTGTGAGGATGGCATTTGTGTGCTGTCATTGGCTATTCAGGTACACAAATTATTCCTGAAATTCATATGGCTCATGTATGTTCATAATATGGCCTAAAATCAAGTTTGTTGTATCTAGTTTAGATGCCATCTTCCAAAACATCAGTGCAGCTATCCTTAGCCATTAACGTCTAGCTTCTTTGTATACCCTATTTGAGCATAGAAGCACACTGTGACACGCTCGGTTGCTTGAACTAATGCACAGAGAGGGAGAGCGCGTGGTGACCAGTGACCTGGCATGCAATAATGGCGCTCTGTGTGTTTCTAGCAGCGCGACGAGCAGTTCAGGGCCCTACTCGCTCACCCCTCTCGCCTGTAGCTCTCTCCCGCCCCTGCGATCACTTCTCTCCAGCCGGAGTCGATGGGAGCTGCTCTGCCGTGCCGGCCGGTGCGACGCCGACGGCCCCAGGGTCCGGCACTGTTCAAACCCCCCTGGCGCCAAGGTCTCATCCCACCTGCCCCCTCCAACACGTGAGAAGGAAAGAAGAAAAGAGGCACCATATCGTGGGGAAAGAGGGATCGAAGGAAACAGGGAGAGGGCAGAGCACCAGATCGTGAGGACCTGGGAGAGAAAAGAAGGAAAGAAAGGGAAGGAAAAGAGAGAGGAGGAGGAGATCTCGCGCAACTCACCAGACACTGTGTCTGATCCATCGCGCGACCACTCCCTGCTTCGACGCGCTCCACCAGACAGGTTAGCGCGGGCGTCTGTTCCATCGCGTCTGTGTTTTTCTGTTGGGAGACACTAACCCACCACGTTGCTTCCCTATGGGCTGCGGGCCAATAGATATTCCTCTATTGCATCTGCCTGTACACAAAAAATGTTGAAGTAAAAAGTTCGCAAATTATTAGAACGTTCACCGATTAAAAAATTTGTTAAGAAATTTAAAAATGTTCTCAAATTTTAAAAAAAGTACATGAATTGGAAAAATGTTTGATGATTCAAAAAAACATAATGTTCAAAAGTTCATGGATTTAAAAAAAATATCACGAATTTTAAAAATCATCATGAATTAAAAAAGTTCACAAATTTGAAAATGTTCATGAATTTAAAAAAAAATGAGAAAACGTAAAGGAAAAAAGGAAACAAAACAAAGAACCAACCAAAATCCACGGAAGCTTCAGAAAACCGAAGAGGGGTGGAGCTAGATGGCCCGACCTATTATAACCAGACACTTGGTTGTAGTGGACTCCCCTTACCATTTGAATTGTATTCAGCACAATATGTGCCAAATAGCACATTCCTCGATAGCATATGTCGCAGGCTTCCTTCCCTGTCCGATAGCACAAGATACAAATAGGATCCACTGATAAGGTTGCGCCAAATAGTAGCAATCGGGCGGCATTGTGGTGGTGCGGGCATGCAACCACGAACGCTCGGGCGACATGGCTGCGGGTGTTGTTGAGGTTGTGTATCGGTGCCCGGCATTCATGTCCCTTGGGTCTGTGTGGCGTGCGTTTGTTTCGGATGCTTCGATGTTGTGTTGGTGCTTTATAATATAAAGCGGGGGGGGGGGGGGGGGGGGGGGGGGGAGGGGGGGAAACCCTCTTTCCTAAACCAAATAGTAGCAATCGATACATAGGGGTTGTTTGGTTGAAACCCTGAGGAGCATGCGTGAGCTGTTCTCAAGGCTGGATGTGGCCTGAAGTCGTATCAGAAATTGATTGATCAGGAATCCATGCTCAAGCTTCCAACTTCATAGGACGTCCACGGGTCCTGCAGAGTCACATGGTCGTCTGATTCCTCCAATCGACTCCCCGGCGCTTGCGAGGCTCAAGGGAACGCGACTCCCCTTAAAGCTTCCGAGAGCACGCGCTCTGTTCGCGAGTTCTCCATCCGTCCACCCTGGAGCTCATGCCACCCATCGGTCGACGCGTATCGACGTCCTGCACCTCCATGTGATCAACTCAGATAGAGATGGCCGAATCAACAAGTTGTTCGTTTCGACGATACAAAGGCTTTTTCACGTCGAGATGCGTCTATAACCAAGTTTATTGGAGTTGGTAGTTCCCTTGCTCATAATTTAAAAAATCAAACCGATAATCCAAACCGATAATCGAACCGGTGAGGCCGCCGATCCGGTTCGGTTTTTTAAACTATGTCATCGTTTCCCCTATGGTTTGTAAAAAAGTTGGCGCATATGTCTTGCTCATTCTAGTAATTATTTCCTAATAATAGTGCATAACTAAATATATGTCTTACTAATTACAGCAATAAATAATAAACTTGTGTTATATGCTCTAGAATGTTCTAAATTTGGCTCGGCGGCAAAAAGCGCGCGCACGCAGGTTACAGTTTTCGCTCCAGCCGCGCGGCTGCGCCAAGGAAAAAAACAACACAACGCGAATTGACGCTATTGCCTAGCAATGTTCCCCAAAATTACACATATGCATTCACCCACCAGCACCAGATGAAGGGCCTATTAGTAATTTTACACACACACAATCTACCCCCACCGCACCACCAGCCAAATCCCCTCCCTTCCCCGCGTATCGCCAAATCCCCTCCCTCCCATTCCCCTTCCTACTCCGCCGCCGGCCACAACTTCACCTCCTCCACCGCCGAGCCCAACTTCCCTTCCCTTCCTCGTCCACCTCCATCGCAGAGCACGAATCCCCTCCCTCCCCTGCACCATGCTCTTCCACTGCCGGTCAAGACCCCCTTTCCCCCACCATCCGCCTCCACCAAACCCTAGAGTAAGCCGTCGCCGCCACCGCCAATGCCACCACACTGCACCACTGCTGAGCACAACTCCCCTTCTTCTTTCGCCTCCACCGCCGGTCACTACCCACCTCAACTGCCGGTCAAGAACCCCCTCCCCCTCCTCTCCACTCCACCAAACCCTAGAACAAACCGTCACCGCGACCATACTGCGCCGCTTCAAGGACCTCTGCGCCACACTGATGGGGAAGAAGACTGCAGCGAAGAAACCCCGAGGACGCAAGACAGCAGGTATAATCTTCTTAACCCACCCCACGCCTGCCTATTTTCTGTTCATGCATATGTATGTCTAATGGGTGTGTGGTAAAAGCGTTTTTCTTGTGTTTTATTTAAGTTGCTAGCGTTTCTTGTCCATTAGAGTTCTGGTCATACCTATGAAAAAAGGGTCTTGTCATGCCAACTGTAGATTTGGGTCACATATTGTTACAAACTTAATCAAAAAATAGTACTTTGTTATTAACTACAGATTATACACATAGTAATTCGTGCTCATGTGTTCACTCATCTTAGAAGCACCACTACATCCTTTGGAGGAGTCGCGCATCAGAACATGCATAAGGAACAATTCAAGGCTGCAAGCACTCGGAATTTCTGCACTATCGACATTGTTTGCAGCCAAAACTGTCATTTCACCTGAAAAAAATAAACCCAAGCATAGTAGTAATGATTCTGAAGCCGAGTACCATCCTAACGAGGACAATACCAGTGAAGGAGAGTCATCCGATGATAGTTTAGTAGATGAAACAGAAGCACTGCAGTCCACACCTGCTGCTAGCTCAAACTCTAAGGTGCTAATTTCCTCCATCTAGTCATTCATTGCTTAGATATGTTGCTTGTTTGCCGTTGCAGCAGAATTTTGTTACTATTTGTTGATTAAACCATGTTTTCATATCTATCAGGGCTGTAAGAAGACTAGTCAGAAAACAAGTAAGAAAAGATCTGCTGCCATGCCCCCTGGTGGAGTCAAGCCTCGGCCTCCTAAGAGAGTTCATGCGGACCTCCCAACTAATCCACGAGTCACAAGGTCGAAGAAAGCTCTATTACAAGATGCTGATGCAGGTACTCAAAGTGAGGAAATGTCTGATCCTAAACATCAGACTCCAAGTGTCATCCATAAGCCAACTGCTTCTATGGCTTGTGTCCGCCCAGCTGAAGAAATTGTTCCCAACTTTGATGACGATGGTGTTGAAGGCAAGTTCTTAATATTATTATCATATCATGTTTTTTGTTTTGAATTGCTAGCCTAGGCTATTAGCTCTGATTGCATGATGAACATACTCTCACTGGATGCTTTTTTCTAAAAAGGTGATGATCCTGGACATTGTGACGATGACAACTGGATTGCCAATGGAGCTGATCTCATTGCCCATCGTGATGACGAAAATGAGATGGCGAACGAAGCTGGTGGTAGTGCCCAACCAAATCAGCAAACCCAACCTAACAATAACTCCGAAGGCATGTTATAACCTGAATCTTTCTAGCATCTATTAGAGTTAAACTTCTTGTTCAATCTATTGTTCTATGCATCTTCCTGTCTTAATTTATACCATATGTGTGCATGATTTTTTATGAGTCATTCCAGTGCTGCGGGATGATGATATTCTCAAGGACAACTCCATTGTGCTCATTTCTTAATATCACAGTATTTAAATAAGGACAATTTACATAGTACTGAATTTAAAATTGTGTTTCTTGCAATGGATTCTATCATGATTTTAGTTTTATCTTCTTTTGTCTTTGTTGAAGATATTGCCTTGTTGAAATCTGCTCGAACCGTGTCTTCCGTTCTAGTTAACCTGTGCATTCGTAACAATCAGAAACACACCAACATGACAGATACTGCAATATTCCATTTAGTTGTTGTTGCCATATGGTTACTAGTATATTGTCTTGACTTTTTTGTGAGCTTAATTCCTCTTGTTATAGTTACTCATTTTGAAACGACGTTCTCCATTTATTAGTACACTTCTATACGTGTAATTGCGGTTTAATTGTATCCATTCTTGATTTTACCTTTTTTCAGGTCCACAATCCTATGAGGAGCCAAGGGAAAGGGGCCCCAATTTGGGAAAAGGTCTGGAAAGGATCACTCGACGCCGGCAGGGCAAACTGCCGCTTGTCATTCCAGAAGGGAAGTTAAGGCCGGAGGCACCTCTTCTTGCTGCAAAGTTCGCAACTGAATGCAACGTCGCAGTTAGACACCATATGCCTGTGTTTAAGCGCTGGAAGGATTACAAGGACCCAGATGGACATGTCCGAGATGGGATCTTCAAGACTTTGTAGGAAAAGTTGGTGTAAGTACAAAGTCCAAGCCTTTCTCCCTCAAATTGCTATCAACCTGTCAATTTTTCCTATTGTGTCAATTATGTGCAATCATGATACTTACACATGTTTTTTCATCGGGCTAGAACAAGTTTCAGATGGACATTGATGCTGTGCCAGTTAGGAAGGCTTGTACTGAAATGCTGAAACGTGTGACTCGCCAACAACGATACAGGCTCAAGAAAGAGTATTTTGACCCTCGCCCACTCCATTTGGTGACGAGAACGTCTCCTGTCCCCTCGATGACTGATGAGCAGTGGAATGAGCTAGTGGAAAGCTGGAAGGATCCCAAAAAGATGGTATGTTTCTTCCTCGAGACCAATCTCTCGCCTTCTACATGCTAATCAAGAAATTGTGCCTTACATGTATTTGGTCTCTTGATGTAGGGGATATGTGAAACTAACAAAAATAATCGAGCTCAAGTTAAGTTTCACCAAACCACTGGCTCGCGCAGCTACCCTGTGCACTGTGATAATCTGGTAAGTCAAACATGTGGCTCTCGATGTGCATTGTCATGAGAAATATTCTTGACCATAGGTTCATGTAAACTGTTGCGTCCATGTAGTAACTGTGTATGATGCTCCCTTGCCTTCATATTGGTTGTTTCCAGGGAGACAAATACAAAGATAAAGAACCCACTGCATTGGATTTGTTCAAGGAGTGCCACTACAGCAAGAAAAAGAAAAGCTACATCGCTGTTGTCCAAGCTGCAATTGTAAGTCAACTTCAAAAGACTACCAACCATCATTTTACCTTTTTGCTTACTAGAACTAATATTGTTTGAGTTACTCCACCAGATTGAAACTGAGAATCAAATGTCAGTGTATCTTAATTGAAAATGTTAACATGTTCACTTAACTATCTTGTAATAGCCTGTCCTGTATGATTGTACCCTTTTTTATTTTCATACAACTGATAAGTTTTGAAGCGATTGAAAAACATCAGTTTTGATTTAGTATATAGCTAGATGAAATGTCTTCAATAAATGCGCATAATCACTTTGACATGTGACCAATCAGCCACCTAAAATTACAGATTTTTTTATTAATCTATTATTTGGCTTTATATATTGTAGTTTTGGCCATCCTCAGTGTCTTATATTTTTAGTGTGTGTGTGTGTATATATATATTATAGACTGACCTCGAGAAATAATTTGATTTAAACATTACTCACTTCTAGTTAAATCATGAAATAGTCCACTTTGTTGTAGATGATAGTATATATGAATAATTTGAATCACCTCCGCACAGAAAAAAGATTAATCTGATTGTTATCACAAGTGTTTTGTAAAGGATGCATGATAGCTTTCCTTACAAAGACAATGCATGTAAGCTTGTTGATGTTGTCTTCTCTACTTGTGCTTAAGCCGTCTTATAACCATGTTTGTTGCTTGCATTGCTAGACCGAGATGGAAAACAAGGCCTCTCAGCCTACAGAAGATGGACAGGAATCGAACTCCGCGACCGAGGCTGTAGCTGAAGTGCTTGCTAAGCACACCAAGAAGCCAAGGTTTCTTCAGCATGTGGGGATCCAGTATGTCCATGCGTGATCTAGCGATAGCAACTGTCAAGCAGAATTGGCAAAGAGGGGCAATGTCGAGCTTTGGGCACTTGTTGACACCTTGACCAAGCAGTTGAAGGAGTCCGAAGAAGCAAGGACCACGCAAGACGAGGAGCACAGGAAGAGAGATGAGGAGAACAGGAAGAAGCAAGCTGAGATGGATGCAAAACTGGACTTTTTGCTAAGTCAGTTGCAAGCAAGATCAGCTCAAGGGTAAGTTGTTTGTCCAAGATCAGCCGTCATCTCTACTTGATGCATGGAAGCTATCTGAATGTGATATACTGCTAGAACCTACCTTCTTATTTTGTAATGATTTTGTTGTGCAAACTGCACACTGTTGGATGCAAACTGGTTGCATTTTGCTGCTCCATTGTTGGTGGATTTGGAGATGTAAGCTCAATGTTACTATGCTTTGTGATGTTGTTCTTCTTTTATGTATTTGTGATGGATCTGGAGATGTAAGCTCTTAGGCTTGGAAACCCATTTTGTGTAGAAACAAAGAAGGGCTGGGTTGGGTAGAGTAAACACTAATGGGGCGAATAAAGTGGGCCTCGAAACACACTTTCTGGCTAAAAAAAACACAAGTGCCGCATAATTTTAATGGGCTGATGTGCATATTGAACACGTGGAAATGGGCCAACGAGAGTGTAAATGATTATGGACCAAAACGAACGGGCCAACCAGCTGCGGTAAAATGGACCCATAGGCCTGGCTGTACTAAAATAAATGGGCCTGACCACACTGGGCCGAATGCCATCGGCTTACACTGTGCCACGTCAGCTCCACGTTGGCGCCACATCAGCTCCACGCTGGCGCCACGTCATCTGCATGCTGGCGCCACGTCAGATCACGGGAGATGCCACATGGGACTTGTCTTTCTACACGTCATGTAAATCTGTGACGGAATAGTCTGTCACAGAGGACCGGGCCTTGGGCGGGCCGGGGGTCAGATCGGTGACGGTGATAGACCGTCATAATTCATGACGGAAACAAAAATCCGTCAAGGATGGGCGGGAGGGCAAATTATGACGCGATATACATGACGGATTTTTGGACCGTCACGCCCGGCCATCCTTGACAGTTTTTGCCATGTTTGTGACGAACACTGACTGTCACAGATTAACGACTTTCTTGTAGTGGAAAAAGGTGTGACATAGGTATTTGGGGTCTTGCCCTCTCCAATATATTGTATAGAAGACCAAACCTGCCGTTTTCCTGAGGTTGTACAACATTATGTGACGCGAACTGCCATCTTGCTTCGTCGTCATCGTCGTCGTTGCCCCTCGCCGGGAAGTACTTGCGTCGCGTAGGAACAGGGCCAAGGCAGCGAATCGTGATCAGCGAGCTATGACGTTCAATGGGTTAGTATTGATTTGTCTAATACTATCTTTTCTACTAATACATATATGTTGCACAGTGCAATTTATCTTCTATTCTCCTCCACATGGAAGTGGAATCCATGTAAAGAATTTGTGGGGATGATGATGCTGTGTATAGGAGATAGCTGAGAAAAAAAGCCATGTAGGTGATGGATTTGTGTAAATGTACATGCATGGTATAATATATAGATGAAAAATCTGAATATGAAAAGTACTATGTGCACATGATAAATTCTCCTTCGAAACTTGGTCCCATTTTCAAGTATTCAATCTAAATCTCAGGTTGTTTTTTCTTATCATATTCGTTCTTCTCCCATGTGGAAGGTTTGAACCTACAAGAAATCTGATGTAGTTTTCTCTACAATTGGTAACTTATACAATAGATTTGCCACCAAGATATAGCATTTTCTATGATGATGCAGATGATACTAGCCTATTCACATATCAGGATGCTCCCATATCTTTATCCTTCTTTGACCTTAACATTCATGGAGAGAAATTTGAATGGCAGAGCATCCTGGTGCGCGCCTCTGGCATAGTCCAGGTAACAGAGTCATGGTTCAGAGGTGTAGAAGTAATGGGCTGTAGTTGTTCTGCTGTGATGAAATACATGATCCTATAGTTGATCTTGGTCATGAAAGTGGGGTAAATTTCTAAAACTCTGCAACGCAAACCATAGTTTGATGATCTCGATGTCTTCAGTTAATCAAATCATCCATACACTGAAACAGAAATCAATCTGGTCTGCTATTAGGTCAGGTCCAGATATAGAAACCATTCATTGGTAAATGCATCTGAAATTCTGAACAAAACAATTGCTTAATGTGAGAGGAAATCAAGATTCTTGATATGGTACGGATGATTAATGTTAGCAACATATCAAGTATAACAGTGGGACTATTGTTTCTTGGTTGTGTTGCTCTTCTTTAGTAAAATATGAATATTTTTCAAACTTTGATTTCTCCTTTTGTATTAGCTCTCGCCTAACCACGTTTTTTCTCAAAGTGTTAGTTATACTTTGTTTAGAAACTTGAATCTTGCTGCGGTCAAACAATGAGGCAAATCCATATGTACCTCTTTTATGCCCACTAAAATTAGCCAAAAAGTTCATGAAACTTAATTGCAAATATATCTGAAGACGCTTATCGTCTTTCACTTATTGTCTATTCTATAATGTTTCTGTATTGCCATCTAATTTCGAGACTATATATCTTTTGTCATTTATTTACGATGTTCAGGGGTATTTCCTTAAGTCATGCATGTTTGCATTTCTCTAAATTGGCATCAA
The DNA here is from genome assembly GCF_002575655.3 of Aegilops tauschii subsp. strangulata. Taxonomy (NCBI): domain Eukaryota; kingdom Viridiplantae; phylum Streptophyta; class Magnoliopsida; order Poales; family Poaceae; genus Aegilops; species Aegilops tauschii. The sequence continues at coordinate 64,770,529 of NC_053041.3, read as the reverse complement.
ATCACTGCAAGTCAGCGCTAATTCCTGCAGAATGTCGATGTTAACTTCCGCGGAGTTCGCGAGCCTTAGTGACAACACTACATTGCGCATAACCAGGGGACATACCACTGCTCCTACCCTGACGCGGTGCTGATCTGGACGACATATCTCAGAGTAAGGCCGGCATGATGGGAATATAACATATACGTCAAGAGGGTCCCTATCAAGGTTGGAGAGCAGAGCCCGTCATGGCATCCAACTTCCAGCTTAGTAGACTGACGTGCATGCTTGGTTCTGCGTTTTTCACATATCAACGACAACAACTGTGCGTGCAGCCCTTGCTGATATCTCGAGGAATTTTTTGGCTTTGGAATACTGAGAACGCTCAAGATGGTACCTGATGTTTTGTCGAGTTTTCTAAAAACTAATTAGTGTACGTAGTATTGTGTTTTTTCTTTCTTACAAAACAATGCAGTGTTATATTTTTTTTTCAGAATAGTGCTGTAATCTGTGTGGGAAAACCATGTGTAAAGTTGGAAGGATCCCTTTAAGTTGGTTCTCAGTATTTTTGCATCATCTGTGTCATAATGTATCATATCGAGTGTGGAGATAATACATAGTTCAGTTGTTAAAACAAAAATAATTGTTCCTAGATTTTGTTAGATTAACCGGCTACTTGGCTAGACTTGAACTATTTATAATTTCCCATTTGTTCTATACATTTAGTACTAGCACGGAATCTTTGTTATATCAATTAATTATTTGTTTTAGTTGTATATATTTGTCCTGAAAGATTTAATGTCCAAACTGCACGGCATGGGCCAGCTTTCTAGAAATAACATATCTTGATGTAGTCTCCAAACTGTACGGTAATCATTCTCTTTTCATTTCTCAGTCTGCTTGAATTTGATTGATATAGTACATGTTCTTAATGGGAACCCTTAGCATTGCGGAAAACCAAAGTTCCAATATGTGTATGCGCGTGTAATTTACATGCCTAAAACCACGAAACAAGAATACATGTATATGACAACAATATAATGGCCAGTACAGAAAAAACAGTACATATAAAAAATACATTACAAATCACTAATTTCCTTTGGCTGAGTCAAAACAAATATAAAATTTTAAACAAAATCCAGCAATCTCTTTAATGAGCGACGTACAATCATCTCCCCATGATACCTTCCACCCTTCTCCTGTGCAACGGAATATGGATGCAAACACAATAACATAGAGTTGCAAAGGGAGTTCACCGTGGTGTGGGGACACCTCGGAAATGAATGGGGATTGGGGGTTATAATGCAGATGGTACTAGCCTATTCAATTTGTCCAGGACGTTGTGGTGGAGCTCAGATAGAGGAGATAGCATGTTGAAACCATTGGCACCCAAAGACGCAAAGTTATGCGCTGATCGAGACGGACGGATACAACAATTAGAAATAAAGGGAAAATTAAGTAAGGGCTATAGAGCTGATTTTTACTACTCGGAAGTAGCAAGTAATATTTCAACGATAAATATATTAATGATTTTCATATGCGTAGAGTTGGTATTCTCTCTGTTATAGTTCGGTCAAATTTTAAATTATACACTAAATCTCACATGTGAAATAAGCTAAGATACCAAATAAATTTGCCAGCATTGTTTAAGAATGGCTCTAAATCCATGGTATGTGCTGAAAAAATGAGCATATGGAAAATTTATGTTTGCCCCATCAATAAAATGATTAATTGACTACAAAGCCATTGTCAACTAATAACAGGTTAACTATATTGTTTGGTCAAATTTGTACAAAGTTAGCACTTTTAATAGGCTAGCCCGTGCGAATGCACGGGTTTACGACTAGTTTCTATCTAATTCATCTAATATTTGACATTAATATCTAACATTTCTATATATATGTAATCATCTAACAATTGATATTAATCTAACATTTATATAAACTAAAAGTATAAAAAACTAAAAAACAGAAAACAGAAAATAATTAAGAAAAATATGTCTCTTTGTGTGTACTGTGTGTACATGTGTGTGTGTGTACTCTGTGTGTGCTGGCCGCTGGCCATGGCGCGGCAGGGGGCCGGGGCGGTTTTACAGCGCGGGGGCGACGGCCGGCGATGCCAGGCGACGGGGGGTGCGACGGGGACGGGCTGGGGCGGCGACGTACGGGGGCGGCGACGGGGACGGGCCGGCCAGGGGCGGCGCGGCGCGCGCGCGACGACGACGTAGGGGGACGGGCGCGCGACGGCAACGTACGGGGACGGCGAAGGGGACGAGGACGGGCGCGGCGGCGATGGGGAAGAAGCAGATGAAGAAGAAACTAACTGAATATTTCGTAAGTGCTATATTTATAGGAGGGGCCTTTAGTACCGGTTGGAGCCACCGACCGGCACTAAGGGCCTATTTTGGCCAGGCCAAGCGGCGGGAAGCGCACCCCCTTTAGTACCGGTTCACGGCAGCAACCGGTACTAAAGACCACCCTTTAGTACCGGTTGGAGCCACCAACCGGTACTAAAGGTGTGCGCTGACGCTGGCGCAGGTGCGGTGCGGGCAAGTTTAGTCCCACCTCGCTCGCCGAGCTGCGTCCGCACCTGCTATAAGCCCCGCCGTGGCAGCTGTCTCGAGCTCCTCTCTATTGTAGGCCTTCTAGGCCTACCTGTGCTTGCATACCCTGTTGGGCCTACTGGGCTAGCAGGCCTGCATCCTGGCCCAACTACAGGTTGGGTTTCTAGTCGTATGCAGGCCGTTGTGGCCTAGTAGGCTGGCTTTTTAAAATTTCTTTTTCTTTTTTTCTTTTCTACTTTATTTATTTTCTTTTATTTATTTCTGAGTTGTTTTTTTGCTGTATTTAGAGTTTCTTTGTGAATATTTTTGCTTTTATGTCAAAAAAATTATAAACTTTCTGTTAGTGCCATTAGTTTTCAAATTTGAATTATTTGAAATTTATGTGAATCACTAGTTTGTGAATAACTTTACTTTAAAAATAGATTTTTCGGTGATTCTTTTCTCTTATGTTTAATATTAGTGTGTTTTATCATTATATTCAATTTGGTAGTACTTAGGTTATTTTAAAAAAATGAAATGACTTTCTAATAGATGAGTTTTCGTCCGAAACCCTGATACTTCGAAAGAGATTGTCCATTTTGTACACGAAGTGCATCCAGTTTTTGCCGTAAGTATCGGTGTCAAAACCGGCGGCTCTCGGGTAGGGGTCCCAAACTATGCGTCTAAGGTCGATGGTAACAGGAGATAGGGGACACGATGTTTACGCAGGTTCGGGCCCTCTCTATGGAGGTAATACCCTACTTCCTGCTTGATTGATCTTGATGAATATGAGTATTACAAGAGTTGATCTACCATGAGATCGTAAGGGCTAAAACCCTAGAAGTCTAGCCTGTATGATTATGATTGTCCCTATGGACTAAGCCCTCCGGTTTATATAGACACTTGAGGGGACTAGACTTGTGCCAAGTCGGTTACAGAGAAAGGAATCTTCATATCTAGACGCCAAGCTTGCCTTTCACGCCAAGGAGAGTCCCATCCGGACGCAGGTGAGAGTCTTCGGCCTCGCATCTTCACAACCCATTAGTCCGGCCCATGTCTAATAGGCTGAACGCTCGAGGACCCCTTAATCTAGGACTCCCTTAGTAGCCCCCAAACCAGGCTTTCAATGACGATATGTCTGGCGCGCAGATTGTCTTCGGCATTACAAGGCGGGTTCTTCCTCCGATGACTTCAAAGAGATGTATTCAGCATTCCATTTAATGTCGCACCCCTCGGCTTCTGTGTATCCACGACTTCGTCTTCCACGTGTCAGGCGAATACGAGATGTCAGGGTATTTTTGCACATAACACCCCAGCCATGTAAGAAAAGCGTCTATTTAAAGGGATTGGATCTCAGATCCACTCCACACCACGCGGAAAATCCTCAGAGCTTGCTAGGAGGAACCATTCCAACATGGCCAGCGCTCCCAGTTCTTCCTCCCGTCCCTACGGCCCCAAAAAAGCCGATTGGGAGAGATGTTCCGTATCCCACGGTCAGCTAGCGAAGCTGCAAACACAGGGATTTCTTTCCCCTGCGGATCTAGTCCTCGTTCGAGCAGGATTGACTTCTTTGAATGGCGGGGCTCAGGCGGAGAATTTCCCCAATCCATCCAGGGGGAACGAGTGTGCTTCGTCCCCTATTTGCTAAGAGGCGTCGGATTCCCAATCCATTCGTTCCTCCAAGGGCTTCTGGAGTATTATGGCCTCCAACTGCACAACTTCACTCCTGCCTCCATCCTGCATCTCGCGGGTTACGTCGCTCTTTGTGAGCTATTCCTGGGTTGCGAGGCCCATTTTAAATTATGGAGGAAACTATTCTGCCTCGTCCCTCATAACAAAGAGGGATCAATATTCGAGGTGGGCGGAGCCGAGGTATGGCGCATCGCCGGGACCGGATACTTGTCAGGCACGCCGAAGAAGGCGTCCGAAGAGTGGCCTTCCGAGTGGTTCTATATTGAGGACGTCGCCCTTCCTGACCCGGTCCGAATGGGTCTGCCCGAATTTTCAAGCGCTCCGTTGAAGAAACGCCACAGCTGGCGCCCTCGGAGTCTCGAGGAGGAAGATAGTGCGGAAGTCCGCCAATTGATGGGCAAGATAGGGACACTCGCCCAGTCCGGATTACCGATAATTGAGGTAATGGCCACTTCCATAGCACGAGGGGTTCAGCCGCTCCAATATAGGGGGCTCCCTATGTGGCAATTCAACGGGGAAGATGACGCCTCACGCTGTGGAAGAAAGGGTCCAGATTCCCTCACAGCCTTGGCCGCAATACTGGCCGACCTGTATAAATGGGAGAAACAAGAGTTCGCTCGTCTCAAGCGTCGAGAGGGATTTTCCATGTAAAATCCCCCCCAGTTGGGTGAGTTTTAATCCCACCATCTTAATCTTTTCCCGAGTCTTTCAATTGATACGACCCGTCCATTTGTAACAGGAATGGCGAAAGGTCGTCGCGGGGATCCACAGCCCCGCTCCACAGCCGGAGGACCATAACCGGGATCTTGACCCCGGATTCGAAGAAGATCTGGACATATTTGTAGAGCTTGAGGGGGGAGTATTTTACCAGGCGAGCTACGATGGCACAAAAGTGGCCATTATAGGCCGACTATCCAGGCCTCCTTCCTACCTCGCACGTAAGTAATCATGAAACATCTCCCCCGGAAGAGCTTCCTCATTCTGCCTCACCCACCGCACTATCTCGTGCTCCAAAGGGGAGGCGCTCGACGCGCCGGGCTACACCAGAAGCAACTCCAAAGAGAGCGGCGCCCATGCCGAGCAGTCCTTCGAAGAGCAAGGCAAACAAAGACACGACCGGGCCTTCATCAAAGAGGTATGGCTTTGTAAACATGCCCCTTGGCAGTCACCTCCAACTGTGACACTGTCCGTTGTGTCTTATCAAGAAGAGCGTTCGCCGGACTATGTCCGGGGATCCTGCCGGTCACGTCCTCCACAATCAGGTTCCAGACCCTGCTGTAAAGACAAGGACAGATACGGGAGCGACGCCGGAGTGTCCTTTGGCCGAGGATTCGGATGATGTGTCCGTCACAAACTCGGAAGTGGAAAGCGCCATGGATCATCGGCACCGAAGGGCCGCTCTTCGTGACCCCGGCTTTACAAAAGAGGCATTCAATGCCTTCAGCTCGACGGATGCATACATCTGAGCTGCTCGAGACGGGCTTACCAGAGCCACAGACCAGCATTTAAAAGAAATGCAGGTAAGTTTATATTATACAAATATGATAATTATATACCAGTAGTCCCCGAGACTTGAAGCAGTTGATACAACTGATTTAAGGATCATTGTATAACCAGGTACTTACGGAGAAGAACAACCTGTTGTCTCAAGAACTGGAAAAGTGTCGGACACAGCTAACTACTGCTACCGCCGAACTAGAGAAATCCAAAAAGGCGTCACCTGGTAATATTCCCCTCCATCGAGAAAACATAATTATATGCCAACAATGCTAACAGTGTTGCCCATCTCATGACATGATCGTCAGATCAACTGGAGGAGCAACTAAAAGCCGCTCAAGCGGGAGAAAAAGAATCCAAATGACTACTGGCTGCAGGCGAACGTGTGCTGACACGAGTCAGGGAGGAGAAAAAGAAGCTCCAGGATTCCAACACCCTGCTGGGCGAAGAACTGAAAGATGTGCGGGCCCAGCTGGCTGACTTCGTGAAGGAAAATAAAAGGCCGCAAGGCGGCATATTCAGTATGTGGTCAAACTTACCTCCGAGTAATTCAGAGATAAAAGGAACTGATAGAGTTATGTCTGTAGGTATGCTGACTGGCCGTCCCGAAGAGGAGATGTCCGGATCCTCGGGCGATCTGCTACAAGAGCTGTCGAAAGTGCACGAGCAAGCTCGGCAGGCGATGCGAAGTGTTGCCAAGGCTTTATGGCCAGCCGCCTCGCCTCCAGGAAGTATGGAGGAGCTTATACAACTATTCAAAGGAGCGCGGTGGCGTTTCCGATTATGGAAGATATCGGCCTGCCGGGAAGGAGCACGAGAAGCCTGGGCCATGGTGAAAACACGGTATACCAAGCTTGATCCAAATCATATGGCCCGGGTCGGACCTCTAGGGTCAGATGTAAAAGAAATTCCCGTTAATTTGGTATATGTGTTGGGGAACGTAGTAATTTCAAAAAAATTCCTACGCACACGCAAGATCATGGTGATGCATAGTAACGAGAGGGGAGAGTGTTGTCCACGTACCCTCGTAGACCGACAGCGGAAGCGTTATCACAACGCGGTTGATGTAGTCGTACGTCTTCACGATCCGACCGATCAAGTACCGAACGTACGGCACCTCCGAGTTCTACACACGTTCAGCTCGATGACGTCCCTCGAACTCCGATCCAGCCGAGTGTTGAGATGGAGTTTCGTCAGCACGACGGCGTGGTGACGATGATGATGTTCCACCGACGCAGGGCTTCGCCTAAGCCCCGCAACGGTATTATCGAGGTGTAATATGGTGGAGGGGGGCACCGCACACGGATAAGAGATCTCAAGGATCAATTGTTGTGTCTCTGGGGTGCCCCCCTGCCCCCGTATATAAAGGAGCAAGGGGGAGGCAGCCGGCCAAGGGGAGAGGCGCGCCATAGGGGGGAGTCCTACTCCCACCGGGATTAGGACTCCTCCTTTCCTTGTGGGAGTAGGAGAAGGGAAGGGGGAAGGAGAAAGAAGGAAGGGTGCGCCCCCCTTCCCCAGTCCAATTCGGACCAGACCATGGGGAGGGGTGCGGCCACCTTTTGAGGCCTTTCTCTCCTTTCCCGTATGGCCCATTAAGGCCCAATACGAATCCCGTAACTCTCCGGTACTCCAAAAAATACCCAAATCACTCGGAACCTTTCCGAAGTCCGAATATAGTCATCCAATATATCGATCTTTACGTCTCGACCATTTCGAGACTCCTCGTCATATCCCCGATCTCATCCGGGACTCCGAACTCCTTCGGTACATCAAAACTCAATAAAACTGTCATCGTAACGTTAAGCGTGCGGACCCTACGGGTTCGAGAACTATGTAGACATGACCGAGACACGTCTTCGGTCAATAACCAATAGCGGGACCTGGATGCCCATATTGGCTCCCACATATTCTATGAAGATCTTTATCGGTCAGACCGCATAACAACGTACGTTGTTCCCTTTGTCACCGGTATGTTACTTGCCCGAGGTTTGATCGTCGGTATCTCGATACCTAGTTCAATCTCGTTACCGGCAAGTCTCTTTACTCGTTCCGTAACACATCATCCCGCAACTAACTCACTAGTCACAATGCTTGCAAGGCTTATAGTGATGTGCATTACCGAGTGGGCCCAGAGATACCTCTCCAACAATTGGAGTGACAAATCCTAATCTCGAAATACGCCAACCCAACAAGTACCTTTTGAGACACCTGTAGAGCACCTTTATAATCACCCATTTACGTTGTGACGTTTGGTAGCACACAAAGTGTTCCTCCGGTAAACGGGAGTTGCATAATCTCGTAGTCATAGGAACATGTATAAGTCATGAAGAAAGCAATAGCAACATACTAAACGATCGAGTGCTAAGCTAACGGAATGGGTCAAGTCAATCACGTCATTCTCCTAATGAGGTGATCTCGTTAATCAAATGACAACTCATGTCTATGGCTAGGAAACATAACCATCTTTGATCAACGAGCTAGTCAAGTAGAGGCATACTAGTGACACTCTGTTTGTCTATGTATTCACACATGTATCATGTTTCCGGTTAATACAATTCTAGCATGAATAATAAACATTTATCATGATATAAGGAAATAAATAATAACTTTATTATTGCCTCTAGGGCATATTTCCTTCAGTCTCCCACTTGCACTAGAGTCAATAATCTAGTTCACATCGCCATGTGATTTAACACTAATAGTTCACATCACCATGTGATTAACACCCATAGTTCACATCGCTATGTGACCAACACTCAAAGGGTTTACTAGAGTCAGTAATCTAGTTCACATCGCTTATGTGATTAACACCCAAAGAGTACTAAGGTGTGATCATGTTTTGCTTGTGAGAGAAGTTTAGTCAACGGGTCTGCCACATTCAGATCTGTATGTATTTTGCAAATATCTATGTCTACAATGCTCTGCGCGGAGCTACTCTAGCTAATTGCTCCCACTTTCAATATGTATCTAGACCGAGACTTAGAGTCATCTAGATTAGTGTCAAAACTTGCATCGACGTAACCCTTTACGACGAACCTTTTGTCACTTCCATAATCGAGAAACATATCCTTATTCCACTAAGGATAATTTTGACCGCTGTCCAGTGATCTACTCCTAGATCACTCTTGTACTCCCTTGCCAAAATCAGTGTAGGGTATACAATAGATCTGGTACACAGCATGGCATACTTTATAGAACCTATGGCCGAGGCATAGTGAATGACTTTCATTCTTTTTCTATCTTCTGCCGTGGTCGGGCTTTGAGTCTTACTCAATTTCACACCTTGTAACACAGGCAAGAAACTCTTTCTTTGACTGTTCCATTTTGAACCACTTCAAAATCTTGTTAAGGTATGTACTCATTGAAAAAACTTATCCAGCGTCTTGATCTATCTCTATAGATCTTGATGCTCAATATGTAAGCAGCTTCACCGACGTCTTTCTTTGAAAAACTCCTTTCAAACACTCCTTTATGCTTTGCAGAATAATTCTACGTTATTTCTCATCAACAATATATCATTCACATATACTTATCAGAAATGCTGTAGTGCTCCCACTCACTTTCTTGTAAATACAGGCTTCACCGCAAGTCTGTATAAAACTATATCCTTTCATCAACTTATCAAAGTGTATATTCCAACTCCGAGATGCTTGCACCAGTCCATAGATGGATCACTGGAGCTTGCATATTTTGTTAGCACTTTTAGGATTGACAAAACTTCCTGGTTGCATCATATACAACTCTTCTTTAATAAATCCATTAAGGAATGCAGTTTTGTTTATCCATTTGCCATATTTCATAAAATGCGGCAATTGCTAACATGATTCGGACAGACTTAAGCATAGATACGAGTGAGAAACTCTCATCGTAGTCAACACTTTGAACTTGTCGAAAAACCTTTTTGCGACAATTCTAGCTTTGTAGATAGTAACACTACTATCAGCGTCCGTCTTCCTCTTGAAGATCCATTTAATCTCAATGGCTCGCCGACCATTGGGCAAGTCAATCAAAGTCCATACTTTGTTCTCATACATGGATCTCATCTCAGATTTCATGGCCTCAAGCCATTTTGCGGAATCTGGGCTCACCATCGCTTCTTCATAGTTCGTAGGTTCGTCATGGTCTAATAACATGACCTCCAGAACAGGATTACCGTACCACTCTGGTGTGGATCTCACTCTGGTTTACCTACGAGTTTTGGTAGTAACTTGATCTGAAGTTACATGATCATCATCATTAACTTCCTCACTAATTGGTGTAGGAGTCACAGGAACAGATTTCTGTGATGAACTACTTTCCAATAAGGGAGCAGGTACAGTTACCTCATCAAGTTCTACTTTCCTCCCACTCACTTCTTTCGAGAGAAACTCCTTCTCTAGAAAGGATCCATACTAAGCAACGAATGTCTTGCCTTCGGATCTGTGATAGAAGGTGTACCCAACTGTCTCCTTTGGGTATCCTATGAAGACACATTTCTCTGATTTGGGTTTGAGCTTATCAGGATGAAACTTTTTCACATAAGCATCGCAACCCCAAACTTTAAGAAACGACAACTTTGGTTCTTGCCAAACCACAGTTCATAAGGCGTCGTCTCAACGGATTTTGATGGTGCCCTATTTAACGTGAATGTAGCTGTCTCTAATGCATAACCCCAAAACGATAGTGGTAAATTGGTAAGAGACATCATAGATTGCACTATATCCAATAAAGTACGGTTATGACGTTCGGACACACCATTACACTGTGGTGTTCCAGGTGGTGTGAGTAGTGAAACTATTTCACATTGTTTTAACTGAAGGCCAAACTCGTAACTCAAATATTTTACCTCTACGATCATATCATAGAAACTTTTATTTTCTTGTTACGATGATTCTCCACTTCACTCTGAAATTCTTTGAACTTTTCAAATGTTTCAGACTTTGTGTTTCATCAAGTAGATATACCCATATCTGCTCAAATCATCTGTGAAGGTCAGAAAATAATGATACCTGCTACGAGCCTCAATATTCATCAGACCACATACATCTGTATGTATGATTTCCAACAAATCTGTTGCTCTCTCCATAGTTCCGGAGAACGGCGTTTCAGTCATCTTGCCCATGAGGCACGGTTCGCAAGCATCAAGTGATCCATAATCAAGTGATTCCAAAATCCCATCAGTGTGGAGTTTCTTCATGCGCTTTACACCAATATGACCTAAACGGCAGTACCACAAATAAGTTGCACTATCATTATTAACTTTGCATCTTTTGGCTTCAATATTATGAATATGTGTATCACTACGATCGAGATCCAACAAACCATTTTTCGTTGGTGTGTATGACCATAAAGATTTTATTCATGTAAACAGAACAACAATTGTTCTCTAACTTAAATGAATAACCGTATTGCAATAAACATGATCAAATCATATTCATGCTCAACGCAAACACCAAATAACACTTATTTAGTTTCAACACTAATCCCGAAAGTACAGGGAGTGTGCGATGATGATCATATCAATCTTGGAACTACTTCCAACACACATCGTCACCTCACCTTTTACTAGTCTCTGTTTATTCTGCAACTCCCGTTTTCGAGTTACTACTCTTTAGCAACTGAACCAGTATCAATTACCGAGGGGTTGCTATAAACACTAGTCATCAATAATCTATATATCAAATATACCTTTGTTCACTTTTACTAGTCTCTGTTTATTCTGCAACTCCCGTTTTGAGTTACTACTCTTAGCAACTGAACCAGTATCAATTACCGAGGGGTTGCTATAAACACTAGTAAAGTACACATCAATAATCTGTATATCAAATATACCTTTCTTCACTTTGCCATCCTTCTTATCCACCAAATAGTTGGGGTAGTTCCGCTTCCAGTGACCAGTCCCTTTGCAGTAGAAGCACTTAGTCTCAGGCTTAGGACCAGACATAGGCTTCTTCACTTGAGCAGCAACTTGCTTGCCGTTCTTTTTGAAGTTCCCCTTCTTCCCTTTGCCCTTTTCTTGAAACTAGTGGTCTCATCAACCATCAACACTTGAAGTGGTCTCGTCAACCATCAACACTTGATGTTTTTCTTGATTTCTACCTTCGTCGATTTCAGCATCACGAAGAGCTCGGGAATTACTTTCATCATCCCTTGCATACCATAGTTCATCACGAAGTTCTACTAACTTGGTGATGGTGACTAGAGAATTCTGTCAATCACTATTTTATCTGGAAGATAAACTCCCACTTGATTCAAGCGATTGTAGTACCCAGACAATCTGAGCACATGCTCACTAGTTGAGCGATTCTCCTCCATCTTTTTGCTATAGAACTTGTTGGAGATTTCATATCTCTCAACTCGGGTATTTGCTTGAAATATTAACTTCAACTCCTGGAACATCTCATAAGGTCCATGACGTTCAAAACGTCTTTGAAGTCCCGATTCTAAGCCGTTAAGCATGGTGCACTAAACTATCAAGTAGTCATCATATTGAGCTAGCCAAACGTTCATAACGTCTGCATCTGCTCCTGCAATAGGTCTGTCACCTAGCGGTGCATCAAGGACATAATTTTTCTGTGCAGCAATGAGGATAATCCTCAGATCATGGATCCAATCCGCATCTTTGCTACTAACATCTGTCAACATAATTTTTCTCTAGGAACATATCAAAAATAAACACAGGGAAGCAACAACGCGAGCTATTGATCTACAACATAATTTGCAAAATACTATCAGGACTAAGTTCATGATAAATTTAAGTTCAATTAATCATATTACTTAAGAACTCCCACTTAGATAGACATCCCTCTAATCATCTAAGTGATTACGTGATCCAAAGCAACTAAACCATGTCCGATCATCACGTGAGATGGAGTAGTTTCAATGGTGAACATCACTTATGTTGATCATATCTACTATATGATTCACGCTCGACCTTTCGGTCTCTGTGTTCCGAGGCCATATCTGTTATATGCTAGGCTCGTCAAGTTTAACCTGAGTATTCCGCGTGTGCAACTGTTTTGCACCCGTTGTATTTGAACGTAGAGCCTATCACACCCGATCATCACGTGGTGTCTCAGCACGAAGAACTTTCGCAACGGTGCATACTCAGGGAGAACACTTATACTTTGATAATTTAGTGAAGGATCATCTTATAATGCTACCGTCAAACAAAGCAAGATAAGATGCATAAAGGATTAACATCACATGCAATCAATATAAGTGATATGATATGGCCATCATCATCTTGTGCTTGTGATCTCCATCTCCGAAGCACCGAGCTTGTGATCTCCATCTCCGAAGCACCGTCATGATCACCATCGTCACCGGCGCGACACCTTGATCTCCATCGTAGCATCGTTGTCGTCTCGCCAACTTATTGCTTTTATGACTATCGCTACCGCTTAGTGATAAAGTAAAACTATTACATGGCGATTGCATCTCATACAATAAAGCGACAACCATATGGCTCCTGCCAGTTGCCGATAACTCGGTTACAAAACATGATCATCTCATACAACACATTATATCACATCATGTCTTGACCATATCACATCACAACATGCCCTGCAAAAACAAGTTAGACGTCCTCTACTTTGTTGTTGCATATTTTACGTGGCTGCTACGGGCTTAGCAAGAACCGTTCTTACCTACGCATCAAAACCACAACGATAGTTTGTCAAGTTGGTGCTGTTTTAACCTTCGCAAGGACCGGGCGTAGCCACACTCGGTTCAACTAAAGTGAGAGAGACAGACACCCGCCGGTCACCTTTAAGCAACGAGTGCTCGCAACGGTGAAACCAGTCTCGCGTAAGCGAACGCGTAATGTCGGTCCGGGCCGCTTCATCTCACAATACCGCTGAACCAAAGTATGACATGCTGGTAAGCAGTATGACTTATATCGCCCACGACTCACTTGTGTTCTACTCGTGCATAGCATCAACGCATAAAACCAGGCTCTGATACAACTGTTGGGGAACGTAGTAATTTCAAAAAATTTCCTACGCACACGCAAGATCATGGTGATGCATAGCAACGAGAGGGGAGAGTGTTGTCCACGTACCCTCGTAGGCCGACAGCCGAAGCGTTATCACAACGCGGTTGATGTAGTCGTACGTCTTCACGATCCGACCGATCAAGTACCGAACGTACGGCACCTCCGAGTTCTACACACGTTCAGCTCGATGACGTCCCTCGAACTCCGATCCAGTCGAGTGTTGAGGGAGAGTTTCGTCAGCACGACGGCTTGGTGACGATGATGATGTTCCACCGACGCAGGGCTTCGCCTAAGCTCCGCAACGGTATTATCGAGGTGTAATATGGTGGAGGGGGGCACCGCACACGGCTAAGAGATCTCAAGGATCAATTGTTGTGTCTCTGGGGTGCCCCCCTGCCCCCGTATATAAAGGAGCAAGGGGGAGGCAGCCGGCCAAGGGGAGAGGCGCGCCATAGGGGGGAGTCCTACTCCCACCGGGAGTAGGACTCCTCCTTTCCTTGTGGGAGTAGGAGAAGGGAAGGGGGAAGGAGAAAGAAGGAAGGGTGCGCCCCCCTTCCCCAGTCCAATTCGGACCAGACCATGGGGAGGGGTGCGGCCACCTTTTGAGGCCTTTCTCTCCTTTCCCGTATGGCCCATTAAGGCCCAATACGAATTCCCGTAACTCTCCGGTACTCCGAAAAATACCCGAATCACTCGGAACCTTTCCGAAGTCCGAATATAGTCGTCCAATATATCGATCTTTACGTCTCGACCATTTCGAGACTCCTCGTCATATCCCCGATCTCATCCGGGACTTCGAACTCCTTCGGTACATAAAAACTCAATAAAACTGTCATCGTAATGTTAAGCGTGCGGACCCTACGGGTTCGAGAACTATGTAGACATGACCGAGACACGTCTCCGGTCAATAACCAATATCGGGACCTGGATGCCCATATTGGCTCCCACATATTCTATGAAGATCTTTATCGGTCAGACCGCATAACAACATACGTTGTTCCCTTTGTCACCGGTATGTTACTTGCCCGAGGTTTGATCGTCGGTATCTCGATACCTAGTTCAATCTCGTTACCGGCAAGTCTCTTTACTCGTTCTGTAACATATCATCCCGCAACTAACTCACTAGTCACAATGCTTGCAAGGCTTATAGTGATGTGCATTACCGAGTGGGCCCAGAGATACCTCTCCGACAATTGGAGTGACAAATCCTAATCTCGAAATACGCCAACCCAACAAGTACCTTTGGAGACACCTGTACAGCACCTTTATAATCACCCATTTACGTTGTGACGTTTGGTAGCACACAAAGTGTTCCTCCGGTAAACGGGAGTTGCATAATCTCATAGTCATAGGAACATGTATAAGTCATGAAGAAAGCAATAGCAACATACTAAACGATCAAGTGCTAAGCTAACGGAATGGGTCAAGTCAATCACGTCATTCTCCTAATGAGGTGATCTCGTTAATCAAATGACAACTCATGTCTATGGCTAGGAAACATAACCATCTTTGATCAACGAGCTAGTCAAGTAGAGGCATACTAGTGACACTCTGTTTGTTTATGTATTCACACATGTATCATGTTTCCGGTTAATACAATTCTAGCATGAATAATAAACATTTATCATGATATAAGGAAATAAATAATAACTTTATTATTGCCTCCAGGGAATATTTCCTTCAATATGACCAAGTAGAAGTAGACGCCAAATATTCCCAACAGGATTGTAAGTTAGACAGCCTTGTAGACGGTATAGAGGAGGAAATGTTTGAGTCCAGGTGACTATGTACTTCCCTTGACATATTTGTCCCTAGCCGGATTGTAAAACGATTGTCATGGCAGACCTTCTCGCTTCGACCTCTGGACCCGAAGGTGCGGAGTGTTTCTGAATTCCTGAACGGCAAAATAGGCCGGGGTATGCGTGGAAACCAGGCGTAGGGGTCATAGTTGCTTGAACTATCCGACTAGCTATGTTATATTACATTGTGATTGTAAGGAACATCTTCCAGAGAGAATAGTTCCGTTAAGGGTTCCTTTCCGTGGGTGTACATGCGTTAATGTGCATGTCCGAACTGTTATTGAAAAAATGCAGTATACGTAACATCCGGGGGTTCATAGTGTAATGAATGTGAAAGCATCTTTAATCCGCCGACCGAATATTCCCTTAAGAACGCTAGCTTTCAGCTTCACCCAGTCTGAGGTACACATCCGGATGACCCGACAGTAACAATCGCAGAGGTGCTCCCTTTATGCCCTAGCCGAACTAATGGGAACGTAGGGCATAAGCACAGGAGCCAGGCAACCCAGCTTGGCCAAAACTTAAGTCATATCGATGCATATAGTGGCGAAGAAAAGGTACATATGAGGAAAGAACGCATTTGTGATGAGCTTGATGCTCGAAAAATAACAACAATAAGCTTCTGTGCCATAAGCCCCCAGGTATAATGGACGTACATATTTAAGGATGTGTTCGTCATAGGTGCGCGGTTTAGCCGCACGAAAGCTTTAAATCTTTAAAAAAAGCGAAAAGAGAGGAAAAAGTAATGGAAACAAAAGGGGAGAAGGAGATGGACAAAGAGTTCGGCGCTAGGCATGAATCTTCAGAGTCTGGCCGTGTTCCATGGGTTCGGCTCTAGGCGATTGTCTAATGCGTCACGCAGGCGGTACGCTCCTCCGGTGAGGACTTCGTCAATGATGAAGGGACCCTCCCACTTGGGCTTGAGCTTGTCCTTTTTCTTCTCTGGCAAGCGTAGAACGAGTTCGCCAACATTATAAGTCTTGGCCCGCACTTCTTTGCTTTGATATCTGCGAGCCTGCTGTTGATAATATGCGGAGCGGGCTTTTACGATGTCGCGCTCCTCCTCCAGGGCATCTAAGCTGTCTTGCCGATCAAGCTTGGCCTCTCTCTCTTCATACATGCGCACTCGAGGTGAGTCATGAATAATGTCGCAGGGTACACCATGAAAAAGGTGTATATCCGGTAGTGTGATTGGGCGTGGTCCGCAGCCCCTAGAGTACGGAGTCGAGCTCCTCAACCCAGTGCTTGTCTGATTCTTTCAGAGACCGCACTAGTCTAGGCTTAATGCCACTCATAATGAGACCATTGGCTCGTTCGACTTTACCGTTTGTTTGTGGGTGATAGACGGAGGCGTAATCAAGCTTAATGCCTAGGTTAGCACACCAGGTTTTCACCTCATCGGCTGTAAAATTGGAACCGTTATCGGTGGTGATGCTGTGTGGGACACCATAACGGTGCACAACTCCGGATATGAAGTCTGTCATTGGTCCGGCTTCAGCCGTTTTAACTGGTTTGGCCTCTATACACTTAGTGAATTTATCCACCATGACCAGCAGATATTTTTTCTTATGGCTTCCTCCTTTAACGGGCCCGACCATATCAAGACCCTAGACCGCGAAAGGCCAAGTTATGGGGATCGTTTGTAGAGCGGTGGGTGGCATATGGCTTTGGTTGGCGAAAAGTTGGCATCCGACGCAACGTTGGACAAGGTCCTGTGCATCTGCTCGGGCCGTCGGCCAATAGAAACCTGTACGGAAGGCCTTGCTTACAAGGGCCCGAGCTGTGGCGTGGTGACCACCGAGACCGGCGTGAATTTCAGCCAAGAGCTACCGCCCCTCTTCCTCGGAGATACATCTTTGAAGTACTCCGGTAGCACTTTTCTTGTAGAGTTCTTCGTCGTGAACCTTGTAGGGTTTCGAGCGCCGGACAATGCGGTGATCCTCATTCTGGTCCTCAGGGAGTTCTCGCCTATTAAGGTAGGCCAAGAAGGGTTCGGTCCATGGGGCAATGACTGCCATGATAAGATGGGCCGACGGTGTTGTTTCGGTGGCTGAGCCTCCGATGATATCGGTGTGTCCGGAATCTGGGGTTATAGTCGGGTCCGGACTGGTGTTGCCGCTCTCCCCTTGCCACACCACGGATGGCTTGAAGAGCCTTTCCAGAAAGATGTGCGGTGGGACGGGGTCGCGCATGGCATCAATGCAAGCAAGGACATCCGCCGCTTGATTACTTTCTCGAGCCACATGATGAAACTCGAGCCCCTTGAACCGAGCCGCCATTTTGAGAACGACATTACAGTAAGACGCCATCTTTGGATCTTTGGCATCGAAATCTCCGTTTTTTGAGATATTGCGATGTTTGAATCCCCGCGCACTTCCAGGCGTTGTATGCCCATGGAGACAGCCATCCGAAGACCATGTAATAAGGCCTCGTATTCGGCTGCATTATTGGAGTCTGTATATAAGATTTGGAGTACATACTGGACTGTGTCTCCCGTTGGGGATGTTAAGATGACGTCCGCTCCCAAACCGGCCAGCATCTTAGATCCATCGAAGTACATGACCCAGTTGGAATATGTGCCGTACTTTTTAGGGAGTTCGGCCTCTGTCCATTCGGCGATAAAATCAGCCAATACTTGTGATTTAATGGCTCGGCGCGGATTATACATTATGTCGAATGGCAGGAGCTCAATGGCCCATTTGGCAATCTGGCCTGTAGCGTCACGGTTGTTTATTATGTCATTGAGTGGTACTTCGGAAGCCACCGTGATCGAACACTCTTGGAAGTAGTGTCGTAGCTTCCGGGATGCCATGAAGACAGCGTATGCTATCTTTTGATAATGAGGGTACCGGGATTTGCATGGTGTGAGCACAGTGGATACATAGTATACTGGCTTCTGAAGCGGGAATTTTTGTCCGTCCTGCTCTCGCTCAACGACGAGCACGGCGCTCACCACCTGGTGTGTTGCCGATATGTATAATAACATGGGTTCGCCGACGTTCAACTCGGCCAGCATTGGGTTGCTCGCTAGAAGGGCCTTTATTTCTTCCAGTCCGGCCGTTGCCGCATCCGTCCACTCGAAGTGGTCGGTGCGCCGGAGAAGGCGATAAAGTGGCAATGCTTTTTCTCCCAATCTGGAGATAAAGTGGCTTAAAGCTGCCACGCATCCGGCTTGTTTTTGGACCTGTTTAAGGTCTATTGGTGTA
The DNA here is from genome assembly GCF_002575655.3 of Aegilops tauschii subsp. strangulata. Taxonomy (NCBI): domain Eukaryota; kingdom Viridiplantae; phylum Streptophyta; class Magnoliopsida; order Poales; family Poaceae; genus Aegilops; species Aegilops tauschii. The sequence continues at coordinate 64,751,839 of NC_053041.3, read as the reverse complement.
GCCAATTGTGACAAAGCTCGTATTTTTGGTGGATTTGCCTCAATTCCTCTGATAGAGACGATGAAGCCCAGCAGTTTCCCAGCGGGGACGCCAAAAACACATTTTTCCGGATTGAGCTTGATGTGATATGTATAGAGGTTGTCGAATGTGAGACGTAAATCGTCTATCAATGACTCGACGTGCCTAGTTTTGATGACAACGTCGTCCACATATGCTTCAACTGTCTTGCTGATCTGTTTCTCCAGGCATGTTTGAATCATGCGTTGGTAGGTGGCCCCTGCGTTTTTTAGCCCGAAGGGCATAATGTTGAAGCAGAATGGCCAATATGGGATAATGAATGCCGTTGCGGCTTGGTCGGACTCCTTCATTTTGAATTGATGGTATCCGGAGTATGCGTTGAGGAAGCACAGTGAGTCGTGTCCTGCGGTAGCATCAATAATCTGGTCGATGCGGGGGAGGGGAAAGGGATCCTTAGGGCAAGCCTTATTAAGGTCTTTGAAATCGACGCACATGCGCCAGGATTTATTCTTCTTTGGCACCATCACCAGGTTTGGGTGTTTTATTTCTCTAATGAATACGGCCTCGATTAGTTTGGATAGCTCCTCCCCCATAGCTTGACGTTTGGGTTCGGAAAAGCACCCCAGTGTTTGTTTGACCGGTTTATATCCCTTCAATATATTGAGGCTGTGTTCGGCCAACCTGCATGGGATTCCTGGCATATCAGAAGGGTGACAGGCGAATATGTCCCAGTTCTCGCGCAGGAACTCTCGTAGCACGGCGTCGACCGTTGGCTCTAGTTTTGCCCCGATGGATGCTGTCTTCTTGGGATCTGTTGGATGGACTTCAAATTTGACGATTTCATCTTCTGGTTTCAAGCAGGTGGATTTGGGTCACTTGTCCAAGATTACGTCGTCCCTATCCACCGTGGAGCTTAGTGCGGTTAACTCTTCGGCCGCAAGTGCTTCAGACAATGCCTCGAGAGCCAGGGATGTGGTTTTGTTTTCCGCACAGAGTGCTATGTCCGGATCACTGGCAAGAGTGATAATACCATTGGGCATGGGCATCTTGAGCTTCATATACCCATAATGCGGTACAGCTTGGAAGCGTGTAAATGCGTCTCGCCCCAATAGGGCGTGATATCCACTGCTGGAAGGAGCCATTTGGAAGGTTATTTCTTCGGACCGGTAATTTTCCGGCGTGCCGAATACCACGTCGAGTGTGATTTTTCCCGCGCATCGCGCCTCCCGACTATGAATAATTCCTCGGAAGGTCGTGCTACTCTGCTCGATGCGGCTGCTGTCTATTTCCATTTTGTTGGGTGTATCCTCGTAGATGAGGTTGAGTCCGCTGCCGCCATCCATGAGCACTTTGGTGAGCCGAAAGCCATCCACGATCGGACTGAGGACCAAGGCGGCTGGTGCCCGGACTGTCCTGAATTTTGGTTCGTCACTGGCATTAAAAGTTATAGTCGTGTTGTTCCAGGGGTTTATTGCTGCGATTTGGCAGACTTTGGCAAGGTCGCGGAGTGCCCTTTTTCGCCTATTGTTTGAAGCGAAGGTCTCGAAGACCGTCAATACTCTGAGGTCGTCGTCTTCTGGGGGGTGTTGCTCTGGGGTGTTTTTGGTGAGGATATCCTCGCCGCTCTTGGCCACTTGCCAGAGTATCCAACATGCTCTAAGGCTGTGGGTTGGTATGGTATCCGGTGTTGTGTGTATTTTGCATGGCCCATCGAGCCATCCCTCCAGAACGGTTCCGCGCCCCATAACGGGCTTATATTTCTTTACTATTGGGCCGGGCGTGTCACGAGGGTGCGTCCTTTTCGCCTGTTCGAGGGGTTGAGTGGAAACCGATGGTTCCCACCGAGCTGCCTGAGTTTTCCAGGCGCTTTCCATTGCGCAGTACTTCTGTACTATGGTTGCCAAGTCAGCGAAGTGTAATACGCGATGGCGGTTGATGGCGTTGAGGATTCCTTCGTCTGTGCAATTGTTGCAAAATATTGAGATCGCGTCTTCATCATGGCAATCTTTAATCTTGTCTGTGACAAGGAGGAATCTAGCCCAAAAGTGATGGACTGTTTCCTGAGACTGTTGTCGTAAGTCTATGAGATTGCGTGTATCTGGGTGGATGGGTGGATTTAAATCTGGACCCTGGCCCGATTTGGGATCCAGAGTTTGACAAACTTCCGAGCTTAATAGCTCGGGCTCCGGGATATCAACTGATTTTTCGGGCCCATCGTCCGATTCTAGGTTCAGAAGTGGGGCGCGTCGCTCAGCGGGCAGGTATCCAACCCTTCGAGCTCAGCAATCTGAACATAGTTCGTCCTCAATACGACGGGTGAGTTGTTGTTTTGATCCTCTATTACCGCTATCTGGTGGGTGATCGGCGGAGATTTGATTTCTCTCTGATCGGGTTTAAGCCTAATCCGACCGTAGTCTGTAGCGACCCCCAAGGCAGTGAGGCGATCGTGGAGTTCGTTTAAAGATGATAGCTCCGTCGGATCCATCCGTTGGAGTATTCGGGATTAACACGGTGGTGATTTTCGATGACCTAAGAAGTCATCGTCGGCTTAACGGCCGATTGGGCGGTCATGACAAAGCCGCCTAGCCAAAGGGTTTGCCCTGGAGCCAGGGCTCCTCCGGAGGTGATGCTGTCCTTGATAACAAGGCGAGCCATCAATCCTGTCTTCAACGTCACAACGGAATTCTCATTGAAAGCACCAACGTCGGTGTCAAAACCGGCGGATCTCGGGTTGGGGGTCCCGAATTGTGCGTCTAAGGTCGATGGTAACAGGAGACAGGGGAAAAGATGTTTACCCAGGTTCGGGCCCTCTCTATGGAGGTAACACCCTACTTCCTGCTTGATTGATCTTGATGAATATGAGTATTACAAGAGTTGATCTACCACGAGATCGTAATGGCTAAAACCCTAGAACTCTAGCCTGTATGATTATGATCGTCCCTATGGACTAAGCCCTCGGATTTATATATGCACCAGAGGGGACTAGGGTTGTACCAAGTCGGTTACAGAGAAAGGAATCTTCATATCTAGATGCCAAGCTTGCCTTCCACGCCAAGGAGAGTCCAATCCGGACACGGGTGAGAGTCTTCGTCCTCGCATCTTCACAGCCCATTAGTCCGGCCCATGTCCAATATAATAGGCCGAACGCTCGAGGACCCCTTAATCCAGGACTCCCTCAGTAACCCTCTCTACTTTTTTGCACATGCTATGTGGGTGAAATGATGATACCATGCCAACTTTCAGCCTTTTCACAGTTCATTTGTAGTGCTTTTCAATTTCAGGGTCATTTAGCTAAAAAAATCAGTAAATGCATGAAAAATAGCAAATGAAGCCAGAAAGGGTTGAAAGCTGACGACGTGGCTTTGAATGGTGCATACTGAATCTACAAAAAGTGTGCAGTTGTAATAAGTATAAAAAATGAAGTGCCTTTCTAACAGATGAGTTTTCGTTCGAAACCCTCACTACTAGGAAAAGGGCTATAGATAATATGGACACTAATGGCGCAGCGCCACTACTATATACTAATGGCGCACCATGTGTTGGTACGCCATTAGTGTCCAAATACTAATGGCGCACCACATCCACGGTGCGCCACTACTAACACATTTTTTTTATTTTTTTTCCAAAACTAGTAATGGCGCACCAGGGGATAGCGCGCCATTACTAGTTTAACTAGTAATGGCGCACCACACCCTCGGTGCGCCACTACTAACAAATTTTTTAATTTTTTTTTTCAAAACTAGTAATGGCGCACTAGGGGACAGTGCGCCATTACTAGTTACTAGTTTTAGCTAGTAATGGCGCACCACACCCTCAGTGCGCCACTACTAACAATTTTTTTTCAAAGTTAGTAATGGCGCACCGTGGGTGTGGTGCGCCATTACTAGTAACTAGTAATGGCGCACCACATCCACGGTGCGCCGTTACTAACTTTGCCCAAAAATTCCACCGAATGCAACCCCCCCTGGACCGCCTTTTCAGTTAAAAAAAATAAAAGAAAATAATGGAAATGTCAAAAAAATAAAATAAAATAAGTTTCCCATGTGATATGTGGTCTAGTTGTTGGGAAAATTTACAAATATGAATTTCGACTTTATTTGCAAAATCTCTCTGGAATTTGTAAAATGGGCATAACTTTTGCATACGAACTCGGATTAAAAAGTTTTATATATGAAAAATCATCTACTCGAGGACCCCTTAATCCAGGACTCCCTCAGTAACCCTCTCTACTTTTTATACATGCTATGTGGGTGAAATGATGATACCATGCCAACTTTCAGCCTTTTCAGAGTTCATTTGTAGTGCTTTTCAATTTCAGGGTCATTTAGTTCAAAACAAATCAGTAAATGCATGAAAAATAGCAAATGATGCCATAAAAGGTTGAAAGGTGATGACGTGGCTTTGAATGGTGCATAATGAATGCAACAAAAGTCTGGAGTTGTAATAAATTTAGAAAAATGAAGGAGAGGCGCAATGCTCACCTACACGTTGCTTAGCTTCAGGCTTAGTTTTTGCCGTAACCCTCGCTACTTTTTTGCACATGCTTAGCTTCAGGCTTAGTTTTTGCCATAAATGAAGGAGAGGCGCAATGCTCACCTGCACGTTCCTTAGCTTCAGGCGTGTTGAGAAAGGACATATAGCTCCGTGCAGTCTACACCATTTCCTCAAGGCTTGAAGTTGTAATAAGTTTGGCAAGAGGAGAGAGTGAGGGCCGGCCGGCGGGGGAGAACCGGCACGGGGGGATTGAGGGGGAGACCGAGTGAGTGTGAGTGTGAGTGGAGAGAGGAGAGAGTGAGGGGCGGCCGGTTGAGAGAAGATAGAATGGCTTAGCAGTAGCGCGCTATAGTGAAACGCACGACTGCTATGCGTAAACATGTAAAAATATACATAAAAAATACATTGATCATCAATGATCTTTTTGTGTACAATCTAAATTTTCAATATGAGTCCTCAACGGTTTAGAAACTGGTAAAGACTCATATTGCGGCCACAAATTCTACACATAGAGTTCAATGAAGACCAAGTGCTTGTGATAGTTTGAGAAGTAACATATTTAAGGTGGTAAAAACTCTGTTAGGGGAGCAAGGTGGAACTAAAAACAGCCTGCCACAACCTCTGTAGTCCCGGTTCATGGCACGAACCGGGACTAAAGGGACTGGTCGGGCCCTGATAACCCACAAGTATAGGGGATCGCAACAGTTTTCGAGGGTAGAGTATTCAACCCAAATTTATTGATTCGACACAAGGGGAGCCAAAGAATATTCTCAATTATTAGGAGTTGAGTTGTGAATTCAACCACACCTGGATAACTTAATATCTGCAGCAAAGTGTTTAGTAGCAAAGTAGTATGGAAGTAACGGTAACGGTGGCAAAAGTAACAGTAGCAGTTTTGTAGTGATTGTAACAGTGGCAACAGAAAAGTAACTAAGCGAAGAACAATATGTGAAAAGCTCGTAGGCATTGGATTAGTGATGGAGAATTATGCCGGATGCGATTCCTCATGCAATAGTTATAACATAGGGTGACACAGAACTAGCTCCAATTCATCAATGTAATGTAGGCATGTATTCCGAATATAGTCATACATGCTTATGGAAAAGAACTTGCATGACATCTTTTGTCCTACCGTACCGTGGCAGCGGGGTCCTATTGGAAACTAAGGGATATTAAGGCCTCCTTTTAATATAGTACCAGACCAAAGCATTAGCACTTAGTGAATATATGAACTCCTCAAACTACGGTCATCACCAGTAATGGTCCCGATTATTGTCACTTCGGGGTTAACGGATCATAACACATAATAGGTGACTATAGACTTGCAAGATAAGATCAAGAACTCAAATATATTCATGGAAACATAATAGGTTGAGATATGAAATCATGGCACTCAGGCCCTAGTGACAAGCATTAAGCATAGCAAACTCATAGCAACATCAATCTCAGAACATAGTGGATACTAGGGATCAAACCCACAAAACTAACTTGATTACATGATAAATCTCATCCAACCCATCACCGTCCAGCAAGCCTACGATGGAATTACTCACGCACGGTAGTGAGAATCACGAAATTGGTGATGGAGGATGGTTGATGATGACGATGGCGACAGATTGCCCTCTCCGTAGCCCCGAACAGACTCCAGATCAGCCCTCCCGAGAGAGATTAGGGCTTGGCGGCGGCTCCGTACCGTAAAACGCGATGAATCCTTCTCTCTGATTTTTTCTCCCCGAATATGAATATATAGAGTTGGAGGTGAGGTCAGTGGAGCACCAGAGGGCCCATGAGGTAGGGGGCGCGCCCAGGGGGGTAGGCGCGCCCCCACCCTCGTGGACATGATGTGGGCCCCCTGGCCTAGATTCTTTCGCCAATATTTTTTATTATTTCCAAAAATAATCTCCGTTGATTTTCAGGTCATTCCGAGAACTTTTATTTCTGCACAAAAATAACACCATGGCAATTCTGCTGAAAACAGCGTCAGTCCGGGTTAGTTTCATTCAAATCATGCAAGGTAGAGTCCAAAACAAGGGCAAAAGTGTTTGGAAAAGTAGATACGACGGAGATGTATCAACTCCCCAAGCTTAAACCTTTGCTTGTCCTCAAGCAATTCAGTTGATAAACTGAAAGTGATAAAGAAAAACTTTTACAAACTCTGTTTGATCTTGTTGTTGTAAATATGTAAAGCCAGCATTCAAGTTTTCCGCAAAGATTATGAACTAACCATATTCACAATAACACTTAGGTCTCATATTTACTCATATCAATGGCATAATCAACTAGCGAGCAATAATAATAAATCTCAGATGATAACACTTGCTCAAAACACTAGATGGTATCTCGGTAGCCCTTTCTGAGACCGCAAAACATAAATGCAGAGCACCTCTGAAGATCAAGGACTGACTAAAAATTGTAATTCATGGTAAAAGAGATCCAGTCATACTCAATATAAATTAATAGTAATGGATGCAAATGACAGTGGTGCTCTCCTGATACGTCTCCAACGTATCTATAATTTATGAAGTATTCATGCTATTATATTATCCATCTTGGATGTTTTATGGGCTTTACTATGCACTTTTATATTATTTTTGGGACTACCCTATTGACCCAGAGCCCAGTGCCAGTTCCTGTTTTTTCCCTTGTTTCAGTGTTTCGAAGAAAAGGAATATCAAACGGAGTGGAAACGGAATGAAACCTTCTGGAGAAGTTATTTTTGGAAAGAAAACAACCCGGGAGACTTGGAGTCCACGTCAAGAAAGCAACGAGGAAGGCACGAGGCAGGGGGCGCGCCCACCCCCCTGGGCGCGCCCTCCACCCTCGTGGGCCCCTCGTGGCTCCCCTAACATAGTTATTCCGCCTATATATATCCATATACCCTAAAACGATCGGGGAACAGAATAGATCGGGAGTTCCGCCGCCGCAAGCCTCTGTAGCCACCAAAAACCAATCGGGACCCTGTTCCGGCACCCTGCCGGAGGGGGGAACCCTCACCGATGGCCATCTTCATCATCCCGGCGCTCTCCATGACGAGTAGGGAGTAGTTCACCCTCGGGGCTGAGGGTATGTACCAGTAGCTATGTGTTTGATCTCTCTCTCGTGTTCTTGATTTGGCACGATCTTCATGTATCGCGAGCTTTGCTATTATACTTGGATCTTATGTTGCTTCTCCCCCTCTACTCTCTTGTAATGGATTGAGTTTTCCCTTTGAAGTTATCTTATCGGATTGAGTCTTTAATGATTTGAGACACTTGATGTATGTCTTGCCGTGCGTATCTGTGATGACAATGGGATATCACGTGATTAACTTGATGTATGTTTTGGTGATCAACTTGCGGGTTCCGCCCATGAACCTATGCATAGAGGTTGGCACACGTTTTCGTCTTGATTCTCCGGTAGAAACTTTGGGCACTCTTTGAGGTTCTATGTGTTGGTTGAATAGATGAATCTGAGATTGTGTGATGCATATCGTATAATCATACCCACGGATACTTGAGGTGACATTGGAGTATCTAGGTGACATTAGGGTTTTGGTTGATTTGTGTCTTAAGGTGTGATTCTAGTATGAACTCTAGGGTTGTTTGTGACACTTACAGGAATAATAGCCCAACGGATTGATTGGAAAGAATAATTTTGAGGTGCTTTCGTACCCTACCATAATCTCTTCGTTCGTTCTCCACTATTAGTGACTTTGGAGTGACTCTTTGTTGCATGTTGAGGGATAGTTGTATGATCCAATTATGTTATTATTGTTGGGAGAACTTGCACTAGTGAAAGTATGAACCCTAGGCCCTGTTTCCTAGCATTGCAATACCGTTTACGCTCACTTTTATCGTTTGTTACCTTGCTGTTTTTATATTTTCAGATTACAAAAACTTATATCTACCATCCATATTGCACTTGTATCACCATCTCTTCGCCGAACTAGTGCACCGATACAATTTACCATTGTATTGGGTGTGTTGGGGACACAAGAGACTCTTTGTAATTTGGTAGCAGGGTTGCTTGAGAGACACCATCTTCAACCTACGCCTCACACGGATTGATAAACCTTAGGTCATCCACTTGAGGGAAATTTGCTGCTGTCCTACAAACCTCTGCACTTGGAGGCCCAACAACGTCTACAAGAAGAAGGTTGCGTGGTAGACATCATCTCCCACTGGTGCTTTTTAATAAGAGGAGGATGACTCAACATAAAGGTAAATAGATAGGCCCCTTCACAGAGGGAAGCAGGGATTTGTAGCGGTGCTAGAGCTTGATTTTGAAATAGAGATAAATAATATTTTGAGCGGCATACTTTCATTGTCAACATAACAACTGAGAGATCTCGATATTTCCATGCTACACACATTATAGGCGGTTCCTAAGCAGAATGGTAAAGTTTATACTCCCCCTCCACCAACAAGCATCAATCCATGGCTTGCCCGAAACAACGGGTGCCTCCAACTAACAACAGTCCTGGGGGAGTTTCGTTTGCAATTACTTTGATTTGGTTTGAGCATGGGACTGGGCACCCCGATGACCAGCCATTTCCTCGTGAGTCAGGAGCGGAGTCCACTCCTCTTGAGAATAACCCGCCTAGCATGGAAGATACATACAACCCTAGTTGATACATGAGCTATTTGAGCATACAAAACAAAATTTCATTTGAAGGTTTAGATTTTGGCACATACAAATTTACTTGGAACGGCAGGTAGATACCGCATATAGGAAGGTATGGTGGACTCATATGGAATAACTTTGGGGTTTATGGAAGTGGATGCACAAGCAGTATTCCCGCTTAGTACAAGTGAAGGCTAGAAAAAGACTGGGAAGCGACCAACTAGAGAGCGACAACAGTCATGAACATGCATTAAAATTAATAAACATTGAGTGCAAGCACGAGTAGGATATAATCCACCATGAACATAAATATCGTGGAGGCTATGTTGATTTTGTTTCAACTACATGCGTGAACATGTGCCAAGTCAAGCCACTTGAATCATTCAAAGGAGGATACCACCCTATCATACGACATCACAACCATTTTAATAGCATGTTGGCACGCAAGGTAAACCATTATAAACTCCTAGCTAATTAAGCATGGCATAAGAAACTATAATCTCACTAAAAAAATACACTTCCGTGATGATACGTGTTTGTCACAGTAGGTCACATTTTCTGTCATGCATGTACATCCATGACAATTTTATGCTAGAATAAAGATAGTCATATCTATGCTGTCGTAGAAGTGTTCCATGACATTGCCAAAATTATCATCACAGAAGTGTCCACTTCCATGATGATAAATCGCGCGTCACAGAAGTGCTTTCGTCAAGGGTGACCGACACGTGGCATCCACCGTAACGGAACGTCGTTAAGCTATCAGGTCTGGTTTTGGATCCGATAACCCGTTAACAGCCCTGACCAATGGGGATTTTCCACGTGTAAAATCATCATTGGCTGGAGGAAACACGTGTCGGCTCACCGTTAGGACAGATGTCATCCACTCATTGGACCCAAAGCGCCTATGATACGTCGACACGTGGCACGACCCAACAGATGCCCATTCCTGTGAAAAGGCCGGCCCGTTTGACTTGGTTAAAAGGTGGCAGGCCGGCCCACGGCAAGCCTGCTAACGGCCTGTTCGCATATAGCCCATTTACAGCCCGCTAACCCAGGGCCCGTTTATGGCCTATCCGAATTTGGCACAGTAGCGTCATCTGGGGCGTCCAATATAATTCCAGCCCGTTTTAACTTCCGGCCCATGTATGGCCCATGACGTATTTCGACCCATTGATGGCCCGTGGTGAAACCGGCCCGTAATGAACAGTGTATCGCTTTATACCCATTAGTGGCCCATTATTCCATTGGGTCGTTTCCAGCCCGTGTTACCTTTCGGCCTTCTGAGGGCCCATTTATTCTTGGGCTTATTTCTAGCATTCGGTTACTTACGGCCCGTTACTGGCCTTTTCTGCTTGTGGGCCAAATTCAGCCCGTGGATATAGTCGGCCCGTTTGTGGCCCGTTAATCTGTTGGGCCATTTTCATAGCATCATCAAATACGGCATGTTAACGGCCCATTATGGTCAGCCCATAAAACGTACGATTTCCACTCTAGCCCTTTTACGGCCCCTTATACGGCCCGTACAAGGCCCATAGATGAGACGGCCCGTAGAAGGCCCATGGATCCTACGGGACGTAGAAGGCCCATTGACCCGACGACCCGTAGAAGGCCCATTGATCCGATGGCCCATAGAAGGCCCATGGATCCGATGGCCCATGGATCCGACAGCCGATAGAAGGCCCATGGACCCGACAGCCCATAGAAGGCCCATGGTTCCGACAGCCATAGAAGGCCATGGATCGTCCGTCCCGTAGATGGCCCATGGATCGTACAGCCTGTGGAGGGCCATGGTCACTACAACGTTTGGGCGAGTTGGCCCCCGTTTGAACAATATAGCATATTCAAAGAATTATCCTACTCTATACTATAACCTATAAAAAACATACACTATACAATAAAGAGACTAAGGCATAGAAACATAGAATAATCCTACACTATACAATAAAGAAATTACAGCCGATTATACCCACTGGACATTATGGTTCGGCACCAGTGATAATAAAGCATACACAAACAGCAAATTACATACATTGGGCAAATATAGCTCATACATCATGGACGCATATCAACATAACTTACCATTTGAACTATAATCTCTTCAAAAAATAGGATTGGCTGGATTTAGATAGCACAAATTTCAGTCTGCAAAATCTCCAATTCATTCGTTGTTACCGCAGTGTCTTGTTTCATTTTTTTGACTCCTGCATCTAATACCTGCATGTCCAGTCTCAACTTGTTGATTGTACGTTTAGAATCATGTACACGTTGTCTTGCCACCTCTAGTTCATGCTCGAGAACATCAGTACATTCCAATTCCAATCCATAATCATTCGGTAACGGCCATGCCGCACTGCTCGCAGATCCTTGTGTTGATGTCACTTCATCCTGAAATGTTTCTGTAAGTACACATGACTAGGGAAAAATATAGTTACAACAGTGAAGCGAGCAAGACAGACTATTTTGTACATGGCAAAACAGGACTAACAATAATGTTACACGTCATGAAGCATAAGCAGGTGATATTTCAAAAATTATAAAGAAGGTAGTCTGTGCAGCCTGGATACAGAAATCTCTCTTAGCTCACCAGAGGAGCATGATGTTGGGGCCCAATCCAAAACACAGACAAGTTACAAATTTAGACAACACGTTGCGTAGAAGTAAGCAAGCAGTTGGCCATTCTGTAGCTCAATTAAAGTCTTAGGGAGCATAATGAACAACAGAGGGTTTCATACAAACATACTACATCAAGCAAAACTATGCAATCATTAGCCTAGTATAAACTAGATTGTGAGCCTCATGCAATAATAGTTGGTTAATAGACTTCAAAGCTTCAGGCACACTTCGGCAGAGTAATTAAATGGTAAGGCCTTTAATTATGTCAACTAATAGTGATACAACTACCCAACATCAGGCATCATTCTTTGGGCATCTCATTAACTGAGGACAAATAAAGCAATTGAAAAGAGCAAATTAACTATGCCTGAAACAAACAAGGAATTGAACTGTTGAGTTGGATACAGTGACTTACCTTAACACGTTGAAGAGGCTCAGTGCAGCTCCTACTTCTCTTGCAAGGCTCCTTCCTAACATCTTGTACATGGAAATCCTCAATCTTATCTTCATTGCACCCCCTCTGCAAGGTGACACAAACTAGTTACTCGTCTCCTTGGAAGATAGATATGCATACTTTCCAGTCTGTGAACACAAAAGGATGAGATTATAACAAAACAACACCACATAATGAAACATGCCGCATCTCTTGCACTTGCACACAATGAAATGAGCATTTACTATGTCTGCACTATGTAAAAACTAGGCATACCTTCGAACTGGATCTCCAGGTACTCTTGGAGAGCCTACTTTAGTGTACAGCCAAACCTTTATGTCACCTATTAGTTAGAAAAGGCCCCACTACAGCAGCCCTTAGTGTTTAAATCATTGACAAGCTCTGTTAGAGTGTTAGGTCAAGAACAACAAGCAATCAAAGCAAACAGTCCTAGTATGGCTGGCTGATGCAAACAAGCAATTGAACAGATGTGTGAGCAAATCTTACATATGAAGAAAAGAAGCAAAGAAGGAGGCTTAAAGACCATCACTTGGCTGACCAGATTTAAGGGGCATTGAAACATCATGTGCAACATATGAACTAACATAAACATTGCATATTCCAAATTCTACAATGGAATGCACATGTATTTGGTTATGCCATGTATGATGATGCCTAAATGTACACTATAGCAGGCATGAGTGATTCATCATTGCACACACAATTGAATTACAGGTTAAGGGCCAGTTCTATTCCGCCTTTTCAGGGCTTATTGTCAAATAAGCCATAAAAGATGTAAAGAAGTCATTTTCGAGTTATGGGCTTGGGCTTAACTAATTTCGCTTTGGAGGGGCTGTTCGGGTAGAACCTCACTAAAAATTGAAGGGAAGGGGAATAGTGAAATGACTCTGTTGTCTGCCTATATTACACTCAAAATGAAACTGGTGGCGCCCGCGTCACACCTCACCCTCAGGTAAAAACAAACACGCAAGCGTTCATTGCCCTGCCCGCTTGCATCTCCTCTCCCCTTTCCCTCTAACTCGATCCCCTGCCTGCAGCACTAGGGTTCCTCCAGCAAGTCGTCGCCACTGGTCCCATCTGACCTGGTTCTCGACGATGCTCTGTCCAGCTAGGCTACATGGCCGGCAGGTAGGAGCAAATCTCCCTGGCTGCTCCTCCCTCTGGCGCCGCCCCTCATTATCATGGTCTCCAGCAGCTCCTCCACTGTGATTCGTCTAATGCACTACTCCGCCAGGCACTGCACAACTACGGCTGATGCCACACTGCGGCAGAAGGCACCTTATTCCCCCTCCCCACCTCCCAGGTCGTGGCCTTGAGGTGCTGTTGAAGGATGAGCTCATCCAACAAGGTGAGGATCTCCTCTGATTTTTCTGCCAAATTTTCATTCTGATCCACTATACGATGAATTGCTATGAGCTGCTTCAGCTGCTGCTATATGATGCATTGCTATGAGCTGCTGCTGCTGCTATATGATGAATTGCTATGAGCTGCTGCTGCTGCTGCTATATGATGAGTTGCTACAAGCTGCTCCTGTAGCTGCTGTATGATGAATTTCTATGAGCTGCTCCTGCTGATGCTATATGATGAATTGCTATGAGCTGCTCCTGCTGATGCTATATGATGAATTGCTATGAGCTTCTCCTGCTGCTGCTATATGATGAATTGCTATGAGCTGCTCCTGCTACTGCTATATGATGAATTGCTATGAGCTGCTGCTGGTATATGATGAATTGCACACTGCTGCTGTATGATGAGTTGCTATGAGCTGCTGCTATATGATGATTTCAGGTGGTACTGCTATATGATAATAACCAGCCACTTGGACCATCGAATTTGAATAAATAATGGTTCTTCATTTAAATGTGGGTCATGCGTTTTTCGTTTTAATTAGGCAATGGGATCTCTCTGGAAAACATTGACCAAAGTAGATTGTGCTTAGTAGAGCGTATCTTTGTATTTGCATTTTGAGCAAATAGTGATGGTCTGTTTTCCTATCATATTAATTACTGCACTGGGTTCAATTTGTGATGTTTGCAAGTCAAATTAATTTTCATATGTGCAGCAAAATGAAAAAATATAATGCAATCTAGACTTTTCACTGATCATACCAAAGATAAGCTGAAAACGCAATGAAAAGAACTGGTTGGCTTATTACATGGAGCTTATATTCACAGGTGCTTATTTTCTTAGGATAACTCGTAATAACTGTCCCTAAGAAACTTGGCCAATAGAACTGACATACAAATAACATGTCATGATGATTGCAATGGAGGAGTGACGTACCATAGCACACTGTATAGGCTCACCGATGGCTCTCCTTTTTTGCGATGTTCCATGAAATTGCCACATACATCTTGTACTTTTTCATTGTGTAACCCTATCTGCAAGTTGACACGACTAATTTCAGACATCTCTACATGATAATACATTGCATATCCCTTGCGCATATTTAAACCACCAATTAATGATTGTGTGCGTAGCATAAACTAGCCATAACTCTGTGTGTTGGACTAGCAGGCACTCTAAGGGAGCCTAATGTAGTGTACTGGAATTCCTACATGCCACCTACGATTTTGTGTAATGTACTGCCTCTGTTCCTAAATATATGTCTATGTAGAGATTCCAGTATGGACCACATATAGATGTATATAGATGCATTTTCGAGTGTAGATTCACTCATTTTGCACCGTATGTAGCCTATAGTGGAATCTCTAGAAAGACTTATATTTAGGAACGGAGGTACGAGGTAGTATCATGTATGACATCTACATATCTAATTTAGCAGCCAGTAGTAGAAATCATTGTCTGCAAAGGGATTACTGGTCGAAAATGTTAGCAAAGCATGCTGGTAGGCGCAGAACAATACAAGAGAGAGAGACATGCTTACAAGATCATAGCAATGCCTCGGTACAGGATCTTGGTTGGCCAAGCTATTAGATCTAGAAGAAACATCGTCCTTGCAGTTTTTGCCAGCTGCATAACAGGTAACAGCGACCTGTTAGTATCTTTGAAGTACATCGGGCAGGTGATGCTGGACGGGTTTAAAGGTGACAAGTACCTAGGCCGTGGCGGGTGCTTGGCATCTTGCCAGACGGAGGGAATCAGGTTAGAAACATCAAGGGTGATGACGCTGCGCTGGCTGTCGGGGTCCGGTAAGGAGATCTATAACCGTCAAGTAGGGTGTTTGTGGAGCGGCTCCGGTAGGGTGGACTACGGTGTGGGTGAAGCGGATCTGCGGCCGTGGACGAGGGCGTAGGTGAAGCTGCTCCGGTGGTTGGGTTAAGGACGGTGTCGATGATGCAGATCTGCGGTCGTGCACGGGGCGTCAGAAGCTGCTCCGGTAGGTTGGATGAGGGTGCGAGGAAGCGGATCTAAGGCCGTGGACTTGTGAGTTGGCAAAGCGGCCCCGGTATGGTTGAAAATGGTATAGGCGAAGCTACTCCGGTGGGGTTGACGATGGTTTCGGCGAAGCGGCTCCGGTAGGGTTGAGGAAGGTGTCGGCGAAGAGGATCAGAGGCCGTCGACGGGGGCTTCGTTGGGTTGGCTCCGGGGGGGTGTGGACGCAGCGTCTTCGGTGGGGAGTATGAATGAGCCGCTGCAGATGCGCTGCGGTTGACGAGAGTACCGGCGAAGCATATCCGGCGCCGTCGACAAGGCCGGCACTGAATTGGCCGTGGTACAGCGGTGGATGAGCAGTCTACTTGTTTCTAGGGGAGGTGGGAGGGGTAGATGCGGCCGCAGAAGCAGATCCGGCGAGGTGGACGCCGCTCGCAGTGAATGGGCTCTGGTACGCCGGTGGATGAGCAGTCTAGGGCTTCGAGAGGGGAGGGGAGAAAGGCAGATGAAGTACGGATGGCGTGATGTGAGATGCTCTGCTGCTGTGGAGTTAGTCATTTTTGCGGGAGGGGGAGAGGAAATGGGGGTGTCGTGTAGTGGGGGGTGAGGGAGTCCTGGACTAAGGGGTCCTCGGGCATCCGACCTGTTATCCATGGGCCGGACTGATGGGCTGTGAAGACGTGAAGGCCGAAGACTGTACCCGTGTCCGGAGTGGACTCTCCTTGGCGTGGAAGGCAAGCTAGGCGACCAACTATGAAGATTCCTTCTTATGTAACCGACTCTATGTAACCCTAGATCCCTCCGGTGTCTATATAAACCGGAGGGCGTAGTTCGGAAAAGATACATTCATTACCATAGTCATACAGGCTAGACTTCTAGGATTTAGCCATTACGATCTCGTGGTAGATCAACTCTTGTAATACTCATATTCATCAAGATCAATCAAGCAGGAAGTAGGGTATTACCTCCATAGAGAGGGCCCGAACCTGGGTAAACATGGTGTCCCCTGTCTCCTGTAACCATCGACCTTAGACGCACAGTTCGGGACCCCCTACCCGAGATCCGCCGTTTTGACACCGACATTGGTGCTTTCATTGAGAGTTCCACTGTGCCGTCGACGAAAGGTTCGATGGCTCGCCTTGTCCTTAAAGACAACATCACCTCCGGAGGAGTCCTGGCCCCAGGCCAAACCCTCCCGCTGTGCGGCTTTACTATGATCGCCCGTTCGGCCGTTGAGCCGATGATGACCTCTCGGGCCATCGAAACCCCCCTTCGCATCAACCCCGAACACTCCAAGCAGATGGATCCGGCAGAGTTTTCGTCCTTAAACAAACTCCTAGATCACATCGCTGCTTTGGGAATCGCCACAGATTACGATCGGATCCGTCTTAAAACCCTTCAAGGAGAAATCAAAACTCCACCGGTCACCCACCAGATAGCGGTAGTCGAGGAGCAGGACGGCGAGTCTTCTTCTATATCGAAGACGGACTATGTCCGGATCGCTGATCTGGAAGAACCGGATAGCCACCAGTGAAAGGATGCGACCAGCCCTCCGAACATAGAATTGGACGGCAGTCCTAAATAATCAGAAGATACTCCGGAACCCGGACTGTTGAGTCTGGAAGGTCTTCAGACTCCGGGTAATCAGTCGGGTCAGGGTTCGAATTTAATTCCACCCACCCACCCGCACATAGACGCTCTCATGAGCATCAAGTAGCAGTCTCGGGAAATGGTCCACCACTTCTGGGCCACATTCCTCCTTGTCAAAGATATGGTAAAAGATTGCCACGACGAGGACGTGATATCTGCGTTCTGCAACAACTGCGTCGACCAAGGTATCCTTAACGCCATCAATCACCGCCGCATACTAAAGTTTGCTGACTTAGCAACTATCATACAAAAGTACAGTGCGATGTAAAGCGCCTGGAAAGCTCAGGCAGCTTGCTGGGAACCGTCGGTCCGAACTCAACTCCTCCTACAGGCGAAGAGGGCGCACCCCCGTGGCACGCCCAGTCCACCAGTCAAGAAACATAAGCCCATTACGCATACACGTCACCGTTATGGAGGGATGGCTCAATGGCCCATGCAAAATACACACGATGCCAGATACCGTGGGAGCCCACAGCCTTAGAGCATGTTGGATACTCCGGCAGGTAGCCAAGAGCGGCGAGGACATCCTTATCAAAGACACCGCAGAACAGCACCCCCCAGGAAACGACGACACAAGAGTATTTATGGTCTTCGAGACATTCACTTCAAACAACAAACGCAAAAGGGCACTTTGCGACCTCGCCGAAGTCTGCCAAATCGCTGCAATAAACCCTTGGAACGACACGGCTATAAATTTAATGCCGGTGACGAACCGAGGTATAGGACAACCCGAGCGCCAGCCGCATTAGTCCTCAGTCCTATCGGGGACGGGTTCGACTTACTAAGGTCCTCATGGACGGCGGCAGCGGACTAAATCTCATTTATGAGGACACACTCCACAAAATGGAAATAGACAGGAGCCGCATCAAGCAAAGTAGCACAACCTTCCGCAGAATCATTCCCAGCCGGGAGGCACGGTGCGCGGGCAAAATCACACTTGACATGGTATTCGGCACGCCGAAGAATTATCGGTCCGAAGAAATCACTTTCCAAGTGGCCCCTTTCAGCAGCGGATACCACGCCCTGTTGGGACCGGATGCTTTTACATGCTTCCAAGCTATACCTCATTACGGGTATATGAAGCTTAAAATGCCCTGACCAAACGGTATCATCACTCTCGTCAGTGATCCGGACATAGTAGTCCACGCTGAAAACAAAACCGCATCCCTGGCCCTTGAGGCGCTTTCTGAAGCCCTCGCGGCCAAAGAGTTAACCGCACTGCGCTCCACGGTGGACAGGGACGTTGTGATACTCGAAAAACGCCCAAAATCCACCTCCTTCAAACCAGCAGAAGAAACAGTCAAATTCCAGGTCCACCCGACGGACGCCAAGAAGACAGCATCTATCAGAGCGCAACTGAACCCAATAGTTGACGCCGCACTACGAGAATTCCTGCGCGAAAACTAGGACATATTTGCCTGGCACCCTTCGGATATGCCGGGGATCCCACGCAAGCTGGCCGAACATAGCCTCAATATATTAAAGGGATTTAAACCGGTCAAGCAAACACTGCGGCGCTTTTCCGTACCAAAGCGACAAGCCATGGGGGAGGAGCTGGCCAAACTTATCGAAGTCGGATTCGTTAGAGAAATCAAACATCCGGACTGGCTGGCAAACCTGGTGATGGTACAAAAGAAGGACAAATCCTGGCGCCTGTGTGTCAATTTCAAGGACCTCAACAAGGCTTGCCCTAAGGATCCCTTCCCCCTCCCCCGCATTGATCAAATCATTGACGCCACCGCAGGACACGATTCACTGTGTTTCCTCGATGCATATTCCGGATACCATCAAATCAAAATGAAGGAGTCCGATTAAGCTGCAACAGCATTTATTACCCCATATGGGCCATTCTGCTTCAACACCATGCCCTTCGGGATCAAGAACGCCGGCGCCACATACCAACGCATGATTCAAACATGCCTTGAGAAGCAGATCGGCAAGATGGTAGAAGCTTACATCGATGATGTCGTCATCAAAACTAGGCACATCGAAACACTAATAGATGACCTACGTCTTACATTCGACAATCTCCATGCGTATGACATTAAGCTCAACCCGGAAAAATGTGTCTTCGGCATCCCAACCGGAAAATTGCTGGGCTTCATCATTTCCAATAGAGGGATAGAAGCAAACCCAGCTAAAATCCGAGCCTTGTCACAGTTGGCCACGCCAACAGACCTCAAACAAGTCCAAAAAGTAGCTGGTTGCGTGGCAGCGTTAAGCCGCTTTATCTCCAGATTAGGAGAAAAGGCACTGCCACTCTATCGCCTCCTATGGCGCACCGACAACTTCGAATGGACAAACGCGGCGACTGCCGGACTGGAGGAAATAAAGGCCCTCCTAGCAAGCAACCCAATCCTAGCCGCACCAAACGCTGGCGAACCCATGTTGCTATACATATCGGCAACACACCAGGTGGTGAGCGCCGTGCTCGTCGTCGAACGGGAACAGGACGGACACAAATTCCCACTTCAAAAACCAGTATACTACGTATCTAGTGTCCTCAAACCATAGAGCTACTTCCGTTTGACATAAAATACAAGCCACGTCGAGCCATCAAATCCCAAGTACTGGCTGACTTCGTCGCCGAATGGACAGAGGCCGAACTCCCTAAAGAGTACGGCGCATATTCCAATTGGGTTATGTATTTTGACGGCTCCAAAATGCTAGCGGGGCTATGAGCGGGACTCGTGTTAACATACCCCACTGGAGATGTCGTCCAGTATGTACTCCAAATACTATACACAGACTCTAACAACGTAGCCGAATACGAGGCCCTATTGAATGGTTTTCGGATGGCCGTATCCATGGGCATACAACGCCTAGAGGTGCGCGGGGATTCAAACCTCGCAATATCTCAAATAAACAGAGACTTTGATGCCAAGGATCCAAAGATGGAAGCTTCTCGTAATGTCGTCTTAAAAATATCGGCTCGGTTCGAGGGGCTCGAATTTCATCACGTCGCCCGGGAAAGCAATCAAGCAGCGGACGTCCTTGCTCGCATTGGCGCCAAGCGCGACCCTGTGTAACTCAACATTTTCCTGGAAAGGCTTTTCAAGCTATCCATGGTGTGGCAAGGGGAGGGCAGCAACGACAATCCAGATCCGAATACAACCCCAAATCCCGAACACACCGATAGTATCGGGGGCTTAGCTACCGAAATAACACTGTCGGCCCATCTCATTATGGCAGTCATTGCCCCATGGACCGAACCCTTATTGGCCTACATTAATAGGAAAGAGCTTCCCGAAGACCAGAATGAGGCTCGCCGCATTGTCTGGCATTCGAAGGCCTACAAGGTTCACGACGGAGAGCTCTACAAGAAAAGTACTACCGGAGTACTTCAAAGATGTATCTCCGAGGAAGAGGGGCGGCAGCTTTTAGCAGAAATTCACGTTGGTCTCGGCGGACACCATGCCGCAGCTCGGGCCCTTGTTAGCAAGACCTTCTGTACTGGGTTTTATTGGCCGACAGCCCGAGCAGACGCGCAGTACCTTGTCCAACGCTGCGTCGGATGCCAACTCTTCGCCAACCAAAGCCACATGGCCCCAACTGCCTTACAAACTATCCCCATTACTTGGCCTTCCGCGATCTGGCGACTGGATATGATTGGACCCCTTAAAGGGGGAAGCCATAAGAAAAAATATCTGCTGGTTATGGTGGACAAATCCACTTAGTGGATAGAGGCTAAACCGGTCAAAACGGGTGAGTCCGGCCCGGTGATAGAATTCATATCCGGCGTTGTGCACCGTTATGGTGTCCCACACAGCATCATCACCGATAATGGCTCTAATTTCATGGACAACGAGGTAAAAACCTGGTGTGCTAATCTCGGCATTAAACTCGATTACGCCTCCGTCTACCACCCGCAAACCAACGGTCAGGTTGAACGAGCCAATGGTCTTATTATGAGCGGCATCAAGCCCAGACTAGTGCGATCTTTGAAAGAATCAGACAAGCACTGGGTTGAGGAGCTCGACTCCGTACTCTGGGGGCTGCGGACCATGCCCAACCATACTACCGGATACACACCTTTCTTCATGGGGTATGGCGCAGAGGCTGTTTTGCCCTGCGATATTATTCATGACTCACCTTGAGTCCGTATGTACGAAGAGAGAGAAGCCGAGCTAGATCGGCAGGATAGCCTTGATGCCCTGGAGGAGGAGCGCGATGTTGCAAAGGCCCGTTCAGCATTTTACCAACAGCAGGCTCGACGATATCAAAGCAGAGAAGTACGGGCCAAGACTTACAACGTTGGCGAACTCGTTCTACGCCTGCCGGAGAAGAAAAAGGACAAACTCAAGCCCAAATGGGAGGGTCCCTTCATCATTGACGAAGTTCTCACCGGAGGAGCGTACCGTCTGCGTGATGCATCAAACAACCATCTGGAGCCGAACCTCTGGAATGCGGCCAGACTCCGATGATTCTATGCCTAGCGCCAAACTCTTCGTTCGTCTCCTTCTCCCCTGAAGTTCCCATTATTTTTTCTCTCTTTTCCGTTTTTCATTTTTAAGATTTAAAGCTCCTGTACGGCTAGACCGCACACCCCTGACGAATATATCTTTAAATATGTACGTCTATTATACCTGGGGGCTTCTTGAAGAGAAGCTTGTTATTATTTCCTAGGCATCAAGCTCTTCACATATGAGTGTTTCCATATGTACCTTTTCTTCGCCACTATATGCATCGATATGACTTAAGTTTTGGCCAAGCTGGGTTGCCTGGCTCCTGTGCTTATGCCCTACGTTCCCGTTAGTTGGCTAGGGCATAAAGGGAGCACCTCTGCGATTGTTACTGCCGGGTCATCCGGATGTGCACCTCAGACTGGGTGAAGCCGAAAGCTAACGTTCTTAAGGGAATATTCGGTCGGTGAATTAAAGATCTTTTTTGCACTCACTCCATTGTGAACCCCCAAAAGCTATACACACTATGATTTTCACATCACAATTTAGACATGTAAACTAATGCATGCAAACCCAGTGAAAGGAACCCTTAACGGAACTATTCTCTCTGGAAGATGTTTCTTACAATCTCAATGTAATATAACATAGCTAGCCGGATACAACTTGTCTGTTCAAGCAACTATGACCCCTACGGCTAGTTTTCCGCGCATACCCCAGTCTATTCGGCCGTGCGGGTATCCGGAAACACTTCGCACCTTCGGGTCCGGAGGTTGAAGCGAAAAGGTCTGCCATGACAAATGCTATACAATTCAGCTAGAGTCACATATATCAAGGAAAATACATAGTCACTTGGACTAAAAAACTTCCTCCTCTACACTGTCCAAAAGGCGATCTAATTTACAATCCTGTTGGGAATATTTGGCGGCCACCTCTACTTGGTCATATAATAAACTAAGGGGAATTTCTTCCCCATTCGACCCTAGCGGTCCGACACGGGCCATGTGATTAGGATCCAGCTTGGTATACCGCGTCTTCACCATGGCCCAGGCCTCTCGCACACCCTCTCGGCAGGCCAATATCTTCCATAGTCGGATACACCGCCGCGCTCCTTTGAACAGCTCTACAAGCTCCTCCATACTTCCTGGAGGGGAGGCGGATGGCCATAAAGCCTTGGCAACACTCTGCATGGCCAGCCGAGCATGCTCGTGCACTTGCGACAGCCTTTGAAGCAGATCACTTGATGATCCGGACACCTCCTCTTCAGGACGGCCCGTCAATATGCCTGCAATCATAACTATATCAGTTCAATTTATCTCCGAACTACTTTAAAAATAGTTCAGACACATACTGAATATGCCGCCCCGCAGCTTCTTGTTCTACTTCACGGAATCGGCTAGCTGGGCTCGAACATCTTTCAATTCTTCACCCAATGTAGTGTTGGAATCCTGTAGATTGTTTTTCTCCCCTCTGATGCGGGTCAGCACACGCTCGCCTGCGGCGTGTAGCCTTTTCGCCTCTCTTTCTCCCTCTTGGGCGGTCTTCAACTTCTCTTCAAGTTGATCAGGCAATCCTATTACGCGATCAGCAACAGTATTAGCACAGTTGGTATACAATTATTGTTCCTCGATGGAGGGGAACATTACCGGAAGACGCCTTCTTAAAGTTTTCCAGTTCTGTGGTAGCAGCATTTAGCTGCGCCGGACACTGCTCCAGCTCTTGAGCTAGCAGGCCATTCTTCTCGGTAAGGGCCTGGTTATACAACGATCCTTAAATCAGTTGTACCAACTGCTTTCAGTCTCGGGTGCTACGGGCATATGGTCATCCTATTTTGGACAAAAATACTTACCTGCACATCTGTCAAATATTGCTTCGTGGCTTCTCTAAGTCCATCTCGAGCAGCTCGGATATATGCGTCACCCGAGCTGAAGGCATTGAATGCCTCTTCTGAGAACTTGGGGTCTCGCAAGACAGCCCTGCAGCGCCGATGATTCATGGCGCTCTCTACTTCCGAGTTGGTGACGGACATCTCTTCCGAACCCTCGGTTGAAGGACAATCCGGCGTTGTTCTCATACCAGCCCCTGTCTCTCTGGCAGGACCTGAATCCCGGTTGTCAGGAGCACGGCCGGCCGGGCTCCCGGACATAGTCCGGCGGACCATTTTCCTGGAACTAGACAAACACACAAACTCACAGTCGGGTGCGGCCGCTGAAAAACGTATTTATGGATCCGTACCTCTTCGATGAAAGCCTGGTTGTGTCTTCACCGGCCTTCGTCTTCGAAGGCTGGCCCGGTGTGGGAGCCGATCTCCTCGGAATCGCCGAACACCTCCTCTTTGGAGCACAAGAAAGTACGGTGGGTAAGGTAGAATAAGAGCACTCTTTTAGAGGAGGTGTTTCTTGATTACTTACGCTCGAAACGGGAAGAAGGCCAGGGTAGTCGGCGGTGATGGCCACTTCGGTGCCATCATAGCTCGTCTGGTAAAACACTCCCTCCGCGAGCACCATGAATATATCTGGATCCTCCTCAAACCCAGGATCAAGCTCCCGGTTGTGGTTCTCCAGCTGTGGGGTAGGACTATGAAGTCCTTCGGTGACCTTTCGCCAGTGCTCTCATAACAAACGGTTTTGAAATTTCTCAAAAGTAATCCAGAAGTGGAATGAGTGAAACAGAGGGGTTGAGGCTTACCCAACTGGGAGTATCATACATAGAATACCCATCACTGCGCTTAATGCAAAGAAATTCCTCTTCCTCCCCTTTAAAGAGCTCGGCCAATATCTTGACCAGAGCGGCGGGGGTATCCGGACCTTTCCGGCCACAGCGGGAGGCGTCATCCTCTCCATTATGGTGCCACATGGGCAGCCCTCTGTATTGTAGCGGCTGAACCCCTCCCACTATGGAGGTCGCCATTACCTCGATTATTGTGAGTCCGAACTGAGCGAGCGTCTTTATCTTGCTCATGAGCGGATGAACTTCTGCGCTGTCATCCTCTTCAAGACTCCGGGGACGCCAACTGTGGCGCTTCTTCAACGGAACACACGCAAATTCAGGAAGACCCTTTCGAACTGGGTCAGGAAGCGTGACGTCCTCAATGTAGAACCATTCGGAAGGCCATTCTTCAGGTGCCTTCCTTGGTGTTGGGGATATTACTACTGGGTATAAACCGGGCAGGAGAGGCCGGGTTATCCCCATAATGAGTTATTTATATTTGAAGCCCATGAAGACAAGGAGTGTGGCGCTTTACGAAGGCCCAGGGCCCAGAGGCGGGTTATGGCTTGTAGACATAAACCGCCAGATCATATGTAACTTGTGTTGTAAGATAGGAAAGGTAGAAACCGAGCCGGACACGTTTATGAGCCGGCCTGGGGATTCTGTAAACCGTCGGGCGTCAACCTGTGTATATAAAGGGACGACCCGACGGCGGTTTAGGGACAACAAACAACAACTCGAGAGCCAGGCATAGCGGATTCTCTCCCTGGTCATCGAAACCCTAGCAATTCCACAACAACTGGATTAGGCCTTTACCTTCACCGCAAGGGGCCGAACCAGTATAAAAACTCTTTGCGTCCTTTGTTCGCTTTAACCCCTTTAAGCTACCCCGTCGCGATGGCTCCACAACTAACTCCTTTCACTAGGACATCTGCCATGACAAAACCACGACAGTTGGCGCCCACCGTGGGGCTATCGCACGATGGTTTCGAGTTCTTAGAGGGCAGCTTCGAAGGGCTCAAGGGATACGCTGTGGGCCGGATGACTAAGAGTTGTCGCAGGAAACTCTACGTCGACGACGCAGGTTGGGGCCCCGAGACCGGCTCAATCGAGTACGGGTACCGGGTCCCCTTCGGCGACATTCACGTTTTCATTGGCAAGATCGGTGAACCGGGCCCTGAGCCGAACATCTGCACCGACATCGTCGAAACGGCTCAGCGTGCGAGACCCGTGCCTTCGTGGGAGTCATCCATGGGGCGGAATCTGAGCATAGATCGGCATCTAGTGGTGAGACCGTCATTTATTCTGATGAAGATTCATCAACCGGTGAGACCGAGTTGTTGTACCAGTTACAAGATGGCCGGGTTGGGGGCTGTTCTGATGGCGACTGTATTCCAGACCCCTTCGATCCGCCGAGCTGGGTTGCGATCTTCATGGCCGGTACACAGCCTGCGCAGCACTCCTCGACTGCAGCGGCAATGGTTTCCGCATCAGCAACGGCGACAGCAGCAGGGGCAGGAGGCCCTGTGCGACCACCGACTCAGGTTTTATCCGACTTATTTGACGCTTTGGCAGCGCTGCTGGTGGAAGTTAACCCGGCGAATCAGGATGGGCATAACGCGGAAATCGTGAAGGTGAAAGATCAGATAACTCAGGCCAAGGCAGACCTGGCAGCCGAGGATACCAGGATGGCCGCAGAGTGGGCCGAGTTGGAGGCACAGGCTTACCGGCTTATGTTGGATCAGAGCGTGTCAAACGATGTCATGAGGAGAAGGTACCGGTCTCACCTGCCTCCGGTTTATGAGGCCAGGAATCTCTTTAATACCCCAGGAGCAGGAACCAGTAATCAGCCGGTGGTAAACCGGGTAGAGGCACCTGGAACGGGGGCGCCGGTTCAGCCACGTCCAGCAGATCCGCCTCGTCAGAACGTCCTGTCACAGCACGTCCCCACACCACCGGGTCATTACTCTAACCCGTTGGATAACATTGTTGCCGCCACTTCGCGATTGGCAGCTCTTCCGATCGAAGGCGGGTCCCAGTAGCGGTTGAGACACGACGGGCTAGAGAGCTCCTTCAGACAGCCTTGACTCAACAACAGGCTTACTCATACACCCGCGAGAGGATTCATTCCACCCCCCGCCCAAGCCGGAGTTACAGCAGGCATATGGATGAACCGGCCGTGTCGAGCAGTGCGCAGAATCGTAATCCGCCTCGTGGCCATAACCCGACGGGTGGCGGTGTTGATGCTCAGGATGTGGTGGATCGTGCTAGGGCACGTCGAGAGGCCGAGTTAGTGGCGCAGCACGCGGCCCGTCAGCTTACTGTGGTTCGTCCAACAACTTCGGTGGAACCAGGGGTTACCTCCAGTTCTTTGGGGGTGCCATGTCTCGTCCTGGCGCTACGCAATGTATGGCTGCCCAAGGATTTCAATGGTCCACGTAAAGTGCCCAATTACACCGCCGATTTATCCCCTGAGTCTTGGGTTGAGAGCTATGAGATGGCGATGGAGATGCTGGATGTAGATGGTGCGGCATGTGCTAAATATTTCACCATGATGTTGGAGGGGACAACTCGCACTTGGTTGAAAAACTTACCAGCTAACTCCATTGGGTCATGGGCCGAGTTAAGGGCCAGGTTCTTTCAAAATTTCAAAGAGACGTGCAAACAGCCCAAGTCAATTGTGGACTTAGCTGCCTGTGTCCAAGAGGAAGGGGAGTCAACAACCCATTGGGTCCGCCGGGTTTCAGAAATTTTGCATTCATCAGACCACATCAACGCTGATACATCAGTTTTAACGTTGGAAGGCAATTGCCGGTTTTCACCTCTGAAGTTAAAATTGGGACGGCTCAAATGTCACTGCAATGACATGGGGACGCTTATGGCAGCTCTGGTGAAGTATGCCGACTCTGATAGTACCAAGGACCATGAGTCTGACGATGACAAGACAGGAAAGGGAAAGAAGAGCGGCAACACTAAAGGGCAGCAACATAACCCGGTGGGTCATGGAAATAGCGGTAAGCGTAAGGCGGATAACAGTTTAGATTTTGTGGCTAATACCTACACGCAGGATAATGGTCAGCGTCGTAAGGGTAAACCGCCCCCGCGTGGTGGAGGACCAAGTCCCAATCAGGATCGTCTGTCTTACATGTTAAACCAGCCTTGCCCAAAGCACGGGTCGCGGGAAAAGCCAGCCACGCACCACTGGAAGGATTGTTTTATTATGCGGGAGTTCAAAAATTCAGATTTTTTTCCGGTATGATCATGGACCGGCCGGCGGTTCAGGCCCCGGATCTCATGGGCCGGGTTATGGTGGAGGCAGTTCCGGTTCAGGATTTCAAGGTAATCAAGGCGGACATGGCAATCAAGGCAGTCAGGGCAACCAAGGTGGTTATAATCATCAGGGGAATCAGCAGCAGCAGTCGGGTTACCAGAGCAACCGGAAGCAGTTGAATAGTGGGCAGTACCATGTCTTCACCACGAGCCTGTGCAAGCGCGATCAAAAGCTGCACAAAAGGGCAGTGAACTCCGTTGAACCGGCGGTGCCCTGTTACTTGCGCTGGTCTGAACAGCCCATCGTGTGGAGTAGAGAGGATCATCCGCCCCGGGTTGATAATCTGGGTCATCTGGCATTGGTGGTGGCACCTCAGGTTGGAGGGTATAAGTTCACGAAGGTACTCATGGATGGAGGGAGCAGTATCAATATCCTGTATTATGAAACCTTCCGTCGCATGGGATTAACAGATAAAAATCTTAAACCGTCGAACACCATTTTTCATGGTGTGGTGCCTGGTAAATCGGCGTATCCAGTTGGTAAGATAGCTCTGGAGGTTGCCTTTGGAGATGAGCATGATTCAAGATTAGAAATATTGACTTTTGAAGTGGTGAAGATCAAGAGTCCATATCATGCCCTGTTTGGGCGGCCGGCTTATGCTAAGTTTATGGCAAGGCAATGTTATGTCTATCTGCAGCTCAAGATGCTGGGTCATAAGGGGACCATCACGGTACATGGGAGCCGTAAGATCGCTTTCGCATGTGAAGAAGGTGATGCGGCTTATGCTGAGTCGGTTTGTGCAACAGAGGAGTTGAAGTTCTACAAAGACAATGTTGATCCGCCGGATATGACTTCCTTGAAAAAGCCAACTACAGAGCATGATCCTGCCTTGATGTTTAAATCGGCTGATGAGACTAAGCTGGTTGATTTTGTTCCTGGCGATTAATCCCATCAGTTTAGCATCAGCGCTAACTTGGATCTGAAATAGGGAAACGCGCTCATCGAGTTCATCCGTGAGAACCGGGACATCTTTGCATGGAAACCTTTTGACATGCCAGGTGTACCGAGGGAACTCGCTAAGCACACTCTTAATGTTAATCCCAAGTTTAAACCGGTCAAGCAGTTTCTCGGCCGCTTCAGTGAAGAAATACGTAAGGCCATTGGTGAGGAGGTTGCCAGGCTCTTGGCTGCTGGGTTTATCATTGAAGTATTTCATCCTGAGTGACTGGCTAATCCGCTGCTAGTACTTAAGAAGAACGGCACTTGGCGTATGTTTGTGGACTAAACATATTTGAATAAGGCTTGTCCAGCAGATCCTTTTGCTCTCCCTCGTATTGATCAAATCATTGATGCTACGGCGGTTATGAGCGTTTGAGTTTTCTGGATGCTTACTCCGGTTATCATCAGATCAAAATGGCAGTTAAGGACCAGGAGAAGACAACTATTATAACTCCCTTTGGAGCCTACTCCTATGTATCTATGCCTTTTGGGCTCAAGAGTGCCCAGGCGACTTACCAGCGTTGTGTGCAGAATTGTCTTCATGATCAGATCGGCCGCAATGTTCATGCCTATGTGGATGATATTGTGGTGAAATCCAGAAAGGAGGAGACACTGATAGATGACTTGAAGGAGACTTTCGATAACCTCCAAGTTTATAACATGATGCTTAATCCGGCCAAGTGTGTCTTTGGTGTACCGGTAGGCAAGCTCTTGGGTTTTCTGGTGTCTAACAGGGGCATTGAAGCTAATCCAGAGAAAATCAAGGCTATCACTTCCTTGGCTAAACCGAAGTGTATCAATGATGTTCAATGCCTGACAGGCCGGATTGCAGCCTTAAGCCGGTTTATCAGTCGCCTCGAGGAGAAGGCCATCCCTTTATATCAAATGCTGAAGAAGACAGATGACTTCGTCTAGAGTGACGCCGCCAATGAAGCGTTTGAGGACCTAAAGCGGCAGCTAGCCGAGCCGCCTATCCTTGCTTCTCCTGTTGATAAAGAGCCCTTGTTGTTATATGTGGCTGCTAATGCCCGGGCAGTTAGCATGGCTATTGTGGTGGAGTGCAAGGAGGCCGGAAAGGAGTATGCAGTTCAACGGCCGGTTTATTATATCAGTGAGGTACTTATTGAGTCCAAGCAGAGGTACCAACATTGGCAGAAGCTGGTGTATGGAGTTTTCATGGCGAGCCGGAAGCTTAAGCAATATTTCCAGGGTCATCCCATCACTGTGGTCAGTTCTGCTCCTTTGGGGGATATAATCAAGAACAGGGAAGGAACAGGTCGGGTTGCCAAGTGGGCCATTGAGCTTGGACCTCATGGGTTAAAATATATGCCTCGGACGGCAATCAAGTCCCAAGCGTTGGTGGATTTCATCAATGACTGGACAGAGATGCAGGCGCCAGAAGAGAAGCCGGATCATACTTATTGGACTATTCACTTTGATGGGTCCAGGCAATTGGAGGGCTCGGGGGCTGGAGACGTATTAACTTCCCCGCGAGGTGATAAGTTTTGTTATGTTCTCCGTTTAATGTATCCTTGCACTAACAATGCAGCTGAGTATGAGGCTCTACTCCATGGTCTTCGAATGGCTAAGGAGATCAATTTAAGCCGGGTTAAGTGCTTCGGTGACTCGGATCTAGTGGCTCAACAAGTGTCTGGTACTTGGGATTCCAAGGATCCGCTCATGGCAGCATGTCGTCGAGAGGTGGATATTGTTGCAGGTTACTTCAAAGGATATCAGGTTGATCATGTGGACGGGCAGAAGAATGAAGCAGCGGACGCTTTAAGCCGTTTGGGTTCCCAGCGTAAACCGGTTCCGCGCAACGTCTTTCTGGATGTGCTGCATAATCCGTCGGTCAAACTCCCCACAGAGGAGGATCTGGCTGTTCCTGATCCGGAGGCTCAATTGGTGGCGGCGCTTCATGTTATCCCGGATTGGACCGTCCCACATTTGGCGTATATGAACCGGGGCGAGTTACCCGGAGGATGAAACTTTGGCCAGGCAGATAATCCGCCAGTCCCTGTCCATGACTATTGTCAATGGAGAATTACATCATTGCAGTGTGACGGGGGCGTTTCAGCTTTGCGTGTCTCCTGAAGAAGGCCGTGAGATTTTGCGTGATATCCACGAAGGAGATTGTGGTCACCACGCCGGTTCAAAGTCTCTGGTAGCCAAGGCTTTTCGTCACGGTTTTGATTGGCTGACGGCTCACGCCGATGCTGAGGACTTGGTCAAAAGATGTGTTGGCTATCAGAAATTTTCACGCCGAGCTCATGTTCCTGCTCAAGAACTGAGGATGATTCCAATCACTTGGCCGTTTTCAACTTGGGGGCTAGATATGGTCGGGCCCTTTAAGAGATCTAAGGATAAGAAGACCCACCTGTTGGTGGCAGTTGACAAGTTCACTAAGTGGGTGGAAGCAGAGCCAGTCAGTAAGTGTGATGCAGCCACGGCGGTTCAATTCATCAAGAAGGTGATTTTCTGGTTTGGTTATCCACACAGCATCATAACTGATAATGGTACTAATCTGTCCAAGGGCGCTATGAGAGAATTTTGTCAATGTGAGCACATCCGGCTTGACGTATCGTCAGTGGCTCACCCTCAATCTAATGGTCAAGCGGAGAGAGCCAATCAAGAGATCTTGAGAGGCATCAAGCCCCGGCTCATGGTTCCATTGCAACGGACGCCGGGTTGTTGGGTGCAGGAGTTACCTTCTGTGTTATGGAGCATCAATACCACGCCCAACAGATCTACGGGTTACACGCCTTTTTTCATGGTTTATCGAGCAGAGGTGGTTCTCCCTAGTGACATCCGTCATGACTCGCCTCGTGTGGCGGCGTATGTCAAAGCTGACAATGAGAAGGCACGACAAGAAGCACTTGACCTGTTAGATGAGGAGCGTGACATTGCAGCAGCCCGTTCGGCGATTTATCAACAAGATCTGCGTCGTTATCACAACCGCCAGGTTAGAACCAGAACTTTTCAAGAAGGCGATCTGGTGCTCCGAATCATCCAGGATCAGACTAATATGCACAAGTTATCCCTGCCTTGGGAAGGACCCTTTGTGGTCAACAAGAATCTGCATAACGGGTCATACTACCTCATAGATGTTCGAGAGCACAAAGACTCACGTAAATCGGAGGAGGAGACCCACTGGCCGTGGAATATCGCTCATCTTCGGCCTTACTATACTTGAGCTACAGGCTCTGCTTATGTACATAGTTATGACAATGTATATATTATGATCAATATATAAACCAGAGCCTCTGCTAAAGCGGGGTATCTGTTGTTTTTCTTATATCATGTGTGGATACATGGGGGCTTGTATTTATAAAACGGAGTCCTGTTTACCCATTGATCCGGCTTATAAAGCCATATATAAAATCACTTGGGGGCTTGGTCGAAATCGAACCATAGCTACACCTCTTGATCGGCGCAAGGCCACCAGAGAAATTACTTGGGGGCTTGGTCATAATCGAACCATAGCTACACCTCTTGATCGGTGCAAGGCCACCAGGGAAATTACTTAGGGGCCAAAGAGAGTGTTGCAAAAGCACAACTCAAACATAGGCGCCCACTGAGCACAGCTCAAAATATTGCTTGGGGACTCTTTGCTTCGCAATGAACAAAACGTCTACACTTGTAATAGGCTATCAAGCTAGGCTTGGAAGCCAGGTGTACGCACCTACAACCCCGGGTTATCCTGCCTTTTTAAGTAAGCCACTCTGTCCAGGTAAACCTGGTATGACCCGCCGAACGTTTGACAAGTCAATCTCATAGACCCTGAACTTGTCATAGTTAAAACGATGATTGGTTAATGATTGAGGTCCATCTTAAAAGGCTTTGTGAAATGGTTTAACTCAGTGGCTTGGCAGCCCCCATGAAAAGCCTCGATTTGGGGCCTGGCAGCTCGTGAAAAGCCTCGCATGTTCCTTTTATGCTTTTATTTGCCAAGTTTTTCTCCTGTGATGAGGTTTATAATATTTTTTGATAAACCAGCGTTCATTGACCCGGCTTGGCTTTCAACTACAAGTTGTCAGTACGTGATCAGTTATAATCCGGCACTTATTAATCCGGTCTAGTTCCGACTATAAGTCGCCAGTATTATATATGGATAATCCGGTGTTTATCACAACCGGGTACGGTTTTATCATAAACCGGCAAAATATGGAAGGAATTATCATTACTCAAGATTAGGGTTATCACCCTTACTGCAAAAAGTTGGTAAACCAACGATGTGATTCAAGGTCACATGTATCATCTATGTTTGCTTATTTTCAAATACAAGCCTTGGTTATAAGCCCTGGCTATATATCTGGGCATCATGACCCGTCCGGCGGTAAACCGCCAGGACACTTTCAAACTTTATGTACGCAGGAACAGCTGGAATAAACTGCTATGGATTATGAGCATAATATATCTTAAGCATGGCAGATTAACAGTGTCAGACAAAACAAATATGCGCGATGGCATAGCAGACCAAGAGTTTGAACTAGCCTATACGAGGCGCTTTAATGCCCAAAAGAATAACTATTTTCAGCAAGGGTCACAGTATGCAGAAGGCTAAACCGGCCACCGGATCATGACTCGTCACCAGGCTAACTTGACGGCTGTGGATCATCTTGCACCGGTTCATCCTCCTCCTCTCTACCAAGTGGCTGGAAGTCAATGGTTGCCCAATCGATCCCAGTTAGGGCTTGGAATACAGCTTCATCACTTATAAGTGTGGACGGTTCAACGTCAGGGTCATAAATGTGCTTACGGATTGGAGGGATGAGATTTTGGACATCAGGAATCGGTGCAGCAACCTGCTTGTTGTCAGCATCATAAATTGACTGATAGTATGACAGATCAGTTTTCTCAGCCAGTTGGCAAGCCAGTGGACGTACTTCTCTGGTTATGGCTCGGAGGGCCTCATTGTCAAAGTCTGATCCGTCTTCCTTTAAACTTGGATACCCTTTACCCACATCCACTGGATCAAGATCAGGCACCCATGCATTAGCCCGGGTTAGCGCGGTCAGAGCACCTGCCCTGGCAGCTGATCTTTTTAATTCTTCAACCAGGGCAGGCAGCATTGACAACCTTTCTAAGGTTTGCTTGATTAAGGTTGGGGCGGCTTGTTGTGAGAAGCGATGCAGATGATCCGTTGCGCGCTGGTGTATAATTGTTCTATCAGAGTATAGGCAGCCTTCAATTTCTTCCGCATGTCAGAGCCCAGATGAGTAATGCGAGTTCCTGCATCATTGCGAAATTAGTAAACCGGCGACTTATGGGATAATACGTGTTGAAAATTTAAAGTGAGTATGATTACCAAATACAGCAGTGGTCATAGCATTTATCTGCCGTTTTAAATCGGTTAGTTCTTCTACCACCGGTTTAAGGGCTGCTTCTGCGTCATCAATCTTCCAATCCGCCTGTTCCTTCTTGAAATCCTCCTTCAGTTTCTCCATGGCTGCTAAGGCGCTGGTCAGCTCATTTTTTGCTTTGGAGGTTTCTGCTTGTTGGGACTTGATGTTTTCTTGAAGATCAGCAGTTTGGGCTTCCTTTTTGCTTAGCTCAGCCTATAAGAGACAGATATATCGTGAGTTGGCAGCACATATTTGAAGTACCAAGCGCAAAACAAGTTATACACTTGATATTTGGGGGCTAATGCCTATTTGCTTGTTATCAGAAATTTCTACAAACTCCCA
Organism: Aegilops tauschii subsp. strangulata; assembly: GCF_002575655.3. NCBI lineage: Eukaryota > Viridiplantae > Streptophyta > Magnoliopsida > Poales > Poaceae > Aegilops > Aegilops tauschii. The sequence goes on along the minus strand of NC_053041.3, from coordinate 64,717,603 downwards.
AGCACAATACAAGTATTATTCTTGCCACTTGGGGGCTAATGTGTGTTTGCTCAAAATAAACAGTGGTAAAAGTCCCGGTTCATCTAGGAAAGATAAACCGGCCCTTGGGGACTACATAGGCGAAAGTGGCAAGATATTATTCTAAAGTCCCGGTTCATCTTAATAAGTTAAACCGGCCCTTGGGGGCTACGCAAGCAAAGTTGAAGTATTCTAAAAGTCCCGGTTTAGATTGATATCATAAATCGGCCATTGGGGGCTACTCGAGTTAGTATTTGGACAAAAGAGAACAGATATGCGGAGTTCAACGGTAGTTACCTCATATCGCCCTTTCAACAAGTTTACTAAGCCGGCTTCATAATCGTGGCTTGTGTACAAACGGTTCAAGAAGCCAGAATGAATATCTTGGGCATTGAGATGGGCGTAGCTTGACAGATCTGTATTCCACTTGCCTTTATTCAGGACAGAAGCTTCTTCCTTGGCACTATGCTTTGATAAAGCGACAGGATTGCCAGGGGTGGTATGACCAAAGCCGGTAATCATAACATCATCCGCCTTATCTTCAGTAGCCTTCACTAGGGTTGAGGGTTTATCAGTGTCTTGGACCGGGCTTGTCGGTTTATTGGACTGGCCTATTGGGTCAACCTCCGCTTGTTCAACAACAAAGTCGTAATTTTGCGACGGCGGGTCATTAAGCATGGCGTCAGCATAGGTATCTTTCGGATCTGTAGTTTTTTCTGGTTCAACAGCTACATTATCATCAGCCGGTTTATTCAACCAGGCCTTCTTGCTGGGTCTAGGCTTAGCACTGAGAAGAACAAACATATAGATCAGTACAGTATGCAAATATAACACATCAAGCATAACGTATTAAAGATGAAATTAAAGCATAACTCACCCAGGAACCGTTTTGAGGGTTGGAAGTTGTGTGGCCGTTGACTGGCCAGAGGACGAATGAGGTGTTCCCTGATAATTCGAATCAGACGGATTAAGAGGCTGTCGGCAACAACCCGCCTTGGGGCAAGAAGTGTCGAGAATATAAGAGACCTCTGATCAACGTTTTCGGACTGGAGTGTTCGGTAAACCGGCGGAGGTAACTACCTAGCCGCTATGCCAGGTTGTGCGGCGGGCTTCGTGTTGCTGCTTCTTCAAAAGAAAGTTTGGGTCCAAGTGAGCTAGGGGGTGAGAAAATTTTACTTTCCGGTTTGCTTGATGGATTTTCTGTGTTGGCAGAGGATCTGAAACGGAGAAAAGGATAATTACCTCTACATCATCAGCTTGGCTGCCTTCAGCGTCGTCCTGATAATAGTCATTATCAATAAGGTGTATGAAAAATGAACCAAGAGATTCAAGTTCTACCTCTGAGTCCGGAGTAGCCAAGTCAGCATTAGCATTTGGTTCGGAAGACTCAGTGGTCCTCTTCTTGGCAGGTTTTTTAATAACCTTGGTCTTGGGGCGAGGTGTCTTGGCGGGTTTATCCTGTGGTTTTTTCTTCCAGAACGGATCATCGCCCTGTCAAAGATGGACAAACTTTTGAGAGAGTATTTAAAAAGGAGCAAGCAAAAACAAAAAGTTGTGATTCTTACAGTTGGCGGTTTATTGGAGACGCAGAAAGGACTTAACCCAGTCTGGCTACAGACAGCTTCCGGTTCATTCAGTATTTTCTTGACAGACTCAGTAACTTCAGCCTCTGTTAGCTGAATATCAATATGTCGTTGAGGATCTGTCAAACTGCCTGTGTACTCACCCATTAAACCGGGGTGCCGGCTTAAGGGCAAAATGCTCCAGGTTATCCAGCAGCGAACAAAATCAACACCTGTTAAACCGTTCGCCATAAAGGCCCTGAGCTTTGACAGATGTGGTGCATAGTTGGACCTTTCCTTTGCAGTCAGTCTCCGAGGAAAGGGATGTGTGTTGCTAAGCCAGTGAGGACGGTAACCTGCTAGAGGATTTTCATCAGTTGGAGACGTATCTTTGCAATAAAACCAAGTCTGATTCCAGTCCTTGGGGTGGCTATGAAGCTTGTCGTGAGGGAAGCTAACATCTTTCCTCTTTTGAATAGCCATTCCACCAAGTTTAGTGTTGGGTCCGTCTGCAGACTCGGTACGACGGTTCAAATAGAAGAAATCCCTAAACAGTTCAACTGTGGGCTCCTCTTGAAGATATGCCTCACAAATACTTGGAAATTGCAAACATTGGACACAGAGTTTGGGCCAATGTCCTGAGGATGGAGTTGGAAGATAGAATTTTGATCCGGGCGGGCTAAAACCTCGGCTCAGGTGATCAACAAACACGACCACTTCTCCGTCCTTGGGCTCAGGAGGATTTTTTGGACCAGGGACCCTCCACTGGATAACTTCTTTTTTCGCTAAAGCGCCGGTTGCGACACAGCCCTCTAGTTGCTCTTCCGTAACCCGGGAAGGGACCTAGTTACAAGCATAAAATTGTTTGGCCATTTCAATGAAAAGCTGGAAAAAGATCAATGCCGGTTTAAGATTTATAATAGACAAGCATAAAGCGACGCAAGATTAGAAGCAGAAACAGAGGCATATGCACATTGTTAAACCGGAGTCTAACATTGGAGGAGTTACAAAGGTAAACGAACCGGCGGTTTAAGAGGGGACTAATGGTACCTGCCGGATTATCATTTCCTAAAGTTAAACCGCCTATATTGGTATGGAAGGTACAGATCTAAAAAGTCTAAGTAAGGGAAAACAAGTTTCACAGACTGATATGGTGATTCCAGATCCACAGCGTATCAGTAAATCAGAATGTATTTGGACCTAAAATACAGGTGCTTAAGCAGTTTATCAGATCCAGATGAGTTTTTTCTATACAAAGCAGATGATCTAAGGATGAAAAAGGGGATTGTAACTGCAACTGTAAGAAAATAGCAGATCAGAGGTCATCATTTGCGCTATGAAGAAGAACAGGGAAGAATAGCTTCAAGCCTCGAGGAACACCGAAACCCTAATGGTGGATCTAGAGCAAGGGAAAGGGAAACTTACTGATGTTGACGGAGCAGCGGAGGAGCACCGTGTTGCTCTGGTGCGTTCAGGTTGATGCAGCGGCCGTGGTTGAGGTCGAGGGCGGAGCTTGACGACGGCGGCCGCACGTGAGGGTTAGGTCGGAGGAAGGAGGAAGAAGAAGAAGCAAAGAGGCATAGGGGGAAATGAAAAGGACCCTTGGTCTGATTTATAAGGCGAAGGGATAAGTGACAGGCGTGAAAATCGAGGAGCCCAAAAGTTGGATATGTGACAGAGCTGTCGCCTCGATTGTCGGAGGCTCGTTAATGAAGGTGAGATATATGCAATTTTTAATAACAGGTGACGTCATGGCGGTTTATCATGATCCTGGAAGATGACGTCATGGCGGTTTATAATATTTATGCGAACGTGCTGAAGGCGGAATTTTTCTCAAGTGTTGAAGATTGACATGAACCAGTTCAAATCAATCTGGGGCTTAATGTTGGGGATATTACTACTGGGTATAAATCGGCCAGGAGAGGCCGGGTGATCCCCATAATGAGTTATTTATATTTGAAGCCCATGAAGACAAGGAGTGTGGCGCTTCACGAAGGCCCAGGGCCCAGAGGCGGGTTATGGCATGTAGACATAAACCGCCATATCATATGTAACTTGTGTTGTAAGATAAGAAAGGTAGAAACCGAGCCGGACACGTTTATGAGCCGGCCTCGGGATTCTGTAAACCGCTCTGCGTCAACCTGTGTACATAAAGGGACGACCCGGCGGCGGTTTAGGGACAACAAACAACAACTCGAGAGCCACGCATAGCGGATTCGCTCCCTGGTCATCGAAACCCTAGCAATTCCACAACAACTGGATTAGGCCTTTACCTTCATGGCAAGGCGCCGAACCAGTATAAAAACTCTCTGCGTCCTTTGTCCGCTTTAACCCCTTTAAACTAACCCGTCGTGATGGCTCCATGACTAAGTCCTTTCACTAGGACATCTGCCGTGACAAAACCACGACACTTGGTGTGCCGGACAGATATCCGGTATCGGCAATACGCCATACTTCGGCTCCGCCCACTTCAAATATTGACCCCTCATGATTGCGCGGGACAAGAAAGAACAACTTCCTCCACAGCTCAAAATAGGCCTCAATGCCTAGAAATAATTCGCATAAGGCAACATAACGTGCGATGTGTAGAATGGAGGCAGGGGTGAAGTTGTGCAGCTGGAGGCCATAATATTCCAGAAACCCTCGGAGGAACGGATGGATTGGAAATCCGACGCCTCTTAGCAGGTAGGGGACGAAACACACCCGCTCTCCCCCGGATGGATTGGGAAAGCCCTCTGCCTGAGTCTCACCATTGAAGGAAGCTAGCCCCTCTCGAACAGGGACTAGATCTGCAGGGGGAAGAAATCCCTGCATCTGCAGCTTCGCCAATTGACTGTGGGACACATAACACCTCTCCCACCCGCCTTTCTCTAGGCCGGAACGGGAGGAGGAGCTGGGAACGTTAGCCATGCTGGAATGGTTTCTCTTAGCAGTCTCCGGGGATTTTCTGTGCGTGGTGCCGAATGGATCTAGGATCTAATCTCTTTAAATAGGCGCTCTTCCCTGAATGGATGGGGTGTCATTCGCAAAAATGCCCTGACCTTCCACATTCGCCCGACACGTGGAAGACGAAGTATTTTAACGCGCAGAAGCCGAGGGGAGCGACATTGGATCAATGGCTGAATACATTACTTGGAGATCATTAATGGAGGAACCCGCCTTGCAATGCCTAAGACAATTTGTGTGCCGAACACCTCACTATTGAAGGCTGGTTCGGGGGCTACTGAGGGAGTCCTGGACTAAGGGGTCCTCGGGCATCCGGCCTGTTATCCATGGGCCGGACTGATGGGTTGTGAAGACGTGATGGCCGAAGACTGTACCCGTGTCCGGATTGGACTCTCCTTGGTGTGGAAGGCAAGATAGGCGACCAACTATGAAGATTCCTTCTTATGTAACCGACTCTATATAGCCCTAGATCCCTCCGGTGTCTATATAAACCGGAGGACGTAGTCCGGAAAAGATATAGTCATACAGGCTAGACTTCTAGGGTTTAGCCATTACGATCTCGTGGTAGATCAACTGTTGTAATACTCATATTCATCAAGATCAATCAAGCAGGAAGTAGGGTATTACCTCCATAGAGAGGGCCCGAACCTGGGTAAACATCGTGTCCCCTGTCTCCTATAACCATCGACCTTAGACGCACAGTTCAGGACCCCCTACCCGAGATCCGCCGGTTTTGACACCGACAGGGGGAACCGGAAGTTACCAAAGCAACCCTGACCTATTATGTAGATGAGGGCGGTATTGTAACTGTTGCTCTCCGTGCACCAAGAACAAAAGGGGAATTTCACATGCTAAAGACTAAGGTGGCGGAAATTATAGAAGGAGGCGGGAGATTTTGCCGCCCGCGGGATTGTTCGTATCCAGTTTCAGCTAATTTTGGACCGTGCTAGCTAGAATGTCATGCGAGACAGTGTACACGGGGCACGCGTCAGCAGTTAATAACTGGTGTGAAGTCCACCCCAAAAAAAAAGACAATAACTCGGGATGATGCACCGATAACTCGGACGTTCACACGGGCGCGGCCAATCTTACGGGTGTAGTGGCACGTTCACAAAAAAGGGATCAAACGCTCAGCCTATGTATTTCTCGTGTAAATAGATAATTTAGTGCAATTGGTTATTTGCTTTAAACATAACTAGCAGGGTGACCCGCGCATTTGCGCGGCTAGATTTGTGTGCTATTGTGTTAGTAGTCCATTTGGCAAACATTTAAAATGTCAGAGAAACATTGTATCCTAAATACACCATGAAAATACTAAGGTTATATGTTAGTTAGATACATGTTCCATATAGGTTATTTTTTTATTTAATCCATCACTACATTACCGTTGATTCACACTCAATATATAAGAATGATTGAGACACTGTTTGTATCTTGTATTAAATATTAGACTTAGTGGCAATCTTTTTTTCCGAAAAGGAGTTTGAACCCCCGACCTCTGCATCAAGCGGTGCAGACAACCATAGTGCCAATCTTTCTTAGTTGTATGAGCTGCTTGCGTAAGGATCATCATATGCCAAATTAAAATATTGCATCCTATATCTTAGCTCGTTGTATGATAAATTATAATGTTTCGAACTTCTTTTACTTTCATGCAGTTTAACAATCATTTGTGCAATGTGTTGCCTTAAGATATTTTCATATGCTCTGTTTTGAATTTGCAGTATAGTTTGGTCAGATATAGAAGTAATCATTGGCGTATAGTAATTGAAGATCTGTAAAACATTATCTATCACTCACTATTGACATAGTTTGTTCATTATTTTTGTCATAGCAATATTATCCTACCGATCGGAATCAACTTATTACCCTTGAGATGGAACTACCCGGAAAACATCGATCCAAATTTATATGGATATTGGTAAAACACACAAATTTATAATTAGATGCATTTTGATGAAAGATGAATTTCTAATTAAGATGACGCGCCACAAAAAAAAGAAGAAATTTTCTAATTAGGGTTGTTTAGTTGAAGAGATTATAGATAGAGAACGAAAGGAGATACTTAGATTTTCTGAAGGTTTTCCCAATAGATTAGAGTTCATGGTTTGTTTTGTTTCTTTGAAAAGTTGTCGAAACAAATGTTATCCTGTACAATCAAACTTTTTGTTTGACAGGATCCTGTGAAGCAAACTTAGATCCTCATTTTTTGGTCCATTCAACATTTGCTGCTCCAAATTAATTTTGGAATGATTAACTTTGACACGTCCTAGGCAACCACATTTTTGTCGCTTCAATCGACGTAATAATACATATTGAGAAAAAGATATATTTTTACTGTAGTAGTTTTTTAAATTTCATTAGTCAACAACATTATAATGTAAATGGACAAAATAGTTGTCTAGAACTTATAGCTCAAAAAGAAATATAGTATTGTGCATCGCTATATTTAGTTATGATTCATATTGCTTTCAGAAGTAATTCATGTGAATGTGATTAAGTTATGGTGAGGAAAAATTTAGGCATTTGTAATATATTCTTCGTAAATAGGATTTAATTTTCTTTCTGAGCAGCCACTTCTATAATACTCCGAGCCATGATAGTGCCAGATGTCGAGTTATAGTTGGTGGCGCAGTTTTTTAAATTTTATCAGTCAACACCTATATAGTTCGACTAAAAAATAGACATATATTCCCTATAGCTTAGCCACTCATGCAATTGTGCGCTGGTATTCAGCCCATGACTCCCATGCCTCTTTCAAAATTTATTCAAGTGTGTATGATTTTCCAGTCGATTATGGTGAGGAGTAGATATTGATGAGCCTTCCTATGAAATGTTTTTTAAATAATTATCTTGATGTCGTACAACTTTTTTGTCTGTTCTTATTGTGTGGCGTCGACGATATACTTCACTATGGTACGGAATGTTTGTTTTATAAAGTTTATTATTTAAATTTCAAATCTTCAAATTGTAAAGAATTTAAAACACAACTTTTCTTCGAACTCAAATCTCTAGTACTTTTTTTCCTCACTGCACCCAAAAAAGATGTATAAAAAATCATATAATTTTAAGTCAAATTTATCATTTTTTTCTATTCCTATTTTTTTGCGAGTTAAGATTCAACACAATTCGGCTTCCTGAACACGGACGTGTTTCTCGTCCTTTTATTTCTTGAGCAGTTTATCATTTTTTTTCTATTCCTATTTTTATTGCGAGTTAAGATTCAACACAATCCGGCTTCCTTACCACGGACGTGCTTCTCGTCCTTTTATTTTTTGAGAGGAACGGACTTGTTTTTTTAGAGAGGACGTGCTTTTTCTAAAGTCAGCGATGAATTGATGCCCGTGCCCAGTAGGACCGATAAAAAAGAGAGTTGCCGGCCCGCAACTGCTTTTGATTAGCACGTACTGCTTCAGGAGTCTTTACCATAGTTTTTTTTTAGATGGGCACTTACCATAGTTGACAATACCTTAGCCGTGACTGTTTTAGAACAAAGACTTGCACGTGACATGCTGAAATATTAGTACGTGACGCTATCTAGAATTTTTTTTAAGGGCATCCATCTAGACTTGTTTTTATATATTACCATATAGGTGTGCACGTGACGGTTCAATATGCTTATATGTAAACAATAGCATGTTACGTAATTTTCTTTAAATCTCAGCCGTTATTATTCCAATCAAATGGTGGAAATAATATTAGCATATGTGGACGGACGTGATGGCTCGTTTTACTTCTGTTTTATGTATATAATAGATAGATGCATTGACGTGTTAGTGTAGAGGCGCACACAAAGAAATGGATATTGTAGTCCGCTACTTAAAAGTGTTACCTCATATGATTACGTAGCCTCCATTTCATAAATTGCGTACCCGGCCCATTGAATTCATATATGAATATTATATATATTACTTCATAATAGAACCTTAAATCATCCAAACTAATGATTTTGAATGCAAGAGTAACAATGGTGCATGTACATGATAGCTACATTGGTTGTTTGAAGAAACATCACTGTAACTTTGGCATGCACAACTGAAATTTTTTATTTAAATAGAAAAAAATGTGTTATGTGAGTGTCCAATCTTTATAGCGTTGAATCGATATTGTACCTTTGGCCACGATCCGAAGTAGATATTGATTTATGTTCAAGCGATGCACGTCCACGATCGCTAGATAGTGATATGTGAATGAATTGTGCAATCTCTCTCACACGCATACATATCTCATTTCCCCGTGGGCATCGGAATCACACACGCGCACTTCGTGTATTTCTCTCCCTCCGTCAAGGTTAGAATTCGTCTTTCTAACCCGTCCTACAAGTCTCTCACACAGAAACACACACGCTCTCTCTGTCGAACACGCCCACCCCTTTAATTCCACCCTCCCACAGCCACTAATGTCTCAATGTATAATAATGTCTCTCACACATATGCCTAAGGTTAACTCGAGTTCCGGAACCATATGAATACATACAATGGGATTCCAGCAGAGCACCTTTTGTTTTGAGATTTCTCTCTCTCTCTCTCTCTCTCTCTCTCTCTCTCTCTCTCTCTATCTATCTATCTCTCTCTCTCCCTCTCTCTCTCTCTCACACACACACACACACACACACGCGCACACATTGTTTCTCGCTTCATTTTTTCCGGCACTTGCATGCACACAATTTTGTTTATCTTCGTGATGCTTTAAGTATGCCTCGCACAAATGCTATCAACCTATCCCTTAATATAGCTAGATATGTGTCACACAAACTCCTTCTCCCTACTAGCAAGATGGCCATGTGTTGCACCGAACATCAAGATGCATTTGTATGAGTAGTTTATCTTGTGGGAGAAAATGATGAACGAGGGAATGCCTTATTTGCAAATGCGGAGAGGGGTGTGGGTATCTTTTTGCAAAATTGCCATAGTTTCCTTCCTATCCGTCGGATATAAATCGGATGGCCTATATTGCATGATGGCAGGAACACCATCATCACCAACTCTGTTTTTTATAAGAGTAGGGATATGTAAGTGTCACTGCCCCCCCCCCCCCGACACACACACTCACACACACACACACACACACACACTTCCCATCACCGAAGGAGTAGGGTGACACCTCAATCTTGATACTAATCTATCGACTGGCTTCTCTCTCAAACACACACACATGCACACACACTACCCGACACCGAAGGAGTAGGGCGGTTCCTCGATCTTGAAAGTAATCTATCTACTCCTCTTTCAAACACATACACACATACACACACACTCGCTAGTTGTGCCTCTGTGCCTACAGCGCACACTCTCGATACGTCTTTCTCTCCCTCCCCCTCCCCCACCCCAACAATGATAGCAGAAGAGTGACAACTCGATCTGATCGTAATATGTCAATTGGTTTCTCTCTCGAACATTGTGTCGCTGTAGTGACGATGATGCTGAACCCAGTGTGCCTCGTTTTTACCGGCCTCATGTGATAGTTTTCACCCTGTTTTCTGTTAATTAACAATGCAACCTTTTCTTTGTTACTACTAGTGAATCTGAAATCATTCGGGGCAGACATAAAATGTATCACTTCAACCCAATTATCGCAGTAACTATTTTAAAAAAACTAGCTAGATGCCCGTGCGTTGCACGGAACATCAAGATGCATTTGTATGAGTAGTTTATCTTGTGAGAGAAAAGGATGAACGAGGGAAGGTCGTATTTGCGAATGTGGAGAGGGGTGTGGGTATATTTTTGCAAAATTGCCATAGTTTTCTTCCTGTCGGTTAGATATAAATCCGACGGCCTATATTGCAGGATGGCACGCACACCGTCATCACCAACTCTGTTTTCTACTCCCTCCATTCCTAAATATTTTTCTTTTTAGTGATTTCAACAAGTGACTACATATGGACCAAAATGAGTGAATCTACACTCTAAAATATTTCGACATACACATCCGTATGTGGTAGTCCATTTGAAATCTGAAAAAGACAAATATTTAGGAATGGATGGAGTATAAGAGTAGACATGGAGATATATCTCCAGCATGGTCTACAACAAAAATGTGCTGGACTGGTTAGCGCCGGATGCTCGCAACGCGATGACATGAGTTCGAATTATGTCTTTAACTTTAGATTTTTATATTATATATTACTTATTTAATATATACTTCTTTCGCTATTGTACTGACAGTGGAACCCACAGAGTACTTAGAATACAAGATTAAGGATGGACTTGTTTCTTTTTAACTTTGTGTACGAAGGTGTAGCCACCCTGCAAGTCACGTGTACACTGTACATGCAATTAACTTCTTATAGAGGGACAATCATACACGCAATTAACTCAAATGGATTGGATGTCACTCTATTATTTCCAGCATAAGAGCATCTCCAACGGCAGCCGGCAAATTTCCTCCCGCTTCCTTCCACGGAGGACGACATCAAACGCCAGCGGCATATATTTTCACAATTCTAACCAACCAGATGAAATTCGTGCAAACACGGACTGATTTCATATAAGCATGAAGGATTTCGTATAAAAAAGGCGGATCTTCATATAAACATGATGGATTTCATTACATTTACATGAACTAAGTGGTGCCAATCCGGCTCTCTTGGTATAATTAATACTTCCTCCGTCCGAAAATACTTGTCCTAGAAATGGATGTATCTAGACTTATTTTAGTTATAGATACATACAATTTATCTATTCTTAGAACAAAAAATTCCCGCCAGCTGGAGAGGGAGTACATAATCTAAATGGCCGCCTGCGGATCCCATTGTCTTCCTCATGTCCGGCAGACACTTTGCGGGGTCGACGAAGGTCCTCGGAAGAAACGAAGAAGCGAAGAAACCACCTGAATGCGCAGTCGTCGCCTCGGCGGTGGCCTTCATGGGACCCAAGTGTCGGCGGCCTCCCGTGTTCTACTTCTCCTCGATGATGGCGGCGGACACGGAGAAGCTGGCCACCGACTCGTCGCTCTGCACGCACCCGGCTTCTGTCTCTGCCTGCATGGTGCTGCCGCTGGCACGGGAGGCGCGCCCACAGACACGGGAGGCGCGGCACCGGAGACACTGGTGGCGCGGTACGACGCGGCAGCGACGATGCCCGTACCGGGGTGCTCTCTGTCGTGCCAGCGTAGAGCAACTCGCCACTCCACATCGAGCTGAACTGGAGCGGCGAGTTGCTGAACCACGCGCCTGCTTGGGGTGGCAACTGGCTCCGTCGGGGCAAGCGTGGTTGGTGAAGAAGCACCGAGCGGCCTCGCCCGTATCCGGAGGGCTCGGTGGGCCACCCTGCCGGGTAATATTGCGGAGAACGTCTCCTCGGAAGCCATCGAAAGAGTGGAGAAAATGGTGAAGGAGGATATGTTGGAGCGGCGAAGGGGTGCGATTCTTGCCCGCTGTCTGTCAGGCCTCGTGTAAATAGAGGGCGGACGGTAGGAGCTTGGCCGACGTCTGGCCTCGTTTAAACTGAGGGCGGACGGGAGGAGCTCGGCTGATGTTGCGTTTAATTCTGGCCCGCTCATGAACGGACGTGTGGCCAGAGTAGGTTTCTCGGTTTGCATGAGGGTTTAACAAAGGGGTTTGATGGGGGCGAGGAGGCGTGTTCAGCCGGGCATGTAGCGGGCGGCGCAGTACTATTCGATTTGACAGCGGGCGGCAAAGTTCCCGATACGGCTTTAATGCAGACGAGGGAGGGAGTAGCGGTTCCCGAAATGTTGAACGGCCAATGCATCCTCCTTCAATTAATGCATGAGGGAAATAATGGGAGGAGGACCGGGAAAAGAGGCTGCACGATGTGAATGCAACGCAGTTTGCCCTCATATAAAGGCGCCCCTCCATTCCAATACATCTACCAGATCATACGCACCTAAGCATTTGCCTACGCACCTACACTAAGCGCAAAAGAGCTCACTCCAAACCCATGGCGGCGATGCGCGCGAGCGGCCAGCGGCTGTGCCAGATGGTCCACGATGCCGGCCTGCGGCATGGCGCCGAGGATCGTCTCCAGACGGTGTTGGAGACCGGCTGGTGGATGGCCGCCGTCGACGCCAACTACGACTCTCAGTTGGACCAGATGATTGTTTCCACCACCAACAGGTTCAGCGTCCTCAAGAAGCTCGCGGACGACATCGCCGTACTCCTACAGCCCGCGCGCCCGGGCTCCTCATTGCCTGCCACCCTAATCGTCCTCCATGGTCGGAACCTCTTTCAAGCACTGGTGGCCCTGCGACTGCCCGCCGACGCCACGAAGAATGTCCACCTGAACGCCCTGCAAGAATTCGTCGACCTACTCATCCACGTGTACGAGCAAATCGTGTACATAGGTATCTACAAGGCCAGTGAGGACGCTATGGCATTGGTCTTCCTCAACCGGCAGGAAGCCTTGGATGCCTTTGCTGAGAAGCACCTCGACCTCGCCACAAAAGCCGCCGCTCCTTAGCTGCCGGTCGGTGGCCCTCCGCACTAAGTTGAGGAGGAGGAGTTCGTACGTTGATGGATGCATCTTTCTTCTTGCCTTCTGTAACCACCACTGCGATCGCATCATCATCGTGGCCTTAATTCTTATTGTGTTGTTGCATTTTCGTTCCAGTCAATACCGACCTGTGCGATCCCTTTGCTTAATTATATGCATCACTGTAACTAGTACTCCATCCGTCAATTTATAAATTGTGCTTACCTTTTCCATCAACTTCGTGCAACGCGCGGGCATCTTGCTAGAAACACTAGAACATGTCGGACTGCGTGTGACCAAACCAACGATGGGCCAACCTAGCTACTACGTACCCTGCTTATCTGGCGGAAATAGCCCTGCCCTAGCGTTTTCAATCATTATTTCTATCTATCGATCGTGCCAAGGAGCAGGACCAAAATATTACAATTTATACATGTTTCTCTACTCCTACTCCTATAAAAGACTCAGTTCGTGACGGTGGTGTGTCTGCCATCCGTCGTTTCTGACCATTAGATCTGCATCTAACGGCTGTGAGGTAAGTTGTGGCATTTTGGCAACAATAGCCCATTTCTCTGCTCCAATTTGCAGAAACCCCTTATTATCTTGAAAGCAACCACATCCCTCCCTCACCTCATCAAAACAGCCTGTGAAATATATTTTGAGTGAAAAGCACTCCCTCCGTTCCTAAATATTTGTCTTTCTAGAGATTTCAATAAGTGACTACATACGGAGCAAAATGAGTGAATCTACACTTCAAAATATGTCTATATAATCCGTATGTGATAGTCCATTTGAAATCTCTAAAAAGACAAATATTTAGGAACAGAGGGAGTAATATATTAGGAGTATATCAAAACAAGAGTGATTTCTTTCAAGTTTGTGAACAAGTACTACTATTCTACTACTCTGGATCCGTCGCAACGCACGGGCACATTGCTAGTAAATGGAAAAGGCCTGTCGCGTTCGCGTCGCACTCCCCCCCCCCCCCACACGCTCGAGAATCGGGAGTACTCCACGGCCCGTCCGGCACGACACATAGCTTAGGGAAGGCGTGTTGCCTAGCATTTTCAATTTCATGTGGGACCGCCGTTGAGCAAACCGACTATTGGCAAACCGCACCCCGCCCACCGCCGGGTTGGAAAACAGAAACGAGGGGAAGATCTAGCTGTAGCATGGAAGCCAAGAAATTTGGTGTCAAATGGGGCTCGTCGATAGAGTAGGAGCATTTCGTACTACTCTACTCCTACTAGTACCAAGTTTGTACTACACAACTAGTACTACCACTATACAACTAGTAGGTACGTGCGCGACACAGCATCGTAGGAACAAAAAACGGGAAGATCTAGTTTTGGGTGATTTATCTTTTTTTTCAGTCAACATAGTATGAATAATATGATGTGGGGGTACCCATGAAGCTTATGTGGCTTGGTTGCATGGCTACGAAAGTTAGAGAAAAATAATTAGATAATGTGTTTAGAGTGCACTCCACTAAACAAATATACTTTGGATCCATTGAAATGGGCCGGCACATCTATATCTATACCCCCTAAATAGTGTGTGAATAACTTTGAAAGTTGGTCGTTGGATGAAGCCAATCCGACGGTACAAAGATGGCAAATCCGAGCACTATTGGCCGTTGGATATCATCTACATTCCACCAGATTCTGCCACATGTAGAATCTAGAAGACTCCATGGTTGAACTTCATTCATGACTAACTTTGCCACAACTAAGCTTAGGCAAAGTGTGTCTGCCACAAAAAATATTGCTAACAAAATGGCCACCACAAGTGTGGCAAGATTTGGCAAGAAGTTGAGTCTATGACATGTGGACCATGTAGCTAGAAAAGTGTGCCAAGCCACAAGTGTAGCAATGAACCAAACACATGCCTGGTGTGTTTGATAGGGTGTATGAAGGGTGCATGATCCCAAGAGTTCCCTTCTCGACCCACTTTTGGGTGTTTGGTAGAGTGTATGGAGGGTGCATGAGTCCACACTAGATTAGCACAAATACACTAGAAGCATGCATGAAGAGAGCATACATGAAGAGGGGTGTTGAGTTGAGCATGCATGAAGAGGGAACAACTATGCTGAGACGAGAACGCAACCAAACACACTTGTGGCACGCCTAAGCTTAGGCGTGGCAAACTTAGGCTGCAAACCAAATCATAACTTTGAAAGTTGGTCGTTGGATGAAGCCGATCCGACGGTACAAAGATGGCAAATCCGAGCACTACTAGCCGTTGGATATCATCTACATTCCACCAGATTTTGCCACATCTAGAATCTAGAAGACTCCACATGTAGAAGCATAATGCACAAACCACCAGAATCTCATGCGTGCAATGCACGTGTACCTTACTAGTAGTTGGTAGTAGTAAGAAACAAATTCCGGGTTTGGCACGAGCTCGTACTGTGGGAGCACCACAAGGCCTGCCGCAGGAGTCACATTTCCCTCTCGGGGCCCACGGGACCGAACATCAGTGGTTTAGTGCCCGGCCTATGAGTCAATGACATGCAGAACTTAAATGCGGCTGGCCCACATGTCATTCTCATGGTGGTGGTGTGGTTCGCGACTCACTCGTTCGAGATGAACCGGCCGGTGGTGGCGTGGCCGTGGCGAGGGTGCCACAGCTGGGCGTCAGGGCGTTACGAGGCGTAGATGGCCACACCGGCGGGTACTACCTGTAGTCCAAGAGTACTCCAGCTGAGGGTTGATTCCGGGGACGAAATGTGTCACAGCCGCTGGATGAAAATTCGATGGTGCGGGAGTACGGATCGGAGCACAGCAGCGGAGCAGGCAAACCGCGTCCAATCGGGTGTGGCCGTGGTAGAAAGTTGATGGTCGCCGCAGTTCAGCTAGCCCGCATGTCATACACACAAAGACAGAGGAGCGGTGGGGCCGAGAGGGATGAGGCGCATGTCGGGGGGATGAGGATCCCCTGACGTGAACAATCCTACCATTATATCACTGACATGTGGGACCCGCAAGTGTGGGTCCCACCAGTCAGCGAAGGAAAGGCAGGGTAAGGCAATGATAGCCACGTCAGAGGATCCATGTCCATGTCGGGGGACGTCGTGCTTGTAGGTAGGGTTGGAGCGGCGTCGTGGGAATCGCGTGTGGGTGTGGCAGTGGTAGAAACAAGAAACGTGATGGTGGTCGTGGTTCAACTTCCATGGACAAGCTGTCATGTCTGCTGACACCTGTATATCAAAACTAGAGTGTTTATATTTCAAGCACGTGAACAAGGATTATTCTACTACTTTGGATCCATTGCAACGCACGGGCCAGCACATTGGTAGTAGTAGTGTCTATCTCTATCTCTAGAGGTCTTCCCTCGTTCATCCTTTTCTCTCACAAGATAAACTACTCATACAAATGCATCTTGATGTTCCGTGAAACGCACGAGGTTGTTTCCTTGGGGGTCTCTCCAGCGCGGCGTGGCCGTAGTTACAAGTTGACGCCCCTTGAGATGCCGACGTTGAGGGGCACTCGGATTTCCTCCGATGAGCAGGTAAGATGAGTTTGATCACGTAGTAAATGCATTCTAAAGACTACTTCCGTGTCCATTTCCTAATTCTCCCCCTGCCCACTGTTTCACAGGTTAGGCTTGGTGCGAGTGGAGATTGGCTTGCATATGTACGGGAGGGTACCAACATCAATCTGCACAACATTTACAGCGGTGACACCGTTCCCGTAGAACCTTCGTCCAACATTGGGATCATCCATGCAACTGGACACCGCATGAATTGGTACGATAGAACCACTGGGAGACTGAATAAGATAACACGAACCTTGCACATGGCGGTAAAAGGTGGACCATGCTGTCTGCGGCCGATTTGTTGCCGTACGAGTAGGAAGACGCTGTGCTCCTTTCTAACCGCATCTTCGCGGTGACAAACCAGGGGACTTGTTTCGTATGGGACACATCCTACGATATACTCCCTCTCTCCCAGTTTATTTGTTTTGAATCTTTTCATTTTATAAGTTTCAAATTCAAATTTAGAGGGGCAGTGGGGCCGAGAGGGGTGAGCCGCAGGTCGGGGGACGTGTGGTGTCATGGGTTCGTGCGGCGTCGTGGAAATCGCATGTGACTGTGGTAGAAACTTGATGCTCGCTGCATTTAAGGTGGCCCACATGTCATGCACACAAAGGCAGAGGAGCTATTTGTTTTGAATCTTTTCGTTTTATAAGTTTCAAATTCAAATTTAGAGGGGCAGTGGGGCCGAGAGGGGTGAGCCGCAGGTCGGGGGACGTGTGGTGTCATGGGTTCGTGCGGCGTCATGGGAATCGCGTGTGACTGTGGTAGAAACTTGATGTTCGCTGCATATAAGGTGGCCCACATGTCATGCACACAAAGGCAGAGGAGCTATGCGGCCGAGAGGGGTGAGGCGCACGTCGGGGGACGTGTTGCCGTGGGTTGGAGCGGCGTCGTGGGAATCGCGAGTGGCAGTGGACGAAACGTGATGGTCGCCGTAGTTGAACTTCCATGGACAAGCTGTCATGTCTACGGACACATGCATTGCATACCGATCACTGGAAGGAGTAGTAGAGAAAGCTAGGCGGATAAATAGTTCCTTATAGTCAAGCAGACCCACGCTACTACTTGTTCCAAAGACATGCACACCATCGAAATAGTCCATCTATATCAATATACATAGAGAGGGAATATTTTTTTTACAAGAGAGGAAATAGTTCATCCATCCATAATGCCCTGCTGCTGGTGGAACATCTTCTTCTTCTTCTTCTTCTTCTTCTTCTTCTTCTGCTTCTTCTTCTTCTTCTTCTTCTTCTTCTTCTTGTTCTCATTTTCTGTGGGAGACGGCTTCGCAACAAGCTCTCTAGACCTTGCAGCTATCTCGAAACTCACACGGGCAGCATATTTTATCCGCTCATACGTCAAGGGATAATTCTCCCATCCAGACGACCTTAGTGCCAGCGTCTCGTCACCCTTCTGAAGATTTGTTCCTAGCAGAAAATTTGCTACGTCGAATAGGGATGGTGTCGGTTTATCACAATCTTCTACAGGAATTTTATTTTGGTTTGTAGGACAGCGATGCTTTTCAAATCAAGGTTATACGGCTCCAACTTCTGTTTGTCCCCTGCGATGGCTGCCCCACAGAAGTATATGTCCTCCCGAGACAAGAAATCATGAAGCTCACCTGGTATGGAGGGCGCGTGTATGATGTGGTACACCAATCTTCGACAAACAGCTGAAGGACAGCGGCGCGTTGGATCTTCCCAGTGGCACGCTCCGTGTACTCTGCGTCGAGACCGATGACATTCATCTCCACCTTTTGGAGGGAGTTGGATACATTGTTGATCCACTTCCGAACAACCCTTGGGTGGTCGGTGACTATGGCAACTATGCTCAACGAGGACATGTTGGACGCTAAAAACCTGCATCTCGATCTCTTTCGCCATTTGGAACCGCTGGACCGGAGGGCTATGGTTTGGAGAATTAGGATTAGATGGCTAGTCTAACTGAAGAAGATGATAATTTATAGGGGCTTCGGAATTACTCCAGGAGGATGTGAAGAGGCTAAAACAATGTGAATGCAGTGTGGTTTGGATGCAAATGAAGATCATGGAGTAGTGAAAAAGCCAAGGAAAATCGGTTCCCGATGGAGAAGTAAATGGGAGAAGTTATGCGTATGCATGAGGAGAGCTGCGATGGTTTGACTGCTGCATGCAATGGATTGGACGGGCACTTCGGTTGCCTTTTCTCTCTCCCACACGCACAGAATGGCCCACTTGCATGCTGCAGTTTATTGGCTGGAGTCTGGCTGCAGCTGCTCAAGCGTACGCTAATTAATGTTGTGAATGCGGGGCATGGAGGGAAATGGGCGCATGCAAAAGGGTATATACGCAGACTAATTAGAGAAATACTGAAAAAAGTTATGCACAGACAAAAGAGGACCGGAGGGAGTACTACTCATGTTCCTACTACGGTTAAGGAATATGCGGTTATCCTCAAAAAAGAAAAGTCCTTCTTCGCGCTTCCGCATGCACGAGAATTTGGTTCTGCTCGCAATATGGATGATAGCTGGAGGATGAAGTGAACCCAGAGGCATGCTAGCACCGGAGTGTACTCATGTTCCTACTACTCCTACTAGTAGTAGTAGTACAACTGTGGTACACTTGAAGGTCAAAATACTATTATTCATCCGGTCCTCAGAGTGAAGTGACAAGACCCTGCGCCCGAGGTGACACCAGTCCAGGCGGCGTGTCCGGGTTACCAAAGTCAGCCTCACCTTGTGCACTGTGGAGTCACTGTCACCGCTGCTGTATAGCATGCCTCACCTCGTCTCCCTCTCCCCTAGCACCACTCCATCTCTATCTCCGTCTCTCCGGAGATACTGAGGTCACTCTTCATTATCTCACTGTGCCCCCGCATACCCTCGCCTCGCTCGCCTCCCCCAGTACCACTATTCCCTCGCTAGCCGCTCCAGCACCGACAGCCTTCTCCCCCGTAAATCTAGCCCCCAAAACGCCACCTTCCAAACTCCACCATGGCCGAACGCGAACCGCGTAGGATCCATATGAGCCGCGATTGGAGCAATCTCCCCAGTGACGTCCTAGACCTCTGTTGTTCATGTATGGATATGTTGAGCGCCCTGCGGCTGGCTGCATGCTCCAGGGGCATGCACACGGCCATCATCGAAGCGAGGCCAAAGCTTTTCAAGACACCCTGCTTGCTGTTATCTGGTCTTGCGAGATTGGCTCACCATGATACGGAGGCATACATGATGCCCCTCGACTTCAATCCGATCTCCATTAGCTGAAACTTCTTTGCAGGTATGTAGTGGGTCGCCGTACATCATTTCCCTCGACTTCGATCTGATCACCATCACCCGAAACATCTTGGCAGGTATGTACTGGGTCGGCATTAACTCCCACTGGATGGGTGCCTTCAGAGAAGACGGTAAAAAGTTGGTGCTCGTGAACTTCCAGACCTCCCATGAGATTATCCTTCCTCCGTTGGATTATATAGATTTTACCATCGCAGTCCTAGTCACCTAGATTACCACGTCACTTGGACGGACCTTGTTTTGCAGAAGATTGTATTTTGCCAAGTGCCCACACGACATGCGAATTACGCAGACTTCAAGCTAATTGCCTTGTTCGACCGCGGACTCGCCTATCTTTACGCCGGTTCCTTCTTTAGTTGGAGACAACTCAGCTCGAAGTGGATCATCGTCAAAGCTGATACACACTTCTGTGATGCTATTGAACACAATGGAATCATCTATGCGATCGTCAAAGTAGATGGCACCACGTATTGCTGGGACGGCGCGTGTAAGTTGTTTCCGTCTCATGTTAATGATGACGCCATGACACTGTTTGAACTTTTTGTGATGATTG
The DNA here is from genome assembly GCF_002575655.3 of Aegilops tauschii subsp. strangulata. Taxonomy (NCBI): domain Eukaryota; kingdom Viridiplantae; phylum Streptophyta; class Magnoliopsida; order Poales; family Poaceae; genus Aegilops; species Aegilops tauschii. The sequence goes on along the minus strand of NC_053041.3, from coordinate 64,697,284 downwards.
GCATATCCCTGTTTGAGCAGAATTTGAGTATAACTATGGCAATGTATTAGAGACGCCGTAAATCAGCTATATTTCGAATGAGTTAATTCATGTGATTGTGATGATGTCATTACAGCCAATTTGTACCCCTGAATAATCAAATGGTTAGGAATATATGGATATTCTCCTTATTTTACAGTAATCTATATACTAGTACTAAATATGAGTGTGTATCAAATGTCATGTTAGTTTCCTCATTTTCAAGATGTAGAAACATGCACCACACTGTTGGTTTCATCTAACCATACATTAGGGAAGTAAATGTGCATATGGAGAACGCTATATTTGGAAGTAGTGAAATCCTGTAATGCTTACCATGTGTACATACTTATATTTGCCCTTCAGCAATCAATGGCTAGAATAATATCCTCACAAAAAATTTGCCCACAGAACACGAGTATATAAGAATGCATGGTCTGTTAGTTACCTTGAAGAATTTGTTTGTGAGGATAGAACATGATTACATAACATGCATGACATGGTAGTTTCCTGTGAAGAATTGATTTCGAGATAACATGAGTATAACCATGCATGGCACTTCTATATTATCGAACCCAGTATACATTTCCCTGTATTTTCCTCCCAGTTCCAACAGGGACATATCAATGTTGTTCCTTGCATTATCCTACACATACTCTGAGCAATGCTGATCTTACATTAACAATGCCTGTCCGTTTTGATATGATGCAGTGTCCCTACAGTTATTGCCCTTTGTAATCACACCACCTTTGCCAAAAACAGGGAAGCATAACTGGTTCCTCGCTCGACCAGACGACGGCAAAAGACTAATGATCATTCGGACACATGAGCCAGAAAAGTTATATTGCAAAAACCCCACAGTATACAAGCACCATGAAATACGTGAGTATCCGGACAGTGGCTGTTACGTCTATGAGTAGGATACCAGCTTATTGGGGCCTTCAGGATTTTTTAGTTGGAGGCGATTAAACAGCCTTGGTTCACACTCTCTGTTTCTCGGACTCAATTATCCGATTAACCAGGAGATCACCGTTGGCAAGGACCTTGATGGCAGAGAGGCTCTGTTTGCCATGGAAAACTGTGTCTACACGGCGAGCCCTAGGAGTTCGGGAGCAAACTCACCTGATTGTCAATGATACAGCCTGCAGCCAAAAGAAGGTGAGAATGACAAAGGCATCCGGATTAACTTGGATCCTTGGATGTCTCAATTACGATAGGCAGTGATGTGGTTCAAGCCTTCAGGTTGATAGGTAATTGGGCTGTTGCATCGAAAGGGTGGAGTACTGGTGTCTCCGGATCATTGGTCGCTGAGGCGGGGCTGCAAATTATGATGGTGTTGGATCATCTCTTCGACTGACTTTGTTGTCTTTGCCGCTTATTCTGGATGGGTAGTTCTTTCTTTTGTTGTGCATATTCCTTGTCATTTGGTCATCCTCGTCTATGTCACTCTTATTATGTAATAGTTGCCTCTGTTTAGAATGTCATTCCTGTCTGGATCACGAGAGTCTGAGCGCTGCAGATGGGTGCGTTTTGGTGGTGTAGCAAGGCTTCTTATGAACTATCATGTCTTGTTGTTTATGTCAGTAGTAGTCACTAGTCAGTGTTTGAATGTTGTATATATCGTTGTTTCGAACTGTTTATTGTCTCGAACTACTGGTGGGCTAAATGAGGGCATCACCATTCTGCAGTGTTTAGAGTGTATCTCCTTTTTTCAAGTTATATAATTTGAGCTCAGTGTCTTTTCGATGATGTACACTTGTTTGGGCCAGTGAGGTGTCGTTGAATATGGGCCGAGTAGTAACGCAATGCCAAACAGGTCAATTATGACTCTCAGGCCGGGCTCTCAAAAGATCCTAAAAAAAAGGCCGGGCTCTCCAAAAAAGAAAGAATAAGGACTCTTAGGCCGACATGTGGGCGCTGATGAGGACATAGACCTAGGGTAGGGTGATAGGCCTGACCTATACGTACTACCTAAGGTCCTTGTCCTAGAAGCAAAGAAGTTCAAGAGGAAATAGAGAGGGCTCAAAAAAGGTGTCGAGTGCAATCCACTCGACCTACCATTCACTCGGAGATATCTCCTTATTTAGGTCACTCGACCACTCAACCACTCGACGTGCAGAAGACCTAAAGCCACTTTGCGCAGCAACGGTCGGACGTTTACTCATAGACTTAATGATCATTTATATCGCTTTATTATTGACGTTACCTGTAACGCTCTCACTTTATGTACATTGAATCCTGTGTAACGGAGGGGAGCTGGGGTCCTGGCACACTCGATATAAGCCACCACCCTCCTCTGAGAGAAAGGTTTGCACCCCCTGTAACACACACACGCATATAATCCAGTCGACCGCCTCCGGGCTCCAAGACGTAGGGCTGTTACTTCCTCCGAGAAGGGCCTGAACTCGTAAAACTCTTGCGTACAACTTCTCCATAGCTAAGATCTTGCCTCTACATCCCTACCCCCCATTCTACTGTCATACTTAGAACCACGACAGTTGCCGTGCACCGTGGGGCTGGTGTCTTAGCGACTTGTTGGAGAAGTTCGAATTTTCCGATCCCCATCAGCATGGTTTCAGGCGGAGGATTGGCCGAGGGCCGCGAGAACCGTTTCGGCGCGCTCGTGTTCGTCGCCGACGACTCCGCTTGGCTCCAAGAAGCTCCACTCGACGTTGAGGCGCTCCCCGTCCGCGGGGCAACGCACTTTCGCGCGTGCGTCCGCAGCGTCCTCCTGCGGCAGCCGTCGACTCAGTATCGGTCGGCTCCGGTGGTGTCTTCGCTCCCTGCTGCCCGCCGGCACAAGCGTTCCGGTCGGTCGAGGCTCCAGCGGTGGGTGAGGGACGCGGTGGCTCGCTAATCGGCCACCCCCCCAAGACGCGGCAATCGAGCCCGACGAAACTCTCTACGGCCTGTTCGACTGGCTCCGTTGAGACTGCATACGAGTGCGACAGCAGTGACCCCGCGGCGGAAGTCCTAATGGTCAACGGACCGCGCAGTCCTCCTGGCTTCCCCCGCGAGGATGGTGGCGACGGCGGAGGCGATCCGTCGCGTGCCCAGGAGGAGTACCGCCCCGAGCCCCTCTCTTCGCAGCAGAGGGAAGAGCTTCGCCGCCGCAACATGGATGCACTTCACACTCCTATCGTTGGAGAAACCCCCGAGGCCCGGGCCTTGGAGGAGGTGTGCCTAGCCAACCTGGCTGAGCGCACTCGACTGGAGAATCTCCAGCATGCACTCGACGAGCGTGCTTGGCAGCGGATTCCTGAGTCCAGTCGACGACAACTTTTTCTGCCTCCTACTCAGGTATACCGAACTCCGATTCAGAATCTCACAGCTGTAGCCCAAATAGCAGAGTCGATCCAGCCCTCCCAGTCAGAAGTTGGCAGAGGTTTGATGCAGATCAGGGCTTTACTCCGGGCAGCAGGAGAACAAAACACAACAGTATCTCAGTCGCGGAATAGGATCCATAGCAGATCCGTAGGTAGCAGACACAGTCCAGTTGGCTCACAGTCCAAGATCGCCCCCGAGGCGTGAGGGACGTGGAGACCGACGAGATCTGTACAGAAACCGTGAGTAGTTTGATCACCGACTCGACCACGATGATCGTCGCCGAGTGCCCACGCCTCCCCCAAGGAGTGGGTCATATGCACCTCGGCAACACGATGACAGGCGCCCTCACAGTGGTGGGCGAAGGATTCCAGTCGACCCCCAGGAGCCAGGCTTTGACACGAGATCCATTCTCGTTCAAGGTTTGGTTGACAGGAATAGAGCACACAGAGGTGGCCACGAGAGAGATTACCCGACCGGCGGCAGGGTGCATGTTTCGGGTCCCGAGTATTTCAGCAGAGCCATCAGAGCAGCAGTGATTCCTCCCAATTTCAGGTTGGCGACTCGAGTCAGCAAATTCACTGGTGAGTCCAAGCCTGACACTTGGCTGGGGGATTACCGAGTGGCTGTGCAGATTGGTGGTGGCAATGATGAAGTGGCCATGAAGCACCTGCCTCTGATGTTAGAGGGTTCGGCCAGAGCATGGTTGAATCAGTTAGCACCTGGCAGTATTTACAATTGGGAAGAGCTTGCCTGAGTGTTTGTCAGAATATTTGAGGGTACATGCAAACGACCAGCGGGGCTAACTGAGCTACAGTCTTGTGTGCAGAAGTCGAATGAAACTTTGAGAGATTATATCCAGAGGTGGATCACGTTGCACCACACGGTGGAGAATGTGTCTGATCACCAAGCAGTTTGTGCCTTCAAGGAAGGCCTCAAGTATCGAGAATTGAATTTGAAGTTCGGTCGGACCGGAGATATGTCTCTGAGTCGAATGATGGAAATTGCCACCAAGTATGCTAATGGTGAAGAGGAGGATCGGCTCCGGAGTGGCAAGCACAAAACAGTCACCCACGAAACCGGGGGAGGTAACTCAAGTCGGAAGCAGAAGCGCAAAGCCGAGCCAGCTGCTCCTGGAGAAACCTTAGCCGTAACTCAAGGAAAGTTCAAGGGGAAGCCCAAAGGGCCATGGAACCCCAAGAAAGTAAAAGATCAAGATGGAAATGATGTGTTGGATTCACCATGCCACATTCACATCAAAAAAGATGAGGAGGGTAATCTCATTTACCCGAAACACACCACTCGGCAATGTCGGCTCCTAATCCAGTAGTTCCGAGAGAAACAGCCCAAAGAAAAGGAGAAAGAATCGGACAAAGTTGAGGATAAAGAAGAGGACGATGATGGTTACCCCCACGTCAATTCCACTCTGATGATTTTTGCTGATGTTGAGAGCAAGAGTCGACTGAAAGTCATCAACAGAGAAGTGAACATGGTCGCTCCGGCGATGCCCAGTTATTTGAAGTGGTCCCAGACTGCCATTACATTCGACCAGTCTGATCACCCGACACACATAGCCACCCCTGGGAGGCAAGCATTGGTGGTCGACCCAGTCGTCGAAGGCACTCGGTTGACTAAGGTTCTGATGGATGGTGGCAGTGGCCTGAATATACTGTATGCGGAGACCTTGAAAGGGATGGGCCTTCCGATGTCCAGACTCAGTGAAAGCAATATGAGTTTCCATGGGGTTATTCCTGGCAAGAAGGCTAAGTCACTCGGCCAGATCGCCCTCGATGTGGTTTTCGGTGATTCCAAGAATTACCGCAAAGAAAGGTTGACGTTTGAAGTCGTCGATTTCCAGACTGCTTATCATGCTATTCTGGGCAGGCCGGCTTATGCATGTTTCATGGCTCGACCATGTTACGTTTACCTTAAATTGAAGATGCCTGGTCCTAAAGGAGTGATTACCATCACTGGCAATCGGAAGAAGGCAGAAGAGTGCTTCCAGAAGGGCTCGAAGATCGCCGATGCACAAATGGCAGTTGTGGAATTACAGGAGTATCGAAAAAATGCAGATCCGAGTGATTTGTTGCGAGCTAAGAAGCCTCCCACGGATTCAGCATTTCAGTCGTCTGGTGAAACGAAGCCGATTCATATTCACCCGACCATCCCAATGCTGCTCCGACTCACATCTCGACAACACTCGACTCCAAATAGGAAGAAGCGCTCATCCAGTTCCTCCATGAGAACTGGGACATCTTTGCCTGGAAACCTTCTGACATGCCAGGTGTTCCCAGGGGGCTGGCTGAGCACCGTTTGCAAGTCGACCCAAAAGTGAAACCGGTCAAAGAACATCTTCGACGGTCCGCCGTGCAGAAGAGAAAATTAATCGGTGAAGAAGTGGCTCGACTCTTAGAAGCTGAGTTTATCCGAGAGATTTACCACTCCGAGTGGTTAGCCAATGTTGTCATGGTCCCCAAGAAGGACGACTCACTTCGCATGTGCATTGACTTCAAACATATCAATCGGGCCTGCCCGAAAGATCACTTTCCTCTCCCCCGCATCGATCAAATTGTCGACTCGACTGCAAGGTGTGAGCGCTTGTCCTTTTTGGATGCTTATTCCGGGTATCATCAGATTCGACTGTATGGACCCGATGAGATAAAAACAGCTTTCATCACTCCATTCGGGTGCTTCTGTTATGTCACCATGCCATTCGATCTGAAGAATTCTAGAGACACATTCATGAGGATGATTCAGAAGTGTTTACTCACTTAAATCAGTCGGAATGTGGAAGAATACATGGATGACATTGTGGTCAAGTCACGTAAAGGTTCCGACCAGTTGGCTGACCTTGCTGAAACTTTTGCCAACCTCAGAAGGTATGATATCAAGCTTAATCCATCAAAGTGCACATTCGGAGTTCCGGGCGGAAAATTACTCGGTTTCCTCGTTTCCGAATGAGGGATCGATGCTAACCCAGAGAAAGTTGGTGCCATTCTCCGAATGAAGCGCCCTGTGCATGTGCACGATGTCCAGAAGTTTACAGGTTGTTTGGCCGCCTTTAGTCGATTCATTTCTCGCCTCGGTGAAAAGGCATTGCCTCTTTACCGACTAATGAAGAAGTCTGATAAGTTCGAGTGGACTCCTGAAGCTGATGCAGCATTTGCAGAGCTCAAAGCCCTGCTTTCCACCTAGCCGGTGCTTGCTGCCCCAATCAGCAAAGAGCCATTACTGCTTTACATTGCAGCCACTGGACAAGTTGTCAGTACAGTACTTACGGTCGAACGGGAAGAGGAAGGAAAAGCCTATAAAGTTCAGCGCCCAGTATATTATGTTTCTAAAGTTTTGACCCCATCAAAGCAAAGATATCCACATTATCAGAAGCTTGTTTATGGGATTTATATGACCACGAAGAAGGTTGCACATTATTTCTCTGACCACTCCATTACAGTCGTCAGCGACGCTCCATTATCAGTGATTCTGAACAACAGAGATGCAACTGGTCGAGTGGTAAAGTGGGCGATTGAACTCCTTCCCTTGGATATTAAGTTTGAGGCAAAGAAAGCTATCAAGTCCCAGGCAATAGCAGATTTCCTCGCCGAGTGGATCGAAGAGCAAGTGCCGACTCAAATCCACTCGGAGCACTGGACCATGTTCTTTGATGGTTCCAAGATGCTGAATGGTTCCGGTGCTGGGGTGTACTGGTATCCCCCCGAGGAGACAAGCTCAGATATGTTCTCTAGATTCACTTTGATTCCTCCAATAACGAAGCGGAATATGAAGCACTTTTGTATGGGTTACGTATGTCCATCTCACTCGGCGTCCGTCGCCTCATGGTCTATGGCGACTAAGATTTGGTAGTCAATCAAGTGATGAAGGAGTGGGACGTCAGAAGCCCAGCTATGACTGGTTATTGCAATGCGGTGAGGAAGTTGGAAAAAAAGTATGAGGGGTTAGAGCTCCATCATATACCCCGAATGAAAAATCAAGGAGCCGATGATTTGGCAAAGATAGGTTCCAAGAGAGAAGCCATTCCCAGCAACATGTTTTTAGAACACATTCATACACCTTCAGTTCAAGAAGATCCTTTCACTGAAAAGCCCCCGCAGCCTAAGAGTGCCACAGATCTGACTGAAGTCAAAGTCCCAGCCGTGGTCGACCTGATCATGGAGGTTTTGGTCATCACTCCCGACTGGACAGTGCCATACATTGCGTATATCCTTAGCAAGGAACTCCCAGAGGATGAAGAAGAGGCTCGACAGATCGTCCGTCGATCCAAAGCCTTCACTGTGATAAAAGGACATCTGTTCAGGGAAAGCGTAACTGGAGTCAGCCAGAAATGCATAACATCAGAAGAAAGTCGAATGATCCTCAACGACATCCACTCGGGGACCTGTGGTCACCATGCGTCCTCTCGGACCATTGTGGCCAAAGCATACCGAGCTAGATTTTATTGGCACGAGCAAATGAAATGACGAAAGATATAGTCGACAAATGTGAAGGATGCCAATTTTACTCCAATATGTCCCACAAGCCTGCGTCAGCCCTGAAGACTATTCCACTCGTCTGGCCCTTTGCTGTTTGGGGATTGGATATGGTTGGACCCCTGAGGACTGGTAGGAACGACTTCACTCATGTGCTTGTAGCAGTCGACAAGTTTACCATATGGATTGAAGCCAAGCCTATCAAGAATCTCGAGGCCAGTACTGCCGTCAGTTTCATCCGAGAATTGACATTCAGATATGGAGTTCCGCATAGCATCATCACTCACAATGGGTCGAACTTTGATTCTGATGAATTCAGAGCCTTCTGTGCTTCCCAAGGCACAGGAGTCGACTATGCTTCAGTCGCCCACCCGCAGTCGAATAGACAAGCAGAAAGAGCAAATGGCTTGATCTCAAAGGACTGAAACCCCGTCTAATGCGTGATCTCAAGCACGCAGCAGGCGCCTGGGTCGATGAACTTCCATCATTTCTTTGGGGATTGAGGACAACTCCCAATCGGTCGACTGGCCGAACTCCGTTCTTTTTGGTTTATGGAGTTGAAGCTGTTCTACTGAGTGACTTGCTTCACAATGCACCCTGAGTCGAGCTCTTCTCTAAAGATGAAGCAGAACAGGCCCGGCAGCACGCAGTCGATCTCCTAGAGGAGGAAAGAGAAATGGCCTTAATCCGGTCGACCATTTATCAGCAAGACTTGCGTCGAATCCACGCCAGAAACGTGAGGGGCCGAGCCTTTCAAGAGGGAGACTTGGTTCTTCGAGTGGATCAGCAGAAACCACACAAGCTCGCCCCTGCTTGGGAAGGTCCCTTCATTGTCACCAGAGTTCTATACAATGGAGCATACCATCTTTACAATGTCGAGCATCAGAAAGACGAGCCACGGGCTTGGAACGCGGAGCTGCTCCGCCCCTTTTATACTTGAGTACTCATTCGTATTGATGTAATAAGAAATACCTTTGTAGTTTGTTTATGAAAGACAAGAGCTTTACAGTCTTCCTTAATGGTTGTTGTTACTGTTGTTTGCGTCTGAAATCCCCCAGTGGGTGACTTTGCCGTGAATCCGTTTCGCCTATGTTTGAAAAATCCTACTGAGTGATGAGCAAGCCTCTCACTCGGGGCTTAGCCGCGAATCCGTTTCGCCTATGTTTGAAAAAAATCCTACCGAGTGGTGAGCAAGCCTCTCACTCGGGGGCTTAGCTGCAGTCCAGTACTCACCTAAGTGTGAAAAATCCCACGGAGTGGTGAGCAACCCTCCCACTCGGGGGCTTAGCTACAGTCCAGTACTCGCCTAAGTGTGAAAAATCCAATCGAGTGGTAAGCAACCCTCTCACTCGAGGCTTAGCTGCAGTCCAGTACTCGCCTAAGTTTGAAAAAATCCTACCGAGTGGTGAGCAACCCTCTCACTCGGGGGCTTAGCTGCAGTCCAGTACTCGCCTAAGTATGAAAAATCCCACCGAGTGGTGAGCAACCCTCCCACTCGAGGGCTTAGCTGCAGTCCAGTACTCGCCTAAGTGTGAAAAATCCCACCGAGTGGCGAGCAACCCTCCCACTCGGGGGCTTAGCTGCAGTCCAGTACTCACCTATGTGTAAAAAATCCTACCGAGTGGTGAGCAAGCCTCTCACTCGGGGGCTTAGCTGCAGTCCAGTACTCGCCTAAGTTTGAAAAAATCCTACCGAGTGGTGAGCAACCCTCCCACTCGGGGGCTTAGCTGTAGTCCAGTACTCGCCTAAGTGTGAAAAATCCCACCGAGTGGTGAGCAACCCTCCCACTCGGGGGCTTAGCTGCAGTCCAGTACTCGCCTAAGTGTGAAAAATCCCACCGAGTGGTGAGCAACCCTCCCACTCGGGAGCTTAGCTGCAGTCCAGTAATCGCCTAAGTTTGAAAAAATCCTACCGAGTGGTGAGCAACCCTCCCACTCGGGGGCTTAGCTGCAGTCCAGTACTCGCCTAAGTATGAAAAATCCCACCGAGTGGTGAGCAACCCTCCCACTCGGGGGCTTAGCTGCAGTCCAGTACTCGCCTAAGTGTGAAAAATCCCACCGAGTGGTGAGCAACCCTCCCACTCGGGAGCTTAGCTGCAGTCCAGTAATCGCCTAAGTTTGAAAAAATCCTACCGAGTGGTGAGCAACCCTCCCACTCGGGGGCTTAGCTGCAGTCCAGTACTCGCCTAAGTATGAAAAATCCCACCGAGTGGTGAGCAACCCTCCCACTCGGGGGCTTAGCTACAGCCCAGTACTCGCCTAAGTGTAAAAAATCCTATCGAGTGGTGAGGAACCCTCCCACTCGGGGGCTTAGATGCAGTCCAGTACTCGCCTAAGTTTGAAACACATCTTTATCCGCAAGGACGACGAGGTGCAGGTCGACTACAACCTTCTCCTCGGAGCTACGCCATAAATACAACGTACGCTCCATCCTCATCCGCAAGGACGACGAGGTGCAGGTCGACTACAACCTTCTCCTCGGAGCTACGCCACAAATACAACGTACGCTCCATCCTCATCTGCAAGGACAACGAGGGGAAGATCGACTGCAACCTTCTCGTCAGAGCTACGCCACAAGTACAGCATACGCTCCGTCCTCATCCGCAAGGACGACGAGGTGCAGGTCGACTGCAACCTTCTCCTCGGAACTACACCACAAGTACAACGTACGCTCCATGCTCACCCACAAGGACGATGAGGTGCAGGTCAACTGGAATCTCCTCCTCAGAGCTGCACTCAAGATTCAAAGACTATTCTGAGATAAGAACAAAACCCACTCGAAGACAAACGCAAGCATATTTCAAGGTAAACAAAGTTCAGATAAATCCTAAGGTTCCGTACCGCATATCAAAAGTACTCGAGCATCAAGCCCGAAGAAGTTTAAAGATTACACAATCACTCGGCATTCCGAGGCAAATAAAGGTGGAGCATAATGTTTTTTGGTCACTCATCGGGAGAAAGACTGGCTGGGTCGCAGAAACTGTTAAGGTCTATGCTGTCTGCGATGCGAGTGGCAGCGTCAAGGAAAGTGTCCATAAATGATTGAAAAGTGTGCCTTTTTGTGTTAGCAACCCTGAGCTCCGCCAGCTTGTCTTCTTTGACATCCTTGTAGTGCACTCGGACCAGAGACAAGGCGACATCAGCACCGCAGTGAGCAGACGACTTTTTCCATTCTTGCACTTGGTCAGGTATTTGGTTCAGTCGAGCCATCAGAGACTCGAGGTCTTGAGATAGTTCCGCCTAAGGCCAGAGTTCAGCATCAACCCGAGTCATCGCCGCCTTTAGGCGGGCAAGATAAGCAACCGCGCTGTTCATGCGAGATTCCAACCACAGCACATTCATTGCGATGTCATCTTTGACTGGGCAATTTATGGGGTCGAGACCTGTCTCGACCCGCCCAGTTTCCGCTTCAAAATCTTGGCAAAGCTCTGCACAGTTGAGTAAACGGTGAGTCGACGATATGATCGGGCTTGACAGTCGACCGCAATAAGTCAGTCAATCATCAGTACCTTCAAGTTTTAGGACCAGCTTTGCAGCAAGCTGGCCCAGATAAGACCCCAACTCGCCCTTCTTGGCCTTGAGGCTCCCAAGCTCATTTGTCAGCTTGTCCTTGTCTTTCTTCAGTCGCTCGACCTCCCGATTGGCGTCAGAAATAACAGCCTTCAGTTTGGATTTCTCTTCTTCTAACTTGTCGACTGAAGCAAGCTTCTTGTCAGCAAGCGTCGTCTTCTCTCGCGCTTCCTTCTGTGCAGCTGCAAGATCCTGATCCTTCTTCTCCAAAGCCTGCTTCATTTTCTCTAAAGAAATAACATTCTTCAGACGGGTTGGAGTTGACGGTTTTCACTATATACATCTGCTCGAGTGGAGTCACTCGGTTCAAAATATGGAAAGGAAAAGTGCCAGCAGTGAGATAGACAGTTGACGATTGGTTACCTCCCATGGCAGCTACTTCACCACGAGTAGTCTTGAGATTCTTCTTGGCCAATTCCAGATCAAGGTTGAGGCTGATTTGCTATTTGTTCATTGCAGAAAGCTGAGCCCCAAGATCACAAGGTTTCTGCAGTATAAGCCATATCAGTTGACCGAGATAAAAAGAAATCACAGTGATAGCTGCTCTAAGACTACCACCGAATCAAACATTCAACGACAATCTCGGGGACTACACCCAGTGGGTGCACTTAGCGTGCCCCCACTGGTTTGAATAAACACTCGACATGGCCTGCCCAGCGCGAGAGTAAAAAAAACGTTCTCAGACCATAGTCGACTGCCCGCAGTCAACCACGGTCTCGGGGACTACACCCAGTGGGTGCACTTAGCGTGCCCCCACTGGTTCTGGTTTCATTCGACCTGGTCCATCCAGACCGAGTGACAAAATTGAGATTCTCAGACCACAGTCGACTGCCCGCAGTCAACTATGGTCTCGGGGACTACACCCAGTGGGTGCACTAAGAGTGCCCCCACTAGTTCAAAGATTCAATTCAAGACGACTCAAATTGCCTCATACAACTTCATAACAGTCACACCCAGTGGGTGATTGGATGAGAAGTATGATCAATCGGGAATAAACTAACCTGGACATTGGTCTGCAGAGCTGCTCCGGCGTTGAAGGCCACCTGATTGGCCTCATGCACCACTTTCATTTGCCCCATCACAAGGTTCAACTGAAGAAGAGCTTCTTTGGCGGCAGCCGGTGGGTCGTCCGGAGTCTGATAAGCAGTGAAAAGCGATGATGGCAGAGCAGTCGGTATTGGCGCAGCAGAAGTCTGAGCAGCTGATCCTGATGGGCAATCAGTCGACAGCGGGATAGCGAAAGTGACGTTGGTATGTGCCGGATCTGTCGATCGCTCGACTGCCTTCTCAGGCATCTCAGTCGACTAAGGAACCTGGACCTCAGGCGTCTTCCCGCTCAGTTCCGCGTCCCTCCTCCTCCTTCCCCTCAGAGATACTTCTTCTTCATCGTCCGGGAGCACAACAACGTTTCGTGGTGCTGCAATAGACAGAGAAAGTCAAAGAGATAGCTCACAAACAATCCAGTCGTCCAAATAAATTCGAGTCAGGCAGACTTATTGGCTTTGGAGGTAGCGGCATCGGCGGTTTCCTCGTCGACTGGAGTCTTGTCGATATCCATATCAGTCGCAGCCGAGGCCGGGTTGTAAAGGTTCAGCATCCACTCGGTCTGTACAAGAGAATCGGTCAGAACAAGAAAATACAGGGATAACATTTACCCAGAAGCAACAGGAACGTCCATCTTGATTTTAGGCAGGGTCTTCCGAGCCTTCGAAGGATTGATCTTGGGCTGCTTGGTGACCTTCTCAGCCAATTCTGGAGTCGAAGACCGAGCGCGCTTTTGAGATGGAGTGCTCGAGGCCAGAGCCTTGCCGCGCGTGCCCGCGGGATCATGGTGCTGCTTGGATCGACGTTCGGAACGAGGTGGTGAGTCGGCTACCTCCTCGTCATCCGACTCATCGCTCTCATCTTCTTCACCGTCGGCTGGTGACTCCCACTCGCCGCTCTCCTCCGTGCTGTCCTCACCTTCATGGTCCTGCTCCAGAGCTTGCTTGCCATTGGGCATTGAGTACATCTCTGTATAAATCTACAATACAAGGAGCCGAGTGGAAATCAGTCGGATCAACAAACAGTCAGAAAACACATCCAAATTCAATCAGGTGTAGTGGCCAAACCTTGTCTGGCTGGTTGCTTTCGCTGAAAGGTTTCACCCTCCTGGCACCCTGGGGTTGTCCTTGTTCCCGGTGATGCCCCTCAACTACTCGGCCACTGTTTTGGCCTCCACCTCCTCCGGATGAACCCAAGCGGTATCACCAGCCCCAGAGTACATGCACATGGAGTGGTCGCGAGCTTAGAGTGGTTGAATGCGTGGACTGAGGAACACCTCCAGCAGATCCATGCCGGTGACACCTTGGTTGATCAGTTGAACTACTCTCTCGACCAACATGCCCGTCTCCGGCTACTCCGCGGCGGTCACTTTCAACGAAGATGGAGTTTGAACACGATCAAGAGAGAAAGGAGGAAGTCCATTCGACTGGCCTGGAGTCACAATATCTTGGCAATAGAACCAGGTCGACTGCCAGCCCCTGGCTGACTCAGGAAGAGTCATCGAAGGGAAGGAACTCCTCTTCCTCTTCTGAATACCCAGACCCCCACACATCTGGATGACATGGGTTTTCTCATCGTTCGAGTTCGCTTTCTTCATTGTTTGGGAGCGGATGGTGAAAATGTGCTTGAAAAGACCCCAGTGCGGTCGACACTCCAGAAAATTCTCGCACATGGACACGAATGCGGCTAGGTATGTGACGGTGTTGGGAGTGAAATGATGGGGTTGAGCCCCGAAGAAATTCAAGAAACCTCGAAAGAAGGGGTGTGGAGGAAGCAAGAAACCGCGGTCGACATGGGTGGCAAGCAGAACACACTCACCCGGTTGCGGCTCTGGCTACATTTCCCCCTCCGGTAGCCGCACAGACCCATGGATGATCAGCCCTGACTCGGCCATATCGTCCAAGTCCTCCTGCTGAAGCGAGGAACGGATCCAATCTCCCTGGATCCAACCCCGCGGCAGCCCCGAGCGCGATGAAGATCCCCGATTCGTCTTCTTGCCTTTCGCCACCCCCGTCGCCTTCTTCGCGCGCTCCAGCGCCGCCGTTTTCTCCTTCCCCATGGTGGCGGAGCGGAGGCGTCGAGAGTGGAGAAGTCGGATGGGGTGAAAGAGCGAGAGGAAGAAGAAAGAGAATGGACACGCACAGTGCGGACGCCTCGCCCTCGCCACTTTTAAAGGCCCACTTCCGAGTGGCTAACGCGTGGGTCCGGGCGATCCTGTCAAATCCCGCAACGCTCCGCCTGGCGCGCTTTCACCGAAATTTCGAATCCTGCGAAATCCGAGATCCTCTGCAACCGATCACGCCAAAGATTTCGCGTCAAAGAAAACACTCGGCGAGTGACATTATAAAAACCAATCGGCAATTCCTGAATCGATCAAGGCGACTGAAGCGAAGCCGAAGTACCAACACTAGCCTCTGTTCAGAGATGAGTTCTTGAGAAAGGCAAGAGTCAAAGCAAGATCAACTTCAACCTTCTTTTCACTCGGACCACAATCCATTCGGGGGCTAATGATGAGGACATAGACCTAGGGTAGGGCGATAGGCCTGACCTATACGTACTACCTAAGGTCCTTGTCCTAGAAGCAAAGAAGTTCAAGAGCAAATTGAGAGGGCTCAACAAAGGTGTCGAGTGCAATCCACTCGACCTACCATTCACTCGGAGATCTTTCCTTATTTAGGTCACTCAACCACTCAACCACTCGACATGCAGAAGACCTAAAGCCACTCTGCGCAGCAACAGTCGGACGTTTACTCATAGACTTAATGATCATTTATATCACTTTATTATTGACGTTACCTGTAACGCTCTCACTTTATGTACATTGAATCCTGTGTAACGGAGGGGAGCTGGGGTCCTGGCACACTCTATATAAGCCACCCCCCTCCTCTGAGACAAGGGTTCACACCCCCTGTAACACACACACGCATATAATCCAGTCGACCACCTCTGGGCTCCGAGACGTACGGCTATTACTTCCTCCGAGAAGGGCCTGAACTCGTAAAACTCTTGCATACAACTTCTCCATAGTTAAGATCTTGCCTCTACATCCATACCTCCCATTCTACTGTCAGACTTAGAACCACGACAGGCGCCACCGGTGTTTTCGTGCGCTTGCGCGCCGAGAGCATATTGGCGCGTGTTCGAAATTCAAGCTACCTTTTCATCCCCAATCTCTCGCCCCTCCCCCACCTCTGGAATCTCGATTCCTACTCCAGTTCCGCCAAATCCCCCTCCGCCAAATCCCCCTCCTGTACTCCTTGTACTCAAGCTCACTATCATGTCGCCGGTCAACGCGGATCTCCGAGCCGGAGATCCTAAGGTCCGTCCTGCCTTCTGTCGCTGCGTGCTGTCGCTCAACAGTGGCATGGCGGCGCTTGACGACCAGTTAGCCGGCAAAGTGCTGATGGCATCAACGGCAACCGGCCTCCGATCTCGCCGGACGACCTTGTCAAAGCTCTTGGCATTGCACACGACATCCAAATAAGTGACTTTCTCGTCGAAGTCTGTCCGCCACCGGCTGATTTCTTCGTCTGGTTCCGGACGACTTTTGAGTGCAGTCGTGTGTTCGAATCTTCCCGGCGTTTGTTCTGCGATGGCGCGCTGGTGAGCTTTGATCGGTGGCACTGAGGGAGTACTGGACTAAGGGGTCCTCGGGCGTCCGGCCTGTTATCCATGGGCCAGACTAATGGGCTGTGAAGACACGAAGGCTGAAGACTGTACCCGTGTCCGGATAGGACTCTTCTTGGCATGGAAGGGAAGCTTGGCGATCAACTATGAAGATTCCTTCCTATGTAACTGACTCTATCTAACCCTAGATCCCTCCGGTGTCTATATAAACCGGAGGGCGAAGTCCGAATAGGATACATTCATTGCCGTAGTCATACAGGCTAGACTTCTAGGGTTTAGCCATTACGATCTCGTGGTAGATCAACTCTTAAAATACTCATATTCATCAAGATCAATCAAGCAGGAAGTAGGGTATTACCTCCATAGAGAGGGCCCGAACCTGGGTAAACATCGTCTCCCCTGTCTCCTGTAACCATCAACCTTAGACGCACAGTTCGGGACCCCCTACCAGAGATCTGCCGGTTTTGACACCGACATTGGTGCATTCATTGAGAGTTTCACTGTGCCGTCGACGAAAGGTCCGATGGCCCCTTCAATCGTCGATAGTGACGCTGTCCAAGAAGAAACCTTCCTCCTCGGATAGATCTTCGTGTTCGGCGGCTTCGTACTGCGGGCCAGCTCGCTTGGCCATCTGGAGCAGATCAATAGTTACGCCCCTGGCCACCAGGTCAGATTCAGAAGCTTGAACTACGTCGCGGACGTCCGCGGAGACCTGATCTTCGACGGATTCGAGACCGCGACGATCGCTCCCCCTCGCTCCGATGAACATGACCTAAATCTGTCATCAGATCACATCCAAGAGATGGTTCCTGTTGCTGCAACGGCCTTAGAACCGGAGCAGATCATGCCATCCGAGGCCACAGGGTCCGCAGAGTTGGAGCCGCACACAGACTCGACACCCTGCAATACTTGCGTCAACAGAACTCCGGACTCGTCTCTGGCCATAAGTTCCGGACCATGTACGCCTGTAGACACCGAGCTGGATCAGTTATCGATTTTCGAATTCAACACTGCAGACATCTTCCAGCACTCACCTTTGGGTGATGTGCTAAACTCTTTAAAGAATTTGTCCTTGGAGAAGGACTCACAGCCGAACTATGTTCGGTTCGAGCTAGAGGCTGATGATGGGGAATTTTGCTTCCCACCTGTCACCCACTTCATAGCTACTGTCGATGACTTAACCGACGTGCTTGATTATGGCTCCAAAGACATCGACGGTATGGACGACGATGCCGACAAGGAGCAAGGCCAAGACCCGCCATTCACTGGACATTGGACGGCCACCTCGTCGTACGATGTGTACATGGTTGACACACCTAAAAAAGCTAGCGACGATGACAAAGAAGCCCCAGTCGCGAATAAACCTTCTGAAACACAGTCCAAGCGCCGGCGCCCTAAACGCCGTTCTAAGCCTCGTCGCTCAAAAGATGGCAACACTGGCACTGGAGAAAATAGTACTCCGGGCGATGCCAAAAACAATGAAGACCCTGTTGGAGCTACATCCGAACAGGAGGAACAAGACAACGGGCAAGTTAACCCTGATAAACAGGACATGCCCAATGACCCGGATGACAATAGTTATCGTCCAGTCTCCGAGGATGAGGAGAGCCTCGGCAGTGAGGATTTCATCATGCCTGAGGCACCCCTCGAGCAGGAGTGCTTCAAGCGCCAGCTAATAGCTACTGCAAGAAGCCTGAAGAAAAAGCAGCAACAGCTCCAAGCCGATCAAGACCTACTCATTGACAGATGGACCGATGTCATGGCTGCCGAAGAACACGGCCCCAAGCGCCCAGCCAAGAGTTACCCAAAGCGCAGACTGCTACCTCAGTTCGACCAGGTGGCACCAGATCCCATACCTCCCTCGGGATAGTGCAGCGGACCGACCACCTCGCGGTCGGGATAAAATGGCAACTCAGGACGAACAACAACCCGCCCCACCGCCTCGCAAAAACAGGGACAGAACAGCTCGGGACTATACATACGACCCTCGGCAGGACCTGGACAATAGAGCAGGACATACCAGATCAATCTACGGATCGCGAGGATGCTTCCCGACTCGAGATGACGGCTACCTATTCGGACGTGACAAACCTAGTCACGCCCGGACCGATAACCGCAGACGGACATCATCGGAGGTGCGTCGTGATGCGGCCCGATATAGAGGCGCCGCACACCATCTCTGCTTCACGGATGAAGTACTGGATCACGAATTTCTCGAGGGGTTCAAGCCCGTCAGTATTGAATCATACGACGGAACAACCGATCCCGCGGTGTGGATCGAAGATTTTATTCTCCACATCCATATGGCCCGAGGAGATGACCTCCACACCATCAAATAACTCCCACTAAAATTAAAAGGGCCAGCTAGACACTGGCTAAATAGCCTGCCTGAAAATTCTATCGGCAGCTGGGAGGACTTCGAAGAAGCTTTTCTTGACAACTTCCAAGGCACTTATGTCCGGCCACCAGACGCCAATGACTTAAGTCATATAGTTCAACAACCTGGAAAATCAGCCAGAAAATTATGGACTAGGTTCCTAACCAAAAAGAACTAGGTCGTTGACTGTCAGGATGCCGAAGCCCTAGTGGCCTTCAAACACAGCATCCGCGACAAATGGCTCGCCCACCACCTACGCCAAGAAAAGCCAAAATCTATGGCAGCCCTCACGGCACTCATGACCCACTTTTGCACGGGTGAGGATAGTTGGCTGGCTCCTAGTACAAACACAGCCAACGAAGCTGGCCCTCTGAGGCCAAAAACAGCACCGGCAAGCTCCGGCGCAATAAACACAAACGCTGGAGTAATGGCAATAACACCGATGACACGGTAGTTCACGCCGGATTCAGCGGCTCCATGTCCGGCCAGCGGAAGAAACCCTACAAAAGGAAGAATGAGGGACCATCCAGCTTGGACCGCATACTCGACCATCCGTGGCAAATACATGGCACCCCAGACAAACAAGCCAATCATACCAACTGAGATTGTTGGGTTTTTAAACAGGCTGGCAAGTTAAACGCCGAGAACAAGGAAAAGGGATCACAAAGCGAGGACGAGGACGAAGAGCCCCGACAGCCGAACTCTGGGTGGCAGAAGAAATTTCCCCCTCAAGTCAAAACAGTGAACATGATATACGCTACACACATCCCCAAAAGGGAGCACAAGCGAACACTCAAGGACGTCTACGCGGTAGAGCCAGTCGCCCCGAAATTCAATCCGTGGTCGCCATTCCCGATCACCTTCGATCGTCGAGATCATCCAACTCGTATCCGCCATGGCGGTTCGGCCGCACTGGTCCTCGACCCAATCATCGACGGATTTCACCTAACACGAGTCCTAATCGACGGTGGTAGCAGCCTCAACCTGCTCTATCAGCATACAGTGCGTAAAATGGGCATTAATCCCTCACGAATCAAGCCCACAAAGACTACCTTTAAAGGAGTCATACCAGGCGTAGAGGCCCGTTGCACGGGCTCAATCACACTGGAAGTGGTCTTCGGTTCCCCGGACAACTTCTGAAGCGAAGAGTTAATCTTCGATATCGTGCCCTTCCGCGGTGGCTACCACACACTGCTCGAACGAACTGCGTTTGCTAGATTCAACGCAGTGCTGCACTATGTTTATCTCAAGCTCAAGATGCCCGGTCCACGCGGCGTCATAACAGTCAACGGAAACACTGAACGCTCCCTCCGAACAGAGGAGCACACAGCCACCCTAGCAGCAAAGGTACAGAGCGGCCTTCTCAAGCAAAACCGGAAACCGGCTGCCGAGCCCCTGGACATCACTAAGAGAGTCCGGACCACACTGCAACAGGACGGTTCGGCTCGTCAAGAGCTCGACTAGAAGTTCGGCCTCCGTCCCGGTCCTGATGAGGTAGCCGCATCCACACCTCGCGTACATAATTACGCACTCAAAATCCCCTGGGCATGACGAAGGCACAACTAGCTTGTGATCCAAAGTTCGGCGATCCCGGACTCACTAGTATCTTTGCTATTTCCTTTTTTTTTCTCTTTTTCCTTTTTCAGGTATCTTTTATACAGGCCTCCTCTGAGGGCTTGATTACTGGTCCTGTCAAAGGACAAGTACACCAGATTGGCGCAGAGTAAGGGCATACAGGGGAAGCCCTAGAGGACAATCCAACGACTACTCTACCTGTTTTTCAGTACCCAAATGCAGCACTCCTCTGGTTTTGGCATGTTAAATAGCCGTTTGCTTATTGCATTATTTGTATAAATGTGCTTTGACGCATTAACCCAACTATAATGGAAACAGTTTACGGCCCACGTCAAGGGGCCCCAGATATCCTCGCACCCGTACACTTTGGTACGTTTCATATTCGCCAGGGGCTCCCTATCGCCTCATAACACGGCAACAAAGTCCGAACACT
This sequence comes from Aegilops tauschii subsp. strangulata, assembly GCF_002575655.3. Taxonomy (NCBI): domain Eukaryota; kingdom Viridiplantae; phylum Streptophyta; class Magnoliopsida; order Poales; family Poaceae; genus Aegilops; species Aegilops tauschii. The sequence goes on along the minus strand of NC_053041.3, from coordinate 64,676,833 downwards.
TCTTATCGATAAGTTCGCCACCCCGAATTTAGCATTATATGCATTGGCTCCGAATCATGTCTTTGGTCAATAGTTGGGTTGCCCGGCTCCTGTGCTTGCTACCCTACGTTCCGCTATATCAGCTAGGGTAGTAAAGGGAGAACTACTGCGATTGTGCCCTGGCCTAGACCAGATGAGCACCTCAGTAGAGAAAGCCAAAAATTGATTGTCATGATGCGGCGAGAGCCGGTCAGCTGTTCGGAGGTCACAAATCGTTGGATATTTTTTCCGCATTTCGCAAAGGACCGGTACTTCCCGATCAGACGTTGACAACACCCTGATTTGTATACCAGGGGCTGCGCCTATGTTTTATTATAAAACTCCTATGGCTAAGTGAGGGCGTTTAAGGTGCATAGTCTGATTGCCTGGTTCGTTGCGCTAAACAACTCCTTCAAGGACCATATAATTGGATCAAGATTGTTTAGATTCCATCACAAACACCTCCGTACTACCTAGGTGAGGGCAAAAGCCGATGACTGGCCAACCCTCAGATTTAATATAACACGGCCGCACAGGAGGAAACAATCAAAACATAACAAGCATTATATTACAAACCGGCTTTGTTTTTATCATAAAATGCATGGACAAAACACGAGTGTATTCATTCGAAAATAATGTCCTGCCCACACTGTGCTGCCGCGAGTCGAGACCCTTCTAGGACATCCGCAAAATATCGCTCGGGTGTGCGGTGCTCCTTGCCCTCTGGCGGTGCCCTGGCCACCTCGACGGCGTCCATCTTTGCCCACCACATCTTGCAACGGGCGAAGGCCATGCGGGCACCTTCGATGCAGACTGATCGCTTGATGATGTCTAGCCGAGGACAGGCCTCCACCACCCGCTTCACGAGGCCAAAATAACTGCTGCGTATCGCCTCGGCTGGCCACAGCCGGATTATTAAGGCCTTCATGGCCAGATCGGCCACCCTGTGCAGCTCAACCAGCTGTTTCAGCTGATCGGTAAAGGGCACTGGATGTTCTGGCACAGTGTACTGCGTCCAGAACAGCTTCTCCATGGAGCTCCCTTCTTTGGCTCGGAAGAACTCCGCCGCATCGGACACGCTGCATGGTAGATCCTCAAAAGCCCCTGGGCAACTCCGAATCCGGGTTAGTAAAAGGTACTTCCTCTCCGCATATTTGCTTTGCATGTCAAATGCCTTACCCGCTGCGATCTTCTTGGCCTCCTGGATCTCCTGGAGAGCGCCCCGGGCCTCATTCTGTGCGGCCTCCGCGCTCTAGCGAGCTTTGGTAAGTTCGGTCTCTCATACCGATGCTTCGCGCTCCAAAGCCACACTTTTTTACCGCGTCCTGGAGCTCCTGCCGGATCTCGTCCACCCGGGCCTTGAGCTTCTTACGGGCGGCTTGCTGCTGGACAGCCTTCCCCTCGGCTTCGGTCAGGGCATTTTTCAGGGCCTCGACCTCGGCCGCTGCCCCTATACTCATTATGACACTCCGGTCAATACTCACCACTTATTTTTTCCGAATACACAGCAAGTCGTCACTCACCTTGCTTCTTCTGGAGCTTCATCTTCACCTCGCCGAGCTCGTTCTTGGCCCGCTCCAACCTCTGCGTCAGTTCAGAGACTTCAGCAGCATGCGAGGTCACAGCCAACAGTGACGCCTGCTCATATATATCAAGTTAGTCTCCTACAAAGGGTTGATCCCCCGTCCGGCCTTTCTTTCCGAACACCGGACAGTGTCTCAGGGGCTACTGTCAGCACGGGGTGTTCTCCTCCTACGTGAGTTACCTCAAAACCTATCAAACAGATTGTTACAGGCCTCGTTTAGTCCGCTCTTGGCGGACTGAATTTTCTCGATCTCCGTACGCATAAGGACACGGTGCTCGTCCACAATGGAGGCGCCTCGTAGCGCCTCCATCAGATTATCCGTGGCCCCTGGTTGGACAGAGGCCACCGGTGGAATCGGCGCACCCCCCCTCCTTCGAAGGAGGCTGGTCGCCCGATTCTGGAGCCGTACGGGTCTCCGGAATCGTATTCGGCTGTGAGCCGAACTGAATACGGCCCTTTTTGCCAGTCTCCAAGGGGATCTGCTCCCCTAGGTGTCAGGCAGCGGAAGTTTCACCATGTGGCGCCTCCCAGACAGCGTCCTGGGCTCCTCCCCGGCTCGGAGCGGTCCTTCGGGACAACACTTCGGTGTCATCCTGGGCCTCGGGGGAGTGAGCGGTCGGCGGTGACGCACTGGCCATTTCTGCCAGATCCAACGAACCTCCAGACGAGGTTCACTGGACGCTGTCGCGGGCCGGACTACAATAGCACAATTAACCATATCAAGACGATAAAGAGGAGGGACCGGATATACAGGAAAATGTGAGTCGCAGTACTTACAATGTGGTCCGGGGCTTAGTGCGGAGCCGTCGCTCCGGACGGCTGTCAATGTCCCACACGGTGTCGACCGCAAGGGCACCCTTCCCCTTCTTGGGCGTCCCCGCCTCAAGATTCGTGGAGGCCCCCCTCTTCTTCTCCTTAGGGGGAGGTTTCTTCTCCTCCTCCTCCTCATCTTCCTCGTCGTCGTCCTAAGGGACGGAGGAATGGGCTTCCTCGTCTTCGGACGTCACGTCCGAAGCGCCCTTGCGACGGGGGCCACTTTTGGCCCCCTTGGCCTTATTCTTGGCCTTCTTCTCCGGCGCCTTATATGGCGCCGGCACCAGCATCTTCGCCAAACGTGGGATGACTGGTTCTTCAGGCAGCGGAGCCGGACACTGGATCCGCTTCTCCGTCTAAATCCAATATGGAAAAAGCAATGATAAAACTCAGACATCATCCTCGAAACAATTAAGTTGGGGATACGTCAAAAATAACATACCTCGCTGGCGAGGTGTTTACATTCGTGACCACGGTCTGAATCCATGGCCGGCGGTTTCTCATTGCCCTCAAAGAGCAACTTCCAGGCACCTTTGTGAGTAGTTTCGAAGAGCCTCTTCAGGGTTTGGTGCTTCTTCGGATTAAACTCCCACAGAGGGCGACTTCAACGCTTGCACGGGACGATCCGGCGAACTAGCATCACCTGGATTACATCGACAAGCTTGACATTCTTGGCTATCATACTCTGAACGCGCGTCTGCAGCGCTATCAGCTCATCGGGCGAACACCAGTTCGGACTCTTCTCGACCCAGGAGGTGAGTCGCATGGGAGCACCGGAGCGGAATTCGGCAGCTGCGGCCCAGGTGGTGCTGCGGGGTTCTGTGATGTAGAACCACTATTTCTGCCATTCCTTTACCATCTCCACGAAAGTGCCTTTCGGCCAGGAGACGTTTGACAGCTTACTCACCATGGCTCCCCCGCACTCCGCGTGCTGGCCATCCACCACCTTCGGCTTCACATTGAAGACTTTGAGCCATAGCCCGAAGTAGGGTTGCATGCGGAGGAAGGCCTCACACACGACGATAAACTCCGAGATGTTGAGGAAGGAGTTCGGGGACAGATCGTGGAAATCTATCCCGTAATAATACATCAGCCCGCGAACAAAAGAGTGGAGCGGGAACCCTAGTCTGCGGAAGAAATGAGGGAGGAATACCACCCTCTCGTTAGGCTCCGGCATGGGGACGACTTGTCCCTCGGCCGGCAGGCTGTGGACTATTTGCTTCGCCAAGTATCCGGCCGCCCGAAGCTCAGTAATGTCCTCTTCCTTGATGGAGGAGACCATCCACTTGCCCTGACCTCCGGATCCGGACATGATTGAGTGCTAGCTCGAGTGGAAAGGAGATGAGAACTTGGGCGCTGGAGCTCGAGATTGGAAGGGCAGAGATAGAGAGAAGGCGTGGGAGAAGAAAGGTGAGTCCTTATCCCCTTATAAAGGCAGTAAATGTTGAGCGCCTCCCCACTCGCCTTAGAATTTGGCTATTCCCAAGGGCTATATAAACGACACGGTTGGGTTACCCATACCCGCATTGATAAGAATCCCGCAATAAAGGGACACGATCTCTGCTTTGACAAGACGTGCCAATGGCAACTGCGTCTCGAAACGTGGAACGGTGAACATAAAACGGTCAGAAGTTATGACCGAGCTCACCTAATGTCATGTTGTAAAAAGCTGTCAGCGGATGGGACTCGTGCAAGTATTATATTCTCTCTGTGGTTGTGTGTGGTATGTGTTACGGGTCTGGATACTATCGTCGCATCCGAAGACTATCTTGGAGTTCGGAAAAAGGGGAACTCGCCTTGCAATGCCGAAGACAATCTGCGCACCGGACTCCTCATCATTGAAGCCAGGTTCAGGGGCTACTGAGGGAGTCCTGGACTAAGGGGTCCTCGGGCGTCCGACCTGTTATCCATGGGCCGGACTGATGGGCTGTGAAGACATGAAGGCTGAAGACTGTACCCGTGTCCGGATACGACTCTTCTTGGCGTGGAAGGCAAGCTTGGCGATCAACTATGAAGATTCCTTCCTATGTAACCGACTCTATGTAACCCTAGATCCCTCCGGTGTCTATATAAACCGGAGGGCATAGTCCGGATAGGATACATTCATTACCATAGTCATACATGCTAGACTTCTAGGGTTTAGCCATTACGATCTCGTGGTAGATCAACTCTTGTAATACTCATATTCACCAAGATCAATCAAGTAGGAAGTAGGGTATTACCTCCATAGAGAGGGCCCGAACCTGGGTAAACATCGTGTCCCCTGTCTCCTATAACCATCGACCTTAGATGCATAGTTTGGGACCCCCTACCCGAGATCCGCCGGTTTTGACACCGACAGGCACCTAGGATGGGCTCGGTGCCCTCTGAGCTTGAGTTTTTAACAAAGCTTACCTTCCACGGCATGCCTCGACGTGCTTGGAACAGCGAGTCCATGAATGAGCTTATCAACGACCTTGGAGGTGAGCTCGTAAGTATGTTTGTTCCTCCAGACAGCTGGGCTCTGACGGTTATGGCATGGATGAAGAAGCCGTCCACCATACCGAAGGTGATTGGTGTTGAGATACCGGTGCAGGAACCGGGGTTGTACTATTCGTCGCCACCAAGGCCGCCGCAGACCACATTAGGGATGTACCTATATCGAGTGTTCGTGCATGTCGAAGAAGTGGTCAATCCATCAATCGAAGTCCTGGCGCCGCCGCTGGTGCCAGGGTCCGTCGACGGCGTCCATTACAGGAGTCAACGTCAGACTTTCCCCCTGTTGCTCGGAACGATGGATGGCACAGGGCCTACTCCATCGCGCGGAGGAGACCACTGCTTCTTTGGGAGAAGAGGCAGGGCTGGCTGCCTGGATGTACTCTAATTTGAGGTAACAACTGAATCTTGTCAGATACTAGTTAAATCCGAGCTATGGGTGTGAAGCACTGATGTGCCAGTACATTTGATTGTGACCTGTTCTAATTTTGTACGTGAACTTTTTGTAGAAAGGGTTGTACGTCAAGTTAATGTGCTAGCAGAACTTATTGTGTTGTCTGTCTGTTTTCTTTGCACGGCATTCAAGATATTTCCATGTCATTGATAAAGACGATGAACCGTTATGTACGAGTTCGTTGGTTTCAACATAACCCTACCCGTAGCGGTCCACTGCTTCCATCCTGATTGTGCTGCCTGCGTGAAATTTTGGTATGCAAGTTCAGTGTGCCATGATGTTCTATATGATTGTGTCAACTATATAAGTTTTTACTGAGCATCAGCAATGCATATGGCTGAAAGATGTATTTACTAGCATCGACCAATGGGTCTCTCTCTCTCTCTCACACACACACACAGACACGCACACACGCACAAGTGGGACCCGTTGAATTATTTCTTTGCTCGTGACAGCTTTTAACTAGGTTCCACTGTAATCTAACTTTTTTCTTAAGTTATTAGCTGAGCTCAGTGACTTCAAAAATTTGTCCAGAAGCCTTGTTTGGGCCTTTCCGGCGTCGCTGTATGTGGGCTGAGTAGCCATGTTAGGTTGTACTATACTACACAGGCCTTTTTTTTCAACATCAGCAATGCAACTGGGCCGACAGTTGTACACAATATCCGGGTCAACTTGTTATTCTCCGCCCCGCTGGGCTGCAAACTTTCCCAGGAGGTATGCATTAGGTTTAACAAGAAAATGGACTTTAAGAAGTAATAAATGGGATGTAATTATAATAACTAGGCAGTAACTATAAAAAATGCAGCAAACGCGTAATTATACTACTAGGAAAAGGCTAATTAGTGGCGCACCTGTTTTGGCCATTAATGGCGCCCTACAGGTGCGCCACTATCATCACGCCATTAGTAACTAATACTAATGGCGCACTCCTGGTGCGCCATTAGTATACCAGACAGTAGTGGCGCACCAGGGAGTGCGCCATTAGTATGTCAAACGGTGCGCCATTCCTATGCCTCCCAGGGGGACATATTTACCTTGTGCTCTGGGTTACTAATGGCGCACTACTAAATAGTGCGCCACTAGTGTGTTTATTGCAGTGCGCCACTAAAGTGATGTGTGGTGCGCCACTAGTATGAATATTAGAAATTATTATTTTTCTTTACTGATATTTGCACAGGTTACAAAATATATTACTACACAGAATATAGACAGCACAACATATAAACAGCAGATTTATCGAATACAATAGAAGATTAGTCTCCGAATTCAAAAGACCGAACAAAGTAAGAACATTACAAGTCTCGAGACCGCGAGTAGCGAGTTTGTCTTCACATTACAAGTCGATATCGATCATCTAAACTACCATCACATAGAAGAGAGCTGCGGTCAGCACGGTTAGCATCATCGCGATGAAACTAGTCTTCATCCGGTTCCTCCTCCGCTCCCTCCTCTCTCCCGCTAGATAGCGCGCGTATCTAGCTTCCGCCTCCGCCCTAATGGTGTACCCTTTGTAACTGTTACCGCTAAAGCGGTGAACCTGTCTCCGACACTCCTCCCAGTCGTCGTACACTCCGGGAACCTTACCCTTGTACACGACATGAGACGGCATCTCTATGCACTAGCCAAACAAAACGTTAGTAGCAATTCACAGACAATACATAAGTAATATATAAGTATGCAACAAAAGGATCGTAAGAGAAAAGCAAGACATTAATAGCACGATTCATGGTCCTACTAATAAATAGCATCGATTACATATAATAGCATCGATTTCAACAGCTCGTCTATTTCCTCGCCGCTCCTCGTACGCGGGCGTCTTCGGGGTTCGGTTTCACCATCGAACAAATCCTTGCGTTTTCTCCATGGGTCATCGTCGCGAAGCCACCTTCGATGGCCCATGAACACGGTTTTCGAAGACGCGGGATCTCTATCTAGCTCGCGATACGTTGTGTCATCCATGCACCTGACGCATCCAGAAAGTCCATGGACCACCTGCCCCGCGAGATATCCGTAAATAGTCGTGCACCGTCGTGAGCAGTGCGGCTCTCATAGGGAAATATTCTATCTCTGCGGCGTCCCATGTATTGGCTGGCATTTTCCGCAGTGTGTCTAGCTCCTCTTTCAGCAGCCCCAGATATAGATTAATGTCGTTCCCTGGTTGTTTCGGCCCTTCAATTAGCATACTCATGTGAATGTACTTTCTCTTCATGCACAACCAGGGGGAAGGTTGTACATCCACACAAACACAGTCCAGGTGCTATGTGTGCTTCTCTGGCTGCCAAACGGATTGACTCCATCGGTGCTCACGCCCAGCACGATGTTCCTTGGATCGTCCCCAAATTCTGGGTGTTCGAAGTTCAACGCTTGCCACTGGCTCGCATCCTTAGGTGGACTCAGCATCTTGTCTTTTTTATTTATCTCCAGATCATTTCCGTAATCTTCTCGCTTCTTCTCCTCCCTATTCGTGTGCCAACGCATGAGTTTTGCTAGCTTAGGGTCCGCAAAATACCGTTGCAGATGAGAAGTGATCGGAAAGTACCACACCACTTTTCGAGGAGCTTTCTTCCTCTTCTTGTATCGAGTGACGCCACACACCAGACATATGGTAGACTCCGCGTGCTCGTCCCGATAAATGATGCAATTGTTCATGCACACATGGTATTTCATGTGCGGTAAATCCAGAGGACACACGATTTTCTTCGCCTCCTCGAAACTGGTCGGGCACTTGTTCCCCTTGGGAAGACGTTCGTGCCAGAATGACATGTCCTCGTCGAAGCATGCGTCGGTCATTTTGTGTTTTACCTTCATCTCCAGAGCCATGAGCGTTACTTTCAGGCGGGTATCCTCGGGCCTGCTTCCTTCATACAATTGAGTAACCGCGTCTATCTCCAGTTGATCCAGCTTGGCTTTCTCTCGGGCGGCAGCTCTTGCGTTATCCGTCTGCTTGAGAAGCAGCTCTTGAATATGAGGGTCCTGCACCCAGCCCATCGATGGTCCATCGTCGTCTGCTCCGGCATCTTCATCTTCATGATCATACCCTTCATCTTGATCTTCCTCATCATCATGTCCGACATCTTCTACATGATGACTGTGTACTGCATCACCGTCATGATCATGTCCTAGAGATTCTTCGTCTTCTCGCCCGCCCTCGCCGCGGTGGTTGTCTTGCTGCCCTTCCTCATTTCTTGCCCGACCCCCATGGACGACTTCATAGTCATCTTCATCACCTTGCCACCGATAGCCATCCATGAAACCACGCAAGAGTAGGTGGTCCCGCACCTGTCCGGAATCTGGGTCCGCAATAAGGCTCTTCAGCTTGCATCTTCGACACGGACATCTTATCTCCGTCTCGTTCGTTTGAAGCATCTCGGCCTTCGCGGAGCTGAAAAACCTACTCACGATGCCTTCGGTCATCGTGCGGACCATGGTCGCCTGTGGGGTAGAGCAAAACGATATTTTAGAACCAAGAAAAAATTTGGCATGACTTTGCCTAAAAATAGGACCAAAAAGAATGCACAGTGCCAAATTCTCGCCGAAACGGAAATGAATCAACATTCCAGCAAAATATTGGCAACTATCGCATTTCAAATACCAGTACCTGCAAACACAAACATATATGCAACACCACAAACATATGCAACACCACAAACATACGTTGATCTAGCTAGGCCATAAAAAGTGCATGCGCACGTTGTTGGAGGGAGAAAAAGGTAGATCTACAACATAAAGAAAGCTTTCCCCTTACTTACCTATCAAAAAAGGTAATTTAACCACTTTATTTGGTTGAATCTATGGTGCAAATGAGGTGAGGAGGAGGAGGCAGCCGAGACAAGCTTGGACGAGGAGGTGGAGAGAATGAAGTGGGGAAAGTGAGTGTGGTAGGTGGTTGTCCAAAATATCTAGCTGGCCTCAGGCTACCAATGGCGCACCACATAAAAATGCGCCATTAGTAAACCCTGGTTACTAATGGCGCACCTGTTACGTGGTGCACCATTACTAGTTTTGCAAAAAAATTATAATTGTTAGTACTGGCGCACCGTGTCTGGGATGCGCCATTACTAGTTTGAACTAGTAATGGCGCACTGTACCCCGGTGCGCCATTAATAGTTTTGAAAAAAAAGTAAAAAAAATTTGTTAGTAGTGGTGCACGGAGCATGTGGTGCGTCATTACTAGTTAAAACTAGTAATGGCGCACTGTGCCCTGGTGCGCCATTAAGAGTTTTGGAAAAATAAAAAAATAAAATTTGCTAGTAATGACGCACCGTGTGTCTGGTGCGCCATTAGTAATGAGGACACTAATGGCGCACCTGTATCTGGCGCACCACATACATGGTCCGCCATTAATGTCCATATTAGCTATAGCCATTTTCCTAGTAGTGTTAGTTTAAAAAATATATTATTTTCAGAATTTGCAAATTTTAATTCCACTACTTGTTGCGCGCGCAATATTTCGTTGGATTTTAACGGAATACAACTTTATTTTGAAATTATATTTAATCTGACTAGAAATTTTGGATAAAAATATTTCGGATCCCATAAAAATGTGGGAATTTTTTTTGAATTCTGTTTTGAGCGGTTGGTTGAAATTATTAATCGTTGTCCTAGCTAGAAAATGGGCTGTACTTTTAACAAACTGTAAATGGGCTATAGTAAATTCCATTAGAATTAAAAAAATGGGTTGTACATTCTTACAAATCGCAAATGGGATATATGTTTTCTGCCACACACTTGTGGGCCTTCTAAGTTGACGAGTCCCCTAAAAAAACAAAGTTGACGCGTATGCAACGCTTTGTCAACAACACACGGTTCTGGCAGCTGTGGCCGTTGGATGTCCATCCAACGGATGTCATGCTTCTTCTTCAATCTCGGATATTCTTGCTTCAGCCGCCCAAAAAATGATTCCTCCCCCTGACATCTGGGGCGCACCGTTTTGGAGGCTGACCTGTGGGCCTACTAAGTTGACGCGTACCAAGGGTTTTGTCAACTTAGTCAATATAAATGATTATAGCTGGAGTGACCGTACGATGTCCATCCAACGGCCGTAGTGCTTCTTCAACCTCTGGTCTTCTAGCTCCAGCAGCCCAAAGCAACGCCGGTCGTGTCGCGTGCTCCTGCCTCCCGTGGCTGGCTGTGATGCCGCGGAGGCCTCACCGCCCCGTGCTACTCCCACCGCTGGCCAGGCCATCCCTCTACTCACCCACACCCCCTGTTATTCTGCGGCGACGGCAGCCTCACACCGCAACCGCACCAGTGAACCCTTGTACTCCTCTCCGCGCGGGCTTCCACTGCCGCGTCTTCCCCGGCTCCGCGTCGTCCCCTTCCTAGGCCTCGCCGTCATCCACTGCCCTGGTGCTCTCGGCGCAGCGTGGTCAACGTGGTCAAGGAATGGCTTCCATCGGACGTGGACTGTACGTGGAGAGGCTGACAGCTGGGTCCACGACGGCAGCAAGGAAGAGCCTCCTTATTACACGGAAAATAATGATTCCTCCACCTGACAGCAGGGACCCACCGGACGGGCCACCGTATTTCGTGAAAAAAAGTTTACCCCATGACTGTTGGGACCCACCGGATGGGCCTACGTATTGCGCGAAAACACTACAAGAAATATGTCAACTAGTGACCTTCTAGCAGTGACCCTGGAAGAGTTGGTCATAGATCTATGACCATTTGAGACCAATTGGTCAAAAGCTGTTCAGGGGGCTCCAAACGCTAAACTATATCGACCATTTTGGTTAGAATGGTCGTAATTTCCTTACACAAAATGGTCATAAAGCAGATAGCACTGGTCTGCTGCCTTATTTCTAGCTGATCACGACCAATATAGATGGTCATAACCTTGTAAGTTGTGGTGGGTTGCTATGACTAGGCGCCACCTCATCAGTTTTGCCTGTGTGTCATGTCCATGTGGCAATTTTTGCCCCAGGTTGTGAAGCAACCTATATTTCTGTCATTCCCAAAATTCACAAAAAAATCTCATAAATTATTTGGGTCATATCTTCGTCAAATATGTAAAAAACCTTCCTTGCCTAGTTCAAAAATAATTCAACAATATTCATTTTCATATTCTGTCCAGAACAACACTTTGTGAAGGAAGTACCACTTGGGCATGTCCAAATAGTATCCATTTTCTACGGTGCTTTCCTATGCCCAAATAACCATCCTCCACCAAATACCATCTCAATTCATTCATTATTTTGAGTCCAGCTTCAACATTCGTATTTATGTCCAGTGTGGTACTTTGCAAAGCAAGTACCACCTAGGCTCCTCCTTTTGAGCTGAAAATTTGTGAAGACGGTCTTCTTAGTAACTGATCATCCTCAGCCAAAACTCATGCCCATTAGCCATGTACATTTCCCGTACCGCTAATCAAACACATGGCTGCTAATTCATGTTTGAGCATCGATCGGTCTCCTCGTGAGAATCTTATGTTGTAATTTTCTTCCTAGCACCTACCTGGGGAGTGCCCAACCCACTAGACATGCCTAGGCTGCCCAGAACACATGGCAACGCCACGGTCACGCGGTGACCACGCGGCGGGCATGCGAGTTTACGCGCTCTAGAGTTGGGGCCCTCGGCCACAACCCAAACCTCGACGTATCGCCACCAAACCATGTATTTATGATTAAATAGGTACTTATGTAACTAGAAATTATTTTTGGAAAAAATAAATAGCAAACTATGAGGCAGCTGCAGTTCAAATTTGACCCGCTTCCAACTGAATTGGCGAAAATTTGTCTTTTTCATGAGAGGTGGATCAAAACTTTTTACACCCAACCATTTTGTCAATTGTGCATTAAATATGTCCTGGTATTTTAGAAAATTGATTCGGTCCAATTTTGTAACAATTATTCGCGAGGTCCTTCACAAAAAAACCTCCTTTTGGGCACTCGAAAAATGGAAAATGGTTTTTTCGTCCAAAGAAAATGAAAACTTCCTTAGGCAACATTGTTTGCCATTCCAATATGCACCCTTGTGCACAATATGAGATCATTTGAACAAGCTATGCCATGAATGTGGCCATAAGATTGATCATTTGGCTTGAAAGCCATTCATCTCCACACATGATGGCTCATTTCTTAGAACACTTTTTTAAAATAATTGTCGTATTACAAGTTTATTATTTTTCCTGGTAACTTGGCCACATATAATGACACAATGCGAAGGGTTCCCAATTTTTTTGATTTTTTTTGAATTTTTTATGCTCGTTTCAAAATGCGTTCAAAACGGCGGGAATGACCGTTCCTAGCTAGTGGTTGAATCTTGGAATTTTTTTGGTGTTTCTCTCATAAATAGATACTTATGTACCTAGAAATGATTTTTGGAAAAAATAAAGAGCAAACTACAAGGCATCTACTGTTCAAATTTGACCCGCTTCCAACTGAATCGGCGGAAATTTGTCTTTTCACGAGAGGTGGATCAAAACTTTTTACACCCAACCATTTGGTCAATTGTGCATTAAATATGGCCTAGTATTTTAGAAAAATGATTTGGTCCAATTATGCAACAATTATTTGGCAGGTCCTTCACAAAAAAAACCTCCTTTTGGACACTCAAAAAATGGAAAATGGTTTTTTCATCCAACGAAAATGGAAAATGGTTTTTTCATCCAACGAAAATGGAAACTTCCTTAGGAAACATTGTTTGCCATTCCAATATGCACCCTTGTGCACAATATAGATCATTTGAACAAACTATGCCATGAATGTGGCCATAAGATTGATCATTTTGCTTGAAAGCCATTGATCTCCACACATGACAGCTCGTTTCTGAGAACACTTTTTAAAAATAATTACCGTATTACAAGTTTGTTATTTTTCCTGGGAACTTGGCCACATATAATGACACAATGCGAAGGTTTCCCAATTTTTTGATTTTTTTGAATTTTTTATGCCCGTTTCAAAATGCGGTCAAAACGGCGGGAATGACCGTTCCTAGCTAGTGGTTGAATCTTGGAATTTTTTTGTTGTTTCACTGATTAAATAGATACTTATGTACATATAAATGATTTTTGGAAAAATATAGAGCAAACTACAAGGCAGCTACAATTCAAATTTGACCTGCTTCCACCTAAATCGGCGGAAATTTATCTTTTCCACAAGAGGTGGATGAAAACTTTTTACACCCAACCATTTGGTCGATTGTGCATTATATATGGCCTAGTATTTTAGAAAAATGATTTGGTCCAATTATGCATCAATTATTTGGGAGGTCCTTCACAAAAAACCTCCTTTTGGGCACTCAAAAAATGGAAAATGGTTTTTTCGTCCAAACAAAATGAAACCTTCCATAGGCAACATTGTTTGCCATTCCAATATGCACCCTTGTGCACAATATGAGATCATTTGAACAAACTATGCCATGAATGTGGCTATAAGATTGATCATTTGGCTCGAAAGCCATTGATCTCCACACGTGATAGCTCGTTTCTGAGAACACTTTTTAAAAATAATTTCCGTATTACAAGTTTGTTATTTTTCCTGGGAACTTGGCCACATATAATTACACAATGCGAAGGTTTCCCAATTTTTGAATTTTTTTGAATTTTTTATGCCCGTTTTAAAATGCGGTCAAAACGGCGGGAATGATCGTTCCTAGCTAGTGGTTGAATCTTGGATTTTTTTTGGTGTTTCTCTGATTAAATAGATACTTATGTACCTAGAAATGATTTTTGGAAAAGATAAAGAGCAAACTACAAGGCATCTACTGTTCAAATTTGACCCACTTCCAACTGAATCGGCGGAAATTTGTCTTTTTCACGAGAGGTGGATCAAAACTTTTTACACCCAACCATTTGGTCAATTGTTCATTAAATATGGCCTAGTATTTTAGAAAATTGATTTGGTCCAATTATGCAACAATTATTTGGCAGGCCCTTCACAAAAAAACCTCCTTTTGGGCACTCGAAAAATGGAAAATGGTTTTTTCGTCCAACGAAAATGAAAACTTCCTTAGGAAACATTGTTTGCCATTCCAATATGCACCCTTGTGCACGATATAGATCATTTGAACAAACTATGCCATGAATGTGGCCATAAGATTGATCATTTTGCTTGAAAGCCATTGATCTCCACACGTCATAGCTCGTTTCTGAGAACACTTTTTAAAAATAATTACCGTATTACAAGTTTGTTATTTTTCCTGGGAACTTGGCCACATATAATGACACAATGTGAAGGTTTCCCAATTTTCTGATTTTTTTTAATTTTTTATGTCCGTTTCAAAATGCGGTCAAAACGGCGGGAATGACCGTTCCTAGCTAGTGGTTGAATCTTGGAATTTTTTTGGTGTTTCTCTGATTAAATAGATACTTATATACCTATAAATGATTTTTGGAAAAAATATAGAGCAAACTACAAGGCAGCTACAATTCAAATTTGACCCGCTTCCACCTAAATCGGCGGAAATTTATCTTTTCCACAAGAGGTGGATCAAAACTTTTTACACCCAACCATTTTGTGAATTGTGCATTAAATATGTCCTAGTATTTTAGAAAATTGATTCGGTCCAATTTTGCAACAATTATTTGCGAGGTCCTTCACAAAAAAACCTCCTTTTGGGCACTCAAAAAATGGAAAATGGTTTTTTCGTCCAAAGAAAATGAAAACTTCCTTAGGCAACATTGTTTCCCATTCCAATATGCACCCTTGTGCACAATATGAGATCATTTGAACAAGCTATGCCATGAATGTGGCCATAAGATTGATCATTTGGCTTGAAAGCCATTCATCTCCACATATGATGGCTCATTTCTTAGAACACTTTTTTAAAATAATTGTCGTATTACAAGTTTATTATTTTTCCTGGTAACTTGGCCACATATAATGACACAATGCGAAGGGCTCCCAATTTTTTGATTTTTTTTGAATTTTTTATGCTCGTTTCAAAATGCGGTCAAAACGGCGGGAATGACCGTTCCTAGCTAGTGGTTGAATCTTGGAATTTTTTTGGTGTTTCTCTCATTAAATAGATACTTATGTACCTAGAAATGATTTTTGGAAAAAATAAAGAGCAAACTACAAGGCATCTACTGTTCAAATTTGACCCGCTTCCAACTGAATCGGCGGAAATTTGTCTTTTCACGAGAGGTGGATCAAAACTTTTTACACCCAACCATTTGGTCAATTGTGCATTAAATATGGCCTAGTATTTTAGAAAAATGATTTGGTCCAATTATGCAACAATTATTTGGCAGGTCCTTCACAAAAAAAACCTCCTTTTGGACACTCGAAAAATGGAAAATGGTTTTTTCGTCCAACGAAAATGGAAACTTCCTTAGGAAACATTGTTTGCCATTCCAATATGCACCCTTGTGCACAATATAGATCATTTGAACAAACTATGCCATGAATGTGGCCATAAGATTGATCATTTTGCTTGAAAGCCATTGATCTCCACACATGACAGCTCGTTTCTGAGAACACTTTTTAAAAATAATTACCGTATTACATGTTTGTTATTTTTCCTGGGAACTTGGCCACATATAATGACACAATGCGAAGGTTTCCCAATTTTTTGATTTTTTTGAATTTTTTATGCCCGTTTCAAAATGCGGTCAAAACGGCGGGAATGACCGTTCCTAGCTAGTGGTTGAATCTTGGATTTTTTTTGGTGTTTCTCTGATTAAATAGATACTTATGTACCTAGAAATGATTTTTGGAAAAGATAAAGAGCAAACTACAAGGCATCTACTGTTCAAATTTGACCCACTTCCAACTGAATCGGCGGAAATTTGTCTTTTTCACGAGAGGTGGATCAAAACTTTTTACACCCAACCATTTGGTCAATTGTTCATTAAATATGGCCTAGTATTTTAGAAAATTGATTTGGTCCAATTATGCAACAATTATTTGGCAGGCCCTTCACAAAAAAAAACTCCTTTTGGGCACTCGAAAAATGGAAAATGGTTTTTTCGTCAAACGAAAATGAAAACTTCCTTAGGAAACATTGTTTGCCATTCCAATATGCACCCTTGTGCACGATATAGATCATTTGAACAAACTATGCCATGAATGTGGCCATAAGATTGATCATTTTGCTTGAAAGCCATTGATGTCCACACGTCATAGCTCGTTTCTGAGAACACTTTTTAAAAATAATTACCGTATTACAAGTTTGTTATTTTTCCTGGGAACTTGGCCACATATAATGACACAATGTGAAGGTTTCCCAATTTTCTGATTTTTTTTGAATTTTTTATGTCCGTTTCAAAATGCGGTCAAAACGGCGGGAATGACCGTTCCTAGCTAGTGGTTGAATCTTGGAATTTTTTTGGTGTTTCTCTGATTAAATAGATACTTATATACCTATAAATGATTTTTGGAAAAAATATAGAGCAAACTACAAGGCATCTACTGTTCAAATTTGACCCGCTTCCACCTAAATCGGCGGAAAGTATTTTAGAAAATTGATTTGGTCCAATTATGCAACAATTATTTGGCAGGCCCTTCACAAAAAAACCTCCTTTTGGGCACTCAAAAAATGGAAAATGGCTTTTTCGTCCAAAGAAAATGAAAACTTCCTTAGGCAACATTGTTTGCCATTCCAATATGCACCCTTGTGCACAATATGAGATCATTTGAACAAACTATGCCATGAATGTGGCCATAAGATTGATCATTTGGCTTGAAAGCCGTTGATCTCCATACGTGATAGCTCGTTTCTGAGAACACTTTTTAAAAATAATTGCCGTATTACAAGTTTGTTATTTTTCCTGGGAACTTGGCCACATATAATTACACAATGCGAAGGTTTCCCAATTTTTGGATTTTTTATGCCCATTTTAAAATGCGGTCAAAACGGCGGGAATGATCGTTCCTTGCTAGTGGTTGAATCTTTGAATTTTTTTGGTGTTTCTCTGATTAAATAGATACTTATGTACCTACAAATGATTTTTGGAAAAAATAAAGAGCAAACTACAAGGCAGCTACAGTTCAAATTTGACCAGCTTCCACCTGAATCAGCGGAAATTTGTCTTTTTCACGAGAGGTGGATCAAAAAATTTTACACCCAACCATTTGGTCAATTGTGCATTAAATATGGCCTAGTATTTTAGAAAATTGATTTGGTCCAATTTTTCAACAAATATATTATAGGTCCTTCACAAAAAAACTCATTTCAGGGATTCGAAAAAATGGAAAATGTCTTTTTTGCCAAAAAAACTCATGTCTCACGACACCTTTTTAAAGATATTTATCTTTTTTCATGTCTGTTATTTTTTTTCAGAAAACTTGTTCACATTTTGGTGACACAATGAGAAGGTTTTCCATTTTATTTTTGAATTTCTCAAGTCATAAAATAGCTGACATGATTTTAATGCATTATTTTTAGGCAACTATGACCTATTTAGATGGTCACAACATCACACTGCATTCTGATTGGTCCGTGGACGTCTCACGCAGATCGTGCATCATACGCCGTCGGATGCTCGCGGATCCAACGGCCGTCCTCAACCCTTCCACACTAACTCCGAAACCCTAGGTCATTTTCCATCCACCCCCCGCCTCCTTTCTTTCCTCGCTCCCTTCTCCTCCTCTCCCCTTCCAAGTCATCTCTGTCGCGACGCCGCACCTCCCATGATTCGATCCAATCCTCTCCTCCGATCCCACCTGCCGGCGGCGACCTCCTCTCAACCAGCCCCGCCGGCGGTCTACAAATCCAACCCAGCTCAAGCCCAACTCCTACCCCGCGGCCATGGCCATGGCAGGGGGAGCCCGAACTCCTAGCCCGTGGTGGCTAGGAGTCCGGTCGCCTCCAACTCGATCCGGCGTTGCTCCGGTGAATCCCGAGCCCTCAAGCGTCAATCCATATCCGGGATGGCCTTGATCTGCTCGAGGACGACCGGTTCTTCGTCAACCTGCAAGGACGCGCGCCGGCAGCAGGGGATCTCCTCTCCGGCGAGCCCACCCATAGCGACCAGGATGGTCTCCACCTCCCAAATCCATCACGGTCTCCCAAATCTCCCTCTACTCCTCAAGGTCCGACCCATCTCCCCTCTTAGATTTCAGTTTTTTTTCTTGATTTGGTACGGTGGTGGTTCACCTCTATCCCCCCTCTCCCACTCTCTGTGCTTGTAGCGGTTGTTCACCCCCAACCTCATGTCCATGAGCGAGGCTGTCGGTCCACTCGAGCGAGCGGCATGCTGGAAGGGAAGGCGACGGTGGAGGACACCGACATGCCGGCCAAGATGCAGCTGCAGGCCACGTTGGCGGCGTCCAGGGCGCTCGACCGCTTCGACATCCTCGACTGCCGGAGCATCGCGGCGCACATCAAGAAGGTGAGAAACTTGCCAATACCGCCCCCAAATCTATAGCCTCTGAATCTGCAGGTAACAAGCTAGAGACAGTCTTGCAGGAGAAAGAACGATGTACTTGAACATAAATCAGCAGTTAGCTGTGCAAGTGCTGCCGAATGATTGGATCTGATTTAGACGGCTGCACTACAAGAGTTCGACACGATCCATGGCCCGGGGTGGCAGTGCGTGGTGGGCTGCAGCTTCGGCTGCTACTTCACGCACAGCAAGGGGAGGTTCATATACTTCAAGTTCGAGTTGCTCAGGTTCCTCGTCTTCAAAGGCATGGCGAATGAGCAACCGCTACCGTGCTGATCTGGTCTGTAGGTTTACGTGACAAGATGAGCATACAACTTGTGATGCATTTTCCTGGTCTGTAGGTTTACGTGAGTTCTGATCTGATGGTGGCATTTTACATGTTGTTTTTGTTCTTCAGCGATAGTTAACGATCTAAATGGTTCAACATTCAGCAAAAGGATAGCTACATACTGGGGCTGGCACAGAACATTTTGGCGTCACACAAGGGCTTGAAATCCCTTATCTGTACTTCGTTTTTGTTTGACGCAGCCCTTTTAGAACATATAATTGTTATGCCTAGTTGTGCCATGGTGATTTGTGTCTAACAGAAATTCAGAATGAACTCAAGTTGGCATGTGCAGTGTGAGTGCCTATGATATTCTCAGGTTGCAGTTTTTCAAATGCTGAAGGTTTCTTCAGACTCCAGATTGCCTTCACTTGGACAAAGTTGAGCCAGCGACCGTCGCCCACAACCACGGTGGCCACCTTGCTCCCCTCCTCCCTTCAGTTATCAGTTTAAATATGCAAATATTCACCTCCTTTTGCAATTCTGATCAGTTTAAATAATGGCTATTGAAGATCCATTTAGACTTCCACATGGTTTCAGAATCTGGATAGAATCACTATAGCAGTTATGTGATTCGTTCTGTAGCTTGCGTTTGGTACATGGAAATAACAGAATAGAAATTTGGAATTTTTTTGACACGCCATGTAGTATACTGAAAACCGCCTTTCTTCTAGCGCTGCTACACAACGCTAGTTAGGATGAGTAAAACTACATTTTTATCTATCTGAAAAATGGTGCAAAGATTTACTAGTACTTGCCTTGGTGATATGACATGTCCATGGTGCGATTTAATTAGATTCAGACTTCGATAGGCCAGGGCGTGTGCTTGTATTAGCATGGAACAATTACTACTAATTAATGAAGGAAGCACACTTGTTCACATAAAGGAAGATATGTCTGTGTTAGTATTAGTGTTCTTGATCTTACCTGATAGACTTGTTTTTACTAATATAAACAAATAAAATCAGATTGTTTGCATAAATCATTCTCACTTTTAATTGAGTTCTAAGTACGTAGTGTCTTTAGCTAAGCAGTATCTTTAGTTTTCTGATGATTGCTCAACTCTCAATTCTGTATAAATAAGTAGCTGACCCTATTTGTTCTTTCTTTCTTCAGGGCTATGAGTTGATGGCCACGCTGCTGTTTTCCTCTGCTTGATAATTCCTTTACTGTCCAGTCTGCTCTCTGCATAGTTTCCAGTTGCTTATAAAACAATAAAACAGTGGTGATGTGAGGTCCGACAATGGTTTGTAATTTTGGTTTCATCCCCAACCTCTCCAGCTAGCTTCTTCTTCACATCATATCATATTTGGACATGCTGCTACATCATGGATTGGATGGTCACCTACTAGCTAAGTTGCTTAGCTCGTATTGCCATCGAATTGGTCAATACTGTTTCACTTTGCTTGTTTCTTGTACTAGGTCTGTCAGTTACAACATAAACAAACGAATTACTTAGCTCTCAACTATGAATACATAGCTAGCTAAACTTGTTCTTTCTTTCTTTCTTTCTTTCTTTCTTTCTTTCTTTCTTTAGAGCTGTGACTTATATGGGTCAAGCTGCTGTTTTGCTGTACTCAATGATACTATTGCTGCCTGTATACTGATACATGTGGTGATATTTTCCTGAACTGAAGTTGTGAATGTACCATTATTTTCCTGCTGCTACTTATCCCTGGCTCACCTGTTCTAGTTGGTTTCAATTGATATTTGTCTCATCCAGCACTCTGACTACAAATGTGTTGTTTTAATCCTGATGATGTTGTAGTATAAGGTGGAACACCATATTCCTGTTTTCATTCAAAAGGAATAAAGCAATCATGTTTGTTTGTTTGGTTGGTGCGTGTCGATCTCAAAATGGCAGACAAAACATGACAAGTGAACACTTTGAGGCTCTGTTTCCTGTTCCCTGTTGTAGTTTCTTGATTTATTTTGCATATGCAGCACATCATCTTGAATACCATCTGTTTGTATATGCTTAGGGTATGCATGATGCCTATGCTCTGTATTAGATCAGTATGTTAATATTAGTAGGCATATATCCATGTATGAGTTGTGCATCGTGCAGTTGGCCATATTCTAGCTCATATGGAACTTCATGTGATATGGTGTAGTCCTGTTTTGTTTCATTGATTGCTTTTATTTTGTCCCAAACCATTTTTTTGTTCTATAACATGTAGATGCTGGCGTTCGTTCATGTTTCGTCGCAAGCTCTAGGATGAAGAAGTGAAGAAGCATTTAGTTCTAGCTCATTGGAGCTAGTTATACTTTTATAGATACTTAGTTGAAACACTCAATTTAGTTGTGTTCTTGGTGGCTGTAAACCTGATGTGAAGTATGTTCGATTATAAACGTGGTGTGAACTATGTTTGATTGTAATGTACCAAATTTGGTTGTTTGATCTGTTTGAAGTATTACTTCTCTTTTCAATCTGTTCTGATTTAAATATTTGTTTTTATTTACTAGAAAATTGAAATCTGAAGAATCTGACCCTGACCATTGGGGCCCACTCAATTAGGACCCATTTGACTATTGGATCCGTCTTAAAAAAAGTAATTGTTGAGCCAAAAAGGCCATGACCCAGAAAATAAAAAGGCCGAATTGGTTGCTAGGCCCATGTAGCTATTAAAAATTGTCAGGAAAAAAATATAAGTGGGTTGATTTAATGGGCTCGGCCCATATAGACACCTAATTGGACCGGCCTGAATCTTATCAACGACCTTTTCAATTGGTCGCAATTTCGCCACGTCAGATTGCCATGTCGGATCCGACGTGGTCTGGGCAGAGAGCGAGCGACCAAAATAGAAGGTCATGGAATCAACGACCTTTTGTTTTGGTCGTGGAATTCCACGACCTTCTCACAGAGAAGGTCGTTAATTTCAGTATACGACCGCCAGCTTTTGACCATCTGTTTTTGGTCAAAAAAAGGTCGCAAATGAAAAACAATGACCTTTCAGAGACCAATAGTGAGGGTCACAAGTTGACATATTTCTTGTAGTGAAAAAACGTTCCCCCCGCTGTCAGCTCGGACCCACCCGAAGTGCCTCTTTATTACGCACAAAACAATGAATACTCCCCCTGTTGGTTGGGACCCACCTTGGTGGGAGGCTGACTTGTGGGCCTACTAAGTTGACGGGGATGGAGTGCTTTGTCAACTTAGTCAATATGAACGATTCTAGCTCCAGTGACCGTACGATGTCCGTCCAACGGCCATAGTGCTTCTTCAACGCCAGTCGTGCCGCATGCTCCTGCCTCCCATGGTCGGCTGTGCTGCCGCGGAGGCCTCACCACCCACTACTATTCCAACTACTGGCCAGTCCATCCCTCTACTCATCCACACCCCCTGTTATTCTCCGGTGACGACAGCCTCACACCGCAGCGAACCAATGAACCCTTGTACTCCTCTAGACGTGGGCATCCACTGCCACGTCTTCCCCGGCTCCGCGTCGTCCCCTTCCTAGGCCTCGCCATCGTCCACCGCCCTGGTGCTCTCGACGCGGCATGGTCAACGTGGTCAAGGTACGGCTTCCATCGGACGTGGACTGGACGTGGAGAGGCTGACAGCTGGTCCACGGCCGCAGCAAGGAAGTGCCTCCTTATTACGCGCAAAATAATTATTCCTCCACCTGACAGCGGGGACCCACAGGACGGGCCACCGTATTTCGCAAAAAAAAGGTTACCGCCGCTGACAGCTCGGACCCACCATCTATATCTTCGCACGCAAGGAAGTGCCTCCTTATTACGCACAAAAAATGAATACTCCCCCTGTTAGCTGGGACCCAGTATAGTGGCAGGCTGACTTGTGGGCCTATTAAGTTGACGGGGACGGAGGGCTTTGTCAACTTCGTTAATATGCACGATTCTAGCTCTAGTGACCGTACGATGTCTATCCAATAGCCGTAGTGCTTCTTCAACCTCTGGTCTTCTTGCTCCAGCCGCCCAAACCAGCGCCGGTCGTGCCTCGTGCTCCTGCCTCCCGTGTCCGGCTATGCTGTCGCGGAGGCCTCACCGCCCCTACTACTCCCACCGCTGGCCAGGCCATCCCTCCGCTCACCCACACCCCCTGTTATTCTGCGGCGACGGCAGCCTCACACTGCAACCGAACCAGTGAACACTCGTACTCCTCTCCGCGCGGGCTTCCACTGCCGCGTCTTCCCCGGCTCCACGTCGTCCCCTTCCTAGTCCTCGCCGTCGTCCACCGCCCTGGTGCTCTCGGCGCGGTTTGGTCAACGTGGCCAAGGAACGGCTTCCATCGAACGTGGACTGTACGTGGAGAGGCTGACAACTGGGTCCATGGCCGCAGCAAGGAAGTGCCTCCTTATTACGCACAGGATAATTATATTCCTCCACCTGACAGCGGGGACCCACCGGACGGGCCACCGTATTTCGCGAAAAAAACGTTACCGCCGCTGACAGCTCGGGCCCACCAGCTACGTCTTCGCACACAAGGAAGTGCCTCCTTATTACGCACAAAAAAATGAATACTCCCCCCCATTAGCTGGGACCCAGTATAGTGGCAGGCTGACTTGTGGGCCTACTGACGGGGACGGAGGGCTTTGTCAACCTAGTCAATATGCACGATTCTAGCTCTAGTGACCGTACGATGTCCATCCAACAACCGTAGTGCTTCTTCAACCTCTGGTCTTCTTGCTCCAGCCGCCCAAACAAGCGCCGATCGTGCCTCGTGCTCCTGCCTCCCGTGGCCGTCTGTGCTGCCGCGGAGGCCTCACAGGCATGGTCAATGTGGTCAAGGAACGACTTCCATCGGATGTGGACTGTACGTGGAGAGGCTGACAGCAGGGTCCACGGCCGCAGCAAGGAAGTGCCTCCTTATTATGCGCAAAATAATTATTCCTCCACCTGACAGCGGGGACCCACCGGACGGGCCACCGTATTTTGCGAAAAAATACGTTCCCCCTGACTGCTAGGACCCACCAGCTACATCTTCGCACGCAAGGAAGTGCGTCCGGGAAAAAAAAAACGATTCACCCCCTGACTGCTGGGACCCACCAGCTACATCTTGGCTCGCAAGGAAGTGCCTGACAGTCGGGACCCACCTGGTCGAAGCATATGTAGCGTTGTCATTCTGGTCGTGAACGTGTACATACATACTGGTCGAAGTAGAGGTGCGCATGTGTCGTAGTAGAGGCGTGGACGTAGCATGTACACGTACGTACAGCAGCCAGTGTGCAAGAAAGAAAATATGGCCACATACGTACATACGGGCAGGGTCTCGAACGCCTACTCGCGCATACGTACGGCCATGGCTCGTGTACATGGCTGGGTCGGAACGGAGAAACAGCGTCATCGTCGTGTTCATGGGGAGCCAACCGGCTGGGTCGGAATGGAATGCGTTGTCGTGTTCATCAGGAGGGATTGGACGGAATAGCCGATGGAAACGAGGCCTGGCGTACCGCAGAACGGAGGAAACGGCCTTTAGTTCGACCGGCCATGTTCGAAACGGGATCCTGATCATCGGGAGGGGTCTGGCGTATCACAAAACAGAAGAAACGGACCTCCTACGGTCGAAACGGGGGTCCTGTTGATCGGGAGGGGTGTGGCGTACCGCAAAACGGAGGAAACGGACTTGTGTTGGAGCGCTACGGTCTAAACGGGGGTCCTGTTCATCGGGAGGGGTGTGGCGTACCGCAAAATGGGACTCCACGGGATACTGTTCATCTCCACCGTCGACCCCCTCCAGCCTCCACGGGCTACTGTTCATCCACCCTCGACCTCCTCCAGCCTCCACTTGCGACTGTTCATCCACGGGCTCCTGTTCATCCAGCCTCCACCGCGCGCTACTCCACGGGCTACTGTTCAACCAGCCCTCCACACGGGCTCCTGTTCAGCCACCCCTCCACGGGCTACTGTTCATCCAGCCCTCCACCATCTACTGTTCATCCAGCCCTCCACGGGGTCCTGTTAATCCAGCCCCAACCGGCTCGATCGATCGGGGTCTTGTTCATCCAGAGGCAACACCACGGGGTCCTGTTGATCCACCCCCATCAGGAACTGTTCATCCAACCCCCCCCCCCCCCAGCAACGCTCACTATTCATCCAGAGGCAGCATTGATCAGCTTCAGTTAGCAGCAGTAGTGAAGGAATCGCTCGATCGGGTTCAGTTAACAGCCATCGATCGATCGCTCGGGTTCAGTAACGCGTAGCCTGCAGTGCAATCGCTCGGGTTCAGTTAGAGCCCAACGCCTCACTCGGGTTCAGTTAGAGCCCAACGCCTCACACCCATGCACGTGCGTGTATGAGAGAAACGTGCATCGCTCGGCCCCGACCACCCACCGTAATCAGGAACACCCCGATATTTTCCTCGCCCTCGCTTCTACCATGGTTTTTTCCGTCATGGACGGCCCAAAGAATGTCATGCAGCTGCGTCTCCGGCCCGCCCAGTACGAAAAGCCCATTTTCTGTCATGATTTTTTGTCATAGAAGTAGGACCCCACCACATCTATGATGATACCGTGTTTTTCACAATTATTGTCATAGAAGTGTCATAAGTATGACGGAAAAAAATTCGTTCGGCCCAAAATGTCACGGATGTGTCTTTTTTTTGTAGTGTCTCTAATTGTCATTACAAACATGTTTCATTCATAATAGGCTAAATCAGGAACGATGAACTAATCATATTTACAAAAACAAGAGAGGTCGAGTTCATACCAGCTTTTCTCATCTCAATCAGTCCATCATATATCGTCACTATTGCCTTTCACTTGCATGACCGAACGGTGTGGATAATAATAATGCACGTGCATTGGACTAAGCTGGAATCTGCAAGCATCTTAATACACAGGGGAAGACAAGGTAATATGGCATCTTGGTTAAATCAACAATAATGCATATAAGAGCCACTACAACATTTTCATTATGGTCTTCTCCTCTCGACCCCCAAAGAAAAGAAAAGAAATAAACCTATTTACAAGCGAAAGCTCCGAACAAGCAGAAGAAGAACGATAAATCTTTTGGGGTTTTCTTTTAATTACTACTACAGGCATGGAAAGTAAACTAGCTGAAAGCTACAACTAATTTTTTTGTTTTTTTTCTTAAGGTTTTCAAACACACAAGAAGAAATCAAGAAAAAGAAAATAAACTAGCATGGATATTACAATGAAAAAGTATGAGCACCGACAACTAGAATGAGTGTGTGAACATGAATGTAATGTCGGTGAGAAATACGTACTCCCCCAAGCTTAGGCTTTTGGCCTAAGTTGGTCTATGCCCATGGATCAAAGCTACACTCTCCGGTGTACCATGGAGGTTCCTCGGGGTGCCACTGGTTGGCGATCTCCTCCGGATCCCACTGATAAACAGACTGACGGTGAGGATCAAGTGCTGGCTCCGGCTCTGGCTCTAGAGCTGGTATTAGGTTCCGGTAGGCATGAATGGCCTCCGGCAGAACAAGGTACATGCGTGAAGATATGTTGAACAAAGAAGGAGCAGGCAAGGTAATAGTCTCAAAGTAATTTTTATCAAATATCAGTCTATAGTTAAGCATCTTTTTCTTATCTTAACAATAAAATCATGTGCTACCATACTCTTATAGTCTAGAAAGACAGGGGGCAACAACTTTTCTTCTTTCTCATAATGCCTAATTGGTATATTAAAGTGTGCAGCAAGGCGCGAAGCAAAGATGCCCCTGAGGACGGGACCCTTTGTGCGATTCAGATTTAACCTTTTAGCAACAATAGCACCTAAACTGAAAGTAGTATCACGAAACAAGGCATGGCGCAAAATAACAATATCAGGGGCACTAAGGTTCCCACAGTTCCCACGACCAATTAAACATCTACTAGAAAATATTGCAAAGTAACGCATAACAGGAAAAAGTATGCTAGTGATTCTTGCATCGGAAACCTTCCTCGTTTCCCCTACCGCAATCATATCAATAAACCCTTCCACATCATTACAATGTGGTTCCTCTATGCTGCCCTCAAATGGTATCTTACAGACCCAGCAGAAATCAAATAGTGACATCTCCTTAAACTCATCATATAAATAAAAATCCACCGAAGGTGGTGATCTCCTAGCATGGAAATGAAAATTTTGCACAAAAATTTTAGTGAGTAGGAGATACTGTTCGAGCTAGTCGTGGAGGAACTCGGTGAGGCCCGCATTCTCAGCCAAATAATAAAAATCATCATGAATCCCGGCTGCTGTCAAGAACTCATCACAAGGCCATTCACATGGACGAACTTCCGCGGTGCGAGGAAGATTATATTTGGGCTTCTTATTCTCTTCACTTTGCTTATCCTTCGAGCTTCGGCTCGAAGAGACCCTCAAAAATCTCTTAATCATTTTCTGAAAATTTCTGCAATTTTTAGTAACTCAAAATAAAAGTGAACCAAACTAAACAAAATTGATAGCAAGTACTCCCACACGTGCCTAGAGACTATAGCATGCATTAGAACTACTTGGGACCAAATAAATTTGACATGCAAGCTCAAGAACAGGGTCACCTGAGCAGCAACAATTTGCAATGAATAAAGCACTAGAACAAAAACTAATTGGACCATTGGACGAGTCACATACCGAAGAACAATCCCCCAAAGCAGTTTTGTGAGTGGAGCTTTGAGCAAGGAGATCGAAAATCGCAGCAAAACGAGCAAGAACACGGGTTTGAGCTGCTGGGTTATTTTTTCTGGAGGAAGATGAAGTGTGTGGGTGCTGGAATAAGTGGAGGGGGGCCACCAGGGGCCCACGAGGTAGGGGGCGCGCCCAGGGGGGTGGGCGCGCCCTGGACCCTCATGGCCAGGTGCTGGCTCCCCCTGATGTGTTCTCAGTGCCAATAATTCTTAAATATTCTAAAACATCATATTTCAATTTCGGGACATTTGGAGAACTTTTATTTTCGGGGTTATTTTTATTGCAAGGATAAATCAGAAAACAGACAGAAAATACTATTTTTGCTTTATTTAATCTAAATAACAGAAGGTAAAAGGAGGGTACAGAAGGTTGTGCTATCTAACTTCATCCATCTCATGCTCATCAAAAGGAATCCACTAACAAGGTTGATCAAGTCTTGTTAACAAACTCATTTCGAATCGCATGAAACCAAAGAATTTTCGAATAGCACTAGGTTACCTCAACGGGGATATGCACATCCCCAATAATAAGAATATCATATTTCCTTTTGATAGTAGGAAGAGGAAACTCAAAACCTCCAATAGTAATCGATGGAATTTTTTCAATAGAATTGATACTGTGGACTTGAGGTTGTTTCCTCGGAAAGTGTACCGTATGCTCATTACCATTAACATGAAAAGTGGCATTGCCTTTGTTGCATTCAATAACAGCCCCTGCAGTATTCAAAAAGGGTCTACCAAGGATAATTGACATACTATCATCCTCGAGAATATCAAGAATAACAAAGTCTGTTAAAATAGTAACGTTTGCAACAACAACAGGCACATCCTCACAAATGCCGACAGGTATAGCAGTTGATTTATCGGCCATTTGCAAAGATATTTCAGTAAGTGTCAACTTATTCAAATCAAGTCTACGATATAAAGAGAGTGGCATAACACTAACACCGGCTCCAAGATCACATAAAGCAGTTTTAACATAGTTTCTTTTAATGGAGAATGGTATAGTTGGTACTCCTGGATCTCCTAGTTTCTTCGGTATTCCACCTTTAAAAGCATAATTAGCAAGCATGGTGGAAATTTCAGCTTTCAGTATCTTTCTTTTATTTGTAACAATATCTTTCATGTACTTAGCATAAGGATTCATTTTAAGCATATCAGGCAAACGCATCCTCGTCATCCTTTTTCTTGGATGGTTTAGGAGGAAAAGGCATGGGTTTTTGAACCCATGGTTCTCTTTCTTTACCGTGCTTCCTAGGAACGAAGTCTCTCTTATCATAACGTTGATTCTTTGATTGTGGTTTATCAAGATCAAAGCAGGTTCAATTTCTACATCATTATTATTGCTAGGTTGAGCATCAACATGAACATCATCATTAATATTATCACTAGGTTCATGTTCATTACCAGATTGTGTTTCAGTATCAGAAATAGAAATATCATTGGGATTCTCGGGTGTGTCAACAACAGATTCACTAGAAGCATGTAAAGTCCTATCATTTTTCTTTTTCTTCTTTTTAGAAGGACTAGGTGCATCAACATTAGTTCTCTGAGAATCTTGCTCAATTCTCTTAGGGTGACCTTCAGGATACAAAGGTTCCTGAGTCATTTTACCCACTCTAGTCATAACTCTAACAACATTATCATTTTTCTTATTATTTAATTCATTGAGAAAATCATTCTGAGCTTTACGCACTTGTTCTTCTTGAGTGGTAACCATAGAAGCATGTTTACTAATGAGTTTAAGTTCACCTTTAACTCTAGACATATAATCACTCAAGTGTTTAATCATATAAGCATTACGTTTCAATTGTCTACCGCATAAGCATTGAAGTTTTCTTGTTTAACAATAAAATCATCAAACTCATCCAAGCATTGGCTAGCAAACTTAGTAGATGGGATTTCTGCTTTATCATATCTATAGAGAGAATTTACCTTTACTACCTGTGTCGGGTTATCAAGACCATGTAATTCTTCAATAGGTGGTAAATTCTTAACATCTTCAGGTTTAATACCTTTTTCTTTCATTGATTTATTTGCCTCTTGCATATCTTCTGGACAGAGAAATAGAATACCCCTTTTCCTCGGAGTTGGCTTACGAGTTGGTTCAGCAAGTGTCCAATTATTTTCATTAGTCAACATATTATTCAATAGCAATTCAGCTTGATCAACAGTTCCTTCCCTAAAAACACAACCAGCACAACTATCCAAGTGGTCTCTGGAAGCATCGGTTAGTCCATTATAAAAGATATCAAGTATTTCATTTTTCTTGAGAGGATGATCAGGCAAAGCATTAAGTAATAGGAGAGGCCCCTACCAAGCTTGTGGGAGGCTCTCTTCTTCAATTTGCACAAAATTATATATTTCCCTTAAAGCAGCTTGTTTCTTATGAGGGGGAAATATTTAGCAGAGAAGTAATAAATCATATCCTAGGGACTATGCACACAACCAGGATCAAGAGAATTAAACCATGTTTTAGCATCACCCTTTAATGAGAACATGAATAATTTAAGGATTTAATAGTAACGAATTTTTCCTCATGAGTGAATAGGGTGGCTATATCACTTAATTTAGTAAGATGTGCCACAACAGTTTCAGATTCATAGGCATAAAAAGGATCAGATTCAACCAAAGTAATTATCTCAGGGTCGACAGAGAAATCATAATCCTTATCGGAAATATAGATAGGTGAAGTAGCAAAAGCAGGGTCATATTTCATTCTAGCATTCAAAAAAATTTCTTTCAGCTTAGCTAATAATTTCTTAAGATCATATCTATCATTGCAAGCAAGAAAATCTCTAGCAGTTTCTTCATCCATAACATAACCCTCAGGCACAACAGGCAATTCATATCTAGGGGGAGAATCTTCATCATCACTTTCATCAATATTATGAGTTTCAATAATTTCATTCTCTCTAGCCCTAGCAAGTTGTCCATCAAGAAATTCACCTAGTGGCACAGTAGTATCAAGCATAGAAGTAGTTTCATCATAAGTATCATGCATAGCAGAAGTGGCATCATCAATAACATGCGACATATCAGAATTAATAGCAGAAGCAGGTTTAGGTGTCGCAAGTTAACTCAAAACAGAAGGAGAATCAAGTGCAGAGCTAGATGGCAGTTCCTTACCTCCCCTCGTAGTTGAGGGATAAATTTATGTTTTCGTGTCTTTCAAGTTCTTCATAGTGACCAGCAGATATAAATCCCAAATGACTCAAAGAATAGAGCTATGCTCCCCGGCAACGGCACCAGAAAATAGTCTTGATAACCCACAAGTATAGGGTCGCAACAGTTTTCGAGGGTAGAGTATTCAGCCCAAATTTATTGATTCGACACAAGGGGAACCAAAGAATATTCTCAAGTATTAGCAGTTGAGTTTTCAATTCAGCCACACCTAGATATCTTAATATCTGCAGCAAAGTGTTTAGTAGCAAAGTAGTATGGAAGTAACGGTAACGGTGGCAAAAGTAACAGTAGCAGTTTTGTAGTGATTGTAACAGTGGCAACGGAAAAGTAACTAAGCGAAGAACAATATGTGAAAAGCTCGTAGGCATTGGATCGGTGATGGAGAATTATGCCGGATGCGATTCCTCATGCAATAGTTATAACATAGGGTGACACAGAACTAGCTCCAATTCACCAATGTAATGTAGGCATGTATTCCGGATATAGTCATACGTGCTTATGGGAAAGAACTTGCATGACATCTTTTGTCCTACCCTCCTGTGGCAGCGGGGTTCTACTGGAAACTAAGGGATATTAAGGCCTCCTTTTAATAGAGTACCGGACCAAAGCATTAGCACTTAGTGAATACATGAACTACTCAAACTACGGTCATCACCAGTAATGGTCCCGATTATTGTCACTTCGGGGTTAACGGATCATAACACATAATAGGTGACTATAGACCTGCAAGATAAGATCAAGAACTCACATATATTCGTGGAAACATAATAGGTTCAGATCTGAAATCATGGCACTCGGGCCCTAGTGACAAGCATTAAGCATAGCAAAGTCATAGCAACATCAATCTCAGAACATTGTGGATACTAGGGATCAAACCCTAACAAAACTAACTCGATTACATGATAAATCTCATCCAACCCATCACCGTCCAGCAAGCCTACGATGGAATTACTCACGCACGGCGGTGAGCATCTTGAAATTGGTGATGGATGATGGTTGATGATGACTGATAACCCACAAGTATAGGGGATCAATTGTAGCCTCTTTTGATAAGTAAGAGTGTAGAACCCAACGAGGAGCTAAAGGTAGAAAAAATATTCCCTAAAGTTCTATCGACCACCGATACAACTCTACGCATGCTTAACGTTCGCTTTACCTAGAACAAGTATGAAACTAGAAGTACTTTGTAGGTGTTTTTGAATAGGTAAGCAAGAATATAAAGAGCATGTAAATAAAAAGTAGGGGTTGTTTAGATAAAGACACAACTAAATTAGTTTTAATGGAGAGCTTTTTGTCAGGAGAAAGTTATTTGTCCCTAGGCAATCGATAACTAGACCGGTAATCACTGTTGTAATTTTATTTGAGGGAGAGGCATAAGCTAACATACTTTCTCTACTTGGATCATATGCACTTATGATTGGAACTCTAGCAAGCGTCCGCAACTACTAAAGATCATTAAGGTAAAACCTAACCATAGCATTAAAGTATCAAGTCCTCTTTACTCCCATACGCAAACAACCTACTTACTCGGGTCTGTGCTTCTGTCACTCACGCCACCCACCATACGCAAATCATGAACATATTGCAAATCCAATAGCGGGGATCCCTCACGCTTGCTCGACACGGAGAGCACCATAGGACAACACCAATAATAAAACATGCAACTCAAACCAATCACGATCCTCAATTAACCCATAGGACAAAACGGATCTACTCAAACATCATAGGATAGCCATACATCATTGGGAAATAATATATAGCGTTGAGCACTGATACGTCTTCAACGTATCTATAATTTTTTATTGTTCCATGCTATATTATATTCTGTTTTGGAAATTATTGAGCTTTATTATACACTTTTATATTATTTTTGGGACTAACCTATTAACCGGAGGCCCAGCCCAGAATTGCTGTTTTTTTGCCTATTTCAGAGTTTCGCAGAAAAAGAATATCAAACGGAGTCCAAACGGAATGAAACCTTCGGGAACGTGATTTTCGGAACGAACGTGATCTAGAGGACTTGGACCCTACGTCAACACATCAACCCGGAGGGCATGAGGTAGGGGGCGCGCCTGCCCCCCCAGGCGCGCCCTCCACCCTCGTGGGCCCCACGTTGCTCCACCGACGTACTCCTTCCTCCTATATATACCTACGTACCCCCAAACTACCAGATATGGAGCCAAAAATCTAATTTCACCGCCGCAACCTTCTGGACCCATGAGATCCCATCTTGGGGCCTTTTTCGGAGCTCCGCCGGAGGGGGCATCGATCACGGAGGGCTTCTACATCAACACCATAGCCTCTCTGATGATGTGTGAGTAGTTTACCTCAGACCTTCGGGTCCATAGTTATTAGCTAGATGTCTTCTTCTCTCTTTTTGGATCTCAATACAATGTTCTCCCCTCTCTCCTGGAGATCTATTCGATGTAACCTTCTTTTGCGGTGTGTTTGTTGAGACTGATGAATTCTGGGTTTATGATCAAGTTTATCTATGAACAATATTTGAATCTTCTATAAATTCTTTTATGTATGATTGGTTATCTTTGCAAGTCTCTTCGAATTATCAGTTTGGTTTGGCCTACTAGATTGATTTTTCTTGCAATGGGAGAAGTGCTTAGCTTTGGGTTCCATCTTGCGGTGTCCTTTCCCAGTGACAGTAGGGGCAGCAAGGCACGTATTGTATTGTTGCCATCGAGGATAACAAGATGGGGTTTATATCATATTGCATGAGTTTATTCCTCTACATCATGTCATCTTGCTTAAGGCGTTACTCTGTTTTTATGAACGTAATACTCTAGATGCATGCTGGATAGCGGTCGATGTGTGGAGTAATAGTGGTAGATGCAGGCAGGAGTTGGTCTACTTGTTTCGGATGTGATGCCTATATACATGATCATACCTAGATATTCTCATAACTATGCTCAATTCAATCAATTGCTCAACAGTAATTTGATCGCCCACCGTAATACTTATGCTCTTGAGAGAAGCCACTAGTGAAACCTATGGCCCCGGGTCTATTTTCCATCATATTAATCTCCCGACAACAATCTATTTCTGGCGCCGTTTTTGTTTTGTTTTCTTTACTTTGCATCTTTATCATAAAAATACCAAAACTATTATCTTATCATATCTATCAGATCTCACTCACGTAAGTGACCGTGAAGGGATTGACAACCCCTTTATTGTGTTGGTTGCGAGGATTTATTTGTTTGTGTAGGTGCGAGGGACTCGTGCGTGGCCTCCTACTGGATTGATACCTTGGTTCTCAAAAACTGAGGGAAATACTTACGCTACTTTGCTGCATCACCCTTTACTCTTCAAGGGAAACCAACACATTGCTCAAGAGGTAGCATGAAGGATTTCTGGCGCCGTTGCCAGGGAGTCTACGCAAAAGTCAACATACCAAGTACCCATCACAAACCCTTATCTCCCGCATTACATTATTTGCCATTTGCCTCTCGTTTTCCTCTCCCCTACTTCACCCTTGCCGTTTTACTCGCCCTCTCTTATCCGTTCGCCTCTTTTTCCTTTTGCTTGTCGTTATGGCTAGTCCCCTATCTTCTCCGTTGTCTCCCGAGAATGAAGTTCTTAATTTTAAACAAAGGGAAGGAGAAAATTTAAAAGACGCTTGGTATAGGATTTGCAATGCTCAAAATAGATCTACCAGGAAGCAATCCACTTCCATTCTTCTCCACAATTTTTATGTAGGCACAACTCCTTGGTACAGATATATTCTCGATACTATTACCGGAGGGAATTTCTTAGGTAGCCATACTTTTCATTCTTATAATGCTATGATAGATTTGTTTGGCTCACCCCCTCTTATGATTAATGGAACTATGTAAACTTTGGAGCATGTAATGCAAAGACTTGAAATAATTGAAAATAAAGTTGCTACCGTAGAGCTAATTGAAAATTTGGACAAAAATATCCACAACTGAATCACTCAATATGGATCTAAAGTAGGAGTCACTTTGAAAAATATTAAGGAGAAGGAACCCAGAGTTAATGAGAAAATAAATCAGGATTCCACTAGAATCGATAAACTTGAGAATATCATTACCAACTTGGGAACCGCTTTTTCTTCCGTAAAGAATACTACAAGTCCTTCAACTAAAATTGCCAAGCTTATGTGTGTTCCTAAAAATAAGGGTGATTCCTCTAGTAAGGAAACTGCGGATCTCAAATCTATAAGTATTCATCCCAATCTTTTTGCTATCATTAAGGAACCATTTGCTACAAATGAATTTTTCGATCTTGTGCCTAAAAGTTTGATAATTAATAAAAAGAAAGAAACTCCTAAGGATGATAGATGCCTCATTGAAGAATTGCGTACCAAAGATGGCAATACCTAGATCTATCCTTGCTATTATGCCTAGCTAGGGGCGTTAAACGATAGCGCTTGTTGGGAGGCAACCCAATTTTATTTTTAGTTTTTTGCTTTTTGCTTCTGTTTAGGAATAAATCTTTGATCTAGCCTCTGGTTAGATGTCTTTTTATGTTTTAATTAGTGTTCGTGCCAAGTTTAACCTATAGGATCTTCTTGGATGACAGTTATTTGATCTTGCTGAAAATTCCAGAAACTTTCTGTTCACGAAAATAATTGTTAAAAATCACCAGAACGTGATAAAATATTGATTCCAATTGCTTCTGATCAATAAACAAATTGTCTAGGTCTTCCTATTTTGGTAGATTTTTTGGAGTTGCAGAAGTTTGCGTTAGTTACAGATTACTACAGACTGTTCTGTTTTTGACACATTCTGTTTTTCGTGTGTTGTTTGCTTATTTTGATGAATCTATGGCTAGAGTTTATAAACATAGAGAAGTTGGAATACAGTAGGTTTAACAACAATATAAATAAATAATGAGTTCATTACAGTACCTTGACGTGGTCTTTTGTTTTCTTTCACTAATGGAGCTCACGAGATTTTCTACTGAGTTTTGTGTTGTGAAGTTTTCAAGTTTTGGGTGAAAGATTTGATGGATTATGGAACAAGGAGTGGCAAGAGCCTAATCTTGGGGATGCCCATGGAACCCCCAAGATAATCTAAGGACACCTAAAAGCCAAAGCTTGGGGATGCCCCGGAAGGCATCCCCTCTTTCGTCTACTTCCATCAGTAACTTTACTTGGAGCTATATTTTTATTCAGCACATGATATGTGTTTTACTTGGAGCGTCTTGTATGATTTGAGTCTTTGCTTTTTAGTTTACCACAATCATCCTTGCTGTACACACCTTTTGAGAGACACACACATGATTCGGAAATTATTAGAATACTCTATGTGCTTCACTTATATCTTTTGAGTTATATAATTTTGCTCTAGTACTTCACTTATAACTTTTAGAGCACGGTGGTGGTTTTGTTTTACAGAAACTATTATTCTCTCATGCTTCAAATAGATTATTTTGAGAGTCTTAAACAGCACGGTAAGTTTCTTAAATAATCCTAATATGCTAGATATTCAAGACTAGTAAAAACTTTCTTATGAGTGTCTTGAATACTAAGAGAAGTTTGATGCTTGATGATTATTTTGAGACATGGAGATAGTGATATCAAAGTTGTGCTAGTTGAGTAGTTGTGAATTTGAGAAATACTTGTGTTGAAGTTTGCAAGTCCCGTAGCATGCACGTATGGTAAACGTTATGTAACAAATTTGAAATATGAGTTGTTTTTTGATTGTCCTCCTTATAAGTGGCGGTCGGGGACGAGCGATGGTCTTTTCCTACCAGTCTATCCCCCTAGGAGCATGCGCGTAATGCTTGGTTTTTGATGACTTGTAGATTTTTGCAATAAGTATGTGAGTTCTTTATGACTAATGTTGAGTCCATGGATTATACGCACTCTCACCTTTCCATCATTGCTAGCCTCTTCGGTACCGTGCATTGCCCTTTCTCACATTGAGAGTTGGTGCAAACTTCGCCGGTGCATCCAAACCCCATGATATGATACGCTCTTTCACACCTAAACCTCCTTATATCTTCCTCAAAACAGCCACCATACCTACCTATTATGGCATTTCCATAGCCATTCTGAGATATATTGCCATGCAACTTTCCACCGTTCCGTTTATCATGACACGTTCATCATTGTCATATTGCTTTGCATGATCATGTAGTTGACATAGTATTTATGGCAAAGCCACCATTCATAATTCTTTCATACATGTCACTCTTGGTTCATTGCATATCCCGGTATACCGCCGGAGGCATTCATATAGAGTCATACTTTGTTCTAGTATCGAGTTGTAATCATTGAGTTGTAAATAAATAGAAGTGTGATGATCATCATTTTCTAGAGCATTGTCCCAAGTGAGGAAAACAAGAGAAAGGCCGTAAAAAAGAAGAAGGCCCAAAAAAAATGAGAGAAAAAGAGAGAAGGGACAATGTTACTATCCTTTTTACCATACTTGTGCTTCAAACTAGCACCATAATCTTCATGATAGAGAGTCTTTTGTTTTGTCACTTTCATATACTAGTGGGAATTTTTAATTATAGAACTTGGCTTGTATATTCCAACAATGGGCTTCCTCAAATGCCCTAGGTCTTCGTGAGCAAGCAAGTTGGATGCACACCCACTTAGTTTCTTTTGTTGAGCTTTCATATATTTATAGCTCTAGTGCATCCGTTGCATGGCAATCCCTACTCCTTGCATTAACATCAATCAATGGGCATCTCCATATCTCATTGATTAGCCTCGTTGATGTGAGACTTTCTCCCTTTTTGTCTTCTCCACATAACCCCCATCATTATATTCTATTCCACCCATAGTGCTATATCCATGGCTCACGCTCATCTATTGCGTGAAGGTTGAAAAAGTTTGAGATTACTAAAGTATGAAACAATTGCTTGGCTTGTCATCGGGGTTGTGCATGATGAGAGCATTCTTGTGTGACGAAAATGGAGCATGACTAAACTATATGATTTTGTAGGGATGAACTTTCTTTGGCCATGTTATTTTCAGAGGACATAATTGCTTAGTTAGTATGCTTGAAGTATTATTATTTTTATGTCAATATTGAACTTTTATCCTGAATCTTTCAGATCTGAATATTCATACCACAATTAAGAAGAATTACATTGAAATTATGCCAAGTAGCATTCCACATCAAAAATTCTGTTTTTATCATTTACCTACTCGAGGACGAGCAGGAATTAAGCTTGGGGATGCTTGATACGTCTCCAACGTATCTATAATTTTTGATTGTTCCATGCTATATTATATTCTGTTTTGGACATTATTGGGCTTTATTATACACTTTTATATTATTTTGGGACTAACCTATTAACCGGAGGCCCAGCCCAGAATTGCTGTTTTTTGCCTATTTGAGAGTTTCGCAGAAAAAGAATATCAAACGGAGTCCAAACGGAATGAAACCTTCGGGAACGTGATTTTCGGAACGAACGTGATCCAGAGGACTTGGACCCTACGTCAAGACATCAACCAGGAGGGCACGAGGTAGGGGGCGCGCCCTCCACCCTCGTGGGCCCCACGTTGCTCAGCCGACTCACTCCTTCCTCCTATATATACCTACGTACCCCCAAACTACCAGATGCGCAGCGAAAAACCTAATTTCACCGCCGCAACCTTCTGTACCCATGAGATCCCATCTTGGCGCCTTATCCGGAGCTCCGCCGGAGGGGGCATCGATCACCGAGGGCTTCTACATCAACGCCATAGCCTCTCCGATGATGTGTGAGTAGTCACTAGTAGAAAAAGGACCTCATGTGAGACACATTAGTCCCGGTTTGATTTTGGCCCGGTACTAATGGTACCATTAGTGCCGGTTCGAACGGCTATGCATTAATGCCGGTTCGTGTTAAACCTTTAGCACCGTTTCGTGCCACGAACCGGTACTAAAGGGGTGGTGGCAGGCTGGCGTCAGGCCGGGGCCCCACGATCACCTTTAGTACCGGTTCGTGGCACAAACCGGTACTAAAGGGCTAACCTTTAGTACCGGTTCGTGCCATGAACCGGGACTAAAGGGGTCTGACCTATAGTCCCGGTTGGAGACACAAACCGGGACTATAGGGCAGTTTCCAAACTCTACCCCCCCCCCCCCCCCCCCGTGTATCGCCATTTCAGTTTTGAAAAAATCAAAAGAAAATGATAAAAACTTCAAAAAATAAAATCCTTCGAGAGGTAGTTATATTACTACATCTACTAGTGAGGAAAATATGAAAACTTCAATTTGGACATGTTTTGCAAGAAGTGTAGGGAAAATGTAATTATGCTCAAAAAGTGTAGATATGCTCAAATTTCAGTTTTTTGGTTAAATCTGGTCAAACTACTTATTCAAGAAGTATTAATGTTACTACATAATTATTTAAGAATATTAGTGTTACTAACTAACTATTTCAATTTTTTGAATTTTGGTCAAATCTGGTCAAACTATGGTCAAACTGTGGTCAAACTATGGTCAAACTTATTCAAAATATATTAGTGTTACTAAATAATTACTGTTTTTTAGAATAATAGTTTCAAACTAAAACGGTGAAACATGTGACCTAATGCTCAAGCTAAACTGCTGAGGGTTAATATGATTGTCAGCTTACATTTGTCAGGAAAACAACAAGTGCAGACTTGGAAAGTAGAGGGAATAGAACTCCGAAGTTAAGCGTGCTCAGGCTGGGGGACTGAGAGGATGGGTGACCGCCCGGGAAGTTAGACGATTTGGAATGAGTGATCCACACTTGAGTAGTTAAGAGGGGTGGTTAGAGACTAAATCATCAAATAATTCAGAAAATTGAAAATCGAAAAAAAATCAAAAAAAATTTCCAAAATTTTCAGAAATTTTTTTCAAAAAAGAAAACCTTTAGTACCGGTTAGTCACACCAACCGGTACTAAAGGTCCCCCATACCACAGCGCGAGCTCACGCCACGTGGTGGGCCTTTAGTGGCGGTTCGTGCCGAACCGGTACTAAAGGGGGGGGGGCTTTAGTCTCCACTCTTTAGTGCCGGTTGCAGAACCGGCACTAAAGGCCCTTAGGAACCGGTGATAAAGCTTCGTTTTCTACTAGTGAGTATACCTCAGACCTTCGGGTCCATAGTTATTAGCTAGATGTCTTCTTCTCTCTTTTTGGATCTCAATACAATGTTCTCTCCCTCTCTCGTGGAGATCTATTCGATGTAACCTTCTTTTGCGGTGTGTTTGTTGAGACACATGAATTGTGGGTTTATGATGAAGTTTATCTATGAACAATATTTGAATCTTCTCTAAATTCTTTTATATATGATTGGTTATCTTTGCAAGTCTCTTCGAATTATCAGTTTGGTTTGGCCTACTAGATTGATCTTTCTTGCAATGGGAGAAGTGCTTAGCTTTGGGTTCAATCTTGTGGTGTCCTTTCCCAGTGACAGTAGGGGCAGCAAGGCACGTATTGTATTGTTGCCATCGAGGATAACAAGATGGGGTTGATATCATATTGCATGACTTTATCCCTCTACATCATGTCATCTTTCTTAAGGCGTTACTCTATTCTTATGAACTTAATACTCTAGATGCATGCTGGATAGCGGTCGATGTGTGGGAAAATAGTGGTAGATGCAGGCAGGAGTCGGTCTACTTGTTTCGGACGTGATGCCTATATACATGATCATACCTAGATATTCTCATAACTATGCTCAATTCTATCAATTGCTCAACAGTAATTTGTTCACCCACCGTAATACTTATGCTCTTGAGAGAAGCCACTAGTGAAACCTATGGCCCCCGGGTCTATTTTCCATCATATTAATCTCCCGACCACAAGCTATTTCTGGCGCCGTTTTTTATTTTATTTTCTTTACTTTGCATCTTTATCATAAAAATACCAAAAATATTATCTTATTATATCTATCAGATCTCACTCTCGTAAGTGACCGTGAAGGGATTGACAACCCCTTTATTGCGTTGGTTGCGAGGATTTATTTGTTTGTGTAGGTGCGAGGGACTCGTGCGTGGCCTCCTACTGGATTCATACCTTGGTTCTCAAACACTGAGGGAAATACTTATGCTACTATGCTGCATCACCCTTTCCTCTTCAAGGGAAAACTTACGCAGTACTCAAGAGGTAGCAAGCACCATGTGTAAGTAGATATTACAGCGGGTAAAAGAGGGGTTACACCGCTGCATAGAGGGGGAAGAGTTGGTCACGATGGCGCTGAAGTTGTTGGTGAAGATTGCGGTGATGATGATGGCCCCCGGTGGCACTCCGGCGCCACCAGAAGCGAGGGGGAGAGAGCCCCCCTCCTTCTTCTTCTTCCTTGACCTCCTCCCTAGACGGGAGAAGGGTTTCCCCTCTGGTCCTTGGTCTCCATGGCATGGGAGGGGCGAGAGCCCCTCCGAGATTGGATCTGTCTCTCTGTCTCTCTCTGTTTCTGGGTTCTCAGATCTGGCCTTTCACCGTTTCTTTTATAACCGGAGATCCTAACTCCGATTGGGCTAAAATATGGACACGGTCTCTATCCGGAAATTAGCTTTCTTGCAGTGAGAGAAGGGCTCCAACCGCCTTACGGGGTGGCCACGAGGGTCCAGGGCGCGCCCCCCGCCTCGTGGCCCGCTCGGGCATCGTATCGCGTTGATTCTTCTTCCCAAAAATCACAAATATTCCAAAAAAATATCCGTCAGTTTTTATCGCGTTTGGACACCGTTTGATATGGATTTTCTGCGA
Organism: Aegilops tauschii subsp. strangulata; assembly: GCF_002575655.3. Classification (NCBI taxonomy): domain Eukaryota; kingdom Viridiplantae; phylum Streptophyta; class Magnoliopsida; order Poales; family Poaceae; genus Aegilops; species Aegilops tauschii. The sequence continues at coordinate 64,635,409 of NC_053041.3, read as the reverse complement.
AACAAAAAACATGGAACAAACAGGAACTGGCACTGGGCACTGGATCAATGTGTTAGTCCGAAAAATAGTATAACAAGTTGGCAAAAGTATATGTAAGTTGTAGAATATTGGCATGGAACAATCACAAATTATAGATACGACGGAGACGTATCAGCATCCCCAAGCTTAATTCCTACTCGTCCTCGAGTAGGTAAATGATAAAAAGGAAAAATTTAGATGTGGAATGCTACCTAGCATAATTTTGATCACATAATCTAAGCATGGCATGAATATTAAGACACGAGTGATTCAAAGCAATAGTCTATCATTTGACATTAAGACAATAATACTGCAAGCATACTAACCAAGCAATTATGTCTTATCAAAATAATATAGCCAAAGAAAGCTCATCCCTACAAAATCATATAGTCTGGCTATGCTCCATCTTCACCACACAAAGCATTCAAATCATGCACAACCCCGATGACAAGCCGAGCAATTGGTTCATACTTTTTAACGCGCTTCAGTCTTTTCAACCCTCACGCAATACATGAGCGCAAGCCGTGGACATAGCACTAAGGGTGGAATAGAATATGATGATGGAGGTTTGTGTGAGAAGACAAAAAAGGAGAAAGTCTCACATCGACGCGGCTAATCAACGGGCTATGGAGATGCCCATCAATTGATGTCATTGTGAGGAGTAGGGATTGCCATGCAACGAATGCACTACAGCTATAAGTGTATGAAAGCTCAAACTGAAACTAAGTGGGTGTGCATCCAACTTGCATGCTCATGAAGACCTAGGGCATTTGAGGAAGCCCATCGTTGGAATATACAAGCCAAGTTCTATGATGAAAATTCCCACTAGTATATGAAAGTGATAACTCAAGAAGACTCTCTATATGAAGAACATGGTGCTACTCTGAAGAACAAGTGTGGTAAAAGGATAGTAGCATTGCCCCTTCTCTCTTTTTCTCTCATTTTTTTGATTTTTTTTGTTTTTTTGGGCCTTCTTTTTTTGGCCTTTGTCTTTTTTTTTATTTTTTATTTTATTTTTTCGTCCGGAGTCTCATCCCGACTTGTGGGGGAATCATAGTCTCCATCATCCTTTCCTCACTGGGACAATGTTGTAATAATGATGATCATCACACTTTTATTTACTTACAACTCAATATTACAACTCGATGCTAGAACAAAGATATGACTCTATATGAATGCCTCCGGCGGTGTACCGGGATGTGCAATGATCTAGGGTAGCAATGACATCAAAAAATGGACAAGCCATGAAAACATCATGCTAGCTATCTTACGATCATGCAAAGCAATATACCAATAAATGCTCAAGTCATGTATATGATGATGATGGAAGTTGCATGGCAATATATCTCGGAACGGCTATGGAAATGCCATGATAGGTAGGTATGGTGGCTGTGTTGAGGAAGATATAAGGAGGTTTATGTGTGATAGAGCATATCGTATCACGGGGTTTGGATGCACCGGCGAAGTTTGCACCAACTCTCGAGGTGAGAAAGGGCAATGCACGGTATCGAAGAGGCTAGAAATGATGGAAGGGTGAGAGTGCGTATAATCCATGGACTCACATTAGTCATAAAGAACTCATATATTTATTGCAGAAGTTTATTAGCCCTCAAAGCAAAGTACTACTACGCTTGCCCCTAGGGGGATAGATTGGTAGGAAAAGACTATCGCTCGTCCCCGACGACCGCTCATAAGGAAGACAATCAATAAATACCTCATGCTCCAACTTCGTTACATAACGGTTCACCATACGTGCATGCTACGGGAATCACAAAATTCAACACAAGTATTTCTACAATCCACAACTACCCACTAGCATGACTCTAATAGCACCATCTTTATATCGCAAAACTATTGCAAGGAATAAAACATATCATATTCAGTGATCTACAAGTTTTATGTAGGATTTTATGACTAACCATGTGAATGACCAATTCCTGCCATCTCTCTAAATAGATATAAGTGAAGCAAGAGAGTTTAATTCTTTCTACAAAAGATATGCCCACGCTCTAACAAGTATAAGTGAAGCAAAAGAGCATTCTACAAATGGCGGTTTTCTATGTGAAGAGAAACAGGCAATCCAAACTTCAAATGATATAAGTGAAGCACATGAAGCATTCTATAAAGCCATACTCAAAAAATATAAGTGAAGTGCAATGATCATTCTATAAATCAACCAAGGACTATCTCATTGCAGGATGGTGCATAAAAGAAAAGTGAAAACTAAATGCAAAAGACGCTCCAAGATTTGCACATATCGCATGAACGAAACGAATCCGAAAACATACCGATACTTGTTGCAGAAAGATGGGATGCCTTCCGGGGCATCCCCAAGCTTAGACGCTTGTGTTGGGGAACGTAGTAATTTCAAAAAATTTCCTACGCACATGCAAGATCATGGTGATGCATAGCAACGAGAGGGGAGAGTGTTGTCCACATACCCTCGTAGACCGAAAGCGGAAGCGTTAACACAACGCGGTTGATGTAGTCGTACGTCTTCACGATCCGACCGATCAATTACCGAACGCACGTCACCTCCGAGTTCAGCACACGTTCAGCTCGATGACATCCCTCGAACTCCGATCCAGCCGAGTGTTGAGGGAGAGTTTCGTCAGCACGACGGCGTGGTGACGATGATGATGTTCTACCGACGCAGGCATTCGCCTAAGCTCCGCTACGATATTATCGAGGTGTAATATGGTGGAGGGGGCACCGCACACGGCTAAAATATCGTATATCAATTGTGTGTCGAGAGGTGCCCCCTGCCTTCATATATAAAGGAGCAAGGGGGAGGCCGCCGGCCAAGGAGGAGAGGCGCGCCTAGGAGGAGTCCTACCCCCTCCCTTCTCCATGTTGGACTAGGAGAGAGGGGAAAGTGGTGGAGGGGAGGAAGGAAGGGGGGGCGCCGCCCCCCTCTCCTTTTCCTATTCGGACTGGGGGGAAGGGGGCGCGGCCCTGCCCTGGCCTCCTGTCCTCTCTTCCACCGAGGCCCACTAAGGCCCATTAAGTTACCGGGGGGTTCCGGTAACCTCCCGGTACTCCGGAAAAATCCCGATTGCACCCAGAACACTTCCGATGTCCAAACATAGGCTTCCAATATATCGATCTTTATGTCTCGGCCATTTCGAGACTCCTCGTGATGTCCGTGATCACATCCGGGACTCCGAACAACCTTCGGTACATCAAAACATGTAAACGGGAGTTGCATAATCTCGTAGTCATAGGAACATGTATAAGTCATGAAGAAAGCAATAGCAACATACTAAACGATCGACTGCTAAGCTAATGGAATGGGTCAAGTCAATCACGTCATTCTCCTAATGAGGTGATCCCGTTAATCAAATGACAACTCATGTCTATGGCGAGGAAACATAACCATCTTTGATTAACGAGCTAGTCAAGTAGAGGCATACTAGTGACACTCTGTTTGTCTATGTATTCACACATGTATTATGTTTCCGGTTAATACAATTCTAGCATGAATAATAAACATTTATCATGATATAAGGAAATAAATAATACTTCATTATTGCCTCTAGGGCATATTTCCTTCAGTCTCCCACTTGCACTAGAATCAATAATCTAGATTACACAGTAATGATTCTTACACCCATGGAGTCTTGGTGCTGATCATGTTTTGCTCGTGGAAGAGGCTTAGTCACCGGGTCTGCAACATTCAGATCCGTATGTATCTTGCAAATTTCTATGTCTCCCACCTGGACTAAATCCCGGATGGAATTGAAGTGCGTTTTGATGTGCTTGGTTCTCTTGTGAAATCTGGATTCCTTTGCTATGGCAATTGCACCAGTATTGTCACAAAAGATTTTCATTGGTCCCGATGCACTAGGTATGACACCTAGATCGGATATGAACTCCTTCATACAGACTCCTCCATTTGCTGCTTCCGAAGCAGCTATGTACTCCGCTTCACACGTAGATCCCGCCACGACACTTTGCTTAGAACTGCACCAATTGACAGCTCCACCGTTCAATGTAAATATGTATCCGGTTTGCGATTTAGAATCGTCCGGATCAGTGTCAAAGCTTGCATCAACGTAAACATTTATGATGAGCTCTTTGTCACCTCCATAAACGAGAAACATATCCTTAGTCCTTTTCAGGTATTTCAGGATGTTCTTGACCGCTGTCCAGTGATCCGCACCTGGATTACTTTGGTACCTCCCTGCTAAACTTATAGCAAGGCACACATCAGGTCTGGTACACAGCATTGCATACATGATAGAGCCTATGGCTGAAGCATAGGGAACATCTTTCATCTTCTCTCTATCTTCTGCAGTGGTCGGGCATTGAGTCTTACTCAATCTCACACCTTGTAGTACAGGCAAGAACCCTTTCTTTGCTTGATCCATTTTGAACTTCTTCAAAACTTTGTCAAGGTATGTGCCTTGTGAAAGTCCAATTAAGCGTCTTGATCTATCTCTATAGATCTTAATGCCTAATATATATGCAGCTTCACCGAGGTCTTTCATTGAAAAACTCTTATTCAAGTATCCCTTTATGCTATCCAGAAATTCTATATCATTTCCAATCAGCAATATGTCATCCACATATAATATCAGAAATGCTACTGAGCTCCCACTCACTTTCTTGTAAATACAGGCTTCTCCAAAAGTCTGTATAAAACCAAATGCTTTGATCACACTATCAAAGCGTTTATTCCAACTCCGAGAGGTTTGCACCAGTCCATAAATGGATCGCTGGAGCTTGCACACTTTGTTAGCTCCCTTTGGATCGATAAAACCTTTCGGTTGCATCATATACAACTCTTCTTCTAGAAATCCATTCAGGAATGCAGTTTTTACATCCATTTGCCAAATTTCATAATCATAAAATGCGGCAATTGATAACATGATTCGGACAGACTTAAGCATCGCTACGGGTGAGAAGGTCTCATCATAGTCAATCCCTTGAACTTGTCGAAAACCTTTCGCAACAAGTCGAGCTTTATAGACAGTAACATTACCATCAGCGTCAGTCTTCTTCTTGAAGATCCATTTATTTTCAATGGCTTGCCGACCATCGGGCAAGTCAACCAAAGTCCATACTTTGTTCTCATACATGGATCCCATCTCGGATTTCATGGCCTCAAGCCATTTTCTGGAATCTGGGCTCACCATCGCTTCTTCATAGTTCGTAGATTCGTCATGGTCTAGTAACATAACCTCCAGAACAGGATTACCGTACCACTCTAGTGCGGATCTTAATCTGGTTGACCTACGAGGTTCAGTAATAACTTGATCTGAAGTTTCATGATCATTATCATTAACTTCCCCACTAATTGGTGTAGGTGTCGCAGAAACTGGTTTCTGTGATGATCTACTTTCCAATAAGGGAGCAGGTACAGTTACCTCATCAAGTTCTACTTTCCTCCCACTCACTTCTTTCAAGAGAAACTCCTTCTCTAGAAAGGATCCATTCTTAGCAACGAACGTCTTGCCTTCGGATCTGTGATAGAAGGTGTACCCAACAGTCTCCTTTTGGTATCCTATGAAGACACATTTCTCCGATTTAGGTTCGAGCTTATCAGGTTGAAGTTTCTTCACATAAGCATCGCAACCCCAAACTTTTAGATACGACAACTTTGGTTTCTTGCCAAACCATAGTTCATAAGGTGTCATTTCAACGGATTTCGATGGTGCCCTATTTAGAGTGAATGCAGCCGTCTCTAAAGCATAACCCCAAAACGATAGTGGTAAATCAGTAAGAGACATCATAGATCGCACCATATCTAGTAAAGTACGATTACGACGTTCGGACACACCATTACGCTGTGGTGTTCTGGGTGGCGTGAGTTGCGAACCTATTCCGCATTGTTTCAAATGAAGACCAAACTCATAACTCAAATATTCTCCTCCACGATCAGATCGTAGAAATTTTATTTTCTTGTTACGATGATTTTCAACTTCACTCTGAAATTCTTTGAACTTTTCAAATGTTTCAGACTTATGTTTCATTAAGTAGATATACCCATATCTGCTCAAATCATCTGTGAAGGTGAGAAAATAACAATATCCGCCACGAGCTTCAATATTCATCGGACCACATACATCTGTATGTATGATTTCCAATAAATCTGTTGCTCTCTCCATAGTTCCGGAGAACGGTGTTTTAGTCATCTTGCCCATGAGGCACGGTTCGCAAGTACCAAGTGATTCATAATCAAGTGATTCCAAAAGTCCATCAGTATGGAGTTTCTTCATGCGCTTTACACCGATATGACCTAAACGGCAGTGCCACAAATAAGTTGCACTGTCATTATCAACTCTGCATCTTTTGGCTTCGACATTATGAATATGTGTGTCACTACTATCGAGATTCACTAAAAATAGACCACTCTTCAAGGGTGCATGACCATAAAAGATATTATTCAAATAAATAGAACAACCATTATTCTCTGATTTAAATGAATAACCGTCTCGCATTAAACAAGATCCAGATATAATGTTCATGCTCAACGCTGGCACCAAATAACAATTATTTAGGTCTAAAACTAATCCCGAAGGTAGATGTAGAGGTAGCGTGCCGACCGCGATCACATCGACTTTGGAACCATTGACCACGTGCATCGTCACCTCGTCCTTAGCCAATCTTCGCTTAATCCGTAGCCCCTGTTTCGAGTTGCAAATATTAGCAACAGAACCAGTATCAAATACCCAGGTGCTACTGCGAGCATTAGTAAGGTACACATCAATAACATGTATATCACATGTACCTTTGTTAACCTTGCCATCCTTCTTATCCGCCAAATACTTGGGGCAGTTCCGCTTCCAGTGACCAGTTTGCTTGCAGTAGAAGCACTCAGTTTCAGGCATAGGTCCAGACTTGGGTTTCTTCTCCTGAATAGCAACTTGCTTGCTGTTCTTCTTGAAGTTCCCCTTCTTCTTCCCTTTGCCCTTTTTCTTGAAACTAGTGGTCTTACTGACCCTCAACACTTGATGCTCCTTTTTGATTTGTACCTCCGCTGCCTTTAGCATTGCGAAGAGCTCGGGAATTGTCTTATTCATCCCTTGGATGTTATAGTTCATCACGAAGCTCTTGTAGCTTGGTGGCAGCGATTGAAGAATTCTGTCAATGACGCTATCATCCGGAAGATTAACTCCCAGTTGAATCAAGTGATTATTATACCCAGACATTTTGAGTATATGCTCACTGACAGAACTATTCTCTTCCATCTTGCAGCTGTAGAACTTATTGGAGACTTCATATCACTCAATCCGGGCATTTGCTTGAAATATTAACTTCAACTCCTGGAACATCTCATATGCTCCATGACGTTCAAAACGTCGTTGAAGACCCGGTTCTAAGCCGTAAAGCATGGCACACTGAACTATCGAGTAGTCATCAGCTTTGCTCTGCCAGACATTCATAACTTCTGGTGTTGCTCTTGCAGGAGGCCTGGCACCTAGCGGTGCTTCCAGGATGTAATTTTTCTGTGCAGCAATGAGGATAATCCTCAAGTTACGGACCCAGTCCATGTAATTGCTACCATCATCTTTCAACTTTGCTTTCTCAAGGAACGCATTAAAATTCAACGGAACAACAGCACGGGCCATTTATCTACAATTAACATAGACAAGCAAGATACTATCAGGTACTAAGTTCATGATAAATTCAAGTTCAATTAATCTTATTACTTAAGAACTCCCACTTAGATAGACATCCCTCTAATCATCTAAGTGATTACGTGATCCAAATCAACTAAACCATGTCCGTTCATCACGTGAGATGGAGTAGTTTCAATGGTGAACATCACTATGTTGATCATATCTACTATATGATTCACGCTCGACCTTTCGGTCTCCGTGTTCCGAGGCCATATCTGCATATGCTAGGCTCGTCAAGTTTAACCTGAGTATTCCGCGTGTGCAACTATATTGCACCCGTTGTATTTGAACGTAGAGCCTATCACACCCGATCATCACGTGGTGTCTCAGCACGAAGAACTTTCGCAACGGTGCGTACTCAGGGAGAACACTTTTATCTTGAAATTTTAGTGACAGATCATCTTATAATGCTACCGTCAATCAAAGCAAGATAAGATGCATAAAAGATTAACATCTCATGCAATCAATATAAGTGATATGATATGGCCATCATCATCTTGTGCTTGTGATCTCCATCTCCGAAGCACCGTCATGATCACCACCGTCACCGGCGCGACACCTTGATCTCCATCGTAGTATCGTTGTCGTCTCGCCAACTTATTGCTTTTACGACTATCGCTACCGCTTAGTGATAAAGTAAAACAATTACATGGCGATTGCATTGCATACAATAAAGCGACAACCATATGGCTCCTGCCAGTTGCCGATAACTCGGTTACAAAACATGATCATCTCATACAATAAAATATAGCATCATGTCTTGACCATATCACATCACAACATGCCCTGCAAAAACAAGTTAGGCGTCCTCTACTTTGTTGTTGCAAGTTTTACGTGGCTGCTATGGGCTTAGCAAGAACCGTTCTTACCTACGCATCAAAACCACAACGATAGTTTGTCAAGTTGGTGCTGTTTTAACCTTCGCAAGGACCGGGCGTAGCCACACTCGGTTCAACTAAAGTGAGAGAGACAGACACCCGCCAGTCACCTTTAAGCAACGAGTGCTCGCAACGGTGAAACCAGTCTCGCGTAAGCGTACGCGTAATGTCGGTCCGGGCCGCTTCATCTCACAATACCGCCGAACCAAAGTATGACATGCTGGTAAGCAGTATGACTTATATCGCCCACAACTCACTTGTGTTCTACTCGTGCATAGCATCAACGCATAAAACCAGGCTCGGATGCCACTGTTGGGGAACGTAGTAATTTCAAAAAATTTCGTACGCACACGCAAGATCATGGTGATGCATATCAACGAGAGGGGAGAGTGTTGTCCACGTACCCTCGTAGACCGAAAGCGAAAGCGTTAACACAACGCGGTTGATATAGTCGTACGTCTTCACGATCCGACCGATCAAGTACTGAACGCACGGCACCTCTGAGTTCAGCACACGTTCAGCTCGATGATGTCCCTCGAACTCTGATCCAGCCGAGTGTTGAGGGAGAGTTTCGTCAGCACGACGGCGTGGTGACGATGATGATGTTCTACCGATGCAGGGCTTCGCCTAAGCTCCGTATGGGTTCGAGAACTATGTAGACATGACCGAGACACCTCTCCAGTCAATAACCAATAGCGGAACCTGGATGCTCATATTGGTTCCCACATATTCTACGAAGATCTTTATCGGTCAGACCGCATAATGACATACGTTGTTCCCTTTGTCATCGGTATGTTACTTGCCCGAGATTCGATCGTCGGTATCTCGATACCTAGTTCAATCTCGTTACCGGCAAGTCTCTTTACTCGTTCCGTAATACATCATCCCGCAACTAACTCATTAGTCACAATGCTTGCAAGGCTTAAAGTGATGTGTATTACTGAGTGGGCCCAAAGATACCTCTCCGACAATCGGAGTGACAAATCCTAATCTCGAAATACGCCAACCCAACAAGTACCTTTGGAGACACCTGTAGAGCACCTTTATAATCACCCAGTTACGTTGTGACGTTTGGTAGCACACAAAGTGTTCCTCCGGTAAACGGGAGTTGCATAATCTCATAGTCATAGGAACATGTATAAGTCATGAAGAAAGCAATAGCAACATACTAAACGATCGAGTGCTAAGCTAATGGAATGGGTCAAGTCAATCACGTCATTCTCCTAATGAGGTGATCCCGTTAATCAAATGACAACTCATGTCTATGGCTAGGAAACATAACCATCTTTGATTAACGAGCTAGTCAAGTAGAGGCATACTAGTGACACTCTGTTTGTCTATGTATTCACACATGTATTATGTTTCCGGTTAATACAATTCTAGCATGAATAATAAACTTTTATCATGATATAAGGAAATAATAAACATTTATCACAAGTAGAAGCATTGTAAACATCCTAAAGGCAAACCTTGGCACATTATTTTTATTATACAATGGAATTGTACAAGGGGATAATTATTTTTGTTGAAAAGTTTTAGTAATCAAGATTCAGAAAGTTTCCGTGAGCATGAACTAAGTTCAAGGAGCACCCCCACTACAACAATGCTTGTCTCTCTCACTTTCACTTTCGTTTTCGAAAAAGTTTTGGGTTCCCCTCTTTATTTTTTTGTTTTTAAACTATATGAAAGCACTCAACAGAAATAAATGACTCTCTAAAACTTCCGGGTTGTCTCCCTGGCAGCACTTTCTTTAAAGCCATTAAGCTAGGCATGTAGTGCTCAAGCAATGGATCCACCCAGATCCTAAGGTATATCAAAGCCAATTTGAATTAACAATGATTTAGAATTTAGTAGTGAGCACAAAGCAACATATATCAAGCAATGACGAAGTCTAACTCTCTTCCTATGGATCGGCATGTCGTAAAAGAACAATTCATGCACACAAAGTAAAAGCCAATGCATAGTATAAGCAGTTTCTTGCAATTTTATCATATTGGAAACATAGAGAGGTGGAGATATAGTACCTCTCCCATAATAATTGCAAGTAGGAGCAGCAAGCACATGCATATTATATTCATCAAAATCATCATGTGCAACGGTAAAAGGCAACCCATCAATATAATCCTTAATAAGCACAAACTTCTCCGATACAGTGTAGTTTGGAGAATTCAAAAAGATAATAGGACTATCATGCGTGGGTGCAATAGCAACAATTTCATGTTTAACATAAGGAACTATAGCAAGTTCATCTACATAAGCATAATTCATATTGGCATGTTGGCCACAAGCATAGCAAGCATCATCAAAAAGGGATATTTCAAAAGAATCAACGGGATCATAATAGTTATCATAGCAATCATCCTTCGGTAAGGACGAAGGGAAATTAAAAAATGTATGAGTTGAAGAGTTACTCTCATTAGAAGGTGGGCATGGGTGATCAATCCGATCTTCCTGCTTTTGTTCTTCGCTCTCCTCATCATCTTTTTCATCCAATGAGCTCACAGTTTCATCAACTTCTTCTTCCATAGACTCCTGCAAAATATTAGTCTCTTCTTGGACAGCGTAGACTTTCTCAATAAATGCATCAATATCGGCGTTGTATTCATAATTATCATAGCAATATTTAAGGATAGCTAAATTTTCAGGTCTATAAACAACATCATAAAGATTTTCACACTCTTTAAATACAAATTCAATTTCATAAGCACCCATAAAAGCAACAAATTCTTCTATTTGTTCCACATCACAGTAATCATATATACCTCTAGCATAAGAAGCCAAGGTTTCATTATCATTAAATTTGCATGAAAAGGGAAGGTGTGGAGCCTTTATCCTAGAGCAACAAGTATAATCGTAACTCAAGCATACTTGCCGAGCATACCACTTCAACATATAAATTTGATCCCATAATTGTTTCCCTTTTTGAGTCAAGCGATAATCCCTAAAGTATTCTCGTTGATCCAACGTGTCTCCCATTACCAAATTGAATGGGGTTTTCTCAGGATTGTCAAAGTAGTACATAATATCTGTCACATAACGAGCATCGGGGGTTTTAGGAGGTTCCCCATCTCCATGAGTAGCAGGTAGACCTATTGTTTTTGGTATTTCGTGTTCCATATCCATAACTAAAGATAAAGAACAACTAAGAACAACAAATAAAAATTACTTAGTGATAAAGCAAACAAGCACACACGAGAATATTCACCCCACGCTACAACTCCCCGTCAACGGCGCCAAAAAAAGGCCTTGATAACCCACAAGTATAGGGGATCAATTGTAGCCTCTTTTGATAAGTAACAGTGTCGAACCCAACGAGGAGCTAAAGGTAGAACAAATATTCCCTCAAGTTCAATCGACCACCGATACAACTCTACGCACGCTTAACGTTCCCTTTACCTAGAACAAGTATGAAACTAGAAGTACTTTGTAGGTGTTTTTGAATAGGTAAGCAAGAATATAAAGAGCACATAAATAAAATGTAGGGGATGTTTAAATAAAGACACAACTAAATTAGTTTTAGTGGAGAGATTTTTGTCACGAGAAAGTTATTTGTCCCTACGCAATCGATAACTAGACCGGTAATCACTGTTGCAATTTTATTTGAGGGAGAAGCATAAGCTAACATACTTTCTCTACTTGGATCATATACACTTATGATTGGAACTCTAGCAAGCGTCCGCAACTACTAAAGATCATTAAGGTAAAACCCAACCATAGCATTAAAGTATCAAGTCCTTTTTACTCCCATACGCAAACAGCCTACTTACTCGGGTATGTGCTTCTGTGACTCACGCCACCCACCATAAGAAAATCATGAACATATTGCAAACCCTACAGCGGGGATCCCTCATGCTTGCGCGACACGGAGAGCACCATAGGACAACACCAATAATAAAACATGCAACTCAAACCAATCATGATTATCAATTAACCCATAGGACAAAACGGATCTACTCAAACATCATAGGATAGCCATACAACATTGGGAAATAATATATAGCATTGAGCACCATGTTTAAGTAGAGATTACAGCGGGTAAAAGAGGGGTTACATCGCTGCATAGAGGGGGGAAGAGTTGGTGATGATGGCGATGATGTTGTTGGTGAAGATTGCGGTGATGATGATGGCCCCCGGTGGCAAAATGCACCGGCAAAGAAAGGATCGATAAAGAGCTTCTTTGTCGTCTGCTTTCTGGAGCGGACGGCAAAGGGGCCTTTGCCATCAGCAGCGGACGGCAAAGAAAGCCGATGGCAATAAATTCGCCGTTAGTCCGTTGGGTGTCTAACGGCAGTATTTGCCGTCCGCGGCTGACGGCAAATAGCATCACGCCTTTGTCGTCCGCCTAATGACGTTAGTTGGACATCACTGCCCACCAATTCTTTGCCGTCCACCGCTGTAGCCAAAGGCTTTGCCGTCCGCCACTGTAGGCAAACTGACCAAATGGGTCAGCTCCCAGGAAATACAGTTGGCTGCCACGTGGTTTGTTTGTTGTTTGTCGCGGACGGCAAAGAGCCTGCATTGGCTCTTTTTTCTGTTTTTTTTAAATCCAACAATTTTCGAAGCAAATATATATGACATATATAGATATATTTCACATGGTTATTTCACAGCAAACATATGACATATCCAGCACAAAAGTTTCATCGTACATACATATATAGTTCCATCCATTCATACATAGCAACTTGCACATACACATTGTTCCACCATAGCAAGCTAAGAATACTAGAAGAGAATGAAAGAAAAAACCAGCACTCCGTCATAGCAAGCTAGCTTCCGTGAAGTGAATGAGATCTGCAAAATGGCAAATAAGAAAGTTAGAAAAAGGTGACTAGAAGAAGAAGTATATGTCATTTATGAGCTAACTTAGGTGAAATGGATCATTTATGAGTTAACTTAGGTGAAATGGATCGTTTATGAGCTAACTAAGGTGAAATGGATCGTTTATGAGCTAACTAAGGAGAAATGGATCATTTTAGAGCTAACCTAGGTGAAATGGATCGTTTATGAGCTAACTTAGGTGAAATGTCTCATGTATGAGCTAACTTAGGTGAAATGGATCGTTTATGAGCTAACTAAGGTGAAATGGATCGTTTATGAGCTAACTAAGGTGAAGTGGATCATTTTAGAGCTAACCTAGGTGAAATGGATCGTTTATGAGCTAATTTAGGTGAAATGGATCATTTTTGAGCTAACTTAGGTGAAATTGATCATTAATGAGCTAACTTAGGTGAAATGGATCGTTTATGAGCTAACTAAGGAGAAATGGACCGTTTATGAGCTAACTAAGGTGAAACGGATCATTAATGAGCTAACTAAGGTGAAATGGATCATTTATGAGCTAACTTAGTTGAAATGGATCGTTTATGAGCTCACCTAGGTAAGAGGCATCATTTTAGAGCTAACCTAGGTAAGATGTGTCATTTTGGAGCTAACCTAGGTAAAATGGGTCATTTTAGAGCTAACTTGGGTAAAATGGATCGTTTATGAGCTAACTAAGCTAATTATGCCATTTTTGACACAAGTAAGCTAAGTACATGTCATTTTGGAGGAAACAAAGCTAAGTATAGATCGTTTTAGAGCTAACTTCGGTAAAATGGATGGTTTTGGAGGTCAGTAAGCTTATTAAGTCATTTTGGAGGAAATAAAGCTAAGTCTAGGTCTTTATGCATTTGTTATGCAAAACACTAGAGAAACTTCGAGTGATCATGGAGGTGTAGTAGCGGGCTACTAATAATCTCGATCACTATCATCAATAAATGCATAATCATCATCATCACTATCACCAATGACATGCTCATAGGGTTCAACGGCATCAAAATGTGGAAGACCACCTTTACGTAATCGGTCAAGCATTGACAGGTCATCCGCAGCAGTAACCTCTTCTTGTTCCGGCTCTTCTTGTTCCTCCTCCGGAGTGATGCCGGATTCACTATCGCTGTCTACTTCAATGTTTTGGGGTGAAGTATAGCGGTTCTTGAAACGTTTTTTGGAAAGACGTGTCTCTTGGAAGAATTCTCCTTCATATGTGTCTGGGTTAATGTGAGGTTCATAATCCTCTTCCTTTGGGGGCGATAGTCTAGCACGTGGCGGCACTTCATAAACGACATCCCAACCTTTCAGATTTGGATTAGTTTGGCAGGCCCATGGTAGATAGAATACTTGGGTCGCCTGTTGAGCCGTAATATAGACATCGGGAACATCTAAATGGGTGCTTTGTTTTATTTCAACTAGCCCTATATGTTCATGAGTCCTTCTAGTCTCCTTCAGCTGAAACCAATAACATTTGAAGAGTACGACATTCGGTGGGTTGTCACCATAGAATAGAAGTTCATAAATTGCTTCAACTCTCCCATAATACTCGGTACCTCCTTCGCCGATAGCAGATACACAACAATTTGTAGACTTTCAGTCGGCCATAGATAGCTCTTTGCCATAGGTACGAAAGCGATACTCGTTGATGTCATATTTGTCAAATGAACGGACCTTATAGTCAAAACCATTAGCGACTTGTCTCAATTCGGCGTCCATAGACTCTGAATTAGCCTAGAAGTTTAATACGAAAGGATTGTTGCATTAGGAAGAAATTAGCGAATGAAATGAAATGGTCTAATATAAATTACCGTTCGTTTGAACCAAGAGACGATGAAACCGGGATAGTCGCCTCCTTGCTTTGCGAGAAGCTCATACTCTTCGACGGAATCCTTTTGGATTACCGCTCCATACGAGAATATGGCGACGTATCGACTGTATGAAATATCCAGGAATAAGAGCAGTTCAAAGGAAATAGAAGTTGCGAAACAATGTACCGAGAACTTACTCGATGTACGGCCGCACTTCTGTCAGGTTGTTGAAGATATACAACGTAATGGTCCGCATTCTTCCTTATCCAAAGATACCGGTTTCGAACCACTGGCTGGTGCGAGATTCCCTTTGAATAGGCTGAGGTTGGATCCACCCTTTTGAGGTTCGTCAGCATTGTACCGAGGCTTCGGAGTATGCAAATGACGATTTTTGGCTTCGTAGTGTGCTGTCACGAAGTTTGCCGCCTCCTCAGTGATGAATGCCTCAGCCATCGAAGCTTCAATTCTACGTTTATTTTTACATTTTTGTAAAAGCGTCTTCTGCATCCTCTTAGTTGGGTAGCACCAACAATTTTGCACGGGCCCCCCAATCTTGCCTCGGTCGGGAGATGCAAAATCAAATGCTACATTGGATTAAAGAAGCCCGGTGGAAAGATCTTCTCTAACTTGCAGATCAACTCCGGCGCCAACTCTTCCATTTCTTCTAGCACGCCAGGTGATAGTTCTTTCGCACAAAGAACACGGAAGAAATAGCTGAGTTCTGCCAGTACTAGCCATTCATCCTCAGGGATGAAGCCACGCAACATCACCGGCATTACCCGCTCAATCCATATGTGCCAATCATGACTCTTGAGACCAAATATCTTCAATTTGTCAAGATTCGCTCCCCTCTTTAGATTCGCTGCATACCCATCGGGGAACATCAACTGCTGTTGCACCCACAAGATAATTTCCCTCATATCTGGCCTTCCAAGATTGAACCATGCCTTTGGCTTCGTCCAGTTCTGCTTTCCTTTCAGTTCTTTCATGTTTTGTACTGGCCTATCACATAGCGCCTCCAGATCAACACTAGCCTTAGTATTATCCTTTGACTTCCCATCTATGCCGAACAATGTACCAAAAAGTGCCTCGGCGATATTCTTCTCAGTGTGCATCACGTCGATGTTGTGTGGGCAAAGGAGGTCTTTGAAGGAAGGCAGATCCCATAAGCATGTCTTGTGAGTCCAGGCGTGTTTAGAATTATACCCCTTGAAGTACCCTGGACGCTCTGGATCTGGCTCGAGAGCGTTTAACTGATCCAGGGTATGTTGGTCTGTCAACGCAGGTGGTGCAGAGATTTTGACAACTCTACCTCTGATGAAGTTCTTCTTGTCTTTCCTTAACTTATGGCGAGGATCCAGGAACTGTCTATGCATGTCGAAGCAAGAAAACTTGCGACCGGCCTGAAGCCAACGAAACTCAAGAGCTCCCTTGCATGTGGGGCACGGGAACCTTCCATGCACACACCAGCCAACGAATAGCGCATACGCCGGCAAGTCATGCGTCGAGTACATGTACCAGACACGCATTATGAAGTTACGTTTGCTATAGGCGTCGTATGTCTTGAACCCATTATCCCAGGCTTCTTGCAATTTGTCCTTAAGCGGCTGCATGTACACATTTATATTTTTCCCCGGATAGTTGGGCCCTAGAATTATCAACGTCAGGAAAATGTTCTTTCTTGGCATAATCTGTCTGGGGGGGGGGATTGAGTGGAAAGACAAATACGAGCCAACAACTGTATTGGGTTGCCGTCAGACCAAACACACTGAACCCATCCATGCTGACGCCGACTCGAGGATGCCTCGGATCTGCCGCTTTGTCATCATGTAATTCATCAAACTTCTTCCACGCAACACCATCCGATGTGTGTACCATCATCAGATTCCCATCTGCATCTAGTTCAGTTCTTTTGCCCGTTTTGTGCCATGTCATCTGTCTGGCCGTCTCTTCAAGCATGAAAAGACGTTAAAGTCTTGGTACGATTGGCATATACCGAAGAACACTAACGGGGATTTTGGTCTGCGTCTTCTCACCCATACCGTTGTCTACCACAACATACCTGGAAGACTTGCAAATGGGACAATAGTTCAAGTCCGCATATTCAAGCCTAAATAAGGCACGACCTTTCTCACATGCATGTATCTTCTCAGAGGGCATCTTCAGTGCACGGAGGATTTTGTCCGACTGGTACAGGTTTGCAGGCATTACATGGCCTTTGGGTAGAAAGCGTCCAAATACTGTCATAATTGTGTCGTAGCATTCTCTGCCCAAGTTGAACTGAGCCTTCAGAGCCATTACTTGTGAGATGGCATCCAACTGAAAAAGCTCAGTGTGCTCGTGGAGCGGACGTTTTGAAGACTCCAACATTTCCTTGAAGGCCTTTGCATATTCCTCCATCTCCTCGTCCGAATCCCGAGCATCATCCAAGTCTTGCACCATGTTTTCCATCCCGGTACCATGCTCGTCGGTGCGATGACGAACCACTTCAGCTCGGTCACGTTGGGCAGACTCACCATGAAATGTCCACACCGTATAATTGGGCGTAAAACCACTCCTCTACAGGTGTTTGCCCATTTCAGCCTCTGTCCTCTTTTCCCAATTGTTGCACCGGGAACAGGGGCACCAGGTTTTCCTCTGGCCATTTGCAAATGTGGCTTTTACAAACGCCTTGGTTTTTGTGAACCATTCAGTGCTCCATTTGTTCTGACCAGTGTAACCGGTGTACATCCACGCACGATCACTCATCTTGACTTTTAGAGCTACTGGACACACAACAAATATATATATATATATATATATATATATATAATTCACCATGTATATATTCATCAGTTGATCTAGTTTGTCAATTTTATTACGTCCATGCAACCTACACTCTAATAGGTAATGATAGCTCCTAATCCCACCAGAGTATGTGTAGATTGGGTTCCTTTTCCCATGCTATGCTCCGGATCCGACGCAAAATTTTGGCAGCACCTCCCCGCTGTTCTCCTTATACACGTCTCTGCAATAAACAGAGAGGATGTGTACGCAGAGAACAACACGGGAGACACTGACGAAATTTATGCGTCGGATCCGGAGCAAAGCATATGGGAAAACGAACCCAATCTACACATACTCGGGCTGTCCATGGATAGCGCTGGACAATTCGAAAGAATTACGGTTATAAATATGCAAATGCATGCATATTTATAGATGTAACCCTTTCGAACGGGAGACGCATAGTGGTTACGCATACTGAGGATTGACACCTATAGCTAGCAAGTTTCATCGGCACCAAGACCGGAACAGAGCAAATGAAGGGGGAGGAGGAGATGTCATTTGTGCTCACCAACGAACGGAGGGGCGGAGCTCGTCGAACGCACGGGGAGGTCGTCAAACACCACACCCTCGCAGCGACGAAACAAATGCACATTTGAATCCACCCGATAAACACAAATATGTATGATGTTTTGCATAACAAAATCGAAAAATATACGACCTAACTCATAATTCACAAATATATGACCCCGCCGGCCTCTGGATGGCCAAAGAGCACCTTCTACATATTCTTCTTTTCTTCTTTTCTTCTTCTTCTTCTTCTTCTTCTTCTTCTTCTCCCCTCCTGTTCTTCCCCTACACTTTCTTCTTCTTCTTCTTCTCCCCTCCTCTTCTTCTCCTACACTTTCTTCTTCTTCTTCTTCTTCTCCCCTCCTCTTCTTCTCCTACACTTTCTTCTTCTTCTTCTCCCCTCCTCTTCTTCTCCTACACTTTCTTCTTCTTCTTCTTCTCCCCTCCTCCTCCTCTTCTTCTTCTTCTTCTTCTCCCCCTTCTACATATTCTTCTTTTCTTCTTCTTATTTTTTCATCTTTATTCTACTTCTTTTAATTATATGACTAATTATCTAAAACCCATGCACTAAATCAAACACTAACACACATATATATCTAGCACTAAACCAAACACTAACAATTAAATAGCAAAAAAAAGAAAAAAAGAAAAAAACTCACCGGACCCGACGGGGGCCGGGGCTTCGCAACGGAAGGGTGGCGGTGGCGACGGGGGCCGCAGGGCTCCGGCCGGGGCGGTGGAGCTCATCATGGGGGAGTTGCGGTGGAGCTCATCAGGGGGAGGGGTGGTGAGCGGCGGCCCCGAGCCAGCAGGGAGGCGGGGGCGATGGGGCCGCGGTGGCGGGTGGCGGGGGCGACGGCGACGCCGGGGTGGTGGAGCGCCGGGGCGGCGGGGTGGTGGGGCGACGACACGGGGTGGGGCGGCGGCGGGTGGCGGGGGCGGCGGGTGGTGGGCGTGGCGGCGGGTGGCGGGGGCGGCTGGGCGGTGGCGGGGGCGGCAGCAGGTGGCGGGGGCGGCTGGTGGCGGGGGCGGCGGCACGGGGTGGGGGTGGCGGCGGGTGGCGGGGACGGCGGCTAGCGGCGGGGACGGCGGCGGGCGGCGGGGGCGGCGGCGTGGTGGCTCGGGGAGGAGAGAGGAGAGAAACAGAGAGAGATGGATCCAGGGCTGGGTGGTCTCGTCGTTAGTTAGGTTAGTTCTTTGCCGTCCGTCAAACCTTGGCCGTCAGCTTTTCTTTCTCTTTGCCGTCCGCTAGCTGATGGCAAAGAGGGGGGCCGTTATGTTTTTTTAATCAGCTCGTTAGTGGGGACCACCGCTCTCTTTGCTGTCTGCTAGCTGATGGCAAATATTCTTTGCCGTCCGCTAGTTGACGACAAAGAGCAGGCAGATGGCAAAGACTGTTCTTTGCCATCAGCCTGCTCTTTGCCGTCCGTTTTCTGTAAGCGGACGGCAAAGACCTTCTTTGCCGTGAGCTAGCGGACGGCAAAGGCTTGGCTGGCGGCAAATTAGCTAATTCCAGTAGTGTCCCTCCTTCTTCTTCTTCCTTGACCTCCTCCCTGGACGGGAGAAGGGTTTCCCCTCTGGTCCTTGGTCTCGATGGCATGGGTGGGGCGAGAGCCCCTCCGAGATTAGATCTGTCTCTCTGTCTCTCTCTGTTTCTGCATTATCAGATCTGGCCTTTCACCGTTTCTTTTATAACCGGACATCCTTAACTCTGATTGGGCTGAATTTTGGACACGATCTCTATCCGTAAATCAGCATTCTTACAGCAAAAGAAGGGCTCCAACCGCCTTACGTGGTGGCCACGAGGGTCCAGGGCGCGCCTGACCCACTAGGGCACGCCCCCTGCCTCTGGCCCCCTCGGGCATCGTACCGCGTTGATTCTTCTTCCCAAAAATCACAAATATTCCAAAAAAATCTCCGTCAGTTTTTATCGCATTTGGACTCTATTTGATATGGATTTTCTGCGAAACAAAAACATGCAAC
Source organism: Aegilops tauschii subsp. strangulata (assembly GCF_002575655.3). Taxonomy (NCBI): domain Eukaryota; kingdom Viridiplantae; phylum Streptophyta; class Magnoliopsida; order Poales; family Poaceae; genus Aegilops; species Aegilops tauschii. The sequence goes on along the minus strand of NC_053041.3, from coordinate 64,614,949 downwards.
AAACAGGAACTGGCACTGGGCACTGGATCGATATGTTAGTCCCAAAAATAGTATAAGAAGTTGCCAAAAGTATATGAAAGTTGTAGAATATTGGCATGGAACAATCAAAAATTATAGATACGACGGAGACGTATCAATGACGATGGCGACGGATTCCCCTCTCTGGAGCCCCGAACGGACTCTAGATCAGCCCTCCCGAGAGAGATTAGGGCTTGGCGGCGCCTCCGTATCGTAAAACGCGATGAATCCTTCTCTCTGATTTTTTTCCCAAAACGTGAATATATAGAGATGGAGTTAAAGTCGGTGGAGCACCAGGGGGCCCTCGTGGATAGGGTGTGGGCCCCCTGGCCTTGATTCTTTCGCCAGTATTTTTTATTATTTCCAAAAATAATCTCCGTTGATTTTCAGGTCATTCCGAGAACTTTTATTTCTGCACAAAAATAACACCATGGCAATTCTGCTGAAAACAGCGTCAGTCCAGGTTAGTTCCATTCAAATCATGCAAATTAGAGTCCAAAACAAGGGCAAAAGTGTTCGGAAAAGTAGATACGACGGAGACGTATTAGGCCCCAGCCTGGCAACAGCCTGCCACGACCTCTTTAGTACCGGTTCATGGCACGAACCGGTACTAAAGGTTCGCCACAAACCGGTACTAATGAGCGCCTCCCGCCTAGCCGTTGGAACCGACACTAATGGTCACATTAGTGCCGGTTCAGTTACAAACCGGGACTAATGTGCTTCACATTAGGCCTTTTTTCTAGTAGTGATTAGAGCATGTTCCTGTCGTTCAAATTTGAATTATGCACGTAAATGCATTGAAAACTTCATTAATGTATAAAAATGTCCAAACGAACCCAGATAAATTCCAAAATTTAACACAACACTCCTGTTGTTCTATGTTGACACTAGAGAAAAATTGAAACCAAGAAGAGGCAACGAATATCATTTCGCCCAGAAAGGTGAAACGTTCCCTACCGAAACCATCAGGCTTGTTGTGAGAAGCTCTGGTTTGTGAGAACCTTATACCCAAACCTTCCCCAAATGGGACAAAAAAATTACCACGGCATGTTGATGCTGCTCCATGATAGCATGCCAAGTTTCATGAATTTCAGACGAGTTTCGGATTTACTAGAATTTAAAAACCAGGTATCTCAATGTTTGCGGCCGAGTGATGGTGGCAGGGTGTTTGGCATTCATTCCCATTTCTTGCATGGGACCTCAGCATGCAACCAAGGACATAGATTTGATTTTTCAACCAATTTATATGCATTAGAGCATGTGCATGTAGCTCAAATTAGGATTATGCACATAAATGCATTGAAAACTCAATTAATGTATAAAAATGTCCAAACAAACCTCAAAAAATTCCAAGATTTAACGCGACATTCATATTGTTCTATGTTGACACTTGAGAAAAAATTGAAATCAAGAAGAGGCAATGGATATCGTTTCGTCCAGAAAGGTGAAACGTTCCCTACCGTAACCATGAGGCTTGTTGCGAGAAGCTTTGGTTTGTGAGAACCTTATACCCCAACCTACCCCAAATGGGACAATATTTTTACCATTGCATGTTGATGCCGTTCAATGATAGCATGTCAAGTTTCATGAATTTCTGAAGAGTTTTCGATTTACTAGAATTTTAAAACCATGTATCTCAATGTTAGCAGCCGAGCGACGGTGGCAAAGGTGTTTGACATTCATTCCCATTTCTTGCATGGGACCTAAGGTTGCAACCAAGGACACACATTTGATTTTTCAACCTGTTTATATGCACTGGAGCATGTCCATGTAGTTCAAATTTGAATTATGCACATGAATGCATAGAAACTTAGTTAATGTATAAAAATGTCCGAGCGAGCCCCAAAAATTGCACAACACTCCTGTTGTTCTATGTTGACATGAGAAAAATTTTGAAAGTAAGAAGAGGCGACATATATCGCTTCGTCTCCCAACGTGGCATGTTCCCTACCAAAACCATCAGGCTTGTTGTGAGAGATGCTCTGGTTTGCGAGAAGCTTATACCATAACCAGCCCCAAATGGGACAATATTTTTTTACCCCAGTGATACATCTCCAATGTATGTATAATTTTTTATTATTCCATGATGTTATATTATCAATCTTGGATGTTTTATAATCATTTTATAGTCATTTAATATCATTTTTTTGCTACTGACCTATTGACATAGTGCCAAGTGCCAGTTGCTGTTTTCTGCATGTTTTTTACATCGCGGGAAATCAATAACAGACGAGGTCCAAATGCAACGAAACTTCATAGAGATTTTTTTGGACCAGAAGGAACATAATGGCCCCTGGCTGCCCCTGGAGGGTGTCCCGAGGAGGGCACAACCCACCGGGGCGCGCCAGGTGGCCCAGGCGCGCCCTGGTGGGTTGTGCCCACCTCGGGTGCCCCCCCCCGGACCCCCTCTTTCCTCTACAAATTCCCCAATATTCCCTAAACCCTAGGGGAGTTGACGAAATATTCATCCAGCCGCCGCAGTGTCTAGAACCACCAGATCCAATCTAGACCCCATCTCGGATGGGGTTCACCTCCTCCATTGGTGCCTCTGCGATGATGCGTGAGTAGTTCTTTGTAGACCTTCGGGTCCGTAGTTAGTAGCTAGATGGCTTCCTCTCTCTCGCTGAATTCTCAATACAATGGTCTCTTGGAGATCCATATGATGTAACTCTTTTTGCGGTGTGTTTGTTGGGATCTGATGAACTTTGAGTTCATGATCAGTTATATCTTTTTATATCCATGAAAGTTATTTGAGTTTCTTTGATATCTTATATGCATGATTGCTTATAGCCTCATATTTCTTCTCCGATATTTGGGTTTTGTTTGGCCAACTTGATCTATTTATCTTGCAATGGGAAGATGTGCATCGTAGTGGGTTCGATCTTACGGTGCGTGATCCCAGTGACAGATGCGGAACCGACACGTATGTATCGTTGCTACTAAGGATAAAACGATGAGGTCTATCTCTACATAGATAGATCTTGTCTAAATCATGTCATCGTTCTTATTGCATTACTCCGTTTTTTCATGAACTTAATACACTAGATGCATGCTGGATAGCGGTCGATGTGTGGAGTAATAGTAGTAGATGCAGGCAGGAGTCGGTCTACTATTCTTGGACGTGATGCCTATATATTGATCATTGCCGGGATATCGTCATGATTATTCAAAGTTCTATCAAATACCCAACTGTAATTTGTTTACCCGCCATTTGCTATTTTTCGCGAGAGAAGCCACTAGTGAAACCTACGGCCCCCGGGTCTTCTTTCTCATATATTTGCCTTTGCGATCTACTTTTTCTTTGCATTTATTTTCAGATCTATTAAACCAAAAATACAAAAATACCTTGCTGCGTTTTATTTCTATTTATTTTACTTGGCGTTCAATCTATCCATATACTACAATTTATCTCACGTCCGTTTGCCTATCTTGAGTCGCCGTACCCCGGAAGGGATTGAGAACCCCTTTAACTCGTCGGGTTGCGAGGATTTGTTATGTGTGTGCAGCGGTTGTTTACATTGTGTTGCTTGGTTCTCCTACTGGTTCGATAACCTTGGTTTCATATCTGAGGGAAATACCTACCGCCGCTGTGCTGCATCATCCCTTCCTCTTTGGGGAAATACCGACGTAGCTTCAAGCTAGGAATTTCTGGCGCCGTTGCCGGGGAGGATCTTCAACATATACCAGGTCCCTAATCACAAATCTCATCTCCTCGCAATTTACATTATTTTCCATTTGCCTCTCGCCTCTCCCCCACTTCACTAAAATTTGACGTTTTATTCGCTCCTCTTTTTCTCGTTCGCCGTTTTCTTGCCGGATCTGTTTTTGTGCGCGTTCTTGTTTGCGTAATCATGATGCCACAAAGAAAATATTATGATGTCCCTTACCCCAATATTTTGCTTGAGATTGAGAAAAGTACTAAGGAATATATGACCACACAATTTGAGCATAATAAGTATTTTACCGAAGAACTTAAGGAGCACTTTGTTGTGCTAGATGCTATTACAAAACAACTTGATGATATTAGTAGAAAAGTTTGCAACCTCCAATCTAAGTATGCTTTTGCTGACAGTTTGCTAGGAAAAATCTCTGATGCCCAAGCTACCTTACACTACAGGAATCAGCTATTTTGCCGTCTGCCATGGCGGACGGCAAAGGCATGAACGGCGGACGGCAAAGGCCTTTGCCGTCAGCCACGGACGGCAAAAGGCTCCGGCAAAGTAGGCTACGGTAAACAGCTACTTTGCCGTCTGCTTCCTGGCGGCTGACGGCAAAGAGGGCGGACGGCAATAATTGTGCTCTCAGTCCGTTAAGTGGCTAACGGCAGGCCTTTGCCGTCCGCCGCGGACGGCAAACTTTCTAGTGCCTTTGCCGTCTGCCAGCGGACGGCAAAGTTTCTACTGTCTTTGTCGTCCGCCGTATGATGTCATCTACACGTCACTACATGGCAGGCCTTTGCCGTCCGCCTCTGACGGCAAACTCTTTGCCGTCAGCCACTGTAGGCAAACTGACCAAATGGGTCAGCTCCCAGGAAGCACAGCTGGATGCCACGTGTCCTCTTTGCCGTCCGCGGCAGACGGCAAAGAGGCCGTTGCCGTCTGTGGAAGACGGCAAAGAGCCTGCATATTGGGTCTTTTTTCTGTTTTTTATTAAATCCCACAATTTTCACAGAAAATATATATGACATATATAGATATATTTCACAAGGCAATTACAGAGCAAACATATAAGATATCCAACATGCATAGTTCCATCATACATAGTTCCATCACATAACTTCATCACATAGTTCCATCATACATAGCAAGTTCAACATAGAGGCATCCAACCATATATATTACAATAGTTTCATCCAACGATACATGCATAGTTCAACAATACAAAAGAAACAGAGAAAGGGATAAGGAGCACTCCATCTATGCAAGCTTTCGTCAAGTGAATGAAATCTGCAAAATGAAAAGTAAGAAAGTTAGAAATAGGTGACTAGAATAAGAAGACTAGAACAAGAAGAGTAGAACAAGAAGAAGACTAGAACAAGAACAGTATGTCATTTATGAGCTAACTTACGTGAAATGGATCATATATGAGCTAACTAAGTTGAAATGGGTCGTTTATGAGCTAGCTAAGGTGAAATGGATCATTTATGAGCTAACTTAGTTGAAATGGGTCGTTTATGAGCTAACTACGGTCAAATGGATCGTTTTTGAGGTAACTAAGGTGAAATGGATCGTTTTTTAGCTAACTTAGGTGAAATGGATCATTTATGAGCTAACTTAGTTGAAATGGATCGTTTTTTAGCTAACTTAGCTGAAATGGATCATTTATGAGCTAATTTAGTTGAAATGGATCATTTTGAGCTAACTTAGGTGAAATGGATCATTTAAGAGCTAATTTAGGTGAAATGGATCGTTTTTTAGCTAACTTGGTGAAATGGATCGTTTATGAGCTAAATTAGTTGAAATGGATCCTTTATGAGATAACCTAGGTAAGATGGGTCATTTTGGAGTTAACCTAGTTGAAATGGGTCATTTTAAAGCTAACGTAGGTAAAATGGATCATTTAGGAGCTAATCTAGGTAAAATGGGTCATTTTTGAGCTAACTTGGATGAACTGGATCATTTATAAGCTAACCTAGGTAAAATGGGTCATTTTAGAGCTAACTTAAGTAAAATGGATCGTCTATGAGCTAACTAAGCTAATTATGCAATTTTTGAAATAAGTAAGCTAAGTACAGATCGTTTTAGAGCTAACTTAGGTTAAATGGATGGTTTTGGAGGTCAGTAAGCTTATTAAGTCATTTTGGAGGAGAAGAAGCTAAGTCTAGGTGATTATGGTAAGCATTGGAGGAAATAAAGCTAAGTCTAGGTCTTTATGCATGTGTTAAGCAAAACACTAGATAAAATTACCAAGATCCAGGAGGTGTAGGAGCGGGGTGGCTCGTGTCGGTAGCTGGAGAAGGATCGTGCGATGCTTGTCTGGAGTTACGCTGCACCAAAGATCATTTCCAATGTCTTGTTAGCATGATGACACTCAAATGTTAAGACTAGCAAGTAATGTCCATTCAAATAAAACTCACCGTGGTCCCAGGAGCAATCACTGGCATCAGCGGAGCGGTCTGACCTGTCTTCTCGCACACAGACTGCACATTTGGTTTTGACGACTCAGTCATACTAGTTAGTAATGAGACAAACACTACATGAATGTTTTGGCTAATCTGCAGTAGAAACTTACCACAAGGAGCTCGTACATGGCCCTTGCCTGCATGTCATTCCGTGCCCTCTCCTCCTCCATCATCTTTGTCGTCCTCTCCTCCAACTCCCGCTGCCTCTCCGCCGCCTCCGCCAGAAGTTTCTCCGTTCTATCTCGCTCACTCTGTATAGCAGCCTGCAACACCACTCACATGACCATTTGTAATCATTGATGGAAGCGCACACAATGTAATGGAGAAAGATAACTGAGTACGTATCACTAACCTTGATGGCGAGTTGCACTGGCCTTTCACGAGGCCTTATCTCAGGAGCGGAGCTCGACTGGCGCGCCTTGGTCTCCGGGAGAGTGCTAGGACAACAGATAAGTCCATCTCCAATGGCTATGGAGCCATGGGACCTCCCGCCACCAGATATCATCACCAGCTCTGGATCAATGGGACCCTGGCTCGGGTTAAAGTCCTCCCCTTTCCTCGCCTTCCCCTCATCTCTACATCTCATGAGCTTGTTGTGGGAGGAGATGTTGGTGAAGTTGTTTGCATCATCGAGGTCAGACTGAGAGAAAGCCTTGACTTTCTTGAAAGAGGCAGTGTGGGCCATGGCATACAGGTCATACACCTCTGGCACCTTATCCGCCTTATTGTAGCGTGCCTGAAAGAGAGAAAAAATGAAAATTAGTAATTAAAGGGCTCAAGCTAGCATGATGAATGAATTGCATGAATCATGAAGCAAACCACATACCCAGTTGCGCCTGAACTGATATAAGTTGGAGCTGCCTTGATGGTGTGGCACACCTTCCATTTGGGCACGTTTGTCCTTGGCCTCGTTGTGGAGGGCTAGCCATTCTTTTGAGCACCACTCATCGACCAACACCTCCCAACAATCCATCCGATCCGCACACCATCTCAGAGGCGCCTAAGTTAGCAAATAGAAACTTGAGCGCTACGGCTAAGAATTACTAAATGAAGGAAATTAAGTAGAAGGCCATAAGAATTACCTTCATGTACTGCTCCTTACTCAGGAACTTATCGCGGCACGCCGGCTTGGTCTTCTTGATACCACGCAAGGCGTAGTAGTCTCGAACAGCCTGCACCCGAGCCTCGTGCCGTAAGTTCTGGAGTAGGCGCTTGCAGACGTTCTCGATAACATGTGCCGCGTCCTCTTCGTATCCCTCCTCACAACTATAGAATGTCTGCAATCAAATGAGACAATATTGATTAGTACAAGTAATAACTAGCTAGTTGAAGATTTTTAAATGTGTAAAGGAGAAATTACCCAGAACTTTCTGATCACCATGTCTGCCCTCGTGTCGCACACGACACCGTCGATAATGACATCCGGCGGGGCCGGGGCAGCCACGTAGTGCTCCCAGCTCAATCCAAGCTCTGGAAACCGACCCTCACCAGGCAACGTGACAAACCCCGGGAAGTTTTGCCGGCAAAGAACTCCAAGGACGGAGTTGGGCCGGCGGACACTATGATGGTGGTCCCAAACCCTGCAGCATGACAAGGCCAACGCATTAGTTATTTGAAGAAACGTGAATGCACAAGGTACAAAAATATTAAATGCACTTACGTACCTCTCCCCATCAGGGAAAATCAACCACCTCTGCTCGCGGGTCGCCGGCACGGACGGGAGCCGTGTAGCACCACCCTGGTAGACGGTGCCCCCCTCCTCCTCAAGATCAGTCGGCTCCCCGCCACCATCAGCATGGCCACTCGGCTCCTCGGGCTGATCCGGCCAGGTACCCCATCCGGACGTGTGCTCCTCCGGGGTCTCGTGGGCCGAACTCTTGTGGGCCGAAGGCCAGTCGACCCGAGGCTCATGGGCCCAAGACCCGTGGACCGGAGGCTCGTGGACCGGAGTCCGTGTAGCCTCCTCCTCGGACGAGTCCACCCTAGCAGTCACGTGCTCGGGTGAAACAGCTGGGGGTGGCGGCGAGGAAGGCGCCATAGCAGTCACCCTACCTCCTCTCCCACGACCACATGCCCCACCTCCTCTCTTCCTACCTCGTCCCCTGCTGGGCACCGCGGTCGACGAAGAAGGGCCCGGCGGTGTGGCCATACTGTCCAGCAACGCTCGGCGGAGAGGTGCGTCTGGAATGGAAGACCTCAGACCACGCGCCGACGAAGAAGGGGCCTTGGCGCGCTCCCGACCAGCACCCACCATCTTTCAACACCTGCCATGACAAACAGTAAACGAAATTAGTACAACATAAAAAAAGACCGACATGAATAATAATATGTGTATCACTTAAGTGTATCATCATCAAGTACAACATAAAAAAATTTAATACCTGACACTACTAATAATCTCGATCAGTATCATCAATAAATGCATAATCATCATCATCACTATAATCAATGACGGGCTCATAGGGGTCAGTGCCATCAACATGTGGAAGGCCACCTTGACGTAATCGGTCAAGCAATGACAGGTCATCCGCAGCAGTAACCTCTTCTTGTTCCGGCTCTTCTTGTTCCTCCTCTGGGGTGATGTCGGATTCACTGTCGTTGTCTACTTCAATGTTTTGGGGTGAAGTATAGCGGTTCTTGAAACGCTTTTTGGAAAGACGTGTCTCTTGGAAGAATTCTCCTTCATATGTGTCTGGGTTAATTTTAGGTTCATAATCCTCTTCCTTTGGGGGAGATAGTCTAGCACCTGGCGGCACTTCATAAACGACATCCCAACCTTTCAGATTTGGATTAGTTTGGCAGGCCCACGGTAGATAGAATACTTGGGTCGCCTGTTGAGCCGTAATATAGACATCAGGAACATCTAAATGGGTGCTTTGGTTGATTTCAACTAGCCGTATATGTTCATGAGTCCTTCTAGTCTCCTTCGGCTGAAACCAATAACATTTGAAGACTATGAAATTCGGTGGGTTTTCACCATAGATTTCTTCAACTCTCCCATAATACTCGGTACCTCCTTCGCCGATAGCAGATACACAACAATTTGTAGACTTTCGGTCGGCCATAGATAGCTCTTTGCCATAGGCACGAAAGCGATACCCGTTGATGTCGTATTTGTCAAATGAACGGACCTTATAGTCAAAACCATTAGCGACTTGTCTAAATTCGGCGTCCATAGACTCTGAATTAGCCTACAAGTTTAATATGAAAGGATTGTTGCATTACGCACAAATTAGCGAATGAAACCGGGATAGCCGCCTACAAATTAGCCTACAAGTCTAATAGAAATTACCGTTTGTTTGAACCAAGAGATGAAACCGGGATAGCCGCCTCCTTGCTTTGCGAGAAGCTCATACTCTTCGACAGAATCCTTTTGGATCACCGCTCCATACGAGAATAAGGCAACGTATCGACTGTATGAAATATCCAGGAATAAGAGCAGTTCAAAGGAAATAGAAGTTGCGAAACTATGTACCGAGAACTTACTCGATGTACGGCCGCACTTCTATCAGTTGTTGAAGATATACAACGAAATGGTCCGCCATTGTTCGTTATCCAAAGATACTGTATTTGAAACACTGGCTGGTGCGAGATTCCCTTTGAATAGGCTGAGGTTGGATCCACCCTTTTTAGGGTCGTCAGCATTGTACCGAGGCTTCGGATTATGCAAATGACGATTTTTGGCTTCGTAGTGTGCTGTCACAAAGTTTGCCGCCTCCTCAGTGATGAATGCCTCAGCCATCGATGCTTCAATTCTACGTTTATTTTTACATTTTTGTCGAAGCGTCTTCTGCATCCTCTCAGTTGGGTAGCACCAACGATTTTGCACGGGCCCCCCCAATCTTGCCTCGGTCGGGAGATGCAAAATCACATGTTGCATTGGATTAAAGAAGCCCGGTGGAAAGATCTTCTCTAACTTGCAGATCAACTCCGGCGCCAACTCTTCCATTTCTTCTAGCACGCCAGGCGATAGTTCTTTCGCACAAAGAACACGGAAGAAATAGCTGAGTTCTGCCAGTACTAGCCATTCATCCTCAGGGATGAAGCCACGCAACATCACCGGCATTACCCGCTCAATCCATATGTGCCAATCATGACTCTTGAGACCAAATATCTTCAATTTATCAAGACTGGCTCCCCTCTGTAGATTCGCTGCATACCCATCGGGGAACATCAACTGCATTTTCACCCACAAGATAATTTCCCTCATAGCTGGCCTTCCAAGATTGAACCATGCCTTTGGCTTCGTCCAGTTCTGCTTTCCTTTCGGTTCTTTCATGTTTTGTAACGGCCTATCACATAGTGCCTCCAGATCGACTCTAACCTTAGTATTATCCTTTGACTTCCCATCTATGCCGAACAATGTACCAAAAAGTGCCTCGGCGATATTCTTCTCAGTGTGCATCACGTCGATGTTGTGTGGGCAAAGGAGGTCTTTGAAGTAAGGCAGATCCCATAAGCATGTTTTGTGAGTCCAGGCATGCTTAGAATTATACCCCTTGAAGTACCCTGGACGCTCTGGATCTGGCTCGAGAGCGTTTAACTGATCCAGGGTCTGTTGGCCTGTCAATGCAGGTGGTGCAGAGTTTTTGACAACTCTACCTCTGATGAAGTTCTTCTTGTCTTTCCTGAACTTATGGCGAGGATTCAGGAACTGTCTATGCATGTCGAAGCAAGAAAACTTGCGACCGGCCTGAAGCCAACGAAACTCAAGAGCTCCCTTGCATGTGGGGCACGGGAACCTTCCATGCACACACTAGCCAACGAATAGCGCATACGCCGGCAAGTCATGCATCGAGTACATGTACCAGACACGCATTATGAAGTTCCGTTTGCTGTAGGCGTCGTATGTCTTGAACCCATTATCCCAGGCTTCTTGCAATTCGTCCTTAAGCGGTTGCATGTACACATTCATATTTTTCCCCGGATAGTTGGGCCCTGGAATTATCAACGTCAGGAAAATATTCTTTCTTTGCAGAATCTGTCCGGGGGGGAGATTGAGTGGAAAGACAAATACGGGCCAACAACTGTATTGGGCTGCCGTCATACCAAACACACTGAACCCATCCGTGCTGATGCCGACTCGAGGATGCCTCAGATCTGCCGCTTTGTCACCATGTAATTCATCAAACTTTTTCCATGCAACACCATCCGATGTGTGTACAATCATCAGATTCCCATCTGCATCTAGTTCGGTTCTTTTGCCAGTTTTGTGCCATGTCATCTGTCTGGCCGTCTCTTCGACCATGAAAAGACGTTGAAGTCTTGGTACGATTGGCATATACCGAAGAACACTAACGGGGATTTTGGTCTGTGTCTTCTCACCCATACCGTTGTCTACCACAACATACCTGGAAGACTTGCAAATGGGACAATAGTTCAAGTCCGCATAGTCAAGCCTAAACAAGACACATCCTTTCTCACAGGCATGTATCTTATCATAGGGCATCTTTAGTGCACGGAGGATTTTGTCCGACTGGTACAGGTTTGCAGGCATTACATGGCCTTTGGGTAGAAAGCGTCCAAATACTGTCATCATTGCATCGTAGCATTCTCTGCCCAAGTTGAACTGAGCCTTCAGAGCCATTACTTGTGAGATGGCATCCAACTGACAAAGCTCAGTGTGCTCATGGAGCGGACGTTTTGAAGACTCCAACATTTCATTGAAGGCCTTTGCAGATTCCTCCATCTCCTCGTCCGAATCCCGAGCATCATCGAAGTCTTGCACCATGTTTTCCATCCCGGTATCATGCTCGTCGGTGCGACGACGATCCACCTCAGCTCGGTCACGTTGGGCAGACTCACCATGAAATGTCCACACCGTATAATCGGGCGTAAAACCACTCTTCTGCAGGTGTTTGCCCATTTCAGCCTCTGTCCTCTTTTCCCAATTGCCGCACCGTAAACAGGGGCACCAGGTTTTCCTCTGGCCATTTGCAAATGCGGCTCGCACAAACCCCTTGGTTTTTGTGAACCATTCCGTGCTCCATTTGTTCTGACCAGTGTGACCGGTGTACATCCACGCACGATCACTCATCTTGACTTTCAGAGCTACTAGACACACAATATATATATATATATATATAATTCACCATGTATATATTCATCAATTGATCTACTTTGTCAATTTTATTACGTCCATGCAACCTACACTCTAATAGGTAATGATAGGTCCTAATCCCACCCGAGTATGTTTAGATTGGGTTCATTTTCCCATGCTATGCTCCGGATCCTACGCAAAATTTTGGCAGCACCTCCCCGCTGTTCTCCTGATACACGTCTCTGCAATAAACAGAGAGGATGTGTACCCGAAGAACAACAGAGGAGGCACTGACGAAATTTATGCGTCGGATCCGGAGCAAAGCATATGGGAAAACGAACCCAATCTAAACATACTCGGGCTGTCCATGGATAGCGTTGGACAATTCGAAAGAATCAAGGTTATAAATATGCAAATGCATGCATATTTATAACTATGACGCTTTCGAACGGGAGACACATATTGGTTACGCATACTGATGATTCAAGACACATATATAGCTAGCTATCCAGTTTCATCGGAATATATCAAATAATTAATGGGGGAGGAGGACATGTCATTTGTGCTCACCCACGAACGAGGGGGCAGAGCTCGTCAAACGCACGGCGAGGTCGTCGAACACCAAACCTCGCAGCGATATGAAACAACTGCACATTTAAAACTACCCGATCAACACAATTATATATGATGTTTTTCATAACAAAATCGAAAAATATATGACCTAACTAATAATTCACAAATATATGACCCCGTCGGCTTCTGGAGGGCAAAGAACACCTTTTCGGGAGGTGTCGGGGGTCGGGGTGTCGTGTCGGTGTCGGGGTGCCGTGTCGGGGTCGGGGTCGGGGTCTCGGGGTCGGGGTGTCGGGTCGGGGGGTGCCGGGTCGGGGTCGGGGTGCCGTGTCGGTGTCGGTGTCGGGGTCGGGGTGTCGGGTCAGGCTCGGGATCGGGGTGTCGGGGTCGGGGTGTCGGGTCGGGGTGCCGTGTCGGGGTCGGGGTGTCGGGTCAGGCTCGGGGTCGGGGTCTCAGGGTCGGGGTGTCGGGTCGGGGTGCCGGGTCGGGGTCGGGGTGCCGTGTCGGTGTCGGGGTAAGGGTGGGTGTGGTGTCAGGGTGTCGGTGTCGGGGTGTCGTGTCGGTGTCGGGGTCGGGGTCTCGGGGTCGGGGTGTCGGGTCGGGGTGCCGGGTCGGGGTCGGGGTGCCGTCTCGGTGTCGGGGTTGGGGTGTCGGGTCAGGCTCGGGGTCGGGGTGTCGGGGTCGGGGTCGGGGTCGGGGTCTCGGGGTCGGGGTGTCGTGTCGGGGTGCCGGGTCGGGGTCGGGGTGCCGTGTCGGGTCGGGGTGCCGTGTCGGGTCGGGGTTTTTTCCCCTTTTTTCCTTTTCTTCTTCTTCCTATTTTTCCTTTTCTTCCTTTTTTTCCTTCTTCTTCTTCTTCTTCTTCTTCTTCTTCTTCTTCCTCCTTTCCTTTTTCCTCTTCTTCTTCTCCTCCTCTCCTCTTTTTTCTTCTTCTTCTTCTTCCTCTTCTTCTTTTTTCTTCTCCTCCTCCTCTTCTTCTTCTTCCTTTCCTTTTTCCTCTTCTTCTTCTCCTCCTCTCCTCTTTTTCTCTTCTTCTTCTTCTTTCCTCAAACTAAACTAAACCTAAAACTAAACCTAAAACTAAACCTAAATCTAAAACTAAACCTAAATCTAAAACTACAACTAAATCTAAACTAAACATAAACCTAAAACTAATAAAACAGAAAAAAGGAAAAAACTAAATCTAAACCTAAAACTAAACTAAAACTAAACCTAAAACTAAAACTAAATCTAAACTAAAACTAAAAAGGAAAAATAACAGAAAAAACAGAAAAAAAAAGGAGGGGGGCTCACCTGGGGCAGGGCCGGTGGAGGCCGTCGCCGGTGGAGGAGGGGGGCGGGGTGGTGGAGGAGGTGGCCGGTGGAGGAGGTGGCCGGGGCGCGGGGGCGGCCTGGGGGGGCGGGCCCGGGGCGGTGGGGCGCGGGGCGGCGCGGGGCCGGGGCGGCGGGGGGCTAGGGCGGGGGGGCGACGGGGCGGTGTGGCGGCGGGGGGGCCGGGGCGGTGGGGTGACGGGGCGGCAGTGGCGACGGGTGGTGGGGCGAAGGCGTCGGGCGGCAGTGGCGACGGGGCGGGGGGCCGGTGGGGCGACGGGTGGTGGGGCGAAGGCGCCGGGCGGCAGTGGCGACGGGGCGGGGGGCCGGTGGGGCGGCGGGGTGGTGGGGCGACCGGGCGGCGGCGAGTGGTGGGGGCGGCGGCGCGCGGCGGGCGGCGGCGGGTGGGAAGTGGTGGCGGGGCGCGTCGGCGAGGAGAGAACAGAGTAACGGGCAGGGGGGTACGGGCCGTTAGGTAGTGTCTTCTTTGCCGTCTGCCTCTCTTTGCCGTCCGCCCTTTTGCCTCTTTGCCGTGGGCCGTTAAGTTTTTTCCAAACGGGCGGGGGGTGGGGGCCACCTCTCTCTTTGCCGTCTGCCATTTCTTTGCCGTCTGATTTTGGGTAGCTGATGGCAAAGAGCTTCTTTGCCGTCAGCTAGCAGACGGCAAAGAGCTGGCATATGGCAAATTAGCTAATTCCAGTAGTGTTAGTAAATCAAATGGCTGCTAAACCAATCTCGTTAGAAGATAAAGATGATGAAAATCTTAAAATGATTGGTGTTTCTTCTATTGATTCTTTGTTGAGTAAAGTTAAGATTGATGAAAAAGGGTCTGGAGAAGAGTCAACTTTAGATAGAAGGTGTCCCAATATTTTGGAGGGTGAAAATCTTGTTGAGAAAATTGATGAAAGTGGGGTTGGAGAGGTCAAGACTTTAACTAGTGATGTGCGCACTCTTTTGGATTACAAAGACTTTAATTATGATAGCTGCTCTTTGATTGATTGTATTTCTTTGTTGCAATCCATGATAAATTCACCCCATGCCTATGAACAAAATAAAGCTTTTACTAAACATATTATTGACGCTATGATGAAAGCTTTTCAAGAAAAATTGGAATTAGAAGTTTCAATTCCTAGAAAATTGCATGATGAATGGGAACCTACTATCAAAGTCAAGATTAAAAAGTATGAGTGTTTTGCTTTGTGTGACTTGGGTGCTAGTGTTTCTACAATTCTGAAATCTTTATGTGATGTGCTTGGTCTTAATAATCTTGAAGAATGTTCTTTGAATTTGCACTTGGCGGATTCCACTATTAAAAAGCCTATGGGAAGAATTAATGATGTTCTTGTTCTTGCAAATAGGAATTATGTGCCCATAGATTTTATTGTTCTTGATATTGATTGCAATCCATCTTGTCCAATTATTCTTGATAGACCATTTTTACGCACGATCGGTGTCGTGATTGATATGAAAGAAGGCAATATTAAGTTCCAATTTCCTTCGTGGATGGGTATGGAACACTTTCCTAGAACAAGAATTAAGCCACCTTATGAATCAATCATGAGGCCATCTTATGGATCTCGAACCAAAGATGACAAAACTTAGATCCTTGCTTTATGCCTAGCTGAGGGCGTAAAACTATAGCGCTTATTGGGAGGCAACCCAATGAATAATTTTTTTTCTTTTTTCTTTCTGTTCTTGTGCCTTTGCACCATTATGCTACTGGTATGATTGTGTTTTTTCTGTTTTAATTAGTGTTTGAGCCAAGTAAAGCCTATAGGATCTTCTTGGGTGATAGTTGTTTGATCTTGCTGAAAAACATAAACTTGTGCAGTCACGAAAACAATTGTTAAAAATCACCGGAACGTGATAAAATGCCAATTATTTTTGCAGACGATTAATATAAAAATTACCCTTGTCGTCCTATTTTTTCAGAATTTTTGGAGTTACAGAAGTATTCAAAATAGTCAGATTGCTACAGACTGTTGTGTTTTGACAGATTCTGTTTTCTTTGTATTGTGTGCTCATTTTGATGGATCTATGGTTTTCTTTGATGAGTTTTCGCCATAGAAAAGTTGCAATACAGTAGATATATTACAAAAATAAAATATGAATTGGTTTGATACAGTACTTATAGTAGTGGTTTGTTTTCTTATACTAACGGATCTCACAAAGGTTTTGTTGAGTTTTGTGTGATTGAAGTTTTTAAGTTTTGTGTTATCTTACGATAGATGAAGGAAGGATAGAAGAGCCTAAGCTTGGGGATGCCCCGGCATCCCAAGCTATTATCCAAAAATGAGCGACCAACTAAGCTTGGGGATGCCCCTGTGTGGCATCCCCTCTTTCTTCTAACGACCATCGGTATTTTACTCGAAGCTATATTTTTATTCGTCAAATAATATGTGTTTTGCTTGGAGCGTCTTGTATGATATGAGTCTTTGCTTGTTCTATTTTGTGTTTTAAGTCATCAATCCTTGCTGGACACACCTATTTGAGAGAGCCAAAATTATGTCATGACTTGTTGGAATTGCTCTCTATGCTTCACTTAAAATTTTAAGAGCTATGGACTTGCTCTAGTGCTTCACTTATATCTTTTTGAGCACGGTGCTTTAGTATTTTTGAAGAAATGCTCTCTTGATTCACTTAGATTTATTTGAGAGTTATTAAAATTTTCAAGAAATTTTTCTTGCTTCACTTAAATTATTTTGAGAGAAAGAAAAAAAATTATGCTCATGATCTTCACTTATATTTGTTTGAGCTTATGAAAAGCAACACATGAAAATTAGTCCCAAAGTGATAGATATCCAAGAAGGATATAGTAAAAACTTTCATGAAGATCATTGGACAAAAAAGATAGTTTTGAGATATGATGATATGATATGTGAGTTGTGTTGATGTGTAATTATGCTTTTGTAAGAATATTGGTGTTAAGGTTTGTGATTCCCTATGCAAGCACGAAAGTCAATAGTCATGCAATGAAATTATATCCTACTTGTGAAGCATTATTCGGTGTTAGTTATGCTTAATGCTTTCTTATGAGATTATTCGTTTCTTGGTTGGTCGCTTCTCAATCTTTGGCTAGCCTTCATTTTGCACCAAGTATGATCTCTACTTGTGCATCCAAAATCCTTTAAACTAGTTTTGCCACATGAGTCCACTATATATATATCTACCTATATGTGGTATTCTTTTGCCATTCTAAGCAAATTTGCATGTCCCATCTCTAATTTTCAGAATAAACTTCTCTTCTGTGTGTTCGTTTTGCTCGCGAAGAGGTGAGGGGTGGCTAATATTTTCCATGCTGGACGTGTTATTCTCACGATGAGTGTTTATTCACATGTCATTGCATGAGAATAAGGCAAAGGTTTTAGGGATACCCAGTCCCGGAATGCAAAAATGAATTCACTTTATGTTCACTACTGCAGGTTGCTGCTAATGCGACACTACGATCAGAGACCCTTCGATGAAACTGTGTGCGATGCCATAATCGCAAACGGTGGTGTAAAATTACCGTAAAAAAGGTGCAAAACGTTTGCGATGGAGGATGCATCGAACACGGTACAGATTTTAGTTGCGTGTGCGATGGAGGGCATACGGTTCAGCTCAATTAACTGTTTGTGATGAGGAGGAACAAAAGAAACGGGTAGCCAGATGAAGGTGTGTGCGATATACAGCATACGGTTCACTCGGATAAACTATTTGTGATTAGGCAACATAAAAGAAACGGTCATCCAGATGAAGGTGTGTGCGATATACGGCTTGCGGTTCACTCGGATGAACTGTTTGCATTGAGACATGAGAACAGAAACGGTTCAACTTAACAAGATGTGTGTGATACGCGACAAACAGGTCTGTAATCAGAAATGTGTGCGAAGATCGATAATAGCACAGACGGTTGCGGCTAATAAGACGTGTGTGTTGTGCGATGGGATTGCCTACAGAACAACATATATATATATATGTATATATATATATGGGATAATTAGATTTATGCCCCTAGTTGTGTCCCACTAGTCTGTTTTACCCCTAATTCCCAAAAGTCACCGGTTCTGTCCGAGACACTTTGCTCCTCTTATGCTTTTGCCCTTTGACCGTTTGACCGTCAGTTTGAAAACTTCATCATACTGAATCAGAAAAATGCAAATAAGATACCAAAATGTTCAGAAAAACATCACCTATATGTTAGTGTCATTTGCATTCATGAAAAAAGTGTTGGAAAGTGCACATCCGAGTTTTAGCTCTTTTGATACCACCATGAATAGTGAACTCAAAAAAAATTCTAAAAATTCAAAAAAATATGGTGGGGGAAGAACAACAAATGTTCTAAGTGCTTGCCAAGTTTCATTATGGAACGACATTCGTGGAAGTCATGGCAAAAAAATAATCTATTTTGGAGTGCTGATTGTTTTTTTTGCCACGGCACCCACGAATGTTATTCCCAGATGAAACTTGGCAGGCACTTAAAACATTTGTCATTCTTTGCCACCAATTTTTTTTCAATTTTTTGAACTTTTTAAGATTTTACTATTCATGGTGGTAGCATAAGAGCTAAAACTCGGATGGGCACTTTCCAACACTTTTTTCATGAATGCAAATGACACTGACATATAGGTGATGTTTTTCTAAACATTTTGGTATCTTATTTGCATTTTTCTGATTTAGTATGAATTAGTTATGAAGTTTTCAAACTGATGGTCAAACGGTCAAAGGGCAAAAGCATAATAGGAGCAAAGTGACATGGACAGAACCAGTGACTTTTGGGAATTAGGGGTAAAACAGACGAGTGCGACACAACTAGGGGCATAAATCTAATTATCCCTATATATATAGGGTGGGTCTATTATAATAACACCCCTTAAGACCTTATTCTGCTAACACCCTCTTATTCTGCTAACACCGAAGAAACTACTCTAGCCACCGCCCTGCACTACATACGCAAAAATAGCCGAACTGCATAAAAGAAAGAAAAAACTACCTCCACCTTCCCCACCTCTCGCTGCCCCTTGCCCCGCGACCTCTTCCCCATCGACGCCCCTCCCTTCTCCACCTCCCCGGCGACTACCCGCGCCGCCCGACCCCTGCCACCACCCGCGCCGCCACGCCCCGGCCACCACCCGCGCTGCCCCACCCCGCCACCACCATGCGCCGCCCCCGCCCCGGCGACCACCCACCCCGCCCCGCCCCAACCACCACCTCGCGCCACCCCACCCCGGCCACCACCCGCGCTGCCTCACCCCGCCACCACCACGCGTCGCCCTGCCCCGGCCACCACCCGTGCAGCCCCGTCCTGGCCACCACCGCTGCCCCGTCATGACCACCACCAATTCCTCTGCACCATGGACTCCCTCTCCCTCCACCGGTAGGTGTCATCGGGATCCCAGGGCACTGGATCCGGCCTCGCCCTCTTCCCCCAGCCTCCTTCCTCCCCCGGTGTCGTCGCCCTCCACCCCCCTCCCTCCTGACTGGCCTGGATCCAGGAGCGCCGCCCGGGTGCCCAGCGCGACTGCCGGCATGGATGCGGGCATGCCGCCCCACCGTGGCTTTCCCATCTTCAGGCTCCTCCCCTGCCATGGCCACATCGGCCCATCATGGTTGAGCCCCCGCACCGGTTCCCGTGGAGGCCCGGCTGGATCTCCTCCACCGCGTCCCTCCCCTCGTCATCACCGGATCCCTGCGCCTCTCCTTCCACCAGTGAGGGTTGCGGCGAGGAGTAACCTCCTTGGCTCTTGTGCATCTGTCCTTGTGCTGCCCGAGATCCACGTCTACGGCGGCCGGATCCGCCTACTCCTCGGCACGGGTGCTCCTTGCTCTGCCGCTGAAGGTTGCTGCTGCTCGTGGCACAAGGCAGAGCCCTATCCGCCTCTTCTCCAA
Organism: Aegilops tauschii subsp. strangulata; assembly: GCF_002575655.3. NCBI lineage: Eukaryota > Viridiplantae > Streptophyta > Magnoliopsida > Poales > Poaceae > Aegilops > Aegilops tauschii. The sequence goes on along the minus strand of NC_053041.3, from coordinate 64,595,021 downwards.
CCGTTGTAGTTAATTTGATTTTGGTGTTGAAGCAAACTGAATCTTGTTTTGTAGTCCACTGTCAAATGAAAAATAGACCAAATTTCCTGGCGCGGCGTCGAGCAGTTTGGTTGGGCGCGGCGTGCAGTTTCCTTGCGTGGATAGGAAATTCCTAAGGCTGCTGTGACCCATTTCTTCCCTAGTGCACTGCAGATGTTCATCAAATTCGTCTCGAGTTCGCAAATCGTGTCCCTGCAACTCGTCGTCGGTGTTGTGCGGTTCATACTGCCCCAAGAAAATGATTTTGTGCAGTTTGCTTTTTATTTATTTAGGAAAAGTGTTAACTACAGTGTGCTAGGAGTTCAACGTTTGTGTGTGGACAGCACGCGACACTGACAATGCAATACTAAAAAGCACTAGCTGCCCGTCTGCAGTTCTGGAAAGCTTTATTTGCTCTCTTTTTTGCAGATTTTGGATTGTGCACTTCCCATCATGTGGTTTTAGTGTGCATTTCGGTGGTGCATGACTTGCGGCACTCTTTTTTCTCGAGTGAGGTTCTTCCCAGCATGGTGGTGCAGTCCAGCGAACCCCCAGTTTGGTGGTGACGAGGATTTTGGTTCGTATCAATTGCAGTTCATTATAAACAAAAACTGTAGTGTGGATGCAGGGAGCTCGCGGTGCACTAGTGGTTTGCTTCTTGTACACCTCTTGTGAACAAAAATTATGCAGCTCAAAAAGTTCATTGATGCAGTATACACTGCCTAGCTATGCAGTACAATTACATTTTTTGGAGAATTGTTTTTGAAGTGCACTTAGTTTGTGTAACAAGAATATGTTTTATTATCCTTATGTATGAAGTGCAATTTGTTTTATGTGCTTTAAAAATCAGTCGACTACATCAACGCATGCAGTGCTTTTGGTCCTCACATGTGGTTCACTTTTGATAGTGATGTTGTTCACTTGTGCCAAAAAATGGAAGTGCAAAAAATTTAGCGGAACAACAAAAGATGGTAATGAGGATCACTTCGATATATGTCGGGGTTCACTTACCTCCTCACTGCGGTCCACTCTCGTTCAAAAAAAATTGAAAAGAAAAGACAACAAAAACTTGTCTGAAAAAATTTATATTCGACAAAAAAAATCATGAAGTTCAGTTGACCGTCTGATGCAGTGCGGAATCGTCAACTTGATTAGAAACTGCGGTGCGCTTGGCCGTCGGATGCAGCTCATGTGGTGTGTGACTAAAAAATAAATAACGAAAATCAAGACAAAAGAAATCATGCATTTTGCTTGCCCGTCGGATGCAGTGCGCTTTTACATCTGAAGCAGTGTTCTTTTCTGTCAGATGGAGTTCACTTCGTCGATTTTGGTGTCGCGAAAAACAGAGTGTCCGTGTTTCGCTAATTTTAAAACTACTCTTAAACCGTAATGAATTAGAGAGAGTGTTCTAGATGAAAAAGTTGCATCTCGTCGATATCTTTCCAACGGCGTATTATTTGAATCATTTAGACAAGCGGTTTGTAAAAAATTCGTGAAAAGCGACCGCTGCCACTCGTCGTCAGCCACACCATTTTCAAAATCAACTTAAAACCGTAAGGAATATCAAAACCATTTCTACATATGAAAGTTGTGCCTTGTCCATAGCTTTCCAATGACGTATTACACGCCCCGTTCCGACAAACGATTCAAAAACTAGAGCGAAAACAGTACCAAAAAATTCAAAAAAACATAATTCCGCGATTTAGTAAATTTGAAACTGCTCTTAAACCGTAACGAATTAGAGAAAGGAATAGATATGAAAAAGATGCTCCTCGACGATATCATTCCAACAGCATATCATTTGCTTTATTCCGATGAGCGGTTTAGAAAAAATCGTGAAAATACGCTCGCTGCCACTCGTCGTCTGCCGCAGCATTTTTGAAACTGCTCTTAAACCGTGAGGAATCTCGAAAAGTGTTCAACATGGAGAAGTTGCACCTAATCCATAGCTTTCCATCGGTATATTATACGCCTCGTTCCAATAAACAGTTAAAAAACTAGAGCAAAAACAATACCAGAAAAACACTGCATGCAGTTGGTTCCGACACGAAGTTCACTAGTATGTATTGCAGTGCCCTTGCTATAGAAAGTGCAGTGCTCTCGCGTTGAGCGTGCAGTGCGGAAGTGTTATGAGAATAACTATTCTGCTAATATTAGCAGAATAGACCGGCTTGCATAACCAAATTACATAGGTGGCTACTACAACCATGACATTTGCACACACCAAAGTAAACTATTACATGCATAATTACATAGGTGGCTACTACACACATGACATTTCCACACACCAATAAAGTAAACTATATATTACATGCATGATTAACTAGCATTAACGATCATTTGATCATCATCTACTTCTTGTGACGCTTGCTCTGCTTGTGGCTCGATCCAGGCTCGTCGATTTGGGTAACGAGGCACTTCCTCATGTCAACGATCAGCGTGTGCATCTCGTAGCATGTGTACGCGCTCTTGGCCGCAAACCTGAGGTGAGATTCATCCAGTTGCCGCATCCAGGCCCTGTGCCAGGATAGGGGACTTGTTCTCTGGGCATCCTGCTTCATCTTTTCGTAGTAGGGGTCGATGATGGCCGAGGCGAGTCCGACTAGGGAGTCCTTCTTCGTGCTGCCCCAGACCCTGTAGTGGTCACGGATTTCGATAATGTTCTTGCAGGCCAAGCCCGTAACACTGAGCGCATTTACATCGTCTTTGGTTTCCACCATGGCGAACTTGTAGTCGGTGCTGTTGACAAACCTGTTGAAACGGTCGCAAGGCTCCGTGGCCATGCAGTAGTGGTAGATGAGCACATGATGGCGCATGCACAACTGGGCGACGACAACCTTCTGATCTATGCCGGGACGACCGGCGGTGTACTGGAGGTCGATGCCGACCACCTTGTACTTGTCTCGAGCAAGCAACTGCTCAAAACTATTGATGTAGACGTCCACCACGACCGGGTCGATGGTGTACACCACCGAGAGATCCGTCTCCCTCGCGTGGGTCTCCACTCTATACTCGCCGAACTCCATTGGAGCGCCGCTGGACATCCCCTTTCTATGTGTCGTCGTGGGTGTGCTTGTTCTGTTGTGGGGCGCGACCGAAAGGTTGAAGAGACTAAGGTTATAATGGACGCAGGAATTAAAGGGGAAGCCGGACGACCAGGAATATCGGCAGGCCTTTGATGGCATTTCTAATTTGCAGCGCATAACTCCATCATACCGCATGTAACTGCATCGCGTGGCAATGCGCGCGGCGCAAACGCATGCATATGGGGCCCCCGACGTAATCGTGCGCAAACCCAACCGCTGGCCGAGCGAGCGCGGAGGGACGCGAGCAGAGCTCTCCGCGGTCGCCTCAATGGCGAGCAAGGAAAAGCTGTCCACAAGCCGAGCGCGCCGACAGACGCGAGCAGAGCACGCCAACGGACGCGAGCGCAGCGCGCCGCGGTGCCTAACGGCGAGCAGAGCTTGCCGAGGGACGCGAGCAGAGGCCGGCACAATGATACGTGGCAAATAAGACAAACCGTGCGAGCAATGTCGGAGACATCAAGCACGAATCAGATTAGAGTTGCGTGTGCAATAAGTGGCATACAGTTGATCCATCCGAGTTGTTTGTGATGGAATAAGCCGTGTGTGTTGCGTCCAAAAGCTTGCTTGTATATAACCTTAAATTTAACCAAAAACGTGTTAAAGCATGTTACAAAAATTGTATAGCTAGAAACTATGTTCAAATACGACTCCAGCGATATAATCTTTGGCGACATGCATTCGTATTTTATTAGTTAAATTCTACTTATAAACCAGGACGGCGGTGTAGTAGGTAATTAAATCGCAAACGTTTTTTTATTAACCGTATGTGTATGTGTCATTTCATCCTCCTCTCGCACGTCTTGTCACCCTGCTGCCGCAGACGGCTTACAGCGCAACCTTGCGCAGCGCGCGTGGGCGTTCTTTTGGCCAAACGGTGGCGCCAATGAATCGTCCTGTTCCCGCGCAAGCTTCCTGCCCGACTCGGTGAAATCCCCCAAAATCCCAATACTTACCGGCCTGCTATAAAAAACCTCACGGCCGGCGAGTCCTGCGTCGCATTTTCCCCTCCCTCCCTGTAGCTTATCTCATTTGCTTCTCCCACAATCGCCAATGGCACCGATCCATAGTCATCGCTCGGCCACTCCGCCGTCATCAGAGGACAGTTCGAGCTGGGAGGCTACACGGCGGCGGCGGTGCAGTCCCTGACGTACTGTAGTGCGCGTGGCGTCCCTGTTGGGTGTGCACGGAACACCCACCACATGCTCCGCCACCGCTGCCCGTCGGCAGCTATTGCCGGCCGCCTTTGCCACCACACCACCGTCGAAAGCCAGGGCCCTCTCCCGCTCCGCCGCCGCGGCCCGAAGGCGGGAGGTGGCCGTCGTGGCCACCACCCCACTGTCGGCCACCGTGGCCATCACCCGCTCCGCCACCGCGGCCCGAAGGCGGGAGGTGGTGGTCGTGGCTGCCACCCCATCGTCAGCCGCCGTGGCCGCCAGCCCACCGTCGACCGTCGGGATCATCACCCGCTCCGCCACCGCCGCCCGAAGGAGGAAGGTGGAGGTGGAGGGCCGCACGTGCGTCAGCGACCTTGCGCGCTACATCGAGTTCCTGCGGGAGGAGGAGGAGCGCCTCATCGAGCACGCAAGAGCCTTACCGCAGCCATGGCCGGAGCACACGCCGACGCAGACGCGAGGAACAGGAGATCTATGAGCAGTCCGGCCGCTTTGAGAGGGATCGTCTGGAGCGGCAGTGGGCGTTCGAGCTGGCGAGCGTCGCTGAACGTGCAGCAGCGCCAGGCACCGTATTGCATTTCTCCAGCTCGTTGGTATGCTCCTCCTCCTCCTCAGCCTCTTACTGAGCGCGCTTGGCAGAGGAGAGGCTGCCGGAAGTAGCACAAAGCCCCTCCGTGGTAGTAGTAGTATTTAGGGGCTATTTTGTTTACTTCATCTGACTATAGATGTGTGGTAGAACTGTATAACGTACTTAAAATTAGCTAGTATATATAGTTGAAGTAGCTATTTCAGTATGTGGTTGGCAACAATTGGGGAAAAGTTTGGTCTCTTCAGTTGTCGAGTTGAACTGTTTGTATAAATTAAGAACGACTACTTAATCTATGAATGAAATCCATGCTTAATTACTGAACTTTAGTTAAAAATTAGATAGTGCTAGTGATTTCTAGCTTCATATTTTGACAAATCGCCGTGTTACAAGGATTGACAAATGGCAATGTTACTAGATCAACAAATGTATATCTTTCCAGTTTGACAAATGGCAACATACCCAATATGACAGATGCAAATCTTACCAAATTGTTTGTACGTGGTTGCACACGGGTCGTCCAAAACAACCGTTGGCGTTGAAGGAATGCACAAATCCTACGCTACGGATTTTCCCTCGATTTAAGGTGGAAGACCATAGCTCTCACTTTGCATACGGGTATTCTATCTAAAACGTTTGCTATCAAGAGCTGCACAAATCCTGCTCGGCACATTTTCCCTTGGCTTCCTGGGGAAGCTGTCGGTTTGCATACGGGTGTTCTAACTAAAACAATTGCGATGAGTGTTTTATATTTTAAAACCGAATTAAACTGCGGCTTGGGCACCATTAATGGAGAGGATGCGAGCAAGGCCGGCGGCCATGGAAGTCAAAGGGCTCGCTTCCCGGTGAGCCTGTGCGGCGTACAGCACGCTTCCCGGTGAGCCTGTGCGGCGTACAGCACGCTTCCCGTTGAGCCTTCGCATTGGAGTATAGCTCGCACGACTTCCGTTTAGTCAAGCACTCAAGCACCTGTCTGCACGGCACCTTCTAACCATTAAAAGAGTGAGGCGTGGCGTCACGTGAATGGTTAACAGAAGGCACACAATTTAAAATATACAAAACGTTTGAGATGTTACAGTGGCAGCTATTTGTTTCAAAATGCCTTTGTTGGCTGTTATTCGAGTGCGCCTTCTCTCCCAATGCAGACGAAAAATACCACAGCATATCGGGTGCCATTCCATTGTAGCATGCCAAGTTTCATGAATTTCAGACGAGTTTTGGATTTACTAGAATTTAAAAACAAAGTATCGCAATGTTTTGCCGGCAATCAACAGTGCCCTCGTGTTTGAAATTCATTCCCATTTCTCGCATGGGACCTAAGTATGCCCCGAAGGACACATATTTGATTTTTCAACCTATTTATATGCACCGGAGCATGTGCATGTAGTTCAAATTTGAATTATGCACATGAAAATCCTAGAAACCCAGTAAATGTATAAAAATGTCCAAACGAACCCCAAAAATTCCAAAAGTAAACGCAACTCTCCTGTTGTTCTAAGTTGACACTAGAAACGTTGTTAAAGCAATAAGAGGAAACGGATGTCGTTTCGTCCCCAAAGGTGGCACGTTCCCTACCGAAACCATCACGCTTGTTGTGACAAGCTTTGGTTTGTGAGAAGCTTATACCCAAACCTGCCCCAAATGGGACAAATTTTTTACCATGGCATATTGATGTCCCTCCATGATATGATGCCCAATTTCATGAATTTCATTCGAGTTTTGGATTTACTAGAATTTAAAAACCAGTTATCTCAATGTTTGCGGCCGAGTGACGGTGGCAGGGTGTGTGAAATTCATTCCCATTTCTTGCATGGGACCTAGGCATGCAACCAAGGATACATATTTGATTTTTCAACCAGTTTATATGCACTGGAGAATGTGCATGTAGTTCAAATTTGAATTATGCGCATAAAATGCCTGGAAAACCCAGTTAATGTATAAAAATGTCCAAACGAACCCCAAAAAATTCCAAAATTGAACACAACACTCCTGTTGTTCTATGTTCACACTCAAAAAATTTTGAAAGCAATAAGAGGCAACGTATATCGTTTCGTCCCCAAAGGTGGCACGTTCCCTACCGAAACCATCACGCTTGTTGTGAGAAGCTCTGGTTTGTGAGATGCTTATACCCAAACCTGCCCCAAATGGGACAAAATTTTTACCACGACATGTTGATGCCGCTCCATGATAGCATGCCAAGTTTCATGAATTTCAGACCAGTTTTCGATTTACTAGAATTTAAAAACCAGGTATCTCAATGTTTGCGGCCGAGTGACTGTGGCAGGGTGATTGAAATTCATTCCCATTTCTTGGATGGGACCTAAGCATGCAACCAAGGACACATATTTGATTTTTCAACCAGTTTATATGCACTGGAGAATGTGCATGTAGTTCAAATTTGAATTATGCACCTGCAATGCCTACAAAACCAAGTTAATATATAAAAACGTCCAAACGAACCCTGAATAATTCCAATTTTTTTGACGACACACCTATAGTTGCATGTTCATTGCAGATAAAAGTTCTAACAATTCAAACACCATCCTTTGTAGCTGTGACCCATTACGTAATTCAAATCAAGACGAAATATCTTGGAGCACCGTCGGTGTGTAGATCACACACGGTTTATTATCACCAACCGTGTGAGATGCAGCACAAAATATCTTGGAGCACCGTCAGTGTGTAGTACGCCTATGGCTTACGCGAGAAGGTGCTTCGGCTACAGTCCATAGCCGGCGTGTCAAGCACACTAGCTCACTCCCCAAATATCATTTCACTATTCATTTATCGCCGGTGAAAGATGGGGACGTGGACCCACGTCGTGAGGGCAACTTCGGCGGCCCACTCCGGCGAGACCATGGCCGCAGCCGCCATGCGCGTGCTAACAAGCTTCATGAGGACGATCCAAGTCTGCGCCCAGGCAGCCAAGGCAGCCCAAATGGCCGCTGTTGCTTCTCAGGCGGCAGCAGCAGCATCTGCCTCGGGGATAGCCACTGGCGAGAGCGGCACCACAGCTATCCGTTCCGCAGCGGCGGCCTTAGCCCTGATGGAGGCCACCCACTACCATGTCGAGGCCATCGACGCCCAGCTCGTGGCGGTCACCGCACAAATCGGACGAAGCTTCTAAGACAACGGTCGGCAACCCATGGCCGAAGAGCTGGCAATCGCCGACAGAGTTCGAGCAGGCGTCCGTTCCTGCGCGGCATACCTTGCCACGATGGAGCCCGCCAGAGCCCAGATCGCGGCCACCCATGCCCAGCTCGTGGCGGCCTATGCCAAAGATATGGCAGACGTGGATGGCGAAATGCTTGCCGAGTATGGTGCAATTGATGCCATGGAGCCCCTTCCCTAGGAGACCGTCGGGCGCGAGCTGGAAATTGAGGCGGCGGCGGAGATCGACGAGACCCAGTCGTAGTAGTACTCTTTGTTTTGTTTAATTAAGAGCGCCAGTCTTTAATTTGTTAGAGTAATGTTTAGGTCAGCTAGCTTTGTTTAATTGCTGAACTTGCTCGATTAAGAAGTTAGTCTCCTTTGTGTACCCAAATTATGCAATGACGTGGATGACCACTATAACCAGGGAAATTCGAACCAAATTTTTTGACATTCAAACTCAACACACACGGGTGAAGCTATCTGAACCATTTGTGATGTTCACATATCGTACACAGTTCTGAATAAGGGACCGTGTCTGATGGCACTTTGCGCGCCAGTTTTTTCGCTGAAGCGATTAGAAATTTTCGGCTTGCACGGAAATATCTACCTCCCCCCTTACCAAAAGCCACATTTCCCCTATTTCCGCCTTCCTTTCCAAGTTGAAACCTTCACTCCATGCTTGCAGCGCTTCCTCCTCGCCGGCGACCCTCCTTCACGCTGCTCGGCCTCGCCTATCCAGGCAGGTAATCCACACCCGACCCCCATCCTCCTCCTCCTTCCACATCCCACATGCCCCGACCGCCGGCGCGAGCGTGACACCTTCCACCCAAATCACCGACCCCTCCACCAAATAAGCACCGCCCTAAGCCATGGTGCACACAGTATAGCCAGGATCTCAAGGAGCATTTGGCAGTGGAGAAGCAAATCGCGACCGCACGCGCAGATGAGGTCGCGATGGCTGCCATTCGTGCCGACCCCCAGATCTCGGAGGAGCAACTCACCGTCGAGGCCACCGTTGACGCCTCGCGCACCGATGCCGCGATGCGGTTGGCTTCTTTAAATGATAGCTCGTGGCGTTTTCTCGAGGCCATCATTTGCTAGCTACTGCATTTCCATAACAAATTCTAGTGAATTTTGCTATCTACTTTTACCATGCAATCTTCTGCTATAGTGTATATGTTCTATATCTCGTCCAATGTGGTGTTCAGTTAACTGCTTCGTTCAATTCTGCAAATGTGATGTTCAATTCTTCAGGGTTCAATATTTCCATGTTGTTAAGCGTGCTTGGTTTGGTTAACTGTCTGATCTTCTATTACGAGTATTGTCGGGGATATACCCCGCAGTATGACCCGGCCGGAAATATGACCCGGTCGGACTTGGCGGCTCACCAGAGACCCGGCTGATACTTGGCGACTCACTGATGACCCCGACGGCGGGCCAGATGGATTACAAGGCCCAAGGCCCAGAAGGCCGGTTCATGTGATGGTGGGCCGGATTAAGAGGAAAGGCATAAGGAATATTCTCCTACAAAGGAAGCAAGACTAGGACTCCACTTGTAATAGAGTAATCCTAATCCTACTAGGACTAGTCATGTAACCCGCCCCTTCAACATATATAAGGAGGGGCAGGGCACCCCAAGTGGGACAAGAAATAATATCTAAGGTTAGACGCAAAGGGGAGCCGGCTTATGCGCCGACTCTCTCATGATCATAATGAGATCTAGCCACAAACAACATGTAGGGCTATTACCGGATGATGTCTCCCGGGGCCCGAAGTTGTCTAAATCCTTGTCTTATGTGTTGATCCGCCTCGCGTCTCTCATCCCGATCAACCCCTCTCAAGCAACCACATAGATGCGTTGGCCTCACGACTAAGTCCTCACACTAGGACATCTACCGTGACAATTCCACGATAAGTATGTTATATTGTGCAATGTGGTGCTCAGTTAATGTTTGGTTCATTTGTTGTGGTGTTTAGTTAACTGCTTGGTTCAATTCTGCAATGCGATGTTCAATTGTTGTGGCTGCATTTTGTTATCGTATACCATGTGAGAAATAAATCGAATTTGGCTATACTAAATACATGAGAAACAAATACAATTGCTATATTTCCAAATTGTTAAGCATGCTTGGTTTGGTTAACTGTCTGATATTCTATTAGGAGTATGTTATATTGTGCAATGTGGTGCTCTGTTAATGTTTGGTTCATTTGTTGTGGTGTTTAGCTAACTGCTTGTTTCAATTCTACACTTCGATGTCCAATTGTCGTGGGTAGAATTTTGTATTGTTGTGCATGTGAGGAATAAATCGAATTTGGCTGCACTTAATACATGAGAAACATATACAATTGCTATATTTCCTAGTTCTTAATCATGCTTGGTTTGGATAAATGGGTTTTCCATGTGGCTTGAATTAATCTGATGAATCTGCAATGTGCTTATTTTTTATCAACATATTTTAATGATAGCATGCGAACCCTTACTTAACCAGATGACTAACTACCTTATATGTGTTGCAGGGAAACAATGGGAAGCACTGAGGTTTACAATCGAGGTTAGCAGGTGCATGGTCTGTTGTCTAATAGCACATTATTGTGCAATTGCATGAACCATTCTAATATTTAGGTTTTTAACAATTTGGTCATGCACATGTAGGTCCTGCTGTCAGAGGTCTTAACCCACAGTTCGACCCTTTTTGCATATGGGGAAATGAGTTGTCCATGAATATCAGTCAAGTCAAGAAACTCAGAAAGATTGTTAGGATAAAGAAATTAGCGACCAAAAACAACAAGATCTTTGTCTGCACAATGAAGAAGACATCAGTTCACTACAGGAGGGTACTAACTATTATACCTTGCCTTTTTTATTCCTTTGCCCCATTTCCAATATAGAGAAGATATTTATGCACATCCTTGTTTTCAGGCCTTTCCAAAGCAGTTCACTGATGATTACCTCTCAAACCTCCTGTATGGTCAGGAGGCGAGGAAGGTATTCATACAACACCCACAGTTCAATATTGTAGTGTTCCTGAAGAGGACGAAGGATGGATGGTCAATTATCCACAAGCACTGGCCTAAAGTTACAAAGACCTTCAACATCAATGAAGGCTCAATATTATCCTTTTGCTTCAGCAGTTTTCCAGATGAGGTACATATGTCTATGTACCGTCTATGATGCTAATTTCGAAAGGTCATAGATGTTGCATGTGAAACTTGGTCCTGGAGTAGTGATACGTCTCCGTCGAATCTATAATTTTTTTTGTTCCATGCCAATATTATACAACTTTCATATACTTTTGGCAACTTTCTATACTATTTTTGGGACTAACATATTGATCCAGTGCCTAGTGCCAGTTCTTGTTTGTTGCATGTTTTTTGTTTTGCAGAAAACCCATATCAAATGGAGTCCAAACGGGATAAAAACTGACAAAGATTTTTTTTGGAATATTTATGATTTTTGGGAAGAAGAATCAACACGAGACGATGCCTGAGGGGGCCACGAGGCAGGGGTGCGCGCCCCAGGGGCTCAGGCATGCCTTGGGCCCTCGTGGCCACCCCGTAAGGCGGTTGGTGCCCTTCTTTTGCCGCAAGAAAGCTAATATCCGGATAGAGATCGTGTCCAAAATTCAGCCCAATCGGAGTTACGGGTCTCCGGGAATATAAGAAACGGTGAAAGGCCAGAATCTGGAGCGCGGAAACAGAGAGAGACAGAGAGACAGATCCAATCTTGGAGGGGATCTCGCCCCTCCCACGCCATGGAGACCAAGGACCAGAGGGAGAACCCTTCTCCCACCTAGGGAGAAGGTCAAGGAAGAAGAAGAAATAAGGGGGCTCACTCCCCCTCGCTTCCGGTGGCGCCGGAACGCCGCCGGGGCCATCATCGTCACCGCAATCTACACCAACAACTTCACCGCTGTCATCACCAACTCTTCCCCCCTCTATGCAGCGGTGTAACCCCTCTTTTACCTGCTGTAATCTGTACTTAAACATGGTGCTCAACGCTATATATTATTTCCCAATGATGTATGGCTATCCTATGATGTTTGAGTAGATCTGTTTTGTCCTATGGGTTAATTGATGATCGTGATTGGTTTGAGTTGCATGTTTTATTATTGGTGCTGTCCTATGGTGCTCTCCGTGTCGCGCAAGCGTGAGGGATCCCCGCTGTAGGGTTTGCAATATGTTCATGGTTTGCTTATTGTCTGTGTTGCGTGAGTGACTAAAACACAAACACGGATAAATGAGTCATGGCGTATGGTAATAAAGAGGACTTGATACTTTAATGCTATGGTTGGGTTTTACCTTAATGATCTTTAGTAGTTGCGGATGCTTGCTAGAGTTCCAATCATAAGTGCATATGATCCAAGAAGATAAAGTATGTTAGCTTATGCCTCTCCCTCAAATAAAATTGCAATAATGATTACCGGTGTAGTTATCGATTTCCTAGGGACAAATAACTTTCTCGTGACAAAAAAGCTCTCTACTAAAACTAACTTAGTTGTGTCTTTATCTAAATAGCCCCTAGCTTCTATTTACGTGCTCTTTATTACCTTGCAAACCTATCCAACAACAGTTCTAGTTTCATACTTGTTCTAGGTAAAGCGAACGATAAGCGTGCGTAGAGTTGTATCGGTGGTCGATAGAACTTGAGGGAATATTTGTTCTACCTTTAGCTCCTCGTTGGGTTCGACACTCTTACTTATTGAAAGAGGCTACAATTGATCCCCTATACTTGTGGGTTATTAAGACCTTTTTCTGGCGCCGTTGCCGGGGAGCAATAGCGTGGGGTGAATATTCTCGTGTGTGCTTGTTTGCTTTATCACTAGGTAGATTTTATTTGCTATTCTAAGTTGTTCTCTATCTTTAGTTATGGATATGGAACACGAAATACCAAAAAATTTAGGTTTACTTGCTACTCATGGAGATGGGGAACCTCCTAAAACCCTCGACGCTCATTATGTGAAAGATATTATGTACTACTTTGATAATCCTGTGAAAACAGTATTCAATTATGTTATGGGAGACACGTTGGATCAACGTGAATACTTTAGGGATTAACGCTTGACTCAAAAAGGGAAACTATTATGGGATCAAATTTATATGTTGTATTTGTATGCTAGGCAACTATGCTTGAGGTATGATTATACTTGTTGCTCTAGGATAAAGGCTCCACACCTTCCCATTTCATGCAAATTTAATGACGATAAAACCTTGGATTCATATGGTAATGGTATATATGATTACTATGATTTGGAACAAATAGAAGAATTCGTTGCTTTTATGCGTGCTTATGAAATGGAATCTTTGTTTAAAGAGTGTGAAAATCTTGATGATGTTGTTTACAGACCTGAAAATTTTGCTATACTTAAATATTGCTATGAGAATTATGAATTCAATTCCGATATTGATGATTTTATTGAGAGTGTCTCCGCTGTCCAAGAAGAGACTAATATTTTGGAGGAATCTATCGAAGAAGAAATTGATGAAACTGTGAGCTCATTGGATGAAAAAGATGATGAGGAGAGTGGAGAACAAAAGGAGGAAGAGCGGATTACCTACCCATGCCGACCTTCTAATGAGAGTAACTCTTCAACTCATACATTGTTTAATTTCCCTTCGTGCTTACCGAAGGATGATTGCTATGACGACTGTTATGATCCCGTTGATTCTTTTGAGATATCCCTTTTTGATGATGCTTGCTATGCTTGTGGCCAAGATGCCAATATGAATTATGCTTATAAATATGAACTTGCTATAGTTCCTTATGTTAAATATGAAATTGTTGCTATTGCACCCACGCATGATAGTCCTATTATCTTTTTGAATTCTCCCGACTGCACTATATCGGAGAAGTTTTCCCTTATTAAGGATTATATCGATGGGTTGCGTTTTAGTACTACACATGATGATTTTGATAAAAATAATATGCATGTGCTTGCTGCTCCTACTTGCAATTATTATGAGAGAGGAACTACATCTCCGCCTCTCCGTGTTTCCAATAAGATAAAATTGCAAGAAACTGTTTATACTATGCATTGGCCTTTACTATGTGTGCATGAATTGTTCCTTTATGACATCCCGATGCATAGGAAGAGAGTTAGACTTCGTCATTGCATGATATATGTTGCTTTGTGCTCACTACTAAATGCCAAATCATTGCTAATTAAAATTGTCTTTGATATACCTTGGGATCCGAGTGGATCCATTACTTGAGCACTTTATGCCTAGCTTAATGGCTTTAAAGAAAGCGCTGCCAGGAAGACAACCCGGAAGTTTTAGAGAGTCATTTATTTCTGTTGAGTGCTTTTATCTCTCCCTAATAATAATAAAGCACAGGTTGAGTCTGTCGGGTTCACCGTCGCGGCAATTTTGCGAAACAATCTCTATGTTATTAAGGAATTTACCCGCGGTCCAGTATATAAGTGAAAGACGTTTCATATATTTGACAAAAAAAGAAAAAACCCCACCCCGAGTCAAGCGACCCCTCCTGTCACCCCCATACTCCGCCGCCGGCCCGTATACTCCGCCGCGCCGTCCTCCCAGAACCCCGACCTGCCTACTCTCCGCCTCGCCCTCCTCCCCGCGCCATCTGAGTCCTTCGCACGCGGTTCGCCAATGCCGAGGCCCAGGCCGACGCACTCCGGGCTCGTGCCGGCCGGCTCGAGCTCATGTCGCCGACCATGAAGGGCTGCTCAACACGCTACTCGCCGCCACGGGCAACGGCCGGGAGGAGGAGGAGGACGCGTGGGAGGCGGTGCAACGTCAGAATCAGCCCGCCTCGGATCCGGCCGAGGGTTATGGCGACACGGACGCGGAAGCTTTGGCCGCGGCCGCCCCACTCTATGCCCAGCTCCTTCCAGATCAGGGCTGCATGTCAGAGGTGGAGGATGAGTCGCGTCCTACAGGATCAACAGCGCCCAAGATGAGGACAGAATCAGCCTGCTTCCCGACGACTCATCCTCGGAATCATCCAGCGCCCTCATCCTCATCTTCACTGTGCTCCATGCCACCAGCGAAGAATAGTTGCAACCAAAGAATCGGCGATCTGCAGGCTACATACAATTGTTTACTACAAACTAGATCTCCTTCAGAGCAATATTCCAACACCATATGCAAAGGTATGATGCATGTGCCTGGAATCAACAATTTATTTTCTTCAAAACCGTCTTCATAATTCATATTGTATTAGAAAGATCCGAATTAGGCCATTAATTTCCCTTTATGTCCACAGAAACATACTTTAGAAGTTAGTTTCCATCATTTTGATGATTCAGAGTTGATTTGAGATATAGCGATTGAAGAACAACATATCCAAATTGTAAAGTTTGAAGATGACATGTATGCAGTTCAATGCTCTGGAGTCTGGACACAACGACGTGGCACAAAATCAGGACTGCAAGCATCCCAATGCGATAAAAAACTCGGTAATTTTCCTTTTAGTTTATTTTCATGTTAATCCGTTCTAAAAATGATGTTAGATTAAGAGCAAGTGGAATTTTTATGTGAAAGCTGAGATATCTGCACAACGGGTCTTTGATGCATATTGTAGGCTGATAAAATCAAAACCTTTTCGATACACTACAGAGTAGCTAGATAATTGTTTTCATAACTGAATAATAAAGAATAGAAAATTGTTTTGGTTACTGGATAATACAAAGTATTTTCGTTCTCATGGTAACAGAAAAGGCCTCAGTTGTATTTTATTTGAGTTTTCATTTTCATTATATGTTTCGTCAAGATTGAGCTTACTTTTTGTCCATGTTTTGCTGGTATAATGCATCATCAAGCTTTAATTTTTATAAGATGATATTGTGTAATTCAGCATATGGATAAGGAATATGGTGTATTGTCTCAGAATAGTAAAACACCATCTCTAATCAACTGTAATGGTCTTTGTTTCATTTTTTGCCAAAAATAGGTGCCGAAAGTGGGAGATGGCTCGCAGAAGAAAATTCTTGGTTGTGCTGAACGAATAGCAGACATCGTCATGGTGTAGTGCTGTGGTGCTAGAACCCTAGGACAACACTGGTACGAGGCTATACCTATTTAACTTTGTTACTTGGATCATATAATTGTCTTCTGTAGTAGTGCACACGAACATATAATTGGGGATTTATTCTAGCTTAAAATTTCTAACCAGGAATGGTTTGCTTCACATTTCAACCGGCAGTACTGCTTCCGTGGCAGTACGTGAACCTGGGAGTGAGCCGACGTTCTGCTCCAAGTGGTTCAAGGCGGCGACCCAGCTGTCTACAGCTATATCTACGACAACCTAGGAGCATATTCACCCACTGCCAGTCACCCGACTAAATCATCACCTTCTGCTCCAACAAGTAGTAGACTTATATTCTTATCCTCTCTAAAATTCCTTCATGTTTGTGTATCTTGTGGTCAGAGAATTCAATTCTTAACACAATCATATGCGTGTATGGTCCATAAGTGAGCTTGCCCAGATTCTGTATCCCAAATAAAAAGAACAATTTTTTGAATCAAAATAAAACTGCAGCAATCATATACACTATCAATGTTCTTCCCTATGCTGTCAATTCTGAATGGCTTCCTGTTGAAAATTGCTTATGTGATTGTTCAGATCTGTAAGGGCATGTTTATTCCATTTTCTGTGGGTGCTATGGTGTTAACTGTTATGTTTCCAAGGATCGCCCTAATCAACAATTTATGAAGTTGTCTTCTCCCTTCATTGATTATGCTTTCTTTTGTTTGTCATGGATTACCTGCAAAAACATGTGAAATACAATTCACTATTTGTCGTTATAGTTGGCATGTGATATATTTTCTCAAGTTTATGACTTTTTTTAAGAAATGTTTTGGGTATACATGCATTTTTATCTTTGGTCAATTTAATTATTTTACCATTTTTCTTGAAACAGATTAATGTTGTACATGTAGACCATGTCACCACAGGTAGTTCTCATATTTATTGTATTTATGTGTTATTTCTTATGAAATTCCATCTTAATGCTTATGTTGTATATTAACTATGCGATAATAGTCCAATGCACCAAATAGTATGTTGTAATTCTCCAAGCATGGTTGACATACTTGCTTTGTCCATTGCCCATTGGTCACGATTTTATATGCAATGTGTTGGTCATGCTCCCCGAAGAACAATTTGGTGGCCTTGTTAGACTGGAATTTTGGAACCATTGGTCGTGTATTGTACAGTTTCATTTATCTACTTTCATTTGTGAGCCTCATGGGTTGTACATACCAGAACTACATTTTTTAACTCATATATACCAAACTATGTTTTGTACAGTTTCATATTTTATCTTTTATTAGTACTTCCAAGCTTTCAACAGAAAAAGCCTTGATGTACATTGTGGGCAATCATGGAGAGCTGATATAGATGTTGTTAGATAACAGTTATTCGTGTGATCCTCTTTTGCCATATTTTGCATTCTCATTAAATTTTGTATGTGAGTTGGTAGAGAAAATAGACCAATATCTACAGGTTACTCCTACACGTGCTTCTCTATTTGAGCACGACTTGACTAACCATCCAGCTTGATTTAGTTTCCAGTGACTTGTAAACCTTTTTGCATAATAGTCACTATAGCGCTCTTTTACATGTTTCTTTCCACACCCTTCTTTGATTTCTAACTATCTTCTGACATAGGGACGAATCACATCACAAGAGATACAAGACCTGTTCCTGACTTACGAAAGACAAAACTTATACTGGTACATCACTGGGCAGTGTGTTAAACTTTGCTATTTCATGTACATGGAAAATTTCATTCAGATCTGAGCTGCAATCATGCCATGTATGCAAAGTGGTTTTTTTCTTCAAACTTCGAAGCACACACATGTATTTATTTTGTACCCGTTGCAACGCACGGGCATTTTTCCTAATAAAGTTTAAAAACAAAAAAAAATAAAGAGGGAAACCTAAAACTTTTTCAAAAAGAAAAGCGAAAGTGAGAAAGACGAGCATTGTTAAAGTGGGAGCTAGCCTTGAACTTTGTTCATGCTCACGGAAACTTTGTGAATCTTGATTACAGAAACTTTTCAACAAAAATAATTATCCCCTTGTACAATTCCATTGTATAATAAAAATAATGTGCCAAGGTTTGCCTTTAGGATGTTTACAATGCTTGTTGGGTTGTGCGGTGCAGGACAGAAACTTTGGCTGTAGTGCGCGATTTTAATTTTTTACTGGAACGTCAAACGGTTCTGAAACATTTTGCACTGTCTTTCTACACAAATTGTTTATTTTTCCTAATTTTGGCAGAATTTTTGGAGTACTAGAGGTATGGTGAATGTTCAGATTACTACAGACTATCCTGTTTAAGACAGATTCTGTTTTTGATGCATAGTTTGCTTGTTTTGATGAAACTATCAATTTCTATCAGTGGATTAAGCCATGAAAAAGTTATATTACAGTAGCTACAATGCAAAAAGAAAATATGAATTGGTTTGCAACGGGAGTAGTGATTTGCTTTATTATACTAATGGATCTTACCGAGTTTTCTGTTGAAGTTTTGTGTGGATGAAGAGTTCGAAGATCGAGGAGGTCTCGATATGAGGAGAAGGAGGAGAGGCAAGAGCTCAAGCTTGGGGATGCCCAAGGCACCCCAAGTAAATATTCAAGGAGACTCAAGCTTCTAAGCTTGGGAATGCCCCGGAGGCATCCCATCTTTTTTCAACAAGTATCGGTATGTTTTCGGATTCGTTTCGTTCATGCGATATGTGCAAGTCTTGGAGCGTCTTTTGCATTTAGTTTTCACTTTTCTTTGATGCACCATGCTGGTATGAGATAGTCCTTGGTTGATTTATAGAATGATCTTTGCACTTCACTTATATTCTTTGAGTATGGCTTTATAGAATACTTCATGTGCTTCACTTATATCATTTGAAGTTTGGATTGCCTGTTTCTCTTCAAATAGAAAACCGCCATTTGTAGAATGCTCTTTTGCTTCACTTATATTTGTTAGAGCGCGGGCATATCTTTTGTAGAAAGAATTAAACTCTCTTGCTTCACTTATATCTATTTAGAGAGTTGACAGGAACTGGTCATTCACATGGTTAAGTCATAAAATCCTACATAAAACTTGTAGATCACTGAATGTGATATGTTTGATTCCTTGCAATAGTTTTGCGATATAAAGATGGTGATACTAGAGTCATACTAGTGGGTAGTTGTGGACTGTAGAAATACTTGTGTTGAAGTTTGTGATTCCCGTAGCATGCACGTATGGTGAACCGTTATGTGATGAAGTCGGAGCATGATTTATTTATTTATTGTCTTCCTTATGAGTGGCAGTCGGGGACAAGCGATGGTCTTTTCCTACCAATCTATCCCCCTAGGAGCATGCGCGTCGTACTTTGTTTCGATAGCTAATAGACTTTTGCAATAAGTATGTGAGTTCTTTATGACTAATGTTGAGTCCATGGATTATACGCACTCTCACCCTTCCATCATTGCTAGCCTCTTCGGTACCGTGCATTGCCCTTTCTCACCAAGAGAGTTGGTGCAAACTTCATCGGTGCATCCAAACGCCGTGATACGATACGCTCTATCACACATAAGCATCCTTATATCTTCCTCAAAACAGCCACTAATACCTACCTATTATGGCATTTCCATAGCCATTCCGAGATATATTGCCATGCAACTTCCATCATCATCATATACATGACTTGAGCATTCATTGTCATATTGCTTTGCATGATCGTAAGACAGGTAGCATGATATTTTCATGGCTTGTCCTTTTTTGTTATCTTTGCTATGCTAGATCATTGCACATCCTGGTACACTGCCAGAGGCATTCATATAGAGTCATATATTTGTTCTAGATATCGAGTTGTAATATTGAGTTGGAAGTAAATAAAAGTGTGATGATCATCATTATTAGAGCATTGCCCCAGTGAGGAAAGGATGATGGAGACTATGATCCCCCCACAAGTCGGGATGAGACTCCGGACTTTACAAAAAAATAAAAGAGGCCAAAGAAGCCCAAATAAAAAAAGAGGCCAAAGAAGCCAACAAAAAAACAAAAAAGAAACAAAAGATGAGAGAAAAGAGAGAAGGGACAATGTTACTATCCTTTTACCACACTTGTGCTTCAGAGTAGCACCATGTTCTTCATATAGAGAGTCTCTTGAGTTATCACTTTCATATAATAGTGTGAATTTTCATTATAGAACATGGCTTGTATATTCCAACGATGGGCTTCCTCAAATGCCCTAGGTCTTCATGAGCAAGCAAGTTGGATGCACACCCACTTAGTTTCAGTTTGAGCTTTCATACACTTATAGCTCTAGTGCATCCGTTGCATGGTAATCCCTACTCCTTGCGTTGACATCAATTGATGGGCATCTCCATAGCCCGTTGATTAGCCGCGTCGATGTGAGACTTTCTCCTTTTTTTCTTCTCCACAAAACCTCCATTATCATATTCTATTCCACCCGTCATGCTATGTCCATGGCTCATGCTCATGTATTGCATGAAAGTTGAAAAAGTTTGAGAATACTAAAGTATGAAACAATTGCTTGGCTGAAACCAGGGTTGTGCATGATTTGAATACTTTGTGTGGTGAAGATGGAGCATAGCCAGACCATATGATTTTGTAGAGATAACTTTCTTTGGCCATGTTATTTTGAAAAGACATGATTGCTTTATTAGTATGCTTGAAGTATTATTGTCTTAATGTCAAACGATAGACTATTGCTTTGAATCACTCGTGCCTTAATATTCATGCCATGATTAGATCATATAATCAAGATTATGCTAGGTAGCATTCCACATCAAAAACTATCTTTTATATCATTTACCTACTCGAGGACGAGCAGGAATTAAGCTTGGGGATGCTGATACGTCTCCATCGTATCTATAATTTTTGATTGTTCCATGCCAATATTTTTGTTTCACAGAAAACCCATATCAAACTGAGTCCAAACGGGATAAAAACTGACGAAGATTTTTTTTGGAATATTTATGATTTTTGGGAAGAAAAATCAACGCGAGACGATGCCCGAGGGGGCCACGAGGCAGGGGGCGCGCCCCAGGGGGTCAGGCGCGCCCTGGGCCCTCGTGGCCACCCCGTAATGCGGTTGGTGCCCTTCTTTCGCCGCAAGGAAGCTAATATCTGGATAGACATCGTGTCCAAAATTCAGCCCAATCGGAGTTACGGATCTCCGGGAATATAAGAAACGGTGAAAGGCCAAAATCTGGAATGCAGAAACAGAGAGAGACAGAGAGACATATCCAATCTCGGAGGGGCTCTCGCTCCTCCCACGCCATGGAGACCAAGGACCAGAGGGAGAACCCTTCTCCCACCTATTGAGAAGGTCATGGAAGAATAAGAAAGAAGGGGGCTCTCTCTCCCTCGCTTCCGGTGGCGCCGGAACACCGCCGGGGCCATCATCGTCACCGCTATCTACACCAACAACTTCACCGCCGTCATCACCAACTCTTCCCCCCTCTATGTAGTGGTGTAACCCCTCTTTTACCCGTTGTAATCTCTACTTAAAGATGGTGCTCAACGCTATATATTATTTCCCAATGATGTATGGCTATCCTATGATGTTTGAGTAGATCCATTTTGTCCTATGGGTTAATAGATGATCGTGATTGGTTTGAGTTGCATGTTTTATTATTGGTGATGTCCTATGGTGCTCTCCGTGTCACGCAAGCGTGAGGGATCCCCGCTGTATGGTTTGCAATATGTTCATGGTTTTCTTATTGTCTGCGTTGCGTGAGTGACTGAAACACAAACACGGATAAGTGGGTCATGGCATATGGGAATAAAGAGGACTTGATACTTTAATGCTATGGTTGGGTTTTACCTTAATGATCTTTAGTAGTTGCGGATGCTTGGTAGAGTTCCAATCATAAGTGCATATGATCCAAGAAGAGAAAGTATGTTAGCTTATGCCTCTCCCTCAAATAAAATTGCAATAATGATTATCGGTCTAGTTATCGATTGCCTAGGGACAAATAACTTTCTCGTGACAAAAAAGCTCTCTACTAAAACTAACTTAGTTGTGTCTTTATCTAAACAGCCCCTAGCTTTTATTTACGTGCTCTTTATTAACACTACTAGGAAAAGGGCTATAGATAATATGGACACTAATGGCGCACCAGACATGCGGTGCGCCACTACTATATAGAAGTGGTGCACCGTGTGTTGGTGCGCCACTACTAACAATTTTTTTTTCCAAAAATACTAATGGTGCACCAGGGCACAGTGCGCCATTACTAGTTTTAACTAGTAATGGCGTACCAGTCACCTCGTGCGCCACTACTATCATTTTTTGTTTTTTTTTGCAAAACTACTAATGGCGCACCGCCAGCTGGTGCGCCATTAGTAACCAGGGTTACTAATGGTGCATTTGTGGGTGGTGCGCCATTAGTAACCTGGGACCAGCTAGATATTTTGGACAGCCACCTACAGACTCACTTTCCGCACATCATTCTCTCCACCTCCTCCTCCAAGCTTGTCTCGGCTGCCTCCTCCTCACCTCATTTGCACCATAGATTCATCCAAATAAAGTGGTTAAATTACCTTTTTTTGATAGGTAAGTAAGGGGAAAGCTTTCTTTATGTTGTATATCTACTTTTTTCTCCCTCCAACAATGTGCACATGCACTTTTTATGGCCTAGCTAGATCTATGTATGTTTGTGGTGTTGCATATATGTTTGTGTTTGCAGGTACCAGTATTTGAAATGCGATAGTTGCCAATATTTTGCCGGAATGATGATTCATTTCCGTTTCAGCGAGAATTTTGGCACTATGCATTCTTTTTTGTCCTATTTTTAGGCAAAGTCATGCCATATTTTTTCTTGGTTCTAAAATATCGTTTTGCTCTACCACGCATGCGACCATGGTCCGCACGATGACCGAAGGCATCGTGAATAGGTGTTTGAGCTCCGCGAAGGCCGAGATGCTTCAGAAGAACGAGACGGAGAAAAGATGTCTGTGTCGAAGATGCAAGCTGAGGAGCCTTATGGACCCGGATTCCGTATAGGTGCGGGACCACCTGCTCTTGCGTGGTTTCATGGATGGCTATCGGTGGCAAGGTGATGAAGATGATTATGAAGTCGTCCATGGGTGCCAGGCAAGAAATGAGGAAGGGCAGCAAGGCAACCGCGGCGAGGGCGGGCGAGAAGACGAAGAATCTCCAGGACATGATCACGAAGTAGATGCGGTACACAGTCATGATGTAGAAGATGCCGGACAGGATGATGAGGAAGATGCCAGAGCAGACGAAGGGCATGATCACGAAGATGAAGATGCCGGAGCAGACGACGATGGACCATCAATGGGCTGGGTGCAGGACCCTCATATTCAAGAGCTGCATCTCAAGCAGACGGATAACGCAAGAGCTGCCGCCCGAGAGAAAGCCAAGCTGGATCAACTGGAGATAGACGCGGTTACTCCATTGTATGAAGTATGCAGGCCCGAGGATACCCGCCTGAAAGTAACGCTCATGGCTCTGTAGATGAAGGTAAAACACAAAATGACCGACACATGCTTCGACGAGAACATGTCATTCTGGCACGAACGTCTTCCCAAGGGGAACAAGTTCCTGACCAGTTTCGAGGAGGCGAAGAAAATCGTGTGTCCTCTGGATTTACCGCACATGAAATACCATGTGTGCATGAACAATTGCATCATTTATCGGGACGAGCACGCGGAGTCTACCATATGTCCGGTGTGCGGCGTCACTCGAGACAAGAAGAGGAAGAAAGCTCCTCGAAAAGTGGTGTGGTACTTTCCGATCACTCCTCGTCTACAGCGGTATTTCGCGGACCCTAAGGTAGCAAAGCTCCTGCGTTGGCAAGCGGATAGGGAGGAGAAGAAGCGAGAAGATGACGCAAATGATCCGGAGATAAATAAAAAAGACAAGATGCTGAGTCACCCTAAGGATGGGAGCCAGTGGCAAGCGTTGAACTTCGAACACCCAGAATTTGGAAACGATCCAAGGAACATCGTGCTGGGCACGAGCACCGATGGAGTCAATCGATTTGGCAGCCAGAGAAGCACACATAGCACCTGGCCTGTGTTTGTGTGGATGTACAACCTTCCCCCCTGGTTGTGCATGAAGAGGAAGTACATTCACATGAGTATGCTAATTGAAGGGCCGAAACAACCAGGGAACGACATCAATCTGTATCTGGCGCTGCTGAAAGAGGAGCTAGACACGCTGTGGAAAACGCCAGCCAATACGTGGGACGCCGCAGAGAAAGAATATTTCCCTATGAGAGCCGCACTGCTCACGACGGTGCAGGACTATCTCGGTTACGGATATGTCGCGGGGCAGGTGGTCCATGGATTTTCTGGATGCGTCAGGTGCATGGATGACACAACGTATCGCCAGCTAGATAGAGATCCCGGGTCTTCAAAAACCGTGTTCATGGGACATCGAAGGTGGCTTCGCGACGATGACTCATGGAGGAAACGCAAGGATCTGTTCGATGGTGAAATTGAAACCCGAAGACACCCGCGTACGAGGAGTGGCAAGGAAATAGACGAGCTGTTGAAAAATTGGAAAGATTGCCCACTGCCGGGAAAGAAGCAAAAGGTGCCAGAGCCGGGAAAGAAGCGAAAGGCGCCAGAGGCGCTGCTGAAGGTATGGAAAATGACGTCTGTTTTCTGGGACTTGCCATACTGGAAGATCCACCGTGTGCCTCACAGCCTTGATGTCATGCATATCATGAAGAATGTGTGCAAGAGTCTGCTTGGTACCCTGCTCAACATGCCAGAGAGGACCAAAGATGGGCCGAAAGCAAGGGCAGACTTGAAATCAATGGGCATCAGGGAGGAGCTTCACGCTAATGATGATGATGATGAGGCGAAGCAGGACACGGAAAGTCGTGGCAAAGGCAAAAAGGCCAAGAAGACCGGAAATGACTTCCCTCCCACGTGCTTCACTCTAAGTCAGGAGGAGATCGATCAGTTTTTCACCTGCCTCGCAGGAGTAAAACTTCCTTACGGTTACGCGGGGAAGATAAGCAGATACCTAGACTCAGCGAAGCAGAACTTCAGCGGGATGAAGTCTCACGACTGTCACGTGCTGATGATGCTGATACTTCCAGTTGCAATCCGTGGGATCATGGACGTGCACGTCCGTGAAACGCTATTTGGCCTATGCAACTTTTTTCACGTCATCTCTCGGAAGTCGGTTGGCGTGAGGAAACTCAGAAGGCTACAGGAAGAGATCGTGGTGATACTATGCGAGCTTGAGATGTACTTCCCGCCCGCATTCTTCGACGTTATGGTGCATCTGCTAGTCCATATCGTGGAGGATATCATCCACCTCAGGCCGACGTTCCTGCACAGCATGACGCCGTTCGAAAGGATGAATGGTGTCATCAAAGGATACGTTCGCAACATGTCACGTCCAGAGGGAAGCGTAGCCAGGGGCTTTCTGACCGAAGAGTGCATCTCCTACTGCACGAATTATCTAGGCATCGAGAACCCCGTTAGTCTGCTCGTCAACAGGCACCTCGGCAGGCTCGCTGGATGGGGTCATCGTGAGGGTCGCCGCGAAATGCATGTCGACTGCGAGGGTCGACTCGCCGACTTTGAAAGAGCAAACCTAGTCGTGCTACAACACATAGACGTGGTCGATCCTTGGGTGGTAGAGCACAAAACCTTCATTGAGAAGACATACAATGACCGAGGCCAACAGAGGACGGACAGAGATATAATCAAAGAGCACAACTCATGTTTCACGCGTTGGTTCAAGCAGAAGCTTCTGTCGGACCCTTTACATGAGGATTCTTCTGCGGAAGAACAACTCATATTCGCCTTGTCACAGGGCGCCGAGCACAACATGATGACGGATGAGGCGTACGATATCAACGGCTACACATTCTACACCGAGGGAAAGGACATGAAGAGCGATGGTTATCAGAACTCCGGGGTAACGATGGAATCCTACACCGGTAACGACAAGGACAGATACTACGGAAGGATCGAGGAGATCTGGGAGCTGAGCTACACTGGAGAGAAGGTCCTGATGTTCCGTGTCAGATGGGCCAAGAGCGTCCTAAAAGAAGACCGGTATTTCACCACCATGGTTATACCCGAAGCCAAATCCAAGACCGCGGGCGCAAACGTCACCGCGAAAAATGAGCCATGGGTACTGGCTTCCCAATTGGACCAATGCTAATTCATTACCGACCCGTCAAAGCCCAGTCGTGTTGTCGTGAGGAGAGGCAAAAGGAAGATCATCGGAATGGATGGAGTCGCCAATGAGCAAGACTTCGACAAGTACGCCGACCCGAAGATGGAACATGACGACGACGATGAAGTACCAGCATACACCACAAGAAGAAGCAGGACCACCCTACCTAAAAGACATCCGTTCAAGAGAAGAACTTCATTTACGAAAAATAAGGGCAAGAAGATTGCGAACAGATAGCTAGCTAAGATCGATTGTATTTAAATTGTAGCCTTCATTTCTCGATTGTATTTCGACATATTGAAATGATATTTCTTCTGTTCTAGTGTCCTCATGAATATTTATTTATGTTTATTATGGGGTGGAATTTCTAACTCACAAAAGTATTGAATTTGTTAATATTGAATATTCATGAGGACACTCGATCTCGATCCGCCTCCATCTTGATCGCTATCCCCCCTCGCCAGATCCCCCTCCATCTCAATCGCTGTCCCCCCTCGCCAGATCCCCCTCGCCGCCGAGCACCCCTCGCTCCACCTCCGCCGACGACCCCCCGCACCCTCCCCTGTCTCCTCGCTCGGTTCCCCCGAACGGAATCGGCCGAGTGCACCACCCACCGCCGAGGGGGTGAATTAGGCAACAAAAAATCCTAAAAAAATTACTAATGGCGCACCACTAGGGGGTGCGCCATTGCTATCCAAAAAAAAGATTACTAATGGCGCACCTCTATGGGATGCGCCATTGCTGTACAAAAAAAAGATTACAAATGGCGCACCGCCAGGGGGTGCGCCATTGCTATCAAAAAAATTTACTTATGGCGCACCGCTCGAGGGTGCGCCATTGCTAACCCTTCCCCCCACAAAAATCCCCAGTCCCCTTTCTATCTTCCCCATCTCTCACCCGCCCACTGCCCCGACCCGTCCACTGCCCCGACCCGTACTGCGCCGCCGCCGCCCCCGCGCCCCCGCCGCCTCCCGCGCTCCGACGACCGCCGCGCCCGCTCCGACGAGGTGCTCCGACGAGCAGGGCCAGCGCTAGGGTTCCAGCGCTGCCGCCGGATCAACGCCCCGCCTCCACAAGGAGAGGAGGAGCCCCGCCGCCGCCACCGAGGGGAAGAGGCCACCGCCGCCACCGAGAGGAGGAACCTTGCCGCCAGGTCTTCAATGCCCCACCGCCGCGAGAACGTCAACGTCCTCCTCCGCCGGTTCGAGGTGATTCCTACCCTCTTCTCCACTTCTCCATCTCCTCCCCCGCAAACCCTAGGGCCGACTCTTCTTGCTCCTCGTCCCACACCCAGTGGCCATTGCTCGGTTTTGCAGCAGTTCCATGCGTCCATCGATGAGGCTGGCTGCCTCCATGGCCATCCTTCTCCTCTCCTAGTTGGCTCTGACGTGGAGTTTGTTTGTCTGCCTGTCTCTTCTAATTGTAGAACATGACACAGCTTAAATAGCCTTCAAATAATTGTTGTAATTTAGGTGGCTATTTAGTTGTTTTGTTATCAACATGCAGTGAATTGTATGGACACTCACCCTCCAGGGTTTGCTTTCACCTATACACACTCCCGGATGGTACTGGCATCATTGCTCGAGGGGTAGTACTCTCTGAAATCCCATGAAATGAATCTTAGTTGCACTTTTATGTAGTGAGGTAACTGCAAGGTTCAACCACTGCACTTTTGTGAGGAAGAGTGTTCTTAAACAATACATTTTTTTCATGATCATAGAGGATACAGAGTGCTAGTGCAAAGCAAAACATACCTGCACTTTATCAATACTGATCTTAACAGCCTGCTTTTTATTCGTAAGATCAGTAACCTTGTTTTTTTTGAATGAAAGGGGTTGCCCCCCTGCCCCAATTTTATAGATTGAAGCAGAATCAGTAACCTTGTTGTATACTGATGTAACATCTGAAAACACGTAACATCTGTAAACACATATTAGAGGGTCAGCATCTTAGGCAAAATCTCTGCATAAAGAGACAAAGAAGATTTTTATCACGCATATCATTCCAAGTTGACATTTCTTAGATTCCTAAATTAATACACAAAACAGTTTGACTACCAAGTTAGTTCATGCATAAATATATGGGTCGTTATTTACCGAATCCATCGACCTGGAGCACTGATCGTTGTGATTGTTCCCTAGTGCCAGGGGCTGGGGTGTTATTTGGTTCATAGTCTAATATGTATGCATTAAAATTTTCTGCTCGCTATTCTTCTCTAACAATTACAACAGAGTAATATCTTAGCCTAATTAATATCTCTGGGCTTGTAGTTGACATTTACCTTTAAATCATGTAATCTTCCTTGCTAGTGTAGTGTCATCGATCCATGCTAGTTCTTTTTAGAAGTAATGTAAATGTTGTGTTCCAGTGCAATGACAACAAACTTGAGAGGCACTACCTGATGCATGGCGATAGGTAGGCTATTAGGCGTTTGTTGAATTGGGGGGCGGTGGTGTTACAGGGGAGCATCATAATTGGAAGTTGAGCCTTGGGAAATGGTTCAGATGTTTCTTGCCTTGGTTTACCATGGAATTAGGGAACTTTGGAGTTGATTTTTATTCACTTGATGATTTATTTAGTGCAAGAATTCTCATGGTTGGGTCTCAGGTTCAGGCATGTGCAGCGGGATCTGATTTCCTCCATCAGTCTATGGTAGATAAACTGAGCGTTGTGGCCATGCTTGATGCAGGAGCTCAAGAACCTGCAGCCGCAGCTCTACTCCGCCTCCGAGTACTGCGAGAAGTCCTATCTCAACACCCACCAGAAGCAGATGTGAGTAGCCACCTCTGCTGTTCCTCCTCTCCTCCATTAGAAGCATATCCTAATTTCTGTTCCAGTGTAGTTTTGTGTATCTCTAGCTCATTGGGATATGAAGATGCTACAAGCACTTGATCTGCGACTCACATGTGGTGTAACATATGGACTTTGAAATGTTTTACTTTCATGACATGATTAGCAACATAGCAGAACATAGAGCATTGCTATGGCAGTACAGTATTCTCTTGGATTATTTAGATACCTAGTGAGTAGTTACCACCAATGTGGTTTGAGTTTTAGCTTGTAACATGGTTGAATTGGCTTAGCAGGGGGGGCTGGCCTCACTAGTAACATTCAAGCCCTTGATGGTCTTTGCGTTTTACTTGTGTTGTTGACAGTAGTTAATTAAACCTGCTGCTGCTGTTATGCCTGTATTCACTGCTGCTGCTGCTGCTGTACTTGTGATGATGTTGTACTTGTGATGATGCTACTTGTGATCTTCTGAAATGACCCATTGGCGACTTCATTACGCGGGGATAATGATTTTGCAGGTACCCCGAGAGGCCCTTGAGTTTGCCGGAATGTCAATTAACTTCCGTTCCGGCAAATTCGGGTACTCCATATGTTCTATTTTCAGCAAAGGTCATGAAATTTTCCGTGAATTTTAGCATGACTTTGCTAAAAATAGGACATATGGGATACTTGCGACTAATGCATGGGCCGGGGTATCTTAGTACTTAATTAAGTAGGATCAACTGCCCCTTTATTCTTGCTGCATTAAACCATAGGTGGCAATAGAGCCAAGTGATTAGGCCCAACTTAGAATTCTCCTTCCCTTTTCTTGATAGGGTATATTATTAGAAGATACCCATATATATCAGTCAACCCAGGGTGCCTCGGCATCGATAAACCCTAAATGATGAAAACTTAACTTAGCATTTAGGGTGCCTCAGCGTTGACAAACCCTAAATTATAAAACCTTGGCTTTTAGGGTGCCTTGGTGTCGATAAAAACCTAAATGAGGAAAGCTTAGGCTTTTAGGGTGCCTCGGCGTCGACAAACCCGAAATGATATAAGCTTAGCTTTTAGGATGCCTCGGTGTCGACAAACCCTAAATGATGAGACCATGATCTTGTTCCTTGACAATAACCAACTTTTTGACCAAACTTTTTTCCTATTTAGAGCGAAACATGGCCCACAACGATGAGGCCGGCGGTTCGGGCGGCAAGGCATTCTGGGAGCTCTCCCAGGAGATGGAGGAAGAACCTCACCGCTATGAGGACGCCGCGGAAGACACCGATCCTGACTACACAACCCCTAGTGGCGTCGGGGATGACACCACTGATGGTGCCGCCGAGGATGCCACCACTGACGATGGCAGCGCACGCACAGATGGCACCCAACCGAAGAGGCAACGGAAGGACCGGCGCCCGAACGTGCTCGGCACCGTCAACGAGGAATTTACTAAAGTGAACTCCGACGGGGATCCAACGGCGCCCAAAGAATTAGTCAAGGGGTACTCGGTTCAGCTCGGGTGCATTCTCCGGAGCACCGTCTTGATCAACACCGAGAACCTAAGGCATAAGGACCGAGGGAATTTGCACAACTTCCTCTTCACGAAGCTGCACGAACGATACAAGTTCCCCGCTGACTTTGCAAACACACACCTCTCAGGGAATAAAGTGAACAGTGCCGCCCTCACGAAGATGAGCACGACCCTGTCTACTTGGAGAAGCGCGGTGAAGAGAATGATTAACAAAGGTGATAGTTATGAGAAGATCAAGGCGAAAAATCCTTTGATCAGCGAAGATGACTATAAGGAGTTCAAGATCAAGTGCGAGAGCGGCGCATCCGAGGAATCAAGTCAGTGGGGGAAAGAGATGCGGGACTTGAACTTAGGGGTCCACAAACTCGGTCCCGGTGGTTAGAGAGTGGCGGAACCTATATGGGACAAGGAGGACGCGGAGTGTGCCGAGCAAGGCCTACCGCCCCGCTTCGAGAAATACCATGACAAGCAGACCAGGAACTATGTCAGGGCCCGGTACAAGGAGGACCCGGGAACAAATGTGCTTACCACGGATCCGAAGACCAAGGCGCTTGAGCGTGTTCTGGTAAGGAATACACCCCCGCGTAATTAGCTCCATATGGTTGCATTCTAATTAATGAAGCCAAATTTCTAAATGGTTCACATTCCTTCCGCAGGAGACTGAAGGCAGTAGCGCGGGGTCGTCTCAGAGCTCCCCTTGGGACAGCACTCTAAATAGGGCGTTGAACATAATGAAAAACAAGGATAAGCTCACTAAGCCGTCGTTAGCTGGTCATGTGGTCGGCAAAGGCTTATCCACAAAATGGTCGTCATACTATAACGCTGGTGGGCGAAAGGAGAAAAAGACCAGCTCGGAAAGCCAGTCGCGCGAGGTTTAAGAACTCAAGGCACAAGTGGCGCGGATTCCGGAGATTGTCCAAGAGCAAGTGCAACAACAACTGGGAACGACGCTCATCGCCATTGTGCCTACCGTGATTCTGGGG
This sequence comes from Aegilops tauschii subsp. strangulata, assembly GCF_002575655.3. Lineage (NCBI taxonomy): Eukaryota > Viridiplantae > Streptophyta > Magnoliopsida > Poales > Poaceae > Aegilops > Aegilops tauschii. The sequence continues at coordinate 64,563,567 of NC_053041.3, read as the reverse complement.
CTGCAGACGTGGATTGCGGGCGGCCAAAAGGGGCTGCCCCGGTTCCCAGCTTCACAGCCAGCAACTCGCACAATGCGCAGGCGGCGCCATTGGTGTCTCCGGGGGAGGCAGTATTGGTGTCTCTGGCGCCGGCACGGGCATTGGAGCTTAATGCACCCGGGTGTACGCCGGCCGGCACCTCGGCAGCAAGCGGCCCCTCCGTCAGTTGCACGCCCGCCGTTGGCGGTGCCTCGACATTAGCCGAGCTCGACGCTATCACGGTAACTAAGCCTCTCGGCCGATGACTTCATCTCCTTGCCTTTGACTGGGCATCCCTGGCGGCCTACATGTTTTCGCAGGGCGCCGCCGACGTTCCATGCACTCTCCTGCACTTCGTGGGCGGTGAGTTGATCGATGTCGCCAAGGGCAGAATCATTCAACCGGGCAACCCCGTGTTCCACGGTAATCCGATGCCACCCACCGTGTATAGGGTTGAACTGGTTCAAGTGCTGCCAGGCTGCGACGAGTTGTTACCTCCGATTCGACCCGCTGGGGCCGACGAAGATGATGTGGTGACCCTCAGCGCCTGCGTAAGCTGGCCCCTGCTTTGGCCGAAGAGCCAGATTCGTTTGGGGGCGGGGGACACCACCCCACAGACAACACCGCCAGTCGTGCCGGTGCCAAGCCATGGCAAGACCGCCGCAACGCTATCGGACATCCCTATGGCACAGAATCCGGACATGCATATGGCACAGGATCCGGACGACGACGACAACGACGACGGTACATTTACCAACGTCGATAAGTACTTTGCCGAACATGGGTACAGTGACGGATTCTTCGGGCCTCCTTCTCAAGAACCTAACCCTGAAAAAGACGACCGCGATCTAGCTGGTACCGCGGAGAAACCCAATTGCAACAGGCGTTGTCTGGCGTTCAGTTCTCAGGAGACGCCTCCAGCTGCCGCCTTCACCGAGCCTCAGATAGCCGAGGTGCGGAATATTATCAGCCCCAACACACTCAAGAAGGCGGTCTCTGAGCAGAACTCGATCCCATTACAGCAGATGAGGAAGAAGGGACGGAAATGAAAGAATAACAAGGGTGGTGCGAGCCAGCCAGCACCGAGTACGATCCGTGCTTAGGACGGGCCACCTTCACCTAAGGATATCTCGAGGAGGGTGCATGTGGCGGGTAGGCCGGTGCTATCGACTAATCTACTCAATGCTGCAACCGGTGCTATGCGGAGCCTGCATGATAGTGTTCTTTCTTTGGAGAAGCAGCGTCTCTCCGAGAATGATGTGGTATACCCGGTTTTCGTGGCCAAGGTACCAGAGGGCAAGGGCTTTGTGGATAGCGCCATCGGGGGTATGATCGTCCTGCGGTTTGATGACATCTTCGCTATGTTTAACCTTCATCCGCTACACTACACCTTCGTTCGGCTATTTTTGCTGAGTATGGAGATGCGGATCATTAGAGACAAGACCCCGTACATCGTGATAGTCGACCCCTTCTACATGTGTGCCAAGATCTTGGGCAGCGCTGGGGACCGGCAAGTCGCGAGTTCATACCTCGAAGGCGTCATTCTGGCAAACCCAGATAAGGATAACTTCCTCCTACCTTACTTTCCGGAGTAAGTCATCCCCTCACCGCCCCGTAACATATGATTTCTTAGATTTCGATCATTCTTTTTTTCTAACATTCCGTGTTTTGTGCAGTGACACACATTGCACACTCATCCTCTTAAGCCCGAAATATTCCATGGCCATGTATTTCGACCCGGACCGTCAGTCAAAGAAAGACTACACAAATATCAAGAAAGTTCTTGATGATGTTCTCCCCGGCTACGGCAGATCTGCAGGCACCTTCAGCAGGCCAGTTCGTAGGTATGGCAAGCACATGTTCACCCACAATACGACGTTCCCCTGCGTCAAGCAGCCGCCTGGCGGTCAGAAGGATGCCTACTACGCCCTCCATCACATGCGGGCGATCGTACGGGACCATAATCACCTTCTGCTACCAAATAATCTCAAAGATTGGGCCGCACGCTTTTCGGCAATCCAGGACGCGCACATCAGACAAGAATTCTTTCGCATCCAGTCGGAGTTTGCGGAAGTCATCCATCAAGATGTCCTTCGTACCTCGGGGCAGTTCTATCTCAGATATCAACCGTCCAACAGTGAGATAGAAACAACGCTACAAATGCAGGCTGACAACGCCAGCGATTTCATGACCATCACGAAAGACGGCGGCTTCATCCACGCTCCGGTCCCTGAGTTGAGTCGAAAGTAGTGATGCTATGTAGTTATGAAATGTCGATTGGCCCATGTTGTAATATTGAACTTTAATGAACTTGTATGTCTCTTTGGTTTGGACAGTCGTTCAACTTATATGTAATCGATGCTATTTATTAGTAAGACCATGAATCGTGCTATTAATGTGTTGATTTTCTCTTCCGATCCTTTTGTTGCATACTTATATATTGCTTATGTATTGTCTGTGAATTGCTACTAACGTTTTATTTGGCTAGTGCATAGAGATGCCATCGTATGTCATGTACAAGGGTAAGGTTCCCGAAGTCTACGACGACTGGGAGGACTGTCGGAGACAGGTTCACCGTTTCAGCGGTAACAGTTACAAAGGGTACACCACTAGGGCGGAGGCGGAAGCTAGATAAGCGAGCTATCTAGCGGGAGAGAGGAGGGAGCGGAGGAGGAACCGGATGAAGACCAGTTTCATCGCGATGATGCTAATCGTGATGACCGCAGCTCTCTTCTATGTGATGGTAGTTTAGATGATCGATATCGACATGTAATGTGAAGACAAACTCGCTACTCGCGGTCTCGAGACTTGTAATGTTCTAACTTTGTTCGGTCTTTTGAATTCGGAGACTAATATGATGAATTGTATCCGGAGACTAATCTTCTATTGTATTCGATAAATCTGTTGTTTATATGTTGTGTTGTCTATATTCTGTGCAGTAATATGTTTTGTAACCTGTGCAAATATCAGAAAAGAAAAAAAAATCCCTAATATTCATACTAGTGGCGCACCAACCAGCACTTTAGTGGCGCACTGCAAAATGCACACTAGTGGCGCATCATCAACAAGTGCGCCATTAGTAAGCCAGAGCACATGGTTAAATATGGCACCCTGGGAGGCATACTAATGGTGCACCGTATGATATACTAATGGCGCACTCCCTGGTGCGCCATTAGTATCTGGTATAGTAATGGCGCACCTGTGGTGCGCCATTAGTAAAAAATTCTAATGGCGTGATCCTAGTGGCGCACGTGTAGTGCACCATTAGTAGGGAAAACATGTGCGCCACTAGCAGGCCTTTTCCTAGTAGTGTACCTTGCAAACCTATCCGACAACACTTGTAGTTTCATACATGTTCTAGGTAAAGCGAACGATAAGCGTGTGTAGAGTTGTATCGGTGGTCGATAGAACTTGAGGGAATATTTGTTCTACCTTTAGCTCCTCGTTGGGTTCGACACTCTTACTTATCGAAAGAGGGTACAATTGATCCCCTATACTTGTGGGTTATCATGTAGTTGTGTACTGGGGTAGCTGAGTGCTGAAGCTATATGATGTTGTACTCTGATGTATTTCAATTATGGAAATGAAATATATTGTGTGCTTGATATGAAATGTCAATTAGATTACTAAATGGATTATGAATAATCGGATAATTAGCCTGTTAATTCGGTTTTTCTATTGCAAATGGTTATTGAGAAAACACCGAGTGTGATGCATTCAATAACGCACACAGTTTCTAGGAATAAACCGTGTTAGATTAATGAACAATCACACACGACATCCTCTTGAAAACTGTTTGCTTTAGGCCACCTGGCGCAAACGTTTACCACATAAAAACTATGTGTGATGGACAGGCTTTGCCACACAGTTTCTTCTACGCACCATGTGTGATGCATTCAATAACGTGAATGATAAAATTATTAATATCGTGTGCAATGGCAACGCTATCACACAAGATTTAACGGGACAAATTGTGTGTGATGTACTTGTGAACGGAAACATTTTCCTTGGAGCAACTATGTGGGATGTACATATGAACGGAAACGTGTAGCGGGGACTGACTGTGTGAGATGTACTTGCGACCGGAAACAATTTCGCAGTATAATTGTATTTCTTTAGGTCTACTCTACGTATGTCCATATTTGAGCGCTTGGCGGTTGCACACGACCTCATTTTGCCGAGCGTGTGTGCCAGGAGGGCATACCCCCGACAGTTTCTCGGTCGTGTGGGAAGGGCCCCCATATCGCCCACAGTCACTTGTCGACGGTTCCGAAGGCCATCGCAGAAAGGGGTTAGAAACCGTTTGTTTAGCACCTCACAGTACTAGTGGTTCTCAAATAATAAATTCCTTGGAAAGTGTTGGTATGGAGTGCGACCATGGATACGGCTAGCCATGGAAAGTGAAAGTATGGTGGGAAAAGGAATAAACTTTATATTCTGTTTGGGAACCGCCTATGAAATATCTAGCATGGAAAGTGTTGGGAACTCTAAGTCATTTTTGTTGGTGGGATGGATACACCTCCCAAAATGTTTTTATCTCTAATTTTTCCCTTTGAGATCTGGCACCTCTAAAAATCCCTACTTCCCTCTATGAAGGGCCTTTCTTTTACTTTATGCAACTTTTATTTTGAGTCTCCATCTTTTGTTACAAAAGCACCAGCTAGGAGGCAATATGATCGTACTTAAGTATTGGGTGTAGCTAATATTCGAGTGTGTTTCATGAATGGATCAATGGTTGAGCATGTTGGGCTAGGGATAACTTATTTTAGCGTTGATATTTTGAAAGATATGGTTGCTTGTTGATATACTTGAGTATCTAAATTATTATGTCAAAACTAGACAATTGCTGTGAATCACATAAAAGTACAAATGTCCATGCTAGCAGGAAAAGAATATGATATGACATGTTTGGCAGCATTCTACATCAAAAATTCTGTTTTTATCACTAACCTACTCGAGGACGAGTAGGTGTTAAGCTTGGGGATGCTGACATGTTTGGCAGCATTCTCCAACATATCTATAATTTTTTATTGTTCCATGCTGTTATATTATCAATTTTGGATGTTTTATAATCATTTTATAGTCATTTTATATCATTTTTTGGTACGAGCCTATTGACATAGTGCCAAGTGCCAGTTACTGTTTTCTGCATGTTTTTTACATCGCAGGAAATCAATATCAGACAGAGCCCAAATGAAACGAAACTTCATTAAAAAAAATTGGACCAGAAGGAACATAATGGGCCCTGGCTGCGCCTGGAGGGTGTCCCGAGGAGGGCACAACCCACCAGGGCGCGCCCTGGTGGGTTGTGCCCACCTCGTGTGCTCCCCGGACCGCCTCTTTGCTCTATAAATACCCCAATATTCCCAAAACCCTAGGGGAGTCGACGAAATATTAATCCAGCCACCGCAGAGTCCAGAACCTCCAGATCCAATCTAGACACTATCTCGGATGGGGTTCACCAGCTCCATTTGTGCCTCTGCGATGATGCGTGAGTAGTTCTTTGTAGACCTTCGGGTACGTAGTTAGTAGCTAGATGGCTTCCTCTCTCTCACTGAATTCTCAATACAATGGTCTCTTGGAGATCCAGATGATGTAACTCTTTTTGCGGTGTGTTTGTTGGGATCTGATGAACTTTGAGTTTATGATCATTTATATCTTTTTATATCCATGAAAGTTATTTGAGTTTCTTTGATCTCTTATATGCATGCTTGCTTATAGCCTCATATTTCTTCTCCGATATTTGGGTTTTGTTTGGCCAACTTGATCTATTTATCTTACAATGGGAGGCGGTGCTTTGTAGTGGGTTCGATCTTACGGTGCTTGATCCCAATGACAGAAGGGGAACCGACACGTATGTATCGTTGCTAGTAAGGATAAAACGATGGGGTCTATCTCTACATAGATAGATCTTGTCTACATCATGTCATCATTCTTATTGCATTACTCCATTTTTCCATGAACTTAATACACTAAATGCATGCTGGATAGCGGTCGATGTGTGGAGTAACAGTAGTAGATGCAGGCAGGAGTCGGTCTACTAATCCTGGACGTGATGCCTATATAATGATCATTGCCTGGATATCGTCATGATTATTCAAAGTTCTATCAATTGCCCAACAGTAATTTGTTTACCCACCGTTTGCTATTTTTCTCGAGAGAAGCCACTAGTGAAACCTACGGCCCCGGGTCTTCTTTCTCATATGTTTGCCTTTGCGATCTACTTTTCCTTTGCATTTATTTTCAGATCTATTAAACCAAACATACAAAAATACCTTTCTGCGTTTTATTTATATTTAGTTTACTTGGCATTCAATATATCAATCTACTACACTTTATCTCACGTCCGTTTGCCTATCTTGAGGCGCCGTACCCCGGAAGGGATTGACAACCCCTTTAACACATCGGGTTGCAAGGATTTGTTATCTGTGTGTAGGGGCTGTTTACGTTGTGTTGCTTGGTTCTCCTACTAGTTCGATAACCTTGGTTTCATATCTGAGGGAAATACTACCGCCGCTGTGTTGCATCATCCCTTCCTCTTTGGGGAAATACTGAAGTAGCTTCAAGTGACATCACCCAGCATGTTGATGTCGCTCCATGATAGCATGCCAAGGTTCATGAATTTCAGACGAGTTTTGTATTTACTATAATTACAAAAGCAAGCGCCTCAACATTTGCAAGAGAGCCACAGTGCCGTGGGGTTTAAAATTCATCCCCATTTCTTGAATGGGACATAAGCATCAACCCATGGACACATATATCATTTTACAACCCATTTTGGTGCACCAGAGTGCATGTAGTTTAATTTTGAATTGTGCACCTGAAATGCCTAGAAAACCAAGTTAATGTATAAAAATGTCCAAACGAACCCTAAATAATTCCAATTTTTTTACGACACACCTATAGTTGCATTATCACTGCAGATAAAAGTTCTAGCAATTCAAACACCATCCTTTGCAGCTGTGATCCCATTATGTAATTCAAATCAAGACGAAAAATCAAGTAGATCACATACAGTTTATTATCACCAATCGGGTGAGATGCAGTACAAAATATCCTAGAGCACCGTCAGTGTATAGTACGCATATGGCTTACGCGAGAAGGTGCGTTGGCTACAGTCCATAGCCGGCGTGTCAAGCACACTAGCTCACTCCCCAAATATCATTTCACTGTTCAATCATCGCCGGTGAAAAATGGCGACGTGGAACCGCTTCGTGAGGGCAACTACAGCGGCCCACTCCGGCGAGAGTGCGACCGCAGCCGCCAGGCGCATGCTAACAAGCTTCGTGAGCACGGCCGCAATCTACGACTGGGCGGCCAAGGTAGCCCAAACGGCTGTTGTTGCTTCTCAGGTGGCGGCAGCAATATCTGCCTCAGGGATAGCAACTAGCGAGAGCGGCACAACAGTTGTCCGTTCCACAGCGGCGGCCTTAGCCCTGTTCGAGGCCACCAACGACCATGTCGAGGCCACCCACGACCATGTCGAGGCCACCCACGCCCAGCTCATAGCGGTCACCACACAAATCAAATGAAGCTTCTCCGAAAACGTTCGGCAACCGACAGCCGAAGAGTTGGCAATTGCCGAGAGCGTTCGAGCAGCCGTCCGTTCCTCTGCCCCATACCTTGCCACAACGGAACCCGTCCAAGCCTATATCGCTGCCGCCCATGCCCAGCTCGTGGCGTCCTTTTCCAAAGATATGGCGGACGCGGATGGCGAGATGCTTGCCGAGTATGGTGTAATGGACGCCATGGAGCCCTTTCCCCAGGAGACCGTTGGGCGCGAGCTGGACATGGAGGAGGAGGCGGAGATAGACGAGCACCAGCCGTAGTTGTACTCTTTGTTTTGTTTAATTAAGAGTGCCGGTATTTAATTTGTTAGAGTAATGTTTAGGTCAGCTATCTCTGTTTAATTGCTAAACTCGCTCGGTTATGAAGTGTGGGTGTAATGTAGTGTCCTTTGTGTACCCAAATTATGCAATGACGTGGATGACCATTGTAACTAGGGAAATTCGAACCAAAATTTTTGACATTCAAACTCATCACACATGGGTTGAGCTATCTGAATCGTTTATGATGTTCACATATCGTACACAGTTTTGAATAAGGGACAGTGTCTGATGACACTTTGCGCGCCAGTTTTTTTGCTAAACCGATTCAAAATTTCTGGCTTCTGCAGAAATATCTACCTCCCTGCCCTCTCCCCCTTACCAAAAGCCACATTTCCCCTGTTTCCGCCTTCCTTTCCAAGTTGAAACCTTCACTCCTTGCTTGCAGCGCCGCCTCCTCGCCGGTGACCCTCCTTCATGCTGCTCGGCCTCGTCTATCCAGGCAGCTCATCCACACCCGACCCCATCCTCCTCCTCCTTCTACATCCCACATGCCCTGACCGTCGGCGCGACACCTTCCACCAAAATCACTGACCCCTCCACCAAATAGGCGCCACCCTAAGCCATGGTGCACACAGTATACCCAGGATCTCAAGGAGCATTTGGCAGCGGAGAAGCAAATCACGGTCGCATGTGCAGATGAGGTCGCGATGGCTGCCATTCGTGCCGACCCCCAGATCTTGGAGGAGCACCTCGACGTCGAGGCCACCGTCGATGCCTCACGCGCCGACGCCGTGACGTGGTTGGCTGCTTTAAACGACAGTTCGTGTCATTTTCTTAAGGCCACCCTTGGTGCCTTTGACGAAGACTTCGAGCTGTTTTCTCAGCGTGCACATGCTTACCTCAACTCGAGAGCTAGCAGGTTGGTGCCGGAGCGGTTCAGGCAACTCACCACTACGACGAGGGCACCCACGATGCGGAGGCCCCGCCCTCTTCCATTTCCAAGGATGCAATCGTCATCGATATCTCTGACAATCAGGAGTAGCTTGTCTTATTAGCTCACTATAAGGACCCATATTCAATTTGCTAGCTACTGCCTTCCCTTAACAAATTCTATTGAATTCTGCTATCTACTTTTACCGTGCAATCTCTTGCTCTAGTGTATATGTTCTATATGTCGTGCAATGTGGTGCTCACATATTAACTGTTTCGTTAATTAGTTGTCGTCTTCAGTTAAATGTTTGGTTCAGTTCTGCAAATGTGATGTTCAATTCTTCAGGGTGCAATTTTGTATTGTCTTCCATGTGAGAAATAAATCGAATTTTTATTTACGGAATACATGAGAAACAAATACAATTGCTATATTTCCAAGTTGTCAAGCATGCTTGGTTTGGTTAACTGTATGATCTTCTAGTATGTTATACATTGTGCAATGTGGTGCTCGGTTACCGTTTGGTTCATTTGTTGTGGTGTTTAGTTAACTGTTTGGTTCAATTCCGCAATGTGATGTTCAATTGTTGTGGGTGCATTCTTTTATTGTATACCATGTGAGAAATAAATCGAATTTGGCTGTACTAAATACATGAGAAACAAATACAATTGTTATATTTCCATGTTGTTAAGCATGCTTGGTTTGGTTAACTATTTGATCTTCTATTAGGAGTATATTATATTGTGCAATGTGGTGCTTAGTTAATGTTTGGTTCATTTGTTGTGGCGTTTAGTTAACTGCTTGGTTCAATTCTGCAATGCGATGTCCAATTGTCATGGGTAGAATTTTGTATTGTTGTGCATGTGAGGAATAATAGAATTTGGCTGCACTTAATACATGTGAAACAAATACAATTGCTATATTTCCTAGTACTTAATCATGCTTGGTTTGGATAAATGGGTTTTCCATTCGGCTTGAATTAATCTGATGAATCTGCAATGTGCTTATTTTTCATCGACATATTTTACTAATAGCATGCAAACCCTCACCTAACCTGGTCACTAACTACCTTATATGTGTTGAAGGGAAACAATGGGAAGCACTGAGGTTTACAATCGAGGTTTTCACATGCATGGTCCTTTGTCTAATAGCACATTATTGTGCAATTGCAGGAACCATTCTAATATTTAGGTTTTAACAATTTGGTCTTGCACATGTAGGTCCTGCTGTCAGAGGTTTGACCCACTGTTCGACCCTTTTTGCATATGGGGAAATGAGTTGTCCATGAATATCAGTCAAGTCATGAAACTCAGAAAAATTGTTAGGATAAAGAAATTAGCGGCAAAAAACAACAAGATCTTTGTCTGGACAATGAAGAAGACATCAGTTCACTACAGGATGGTACTAACTATTATACCTTGCCTTTTTTATTCCTTTGCCCCATTTCCAATATAAAGAAGATATTTATGCACATCCTTGTTTTCAGGCCTTTCCAAAGTAGTTCACTGATGATTACCTCTCAAACCACCTGTATGGTCAGGAGGCGAGGAAGATATTCATACAACACCCACGGTTAAATATTGAAGTGTTCCTGAAGAGGACGAAGGATGGACGGTCAATCATCCACAGGCGCTGGCCTAAAGTTGCAAAGACATTCAACATCAATGAAGGCTCAATATTCGCCTTAAGCTTCAGCAGTTTTCCAGATGAGATAGATCTATCTATGTACCGTCTATGATGCTAATTCTGAAAGGTTATAGATGTTGCATGTGAAACATGATGCTGGTGTAGTTGTGTAATGAGGTAGCTGTGCGCGGAAGCTATATGATGTTGTACTCTGATGTATTTCAATTATGAAAATGAAATATATTGTGTGCTTAATATGAAATGTCAATTAGTTTAGTAAATGGGTTATTAATAATAGGATAATTAGCCTGCTAATTGGGTTTTTCTATTGCAAACGGTTATTGAGAAAGCACCATGGGCGATGACGTCAGGCAACGCTCACAGTTTTTAGGAATAAACCTTGTTGGATTAATGAACAATCACACACGACATCCTCTTAAAAACGGTTTGCGTTGGACCACCTGGCGCAAACGTTTACCTCATAAAAATTGTGTGTGATGGACAGCCTTTGCCACACAGTTTCTTCTACGCACCATGTGTGATGCATTCAATAACACAAACGATAATATTGTTCATACCGTGTGCAATGGAAATGCTATCACAAACAATTTAACAGGGAAAAAATGTGTTTGATGTACCTCCAAACAGAAATATTTTCCTTGGAGCAACTGTGTGGGATGTATATACGAACGGAAACGTTTAGCGGGGACTGACTGTGTGGGATGAACTTACGACCAAAAACGATTTCGCCTGTATAATTGATTTTTTTAGCACTACTGTACGTATAACCGTATTTGATCGCCCGCCAGTCGCACACGACCTGTTTACCAAGCGTGTGTGCCAGGAGGGCATATCCCCAACGGTTTCTGGGTCGTGTGGGAAGGAACCCCCTATCGCAGTCACTCACTAGGCGACGGTTCCCAATGCTGTCACAGAAAAGGGTTAAAAACCGTTTGTATAGCACCTCGCTGTACTAGTGGATATTCCTTTTCTGCGAAACTCAAAAACAAGGAAAAAACACAATGTGGCACTGGGCTGTAGGTTAATAAGTTAGTCCCAAAAATAATATAAAATAGCATAATAATGCATATAAAACATCAAAAATAGATAATATAATAGCATGGAACAATAAAATATTATAGATACGTTGGAGATGTATCTTCGACAGGAGCATGTGCCGCAGGCACTACATATTATTATTCATGTCGGTATTAAATTTTTTTATGTTGTACTAATCTGAGGGGGCGCGGGTAAGGAGCACTCCGAGGCTCCTTCTTCGTTTGCGCGTGGTGGTAGTGGTACTTCCATTTCACCCGTACCTCTCCGGAGAGCGTTGCATGAGGGCATGGCTTCACCGGTGGGCGCTTCTTCGTCAGCGTCGTTGCTCACCGAGAGAGGAGGTAGGGGAGGGAGGAAGACAGGAGGTCGGGGAGTACGTGGACGTGGGAGAGGTAGGCAGGCTCCTACGCCTTCTTTGCCGCCACCCCCAGCTGATTCACCCGAGCACAGGACTGCTAGGGTGGACACATCTGAGGAGGAGGGTACGCGGACTCCGGTCCATGAGCATCGGGACAACGGGCCTTTGGCCCATGAGACTTCTGCCCACGAGAATCCGGATCAGGGTACATCCCAGGAGACATCCGGATGGGGTACCTGGCCGGATCCACATGAGGGGCCGAGTGGCCATGCTGATGGTGGCGGGGATCCTGCTGATAGCGAGGACGAGGTGCTTGAGGGGGCCACTGTCTACCAGCGTGGTTGTACACGGCTCCCGCCCCTGCCGGCGACCCGCGAGCAGAGGTGGTTGATTTTCCCTGATGGGGAGAGATAAGTGCATTTACTCTTTTGTACCTTTTTCCTTCACGTTTCTTCAAATATCTAATGTGTTGGCCTTCTCATACAGCAGGGGTTGGTACCAAGCTCCAGAGTTCCGCAGGCCCAACACCGTCCTTGGTGTTCTTTGCCGGCAAAACTTCCCGGGGTTTGTCACGTTGCCTGGTGAGGGTCAACATCCACAGCTAGGATTGAGCTGTGAGCACTACTTGGCTGCGCCGGCCCCGCCGGAGGAGATGATCGATGGTGTCTTGTGCCACACGAGGTCAGACATGGTGATCAGAAAGTTCTGGGTAATTTTTCCTTTACACAATTTAAAATCTTCAAATAGCTAGTTATTGTACTAATCAATGTTGTCTCATTTGATTGCAGACCTTCTATAGGTGTGAGGAGGGATACGAGGAGGCCGCGGCACATGTTATCGATACCGAGTGCAAGCACCTAGTACAAAACTTACGGCACGAGGCTCGGGTGCAGGCTGTTCGAGACTACTATGCCTCGCGTGGTATTAAAGACCAAGTCGGCGTGCCGCGGGATGTTTCTGAAGAAGGAGCAATACATGACGGTAATTACCTATTCTTAAGGCCTTGTACTTAGTTTCCTCGATTTGATTCGTAGGCATAGCGCTCAAGTTTCTCTTTACTAACTTAGGTGCCCCCATGATGGTGTGCAGATCAGATGGATTGTTGGGAGGTGTTGGTGGATGAGTGGTGCCCAGACCAATGGCTAGCCCTCCACAACAATGCCAAGGACCGGCGTGCCCAAATGGAAGATCTGCCACACCATTAAGGCGGCGCCAACTTATATCAGTTCGGGCGGAACTGGGTATGTGTTTGCTTCATGATTCATGCTACCCATCCTTCATGCTAGCTTGAGCCCTTTAATTACTAATTTACTCTCTTCCTCTCTCTCAGCATTGCTGCCAGAGGTCTACGGCCTCTATGCCATGGCCCATACTGCCTCGTACAAGAAGGTCAAGGCATTCTTTGAATCTGACCTTGATCATCCAGAGAACTTCACCAACATCACCTCCCACAACAAGCTCGCGAAGTACCGAGATGAGGGGAAGGCGAGGAAATGGGAGGTCTAGAACCCGAGCCAGGGTCCCATTGATCCAGAGCTGGTGATGATATCTGGTGGCGGGAGGTCCCATGGCTCGATAGCCATTGGAGATGGACTTATCCGTTGTCTTCCCACTCTCCCGGAGATCAAGGCGCGCCAGTCGAGCTCCGCTCCTGAGATAAGGCCTCGTCAACGTCCAGTCGAGCTTGCCTATGATACATCTCCAACATATCTGTATTTTTCTGTTGTTACATGATATTATATTATCTGTTTTGGATGTTTCATATGCATTAATATGCTATTTTATATTATTTTTTGGACTAACCTATTAACCTAGAGCACAGCGCCAGTTCCTGTTTTTTTCTAGTTTTTGAGTTTCGCAGAAAAGGAATACCAAACGGAGTCCAAACTGAATAAAACCTTCGCGATGATTTTTCTTGGACCAAAAGACACCCAGGGGACTTGGAGTGCAAGTTGGAAAATCCACGAGGCGGCCACAAGGAAGGAGGACACACCTAGGGGGTAGGGCACACCCCCACCCTTGTGGGCTCCCCGTGACCCTCCTGACCTAATTCTTTCTCCTATATATTCCCAAATATCCCCAAACCACCAGAGGCATCCACGAAAACACTTTTCCACTACCGCAACCTTCTGTACCCGTGAGATCGCATCTAGTGACCTTTTCCGGCACCCTGCCGGAGGGGGATTCGATCACGAAGGGCTTCTACATCAACTCTATTGCCCCTCCGATGAAGCGTGCGTAGTTTACCATAGACCTACGGGTTCATAGCTAGTAGCTAGATGGCTTCTTCTCTCTCTTTGATTCTCAATACCATGTTCTCATCAATGTTCTTGGAGATCTATTCGATGTAATACTTTTTTGCGGTGTGTTTGCTGAGATTCGATGAATTGTGGATTTATGATCAAATTATCTATGAATATTATTTCAATCTTCTCTGAATTCTTATATGCATGATTTGATATCTTTGTAATTCTCTTCGAACTATCGGTTTGGTTTGGCCAACTAGATTGATTTTTCTCGTAATGGGAGAAGTGCTTAGCTTTGGGTTCAATCTTGCGGTGTCCTTCCCCAGTGATAGTAGGGGCAGCAAGGCACGTGTAGACACGTGTTGGTCCTCCAAGCGCAGATTCTTGTAGGACAGTAGCAATTTTCCCTCAAGTGGATTCCCTAAGGTTTATCAATCCGTGAGAGGTGTAGGATGAAGGTGGTCTCTCTCAAACGACCCTGCAACCAAATACAAGAAATCTCTTGTGTCCCCAACAAGCCCAATACAATGGCAAATTGTATAGGTGCACTAGTTCGGCGAAGAGATGGTAATAAAAGTGTAATATGGATGGTAGAAATATATTTTTATAATCTAAATAAATAAAAACAGCAAGGTCAAAAATAGTAAACGGGCACAAAAACGGTACTGAAATGCTTAAAAAGGAGGCCTAGGGTCCGTACTTTCACGAGTGCTACCTCTCAACAATGCTAACATAGTTGGATCATAAGATTATCCCTCAAAGTGCAGTAAAGAATCACTCCCGAGTTCCTATTAGCGGATAACAAAAGATAGAATTTGTTTGTAGGGTACGAAATCTCCTCAAAGCTATTCTTTCCGTCCGATCTATCCTAGAGTTCGTACTAAAATAACACCAAGCTATTCTTTCCGATCGATCCAATCAAGAGTTCGTACTAAAATAACACCAAAGCAAATTCATATTCATAATACTCAATCCACACAAAGAACTACAAAGAGACCCCAAATTTTCTATCGGAGAAAAGATAATAAAAACGACCATCAACCCCTATGCATAGATTACCCCAATATCACATCGGGAATCCGCAAGTTGAATGCCAAGACATATATCAAGTGCATAAATATGATACCCCATTTGTCACCTCAATTATTCATACCACAAGACATACATCATTTGTTCTCACCTCTAAATATTCAATCTGACAATACAAAACTTCAAAGGGTAAAGACTCAATTCATCACAATAAGAGTATAGTGGGGAGAAACATCATATGATCCAACGATATTAACAAAGCCCATGATATAGATCACAAGAGAGAGAGAGAGAGAGATTAAACACATAGCTACCGGTACAAACCATCTGCCCCGAGGGTGGACTACTCCCTCCTCATCGTGGTGACGCCGGGATGATGAAGATGGCCACCGGAGATGATTCCCCCCTCTGGTAGGGTGCCAGAACGGGGTCTAGAATGGTTTTCGTGGATACAGAGACCTTGCAGCGGCGGAACTTCTGATCTAGGTCTACCCGGAAGGGTTTCGGAATATTTGGGAATTTATAGTGCAAAGAGTGGGTGCGGGAGGCCACCGAGGTGGGCACAACCCACCTGGGCGTGCCAGGGGGGCCTGGCGCGCCCTGGTGGGTTGTGCCCCCTCGGGGCACCCCTCCAGGTGCAGCTCTGGCCCAATGGATGTCTTCTGGCCCAAAAAAAATTCCAAAAAGTTTCGCGTTGTTTGGACACCGTTTGATATTGATTTCCTGCGATGTAAAAAACAAGCAAAAAACAGCAACTGGCAATGGGCACTAGGTCAATATGTTAGTCCCAAAAAATGATATAAAGTTGCTATAAAATGATTGTAAAACATCCAAGAATGATAAAATAACAGCATGAATACTTCATAAATTATAGATACGTTGGAGACGTATCTGCATCCCCAAGCTTAATTCCTACTCGTCCTCGAGTCGGTAAATGATAAAAGAAATAATTTATGATGTGTGAATGCTAGCAAAGTGCATAAGTTTGATCAAAGATAATTTCAATCACTTTTCCTAGCATCATAACAACAATTCTTTCTCATAAAACTTCTTATGTTATAGTGGCAACCAATTCACATGTTAAGGTTCAAACAATGAATTCCCTTGAAACCCAACAACCTATGTTCTCAGTCACCAAGCAATTGCAATTCAGCTTATTCAACAGAGTTTAAGTAAGAGCTCCACATACTCAACCATTATATTCTTCTATGATTGCTAACACTCACCGCATACACATGAGCAAAACGTTTCAACCGGACACATAGAAAGATAGGGGCTTATTGTTTTTCCTCCCAACGTATTCACCTCAAGGGTGATGTCAACAATAATAACTCATGCTACCCATATTCAACTGGACATATGTCCCTAGATCTTTCCTCAACACGTGATCCTTGCCAAAAGAGAATGATAAAAACAAATAGAGAGAGTAACTTTGACTCTTTGCATAAATATAAATACTGAAAAGTAAAAGATAGGCCCTTCGCAGAGGGAAGCAGAGGTTGCCATGCGCTTATTTGTTTATATGCTCAATCCCTTAGTGGAAAAGAACGTCACGTTGTATTGCCCCTTAAGATGGCAACCTTTATTATGCGTCTGTCGCTTTTATTCTTTGCCATCGAAGTTTGTACAACGCTGAATTTTCTCTTACACTAAATGATCTCACACTTTTAGAAGCAATTTTTATTGCGTTATTGCACCGATGACAACTTACTTGAAGGATCTGACTCAATCCATAGGTAGGTATGGTGGAAACTTGAAAATAAGATTTGGGTTTAAGGGTTTTTTGATGCACACGTAGTATCTCTACTTGGTGCGGAATTTTTGGCTAGCGAAGATGGGGGCCAAGCACCACATGTTGAAGTATCTATGACAATATAACTTCTATGTGAATATGAACAAACGAGTTACGTTGTCTTCCTTGTCCAACGCCAACAATTTTGGCATATAATATTTTGATGGGGGCTCACAATCACAAAAGATTTCTATGATAGTGTATTTGCATGTGAAAGTTCTCTTCCTTATACTAATTATTCGTGAATTGCTTGTATGACCAATATTGTGATTGTCAAGCCTCAAAAGATTTCACTTTCTATACCCAATGTCAAGCTACCACTAGGGATTATATGGTTTCAACTTCATGATATTCAATTCATTCAACAATTTACTCATAGGATATAAGTGAAGCACAAGAGTAAATGACAAACTACTCCAAAAAGATATAAGTGAAGATCATGCGAGTAGTTAAGTAAATAGATAGCTATGTGAGGAATCTCTCTTATTTAAAAGTTTCAAATCTGAGTATTTTATTAAAACATCAAGAAAAAAATGATATTTCAAGGATAGCACAACTCATGTGAAGAAGCAAAAACTTAGGATCAACCGATACTAACTGATAATTGTTGAAGAAGAAAGGTGGGATGCCTACCGGGGCATCCCCAAGCTTAGATGCTTGAGACTTCTTAAAATATTATCTTGGGGTGCCTTGGGCATCCCCAATCTTGAGCTTTTGTGTCTCCTTAATTCCTTTTATATCACGGTTTCCCTAAATCTTAAAAACTTCATCCACACAAAACTCAACAAGAACTCGTGAGATAAGTTAGTATAAACCAATGCAAAACCTTATCATATTCTACTGTAGAAAATCACAAAAAATAATATTCAACATTGCATACTAAATGCCTCTGCATATTTAATACTCCTATCCTCAAATAGAATCATTAAACAAGCAAACATATGCAAAAAATGCAACCATAACAGCAATCTGCCAAAACAGTACAGTCCATGAGAATGCAAGATTCATCATACTTCCCTAACTCCAAAAATTATGAAAATTTAACACACTGTGGAAAATTTATCAGAGCTTATTTTGCAAAAAGTTTCAGCATTTTATCACATTCTTACTTTTCTGAGGAATTTTTGCAACAGCGGTATAATTTCTGTTTTCAAACAGCAACATGTAGACTTGTAAAATAAGATTGGCAAAGGCTATCAATGCCACTTTTATTGAAATAAAAGATGGAAAACACTATTCTAAATAACAGCAAGCAAATCCTAACAAAATAAATTGATGCTCCAAGTAAAACTCATATCATGGGACGAATGAAAACATAGCTCCAAGTGAGGTTACCGATAATGTTGAAGACGAAAGAGGGAATGCCTTCTAGGGCATCCCCAAGCTTAGTTGCTCGGATCTTCCTTTAATATTTCCTTGGGGGTGCCTTGGGCATCCCCAAGCTTAGGTTCTTGTCACGCCTTATTCTCCTCATATCGATATCTCACCCAAAACTTGAAAACTTCAATCACACAAAACATATCGAAACTTTGTGAGATAGGTTAGTATGATAAAGAGCAAACTATTTCACTTTGGTACTGTCAAATACAAGATTCATAATTGTTTCCACACAATGCCTTCTGTATCATATCATTTCCACAATTTATATTGAGCAATATAAGCCATAGAAACTAGGAAACAAGCAAACTATGCATTGAAAACAGAATCTGTTAAAAACAGAACAGTCTGTAATGATGTGCAGAATAACCATACTCCTGCTACTCCAAAAATTATGAAAAGTTAGGACCACGTGAGGAATTTGTATATTAATCTTCTGCAAAAAGAATCAACACAAAAGCACTCTTCTGTTAAAAATAAGAATTATTTTTGTCAGCGCAAAAGTTTCTGTTTTTCAGCAAGATCAAATATACTATCACCCAATATGATCCCAAAGGCTTTACTTGGCACTTTATTGAAACAAAAGCAATAAAATATGATCAATACAGTAGCATAATCATGTTAACACACAAAAACAGTAGGTAAAAGTGTTGTGTCGTCTCTCAACAAGCGCTTTTCTTTAATGCCTTTTAAGCTAGGCATGATGATTTCAATGATGCTCGCATAAAAGATAAGAATTGAAACATGAAGAGAGCATCATGAAGCATATGACTAGCACATTTAGGTCCAACCCACTTCCTATGCATAGGGATTTTGTGAGAAAACAACTTATGGGAACAAGAATCAACTAGCATAGGAAGTTAAGACAAGTGCAACTTCAAAACAATCAACACATATAGAAGAAACTTGATATTATTGAGATATGTAAGAGCATAAGTTCCTTCCTCATAATAATTTTCAGAAACATCATGAATGAATTCAACAATATAACTATCACATACAACACTCTTTTGATGATGCACAAGCATAGAAGATTTATCACTCTTTATGGCATAGATGTCATCATAATAATCATCATAGATAGCAACTTCATAGTCATAGTCAATTGAAACCTCTTCCAAAATAGTGGATGTATCACTAAATAAAGCCATGACCTCTCCAAATCCACTTTCATCCATATTGTAATAAGATTCAACACCCTCCAAATAGTGGGATCACTACTACCTAGAGTTGACACTCTTCCAAACCCACTTTTATCAATGTAATCATCATAAATAGGAGGCATGCTATCATCATAATAAATTTTCTTATCAAAAGTAGAAGGAATCAAAGGATCATATTCATTAAGCAAAGCATCCCCAAGCTTAGGACAAGCAATATTTCCAGCAAATAAATCTTCAAACATATCATACTCATCAAAATAGCATCCCCAAGCTTGTAGTTTTCCATATCATCACAATCATTCTTATCAATAGCATGAAGAGCACCAATAGTATAGCAAACATTATTATCATATTCTTCCAAGCAAGTGCTAAAAAGATTTCCAAGATTATAAGAAGTATCATTATCTTCCCAATCATAATCATCACAACAAGCAATAAGCATAACAAATTGGGACAATTCCATTTCTCCCCCTAACTTGAGCCACCACCTGGCATTTGCCCCTAATTAATTTCCAGGTATGCTCAAAAATACCCCTCTTCCGTCAAGTCACCTTATACAAATGCCCTTGCCGTCCGGTCAAAGAGCTTTGACCGTCTGGTGAATAGTAACATGGTGGACAGTAAATTCGAAAAAAAATACCAACAAAAATCAAAAAATTCTGAAATTTTGTGGGATCGAAGATACTCAAGGGCGCAAGGTGCGTGCAAATTTTCGCGCTGTTTGGACATTCCAGGATCTCGTGGCAAAGGAAATAATGTAAATATATACGCTGTGAACAGTAAATTCAAAAACATTAGTAAGAAATTTTTTGACAATATGAATTTTTTTGGCATCAAATAGGCTTGGGTGCGCAAGGCGCTTGCAAATTTTTGTGATCAAATGACATGCGAGGTGCTCTAGCAAAAAAACAAAATACTGCATTTTTTCAATGTTTTTTCTGTGCCGAATTTTGTTTTTTTCTCCACGAGCTCCTACAGGGTCGAAACACAACAAAATTTTGCACGCACCTTGTGCACCCCAGCCTCTTTCATGCCAAAAAATTTCATATTTTTTAGAATTTTCTTGCTATTATTTTTGAATTTACTATTCACATCGTACATTTTAAAGTTTTTCCTTTGACACGAGCTGCTGGAATGTCCAAACTGTGCGAAAATTTGCACGCACCTTTATCCTTTGAGTATCTTCGATCCCACAAAATTTCAGGTTTTTTTATTTTTTTTCTATTTTTTCGAATTTACTGTTCACCATGTTATTGTTCACCACACGATCAAACCCCTTTGACCAGACGGTAACGGCACAGAAGGGCATTTTTGTAAGGTGACTTGACGGAAGAGGGGTATTTTTGAGCATACCTGAAAATTAGGGGAAAATGCCAGGTGGTGGCTTAAGTTAGGGGGAGAAATGGAATTGTCCCTAACAAATTCATCATCAATAGTGCTCTTGGACATTGTACCATAAGACATAGAAGCAATATCATCATCAAGTTCATCATCTTCCACAATAATTTTTGATTCATTTTCATGGGGCACAATAATAATAGGAGCAACATTATTTGGGAGTGATACCTTTTTACCTCTATTATTTCTTCTTTTCTTCTTCTTCACCACATCATGTGTGGGTTCAATTAATTTATTCGAGCTCTGTGTTGAAGAGATTGATTGGATGGGAAGTTCCTCCTCGTTACCTGATTCTCATTGCAATTTATCACACAAAACATATAAATTTCCTCTAGATCAAAATCAAGAAATCTCTTGAGATTAAATTTTGGAATACCCTTAGTTATACGTTTCATTTCTTCATACCCCAAAAGAAGACTAAGCTATTTATGATGCTCAAGGGTAATCAAGTTAACACAATTTTCGGACACGATATGATCATGAAAGAATTTGCATTGGAGATTTAAATGACCATCACTAGTAGAAAAAGGGCATTTATTCCCGGTTCATAAGGGCCTTTAGTCCCGGTTCTAGAACCGGGACTAAAGGGTCATTACTAAAGCCTCCCCCTTTAGTCCCGGTTCTAACACGAATCGGGACTAAAGGCCCTCCACGTGGCCGCTCCCTGGAGGTCCACCTTTAGTCCCGGTTGGTAACACCAACCGGTACTAAAGGAAATTTTATGATTTTTTTTAAAAAAAATTAATTTTTTTTTTATTTTCAAATTTCTGAATTATTTTAACCTCTAATCTCTAATCACCACCCCTCATCACTGCTCAATTTAACCTCTAATCTCTAATCACCCCTCATCATTCCAAATCATCTAACTTCCCAGACGGTTACCCATCCTCTCACTACTCCAGCCTGAGCACGCTTAACTTCCGTGTTCTATTCTCCCTCGTTTCCAAGTCTGCACTTGTTGTTTTCCTGACAATAGTAAGATGTCAATCCTATTAACCCTCAGGAATTTAGCTTGAGCATGAAGTCACACATTTCACTGTTTGAGTTTGAAACTATTGTTCTAAAAACAATAATTATTTAGTAACACTAATATTTCTTGAATAAGTAGTTTGACCATAGTTTGACCACAGTTTCACCATAGGTTGACCAGATTTGACCAAAATTCAAAAAAACTGAAATAATTATTTAGTAACACTAATATTTCTTGAATAATTAGTTTGACCATTGTTTGACCACAGTTTGACCAGATTTGACCAAAATTCAAAACAACAGAAATAATTATTTAGTAACACCAATATTCTTGAATAATTATTTAGTAACACTAATACTTCTTGAATAAGTAGTTTGACCAGATTTAACAAAAATTCAAAAAAAACTGAAATCTGAGCATAACCTTTTTTCCTTTTAGAATTTGAGGATTCTAAAAATTTGCAAATAGGCCGTAGGCGGTCAAAATTGAATGCAGATTTTCGTGCTGAACATTTTGATATATTATACATTTTTTTCTGACATCGTATGCAAAAGTTATAGCCGTTTTACATTTTCCCTACACTTTTTGCAAAACATGTCCAAATTTAAGTTTTTAAATTTTCCTAACTAGTACATGTAGTAACATAACTACATGTGGAAGGATTTTAATTTTTGAAGTTTTTATCATTTTCTTTTGCTTTTTACAAAACTGAAAAGGCGATCCACGGGGGGGGGGGGGGGAGGGGGTGGGGGTGGGGTAGAGTTTGACAATGGGACCTTTAGTACCGGTTCGTGCCATGAACCGGTACTAATGCCTCAAACCCCATTAGTACTGGTTGGTGGCTCGAACCGGTACTAAAGGTCTAACCTTTAGTACGGGTTGGTGCCACGAACCGGTACTAATGGGCATCGCACCCTTTAGTCCCGGTTCGTGGCACCAACTGGGACTAAAGGTCCCATTTGAACCGGGACTAATGCCTGTACGGTGCCCTAGCCGCTCGAACCGGGACTAATGTGAGGTGCCCTAGCCGCTCGAACCGGGACTAATGCTCACATTAGTCCCGGTTCGTAATGCAACTGGGATTAATGCTCTTTTCTGGCCGAACCAAAGCCCTGTTTTCTACGAGTGCATGTTCATTACAAAGTTCACAAGGATGGCGAAAAAATTAAATTTTTCAGCACCATCATCTAGCCTCTCTTGCAACTTTTTCGTTTCTGTGTGCAAAGGCACTCCCAATTCACTCTGCAAAAAGTGACATGCTTTTAAGAAACATTTTTGTCATGACTTGTGCAATCATCATTAGCTTTTAGGATATTCAAAGAATTCATACTAACAACATTGCAATCATGCTCATCATTCAAATATTTTGTGCCAAGCATTTTATTGACTTCTTCTAACAGTTGAGCACAATTTTCTGAACAATCATTTTCAAGAAAGATATTATAAAGATGATCAATAATATGATACAACCTAAATTCCATTTGTATGTAATTTTCTTTTATAGACCAAACTAGTGATAACAAGAAACTAAAAGACTCAATTGCAAGATCTAAAGATATACCTTCAAGCACTCACCCCCCCGGCAACGGCGCTAGAAAAGAGCTTAATGTCTACTACGCAACTTTATTCTTGTAGACACGTGTTGGGCCTCCAAGCGCAGAGTTTTGTAGGACAGTAGCAATGTTCCATCAAGTGGATGACCTAAGGTTTATCAATCTGTGAGAGTTGTAGGATGAAGGTGGTCTCTCTCAAACGACCCTACAACCAAATACAAGAAATCTCTTGTGTCCCCAACACACCCAATACAATGGTAAATTGTATAGGTGCACTAGTTCGGCGAAGAGATGGTAATAAAAGTGTAATATGGATGGTAGAAATATATTTTTATAATCTTAATAGATAAAAACAGCAAGGTAGCAAATAGTAAACGGGCACAAAAAGGTATTGAAATGCTTAAAAAGGAGGCCTAGGGTCCGTACTTTCACTAGTGCAACCTCTCAACAATGCTAACATAGTTGGATCATATGATTATCCCTCAGAGTGCAATAAAGAATCACTCCCGAGTTCCTATTAGCGGAGAACAAAAGATATAATTTGTTTGTAGGGTACGAAATCTCCTCAAAGCTATTCTTTCTGTTCGATCTATCCTAGATTTCGTACTAAAATAACGCAAGCTATTCTTTTCGATCAATCCAATCAAGAGTTCGTACTAACATAACACCAAAGCAAATTCATATTCATAATACTCAATCCACACAAAGAACTACAAAGAGACCCCAAAGTTTCTATCGGAGAAAAGATAATAAAAACGTGCATCAACCCCTTTGCATAGATTACCTCAATATCACCTTGGGAATCCGCAAGTTGAATGCCAAGACATATATCAAGTGCATCAATATGATACCCCATTTATCACCTCAAGTATTCAGACTGCAAGACATACATCACGTGTTCTTTGAATATTCAACCCGACTATACAAAACATCAAAGGGTAAAGACTCAATTAATCACAACAAGAGTATAGCAGGGAGAAACATCATATGATCCGACTATATTAACAAAGCCCATGATATAGATCATGAGAGAGATATTAAACACATAGATACTGGTACAAACCCTCATCCCTGAGGGTGGACAACTCCCTCCTCATCGTGGTGGCTGCTGGGATGATGAACATGGCCACCGGAGATGATTCACCCCTCCGGCAGGGTGCCGGAACGGGGTCTAGATTGGTTTTCGTGGATACACAGACCTTGCATCGGCGGAACTTCTGATATAGGTCTACCCCGAAGGGTTTCGGGATATTTGGGAATTTATAGTGCAAAGAGGGGGTGCGGGAGGCCACCGAGGTGGGCACAACCCACCTGGGCGCGCCTGGGGGGCCTGGCGCACCCTGGTGGGCTGTGCCCCCCTCGGGGCACCCCCAAGGTGCAGCTCTGGCCCAATGGATGTCTTCTGGCCCAAAAAAATCTCCAAATAGTTTCGCGTTGTTTGGACTCCGTTTGATATTGATTTCCTGCGATGTAAAAAACAAGCAAAAAATAGCAACTGGCACTGGGCACTGGGTCAATAGGTTAGTCCCAAAAAATGATATAAAGTTGCTATAAAATGATTGTAAAACATCCAAGAATGATAAAATAACAGCATGAATACTTCATTAATTGTAGATACGTTGGAGACGTATCACTCTACATCATGTCATCTTAGTTAATGCATTACTCTGTTCTTCATGAACTTAATATTCTAGATGCATGATGGATATCGATCGATGTGTGGAGTAATAGTAGTAGATGCAGAATCGTTTCGGTCTACTTGACACGGACGTGATGCCTATATTCATGATCATTGCCTTAGATATTGTCATAACTTTGCGCTTTTCTATCAATTGCTCCGCAGTAATTTGTTCACCCACCGTATTATTTGCTATCTTGAGAGAAGGCTCTAGTGAAACCTATGGCCCCCGGGTCTATTTTCCATCATAACAGTTTCTATTTTCTATCATATTAGTTTCCGATCTACTATTTTGCAATCTTTTACTTTCCCTTCCATAAACCAAAAATACAAAAAATATTTACTTTATTGTTTATCTATCTCTATCAGACCTCACTTTTGCAAGTAACCGTGAAGGGATTGACAACCCCTTTATCGCGTTGGGTGCTAGTTGTTTGATTGTTTGTGCAGGTATTCGGTGATTTGTGCGTTGTCTCTTGCTGGATTGATACCTTGGTTCTCAAACTGAGGGAAATACTTATCTCTACTTTGCTACATCACCCTTTCCTCTTCAAGGGGAAAACCAACGCAAGCTCAAGAAGTAGCAGCCTTCAAGGTTAGTTATATGGACTCAACTATCTTTCCTCCATTACATTGTGCGTGCGGCCATCAATGATTACAATGCTAACAAGGAATGGTGTTGCAGGCTGCTCTACAGAGAGAGAGATAGAGATAGAACCCAGGTGCTTCTGGCGGAGAGCACTGCTAGATGTTGGAGGAGGAGAGGGCACGGAATGACATGCAGAACCGAGCCATGTACGAGCTCCTCGTGGTAAGTTTCTTCTGCATATTAGCAAAATCACGCACTTAATGTTTGTTTCATTACTAAATAGTATGACTAACTCGTCAAACCAAATGTGTAGTCCGTGTGCGAGAAGACTGGTCAGACCCCTCCGCCGATGCTAGTCATTGCTCTGGGGACCACGGTGAGTTTCATTTGAATGGTCATTAGTTACTAATCTTAACATTTGAGTGTCATCATGCTAACGAGACATTGCAAATGATCTTTGGTGCAGCCTAACTCCAGACAAGCATTGCACGATCCTTCTCCTGTGGTACCGGCACGAGCAACCCCGGTGCTACACCACCGTGATGAGGGTAAGTTTTCTCTAGTGTTTTGTTTAACAAATGCATAATGACCTAGACTTAACTTTATTTCCTCCAATGTGCCTACCATAATGACCTAGACTTAGCTTATTTTCCTCCAAAATGACATAATAACCTTACTTAACTCCAAAATGATCCATTTTACCTAAGTTAGCTCCAAAATGACCTAACTTAGTTCTAAGTTAGCTATAATATGCTAAGTTAGCTCTAATATGCTTAGTTACCTTGGTTAGCTCAATAATGACCTATACTTAGCTTACTTATGTCAAAATGGCATGATATGCCTAGTTAACTCAAAAATAGCATAATTTCCTAGGTTAGCTCAATAATTACCTATACTTAGCTTATTTAGTTCATTTATAATATAAGTAGCTTACTTAGCTCATAAATGGCATGATGACCTTGGTAAGCTCGTAAATGTCATATACTTAGCTCACTTAGCTCAAAAATGGCATGATAACCTTGGCATATTCTTCTTCTTCTTCCTCTAGTCTTCTTCTTCTTCTTCTTCTAGTCTTCTTCTAGTCTTCTTCTTCTTGTAACTTTCTTACTCCCATTTTTGCAGGTTTGATTCACTTCAGGGCAGCAGGCATTGATGGACTGCTAGTGTTTAGTTTTTGTTTTCATTTGTATTGATGAACAATGTGAAACTATCTATGTATATATGGATGAACTCCGTGAAACTATTTATGTATTGGATCTTTTAATACCCTATCTGTTTTGTTGCAATGATGGACTACTAGATGTGGGATACATGGGCTATGTTTGAGGTTGAAACTATATATATATCATATATGTCTTTTGAAAATGCACGGATATAATAGAAAGCAGAAAAAACGGTAACCATGCAGGCTCTTTGCCGTCTGCCACCGACAGCAAAGGGGTCTTTGCTGTCCGCTGCCAAATAGCAGATGGCAAACCAGCTGTTTACTTTTACTTACTGTGTCGGGCATGTTTGCCGTCCGCGGCTGACGACAAAGAGTCCTTTGCCGTATTCCATGGCAGAAGGCAAATCAGCTTATATGTAATTTGGTATTGAGCAAAAAGAAACATATATCATGCAAAGACGAAGTCTAACTCTCTTCCTATGCATCGGCATGTCATAAGAGAACAATTCATGCACATCAAGTAAAGGCCAATACATAGCATAAGCAGTTTCTTACAGTTTTATCGTATTGGAAACATAGAGAGGCGGAGATGTAGTTCCTCTCTCATAATAATTGCAAGCAGGAGCATCAAGCATATGCATATTATATTCATCAAACTCATCACGTGCAAGGGTAAAGTGATACGTCTCCAACGTATCTATAATTTTTTATTGTTCCATGCTGTTATATTATCATTCTTGGATGTTTTACAACCATTTTATAGCAAATATATATCATTTTTTGGGACTAACCTATTGACATAGTGCCCAGTGCTAGTTGTTGTTTTTTGCTTGTTTATTACTTCGCAAAAAATCAATACCAAACGGAGTCCAAATGCAGTGAAAATTTTTGGAGATTTTTTCTGGACGAGAAGACAACTATTGGGCCAAGAAAGTAACAAAGGGAGCTCCGAGGGGAGCACAACCCATGAAGTGCGCCTGGGGGCACAGGCGCGCCCAGGTCGGTTGTGCCCACCTCGGCCGCCTCCAGCACCGCCTCTTTGCTCTATAGATACCCTAATATTCCAGAAACCCCGGGGAATCGACGAAAATCAATTCCAGCCGCCGCAAGTTCCAGAACCACCAGACATAATCTAGACACCATCACAGAGGGGTTCATCATCCTCATTGGTGCCTCTCTGATGATGCGTGAATAGTTCATTGTAGACCTACGGGTCCGTAGTTAGTAGCTAGATGGCTTCCTCTATCTCTTTTGATTCTCAATACAATGGTCTCTTGGAGATCTATTTGATGTAACTCTTTTTGCGGTGTGTTTGTTGCGATCCGATGAACTTTGAGTTTATGATCAGATCTATGTTTTTATCCATGAAAGTTATTTGAGTCTTTTGATCTGTTATATGCATGATTACTTATAGCCTCGTATTTGTTCTCAAATCTTTTGCTTAGTTAGGCCAACTAGATCGAGTTTTCTTGCCATGGGAAGAGGTGCTTTGGGTGATGGGTCCGATCTTGCGGCGCTTCGTCCTAGTGACAGAAGGGGAACTGACATATATGTATATATCGTTGCTATTAAGGATAACAAATTGGGGTCTATTTCTACATAAATAGATCTTGTCTACATCATCATTCTTATTACATTACACCGTTTCTCCATGAACTTAATACACTAGATGCATGCTGGATAGCGGTCGATGTGTGGAGTAATAGTAATAGATACAGGCAGGAGTCGGTCTACTAATCTTGGACGTGATGCCTATTTAATAATCATTGCCTGGATATCGTCATGAGTATTTTAAGTTCTATCAACTGCCCAAGAGTAGTTTCTTTACCCAACGTTTGCTATCTTTCTCGAGAGAAGCCACTAGTGAAATCTACGGCCCCCGGGTCACTTCTTCATTATATTTGCCTTCGTGATCTATTTTTATTTGCTTTTGTTTTCAGATCTATTAATCGAAAAACACAAAACTACTTTGCTGCACTTTATTTTATTTGCGACTTATTTTATTCAATCTATTACAACTTTCTCCCGTCCACTTGCCAATTTCTGGCACCTTTACCCGAAAGGTATTGACAACCCCTTTAACATGTCGGGTTGCAAGTATTGGTTCTTTGTGTGCTGGTGCTGTTTACATGGTGTTGCGTGATTCTCCTACTGGTTCGATAACCTTGGTCTCATCATTGAGGGAAATACCTACCGTCCCTGTGATGCATCATCCCTTCCTCTCTGGGGAAAAACCGACGTAGCTCTAGCCGCATCAAAAGGAATTTCTGGCGCCATTGCAGGGGAGACATCATCAATGTCTACCACGTTCCTAATCAAAAATCTTATCTCCTTGCAATTTACATTATTTGCCATTTGCCTCTCGTTTTCCTCTCCCCCACTTCACAAAATTTGCCGTTTTATTCGCTCCCTTTTTCGTTCACCGTTTTCTTGCCGGATCTATCCGCGTTCTTGCTTTCTAGTCATAATGGCTAGCATGACTACTCCTTTGTCACCGTATTTTGAAGTTTTCTACTTCAAGCAATGACAAGGAGAAAATCTGAAAGATGCTTGGTATAGGCTAATGGAATCATATCGTATTTTCACTACAAAAAAATACACTTCCGTGATGATACGTGTTTGTCACAGTAGGTCGCGTTTTTTGTCATGCATGTACATCCATGACAAATTTATGACAGAATCAAGATAGTCATACTTGTGCTGTCGTAGAAGTGTTCCATGACATTACCAAAATTATCATCACGGAAGTGTCCACTTCCATGACGATAAATCGCGCGTCACAAAAGGGTGACCGGCACATGGCATCCATCGTAACGGAACGTCGTTAAGCTATCGGGTCGGGTTTTGTATCCGATAACCCGTTAACAGCCCCGACCAATGGGGATTTTCCACATGTAAAATCATCATTGGCTGGAGGAGACACGTGTCAGGTCCGCGTTGGCACAGGTGTCACTCATCCAATGGGCGAGACGCACCTATGATATGTTGACACGTGGACCGACCCATCAAGTTTAAATGGGCCGGCCCAACTGAAGGCCCACAAGATTTTGCGGACCATAATGGGCCGGCCCAGCTAAAGGCCCACGAGATTTTGCGGACCATAATGGGCTGGCCCAGCTAAAGGCCCACAAGATTTTGCGGGCCATGATGGGCCGGCCCAGGTAAAGGCCCACAAGATTTTTGTGTGCCATAATGGGCCGGCCCAGGTAAAGGCCCACAAGATTCTTGCGGATCATAATGGGCCAGCCCAGCTAAAGGCCCACGAGGTTTCGCCGACATTAATGGGCCGGCCCAGCTGCAGGCCCACAAGATTTTGAGGACCCTAATAGGCCGGCCCATTAACTGGCTGCCATGTTTTGGGCCAAATGCCGGCCCATATTTGATCCGGTCCATTAATGGCCTGCCACGCTCTGGGCCTAATAGTGGCCCATATGAGATCCGACCCGTTAAAAGCCTACCACGTTCTGGGCCAAATTACGGCCCAGATCAGGTCCGGCCCTTTAAGAGGCTTTGGCTCAATTATGGCCCATATCAGATTCGGCCCGTCAACTGAACACTATGCTTTTGGGCCCACTTTGCTAAAGGCCCACTTAGTAATTCGGCCTGATATTAGTTTTGGCCTGTTAAGGGCCCATTTAACATTTCGGCCCTATATTAATTTCGGCCTGTTAAAAGCCCGTCATATAGTTGGGCCTAACTACGGCCCGGTTTGCATCCGGCCTGCTCGCAGCCGATATCTGATTGGGGCAAACAAGGACCGAGACAATTTTGGCCTGTTAAAAGCCCGTGATTTGATTCGCACAATCATGGGCCGGGGTTCATTTCGGGCTGCTGCCGGCCCGTGAGCTGTTCGGCACGTTTCAGGCCCAACCTACATCGTGATTCCATGACGGCCCGATTATGTACCGTAATTTTACGGTTTGGCTGGTTTACTGCGAAGACAGGATATATATACTGTAAAATAACTGCAGCATCGTGAATAAGAAAAAACCTAGACTATACAATAAAGAAATTACGGCATATTACATCCACTGGGCATCAAAGTTCGCCACTATGATAATAAAGCACAAGCAAGACAGCAGATTACATACACTGGGCATCAAAGATCGCCACCAGTGCAAATAAACAGGCCGACAAAATAATATAGAAAACTGACAGCACTTCAATAGAGTTCAAGAAAGGTTAGCCCTGCTGGGGAGCTGCAGCGCAAGCAGCTGAGCAAGGTGATGAGACTGCGCTTGTTCAACACTTATATCTTCCTCACTATGAAAGATAAACAAGCAGATAGATGACAGGTTTTGCACATAAAAGTATCAGTGCTGACAATTCATCACATTTCTTACTGACGAATAAAGTGACACTGTTTAAAATTGCATTAACACAATATGGTATTGTTCACATCAAGACATGGCAGGAAATGACATTGTGAAGGAGCTGGCAGCTTCACGACACCACTGGATTACAGATCAAGAACTCATAAGTATCAATGGTTAGTGTGCTTT
The DNA here is from genome assembly GCF_002575655.3 of Aegilops tauschii subsp. strangulata. Lineage (NCBI taxonomy): Eukaryota > Viridiplantae > Streptophyta > Magnoliopsida > Poales > Poaceae > Aegilops > Aegilops tauschii. The sequence goes on along the minus strand of NC_053041.3, from coordinate 64,532,287 downwards.
CAATTTATACCATTTCAGATTGGCAAATAAAGAGATGGTTTAAATAATAGTAGAATGATATGACATTGTTCATAGTTAAGACATTGCAGAATATGACATTGTGCTGTAGTGGGTAGGTTCACCACACCACTGGATTACGGATGAAGAACAGAAGCATACATGCAGTGCAAAAGAAGATCACTTGCTCTATATAGTTTAATTTACATGGTATGAAGAAGGAACTTGGTTGTACAACTGAAAACTTAAATTGAGAAGGGACAAACTTTTGTTTATGAACTACATAATAAACTTTAAACAAGCAATTTGATGCAAACACAAAAAATAAACAGCTGTCGCAGTCATGCCTAACCAAATATATACAAGAAAGTTTGAAGGCTTGAGATGGACAAACTTACATTATTGGTGAAGACAGGCTCTATAAAGGCCTTGTCCATGCTGATGGGGGGCAATTCAAGAAGTTTACCACAGAATCTTCTTCAAAAGCATTGCCATTATTCTACATTTTGTTAAGAGTAAATATAGATGTGATAATATACGAAAAAATGGAGAATATTTAAGATAAGATGAAGAGTGATGTTACATAACCAAGTAGCTATAAATGTAAGTGCAGCGATACAGGCAAAAGGTACAACCAAGAGCAATGCACAGCTAAACTTCTTCAGTACCAACCTTATGGTAAGAGTAAATATAGATCTGATGTGTAGAAAATGGAGGGCAAAGGAAAATAAGCTGCAGAGTGATGGTACATGAACAACTACCTGTCATTATAAGTACACTAATAAAGGACATCATGTACTTACAAGAACAATGCAGAGCTAAAAAAACATTAGCATTGGATATATTCTACACTAATGTAACCATTCATACAGATCAGATAATTTGGAGCGAACAATTGATAAGCAAGCTATCATGCATACTGCTGTCACATAATGAACCAGGTATGTATGCAAGTACAGTGATACAGGACAACAGGTACTAACAAGAGCGAAGTAGTGGGCAGCATATTTGCGATATCCTGTCGTTCTTGTCAAACCGGAGTTCTTCTTTGAGCAGATTTCCTGCAAAAAAGATCCGTAAGGCACATGCGAAAAAGTAGAAGTTCAAATTGTCATGTGATTTCATAGACAGTAGCTCATCCTGGGAATGAGACCAGTGCATAACAAGGTTTTTCCATTCAATGTCTTCTAAATTTAGCACAGGAGACTTCACCGGAAATTCGTTTACAGACTTGCCATCAAAGTGTGATTTCCTCAGGTAACACCGATACTGCTGCAATGCTTCCTTGAAAAGCACAAGCAAGCTTTGCTCGTCATGACTATCCAGATTGACCCTCGCCTAGTTACAACAATGTAATGTAAATCATTGATGTGTTCAATCAGCAGAAAACAGGAAAATAATAACCATGAATAATAGCACTTACACGTAAGTTGGACAGGAAGATGTGAAAATGGTGTTTGTCTTCACAATAATCTTCCCATGATGGGAATATATGCACGTAGTCCCTAACAACATTGAAAGCATTGTCTTTTAAACTGGGAATAAATGGAATGGGGTTCCAATCTGCAGGAATTGGCCGTCTCTGCAGTTGGGATAGGTCTTCGGCCGGTGGACTTGCTGTACTTTTTGCTGGAGTGGGATTTTTCTGTGGTACAGCTGGTGCTATGGCAAATGAAATCGGTATACCTTTTGCTGGAGTGCAGGTCCTGTGTGGTGGGGCTAGTGGTGTGGCCAGTGAAGTATGGGTACAGTCTGCTGGAGTCGGTCCTACGTTTTGTGTCACTGGTTGTACAACCAATATAAGTGGGGTGATGTCTGATTTCTCCGGCACCACCACGTTTTTCAAGGACTTTGCTGGTGCTCCTTCAGGTTCGGCAATCACCCTCTTCCTTTTTGATGTCTGATGCACAAGAACAACATTTGAGTGGAAAAACATGGTATGATAGCAGATGGAATATGTATTGATAATGGATGGGCATGGCATCTCGACATATATGATGAGTAAACTAAGCAGATGGCGGTGCAACAAAGTAGAAGAAATGCAAGACAACATATGCAAGATACCCGCAATCAATAAAACATTGCCAAATTAGAACAGGCACCTTGATGGGTGAACAAGATAGGCCATCTGCCTTTGACTCCTCGAGGTTAGAATAGTCATTAGGATCATATTCTGAACAAGAATCAAGAGGTGGGGAGCGTATGAGTTTCATTGCATCCAGAATGGCACTCAATGCCTTGGTGCCAATTTTGTAAGTCATTGCAGTGTTTAGCTTCAAGAGTGGACTGCTGCTAGTGCGACACAAAGCAGCTACACAGATCATAGTGTAGATATAACGGGAAAATCTTAAGCATCAGAGTAAAATCAGCAAAGTGGAAATTGCTAGAATATATGTGCTAGTATTGACGGTATGGCTAGAAAGGCTTCAGATACCAGCTCTCTTCAAGTGAAGGTGCGGTACTGTTAATATCAGTGTAACTCTCAAAGGCGACACAGCTCCCCGCATTTCCTTGCTATTCTTATAGGATTCAAGTGGGCAGGGCACTACAAATCCTATTCCTATGTTTACAAGATCCTACGAATCAAAGAGGCTCAAAGTGTCCATCACAACCGACCGTATAGACCTCTAAACTGCAAATGTCCCTGCTCATCTTCAGTACAAGGAACATACTGTACTACTATCATACTCCCTCCGTTCCAAAATATAAGTCTTGGTAGAGATTTCCACTATGGACCACATACAGATGTATCCAGATACATTTTAGAGTGTAGATTCACTCATTTTTCTCCATATGTAGTCCATGGTGGAATCTATACAAAGACTTGTATTTAGGAACGGAGAGAGTACATATTAAAGAAGAACGGAAGAGGAACATGGTAAAGAAGAGCAAGCAGATTTTGGATAATAAAATGTTGGTTGCGCAGTGCCCACACATGATGAACCAGAGCGCATTAAGAATGCAACTCCCAGCTGTCTCTCGACCATTTCAGGCGGTTGGATGAAGATCCTACGTCTCCTAACCCTTCTTCTTCCTCGTCTCTGATTCTTCCCATACAGAACACCGCACGGGCCGCCGGCCGGACCACCGGCCCCCACCGCCTGTGTTCCTCCACCACCCCCACCCCCACCCCCGCCCCAACCCCCACCCGCGTCAAGTTTTCTTCGTTCGGCGTGGCCCCACAACCACCCGAGCCCCTTCGATCGCACCGGCGAACTCCGGCGAGCTCTGAAAAATCGACTGACCCAATTTTGAAATTTAGTCTACTGTGATTTAACTAGTGTGGAATATAAAAGGGGAAAACCATAAGTATTGGGAGTATAGTGTTGAGCGTGCCATGGCGGATCTGAAGGTGCAAACCGGACAAAGGCAACTTCGCAACCAAGACAAGAAATCAGAGTAAAGTAGTGGCGATCTATTTTCTTGCTGCGATAAATAAGTTGAGCAGATACAAAAGAGTACCGCCTCTGGTGCGGCGCCGTGTACGCATCTGCTGATAATTTGACGGTGTTGCGCTAGCGATGGCTGTCGGCGGCGTGGAAGCAGATCTAGGAGGGTAGACGATGGTGGCGGGGCGCGGTGAACGAGACGGTCGTAGGAGCGGCGCCGGCAAGGTGGACGACGGCGGGGATGAAGCGAGAGGACGGGATGCAAGGATCCTGGTCCGTAGCCGTGGATGAGAGAGGTCGATCTCTTGTAATGGACGGCGGCGTCGGGGTATCAGCTCGGGCATGGTGGAGGAGGACGGCGGTGGATGGGGTGGCGGACGGCGGCGGACGGAGGAGGGTGGGGTGGAGAGGGTGGTTTGGCGCCCACGGAGTACGAATGGGGAAAAGGGAGGTAAAGAGGAAGGGGGGAACCATGTATTCAGGGCGCGCTTGTCTCAAATGTGAGGAAATTTACAAACTTAGCCCCCGTTTCAAATTTCTACTACATCACAGCAACATTAGTCGGTTGGGGATAGGACGGTAATCTCGCATACAACGAATATTTGCCGACGAGAGTTTGTTTTTGGCGCCCACCGTGTATGAATATGAATCGGGGAGGGAGTCGATTTCAGCCGAGGACACACTGTGTTTTGGCGCCCACCGTGTATGAATATGAATCGGGGAGGGAGTCGATTTCAGCCGAGGACACACTGTGTTTTGGCGCCCACCGTGTATGAATCCGGGTGAGAGGCGGTTACGTCGCGTTTGGGTGAAATTACAAACCTACCCCTATCGAAACCTATAGAAATCCAGCAGATAGGCTTTGCGTGGCAGGGATAGGCAGTAGTGATTTCCATCTCGCAAATTTTGGTTTCGGGCGATTACTGCGACTTTCCCCGCTTCGTTCAAATTTTGCAGAGTGCACGTTTACCGTGCCAACTCAATTCGAATCCCGTTTGTATTCTATTTTTTTTCGGGCGGGATCCATTTTCAATTGGAATTACATTCTATATACATCATTTTTTATATATACTTTCGAAAGCACAACAAAGAATTCTGCTCGTTTATATGTATAATATGATTTACAAATACAACGATCTCGAAATCTTAAGGTTGAATTCGAAAAAATTTAACCAAATTATGTTCTACTAAAATGTATGGATCAGTAATATCTACATATTAAATAACATAGATGTGCGTGAATTCATATGAGTATGCATGTTTGATAGATCAATTTTGGTTCGAGTATGGATTACATGTATCATCATCTCGAATTCAAATATTTGAATCCCTTTTTTGTTCACTCCTTTCACGCCCATCTCTCTCGCATGGATGCTCCTTCAGGTAGCTATCACTCTCTTTTCTCCAGCTCACCCGCACGCTCACTTCATGTTTCTCCTATCCTCGCAAACATGGTCTCTCGACGTCTCCCTTGAGAAGTGTCACACTCTCCCTATCATTATACATTACACGGTTTTCATTATCTCTCACGTCTCTACTGTTCTCTGGTATCACTCGGTACCTAAGCTTTCTTTTTCCCCGCCACACACACAGTCTCCACTCGTCTTTCACTTTGTCTTTCTCTCTATGGGATTCTCTCACACACCCTATATGTCTCTACATATGACTCATACCACTAAAATTACTCTCTCTCTCTCTCTCCTGTAGACACACCATTTGTTGCGGTCTCTTTTCGTCTCCATCCCAGTATGACATTATTCATTTGTTTACCGATCAGACAACCCCGACTACCGTCTCCTCTCTCTCTCTCACAGACACACACACACACAACTCCTGCTTCCACTCCCCTTCCCGACTACCGTCTCTCTCTCACACACACAAAACTCTCGCTTTCGCACCCCGACTCGTATTTCTCTCACAAACATTTATCGACTAGCTAGCCTCTAGATAGGTTTATACACCCGCACACTCGTGCTTCCACCATCGCATACATGTCTCTCTCCCGCTCCTTGTATCTATGTAGATTTTTCTTCCCTTCTTGAGACACGCCCTCTCGATCGTGCACACACACACTATCGCCTCATTTTAAGCTGATACCTATCGCACACACACTCCTTGTGTCCTTGTCACACATGCACTCCGTCCTCCTCCACTCTCCCTCTCTCTCACACACACATGGGCTTTTTGCAACAACTAGCAAGATGCCCATGCGTTGCACGGAACATCAAGATGCATTTGTATGAGTAGTTTATCTTGTGGGGGAAAAGGATGAATGAGGGAAGGCCTTATTTGCAAATGTGGAGAGGGGTGTGGGTTTCTTTTTACAAAATTGCCATAGTTTCCTTCCTATCCGTCAGATATAGATCAGACGGCCTATATTGCAGGATGGCAGGCACACGAACATCACCGAAAATGCTTTTTATAAGAGTAGGGATAAAAAATAGAGTTGGTGATGATGGTGGGCCTGCCATCCTGCAATGTAGGTCGTCCGATTTATATCTGACGGATAGGAAGGAAAATATGGCAATTTACCGGCACTCTTCACCACATTTGCAGATAAGGCCTTCCCTCGTTCATCCTTTTCTCCCACAAGATCTTGATGTTCCATGCAACGCACGGGCATCTTGCTAGTAAGGGTAGAAATTAGACATATACCACCGCTCGAATCTTGAAACCAACAACATTCCTCCCTTATCTCATCAAAACCGCCAAAGGAATATATTTTGAGTGAAACATAACATATTTTTAATGATATATGTATTTCAAAACTAGACTTTTTTCTATCAAATCGGTGAATATGTATTAATCCACTTTTATCGTGTGGCAACGCATTGGCACATTGCTAGTAGTTATTATAATTTTTTGGACACCAGACAAACGGTGGAGTACATATACGAAGAGAAGAGGCGCACGCACGCAGTCGGCCTCTCGCTGTCTCGCACACATGAGTGTTACGTAAAGGCGACGTTAACAAATAAACCCTAAAACCATAGGTGCACGATTCCAGCATTCGCGGGTACCGGGTACGTGGTGGAGCACCTTTGTAGGAATAGTCAGCTCGCGTGATAATTTGATCCGTAGGAGTTGATGGTCGGGACCACAGGTGAACGACTTGGAGCGCGGTGGCTCGCCAGTTGCCACAGATCGAGTAGCAACGTTTAAAATATCATTTTTAGCGAGGTTAAGAGTTCCGATTTTCAATGGCGCGTTATAAGTAGTAAGTAGTTTTTAGAACGATTGGTATGGAGCGAAAATGAAATTCATAGTACTACCTACCTCCTTAGCGTATGGTTGTATGGTTTTTTTTTGCGATGGAGGTTGTAAGGGTTTATGTTGCGAGATGTTGAACTTGGTAGTTCTAGGGCAAATACTATGGTTTAGATTTAGATGCTGGTTTTCAGTAATGAAAATCGGTAGGGGAAACCCTTCTTTGATTAAAAAAACTACTACCTTCATTCTGGTTTCCTAGTCCCCATCGTACTTTGGGTCAAAGTTTGTCCACGAATTTTACTTGTAAAATGTGAATGGAAAATGAGATTTTGTTATACCCAAACAAAAAAGGACTGGAGGGAGTGATTGCTCTGACACGGACGCGACCTCTCATAGCGCAGGCATTGAACCGGCGCGCCGGCGAAGAGGGCCGCACTCGCTCCAGGCCCGGCTGGGCCCGCCTCCTCGCCGCGTGCAACCAGCTTAAGACTGCCCCGCCTGCGTTCATTGAATCCGTGCATGTGCCGGCAACACGTCCTTCCGCGAGTCGGCAGGCATTTTAGAACAGAAAAAATGACTAAAATATTAATTGAGTTTCTGGACTTTTAATGTGCATAATCTAAATATGAATTGCATGCACATGCTCCGGTGCACCAAAGTGGGTTGAAAAATCACATGTGTGTCCTTGGTTGAATTTCTAGGTCCCATGGAAGAAATGAGAATGAAATTCAAACATCTGGGCGTCATGACTCGGCCGAGAACATCGAGAAACTTTGATTTTAAATTCATGTAAATACAAAACTCGCCTGGAAATCATGAAACTTGGCATGGTGTCATGTCATGGCACTAACATGTTGTGGTAAAAAATTGGGCCGATTTGGAAGCTCGTGGTTCTAAGAGGGAACGTGCCACCTTTGAGTGTGAAACGATATACGCTGCCCCTCCCCTTGAATTTCTTAACAAAGGCAACATAGAACTACACTAGTGCCCTGTTAAATTTTGGAATTATTCCGGGTTCGTTTGTCGTTTTTTATACATTAATTGAGTTTCTGGTCATTTAATGTGCATAAGTCAAATGTGAACTAGAAGCACATGCTCTCGTGCACCAAAGTTGGTTGAAAAATCACATTTTTGTCCTCGGGTGAATTTCTAGGTCCCATGCAAGAAATGAGAATAAAATCAAAACATCTGGGCATCGTGGCTCGGCCGAGAACATTGAGAAACTTGGTTTTAAAATTCTTGTAAATCCAAAACACGTCTGAAAATCATGAAACTTGGCATGAATGTCATGTCATGGTACTACCATGTTGTGGTAAAAAATTTGGGCGAGTAGGAACAGATTTTGGTATAAGCTTCTTGCAAACCGAAGCTTCTCTCAAGAAGGCTCGTGGTTCTGAGAGGGAACATGCCACCTTTGAGTGCGAAACGATATACGTTGTCCCCCTTGAGTTTATTTACAAAGGCAACATAGAACTACATGAGTGCCCTGTTAAATTTTGGAATTATTTCAGCTTTTTTTGGCCTTATTTACACATTAATTGAGTTTTTGGTCATTTAATGTGCATAATTCAAATTTAAACTACAAGCACATGCTCCCGTGCACCAAAGTTGGTTGAAAAATCACATTTGTGTCCTCGGGTGAATTTCTACTCCCTCCTTCCTTCTATATAGGTCCTAATGCGTTTTTCGAGGCTAACTTTGACCAAACATTAGAGCAATAATATATGACATGCAACTTACACAAAGCATACCTTCAAGTTTGTATGTCAAAGGAGCTTCCAATAATATAATTTTCATAGTATACATCTCATGTGCTATTAATCTTGTCAATAGTCAAAGGTTGTCTTGAAAAACACATTAGGCCCTATATAGATGGAAGGAGGGAGTAAGTCCCATGCAAAAAATGAGAATAAAATTCAAACATCTGGGCATCGTGGCTCGGTCGAGAACATTGAGAAACTTGGTTTTAAAATCATGAAACTTGGCATGGTGTCATGTCATGGTACTACCATGCCGTGGTAAAAAAAAAATCGGCCGAATAGGAACAAATTTTGGTATAAGCTTCTTGCAAATCGGAGCTTCTCTCAAGAAGGCTTGTGGTTCTGGGAGGGGACGTGTCACCTTTGTGTGCATAATTCAAATTTGAAATACAAGCACATGTTCCAGTGCACCAAAGTTGGTTGAAAAATCACATGTGTGTCCTCGGGTAAATTTCTAGGTTCCATGCAAGAAATGGGAATGAAATTCAAAATTCTGGGCGTCGTGGCTGGGTTGGAAACATTGAGAAACTTAGTTTTTTAATTCCTGTAAATCCAAAACACGCATGAAAATAATGAAACTTGGCTTGGTGCCATGACATGGCACCAATATGCTGTGGTAAATTTGCAGTCCGATTTGCGAAGGCGCACACATTAACAATCAACAAAGTCATTTTGGAACAAGTGTTGTCACGTTACAATCGGAAACACAAGTATTATTGAAACCGTGGGCGTTCTACTTACTAGTACCATTTACGTGCCGCCACGCGTCCCCATTTTTTATTAGCTAGGAGGCGTCGTGCATGGTAGCTATTTGAGTACGAGAGGCGTGCGATCAGACCCCTCCGCGTGCTTATCGGGAGGAGAGCCCTTTAACCTCCATCTGCCGTCCACCTCTCTCCCAAGGTCTCCGTTAATGGCGCCCGAGCCTCTGTTTAATGGCGTGGCTATGTCTCACTCGACTGAGATTTAAGAGAGAAAAAAGAAAATCTGAAAGCACGGATCTTGATGTAAGATCCGACGGACCTATATAGCATCTACTGCGACTTATAGCAAGACTGATGAATATATAAGGACGATTAATTTTTTTTATCAAAGAAGGGCTTGCCCCTTCCGATTTTCATAACTGAAAACCACCACAATTCACAAGAAGTTTAGCACAACTCGTAGAGAAACCACAATTCAAGGGGTGGAGGCACAAGGGGCAGTGGAGCACGGTGAGGTCCATCGAGACCTTAGAGAGCTCCATCGTCGGGTCCTGTTCGGTCTGCATGATCTCGCACTCCTCGTGCACAACCATCTCTCGACTTGGGCCGGGGTATTACAATGCTTTACCGTCACATATTTTATACTACTTTAAGGTGCATTAAATCAACACATGCAAGTATCAAAAGGAGAGTCACGGCATGCATGCATGCGTTGTAATTAATGCATCGGTAAACGCAAATTATTGAAATATATCGAGTCCAGTGCTTTGATGTGCCGCGTCAACTCGTACATCAACGAGAAGTTTGATTATCCTCTCCCTCGCGGACTTAACTGCACCTGCCTTTGGCTGTATGACAGGTTGGCCACACACCTGTCGGGCCCACCTGTCATACACGCAAAGGCAGGAGTGTCCCTCCCTCGCCCATGAGCATGGTGGCTGGCAAGACTGGGAGAAGCTTTCGCTACATGCTCCCCCTCCCGCATGCAGTGGACATGCAGCAGTTCAATCGGTGTCAGATGGCCAGAAGCGTACTGTAGTACTCCTCCAGTGCAGTAGTACTCCATCATTGTTCGACTTCCCGAAGAGGCGAAGAGCCAAGCGCAGCCCGGACGCTCGTGTGGCAGTTTCATGTGTAGAGTAGTCTAGGATAGCGTGTACCGTGCCTGTAAGCTTAAAATCGTGGGGGTCAGCTCCATGCTATGTGGCCGTCTCAAAGTTTAAAAAAAAATAGTCTTCTGGCCCTACCTGACACCCTGGTGATTGTAGTTTTCACTCTCATCTGGTCAAGACAGGAATATATATTTTATTTTGTTTTTTTTCAAAAAGGGGGGACTCCCCAGCCTCTGCATCAGAACGATGCATACGGCCACATATATTTTAATTTGTGGTGGGTAAATGTTAGAGGTTGCAGCAAATATATTATACACTGCGGGTCTTTCAGCCAAGTTTAGAGGCAAGCATGCGGGGCCAGTGCTATGATGTGTCGCGTCAACTCGTACAACGAGGAGAGCCTGGATTTTACTACACGCCTTCTCCCTCACCCATGCGCGCGGTTGCTCGCAAACGAGGACAGACTTTTTCTTAGTAGTACTTCTACAACAAGCTATCCGTCCCGCTCGCGGTGGACGGACATGCAGCAGTGGATTCGACACTATAGAAGCAGTAGTACTAACATCATTGTTCGTCTTCTCGAAGAGGCGAAGAGCCAAGCGCAAACCGAACGTTGCAGTTGCGAACATTGGAGCACGCATATAGCCAGCCTCTTGCATGAGACAAAATTGCTATGTGAGCCCACTATTGTACTAGTACATACAACTACTTGCTAGTATAGCCCTGTAAACCAGAAAGGAGTATTTGCCCTTCTAGAGATTTCAACAAGTGACTAGACTACACCGAGACGGAGTACATATGGAGCAAAATGAGTGAATCTGCACCGTAAATAAATACGTACTAGTTCTATCATTTTCCGCTCCGAGGTGCACAATATTGAGTATACTGACTAGTCTCTTTTTGACACGCATTTACGTTTTTTTACATAGTACAAACGCAAGCGCTCATATCCACGCGCATACACTCACCCCTATGAACGCACACACGCACGACACTATCATCTTGAAATTTACGAAGTCACCATAGGCACCTCGTCGTCGACGGGTCCATAGGTGCTTGAATGCCAAGGAGGGAGAGGGTAGCGGTTCCCGAGACATTGAACGGTCAATGATGCATCCTCAATTACATGCAGAGAGAATTAATTGGAGAAGCAGAATAGAGCCAGCATGATGTGAATGCAACAGAGTTTGGACTCTCATATAATAAAGGCGCCCCACCACTCCAATCCATCTACTCCCAAGTCTCTGCGCAACACTGCTCACTCCAATCCAAGACCAAGTGACCAGAAGCCACAAGCACCTATGGAGGCGATGGACGCGAGCGGCAATCGGCTGTGCCAAATCATCCAAGGCGCCGGCCTGCGGCCCCGCACCGCGCAGCGTTTCCAGACGGTGCTGGCGACCGCAGGCATCATAGCCCTCGCCGACGCTGGCTTCGCCTCTCGCATGGACGACAGGATGGTCAACTCCATCCGCAAGTTCACCGCCGTCAAGAACGCGCGGATGACCATGCCATACTGCTCCAGCCCACGCGCCCAGGCTCCTCATTGCCTGCCACCCTCAACGACCTCCATGGTGACGAACTCTTTCAAGCCCTGGTGGCCCTGCAGGTGCCGGAGGTCGCGACGAAGAATGTGCACCTCGAGGCCGCGCTCGCCGCGCAGCGCCTCGCCATGCAAGAAACCGTCGACCTGCACATCCACGTCTACGCCTCGACGGTGTAGAGTGCCCTGAGGTTGAGCACACAGATGATCTACGTACGTTCAAATACGATCAACCGTGCGACAGCAGTTCCAAATCGAGAGGGAAAGGTGAAGAGTCGGTGGACGGTTGCCAGTTTGATACGGTACACGAAGAGGCGCCCCGGCCTACACGTCCTTTCGGAAATTGTACAAAAGGACACGCCGTCTTCTTGCTCCACCTGCCTTTGGGTGTATGACACGTGGGTCCAACGGGTGGCTGGCCAACCTGTCATACAGCCAAAGGCAGGTGCAGTAGAGGGGAGAGGAGTAGATGGCCAACACGCACGTGAATTCAACGCAGTTTGCACTTCTCATATAAAGGCTCCCGCCAGTCCAATCTATGAAATCCTACGCACCTACGCACCTAAGGGCAAGAGTGATCACTCCAATCGCAACATCAGTTGACTAGAAGCTAGACCCATGGAGGCGATGAGCGCGAGCATCAGCCGGCTGTGCCAGATGGTCCACGACGCCGGCCTGCATCCTGGCACCGAGGAATGTCTCCAGGTAGTGCTTGAGGCCACCAGGGCGAGGGGCCGCTTGGACGACAACTTCGTCTCCTTGTTCGACGAGGTCCTCGTCGGCTTCCTCGACAAGTTCACCATCGTCAAGAAGCTCGCGGACGACCTTGACGTACGCCTCCAGCCCACGCGCCCAGGCTCTGCGATGCCTGCCACCCTCAACAGCGTCTATGGTGACAACCTCTTCGACGCACTAGTGGCCCTGCGACTGCCCGCCGTCGTGCCGAAGAATGTCCACCTCGAGGTCGCGCTCGCCGCGCAGCGCCTGGCGCAGCAAGACACCATCGACATAATCACCCACGTCTACGCGTAAATCATCCACAAGGACTACTACATGCAAGAGGAGGACGATAGGACGCTGGCCTTCTTGGACCGCAGGGCAACCTTGGACGGCTTTGTTTAGAAGCACGTTGAGCTTGCCGCCAACACCGCTGCTCCTCACACGTCGGTTGGTGACCCGGTGCACTAGGGCGTGAGGATGTCGTTGATGGATCCGTATGTATCTTTATCTTTCCATCAAATCCATGTAGTACTATATTGTACTACTAGTAATTATCTTACCTTTCGCATCAACTTCATAATTTTCCTACGTACTCCATGCATGAACCGTGCCAGAACCAAACTTCTCATTACTCTAGGGAAAATCGTTATTTCTATCTATCGGTCGCCCCATGGAGCAGAACCAAATTTTACAAGTTACAAGTTCAAAAGGAAAAGCCTGTCGTGTTCGCGTCGCACCCCCGCACGGTTTGTCCGGCACGCCGCTCAAGGGGGAATGTGTGTTGTGTTGCATTTTCACTTACAAGTGGGACCGCAGTTGAGCAAACCGATTATCGGCAAACCCCCACCCCGCCCACCGCACGATGGCTGAGAAAACAGGAGGGAGAAGAGATGGTTGTAGCTAGCACGGACTCCAAGAAAATTGGTGTCGGATGGGACTCGTGTGGTGGCGTGTGCCGTACTGCTAGACATGAATGCTAGTTATGGCCCATGCCACCCCACTATATCGAGGTGCTGGTTACTCCACTATATCGAGTACGTAGAACAAATTTCCTGGAGTCCGTGCTCGGCCCTCCTCTATCTCTCTTCTTAGCCAGCCAGCAGACCCGCGGAGCCCATCGTCTGTTTGCTCATATGCGGTCCCACATGTCAGTGAAAATGCAAGAGGACCCACTGAACCTGCACATCTTTCACCTCGACGTGCTGGTGATGAAAAACAAATCCAATAAAGATCTTCGGTGGCCACTTTTGGAGTTACTCAAGAGTAGTAAGATTCTATTTACAGTTTAACCCAAGATGCACATCACGTGGCTTCACCTACCACTCTATTTTCTTGCATGACACGACCTGGATGCTGGATGTCCCACGTGTCGGCAAAAGGAGGAAGAACTCGACCAAATCTTCGGTTGTGCTCTCGGATTAGACTAGTTGTGCTAACTGAAAATTTTATTGTGTAGAATGGATGCAAGTTTTGGTATTGGGAAGAAGAGTACAATGATATATTGATAGAGCACAATTTAGTAGATGTTCTAGCACTTTTAGCTAGCATAGAGGCTAGAGATGAGACTAGTGCACTTGTTGATAGAATAGAGGCTAGACACGTCTACTTCTTTACACTCGAAGAAGAAAGAAGCACGCAAGATCGAGCCTCCGCAGATCAACAATGAATGCATCGAGAAGGCACTAATCCAACTTATAGGAGCAGTTATGGAAGTTGGATATCTTCTAAAATGTATTCTTGTGGTTCTTGTTTTCTTTGTTCTTGCTTTTCTAGTCAAAATTTTGGTGATGTATTTCCATGTACCAAAAATTCAATGATGAAAAAAGATATGTGAATAGTGCATGTACTCAATGACAGAGCACGGGATGGTAGCCATGGACATGGTCGGCCCTTTTTGAAGAGAGTACTAATAAATAACTTTGATGTGTCCCGTCAACTCGTAGAACGACGAGAAGCTTGCTTACTACGCCTTCTCCCTCGCCAACGGGTGCGTGGTGGCTCGCAGCACGAGGAGAAACTTTTGCTTACAAGCGGTGGACGTGCAGCAGTTGATTTGGTGTCAGATTGCCAGAAGTACTACTGTAGTACCATCATTATTGTTCGACTTCCGGAAGAGGAGAAGAGCCAAGCACAAGGTCACCTACTAACCTAGTACAGTACTACTACAGCCAAAGTTGGTCCACCTTTTTAGAGCATGGTTAATTAATATTGGCGGCTCTTGCAGCGGCACATCATTTAGAGCAAGTACACTCTTCGTAGGATCAAAGGAAGTGAAACAAAAGTTGGAGTGGATGCTAGATTGCCAATTAAAACATGATTACATAGGAAAAACAATCCTATAGCATTCTATCCTATGAATCAAACGACCAATGTAGGAAAATTATGAGGGGGGGTCTCTCCAACAGTGTTCCTCGGCTCGCTCCTAGCATCACGGTGGTCGAACTTGGAGTCATTCATCTGGTACACGTGGCATCTCAGATCTGGTACTCCAATTTTAGGTTGGCTCTATGTGATGTGGCAACTTCATATACTAACCGGATGCTGGCTATACTACTACGGTACTCACACTCCAAGAAGTGACTCGAAAACCCTTCATAAATTGAGTCTATGACACACATTTGAAAATGTACCATTCATTACATACAACAAGTCATCAACACACAACGACAACGATGATACATGTTGGATTATAGATTATTTCCAACAAAACATTCCAGTAAATACTGAAGTTTTCATCACACAACAAATAACAACCAATGAAATGAACTTCAACTCAACCAATCTTTGGCGTTGGAAACGCTTGCTTTGAACCATAGGTGCTCTGGGAAGGGCCAGCTATTGTCAATGTCGAGAGCAACGCAGGACTGATCATCCAGGCTGAAGCGGCATATATCAGGAGCAGGGTAGGGAACCACCGCCATGTCCGAGGTATAGATACAGTTGCTTCTCATAAATGGTAGTAACGCTGTGTCAACAGTAGCTGGATCGCCTTTAACCATCATTGGATAGTTTGGTCCAAGGAAGAGCGAGTTTGCTCCAAGACTACCAATCCTGTACCAGGGAGAAGGTGTTGGTGCTAGCACACTAGTATCCATCCCGAATACCTTGCAACGGGTGTTGGAATAGGTCCGGAGAGGGCGACCATGGGAGACAACACGTGCTCCCTCAGTAGTAACAATCTCAGTGCACTGTATACAGACAAGAAGAGGTGATCCATCGGAATTAGTTGCCAGGCGCCACTGAGTATATAAGTTCTGCTCGTCCTCATGCTCGTGATCATCACCATCGTCATCTCCCCCTTGGTTATAAAAATTTTCAAGTATAGGTGGTGGAATGTTCACAGGACCTTGGAAACACAAGAAGGTTAATTAGTAAAGGGAAACTTGCTAACCCGCATGCATGTGGATGAAACAATTATAATTACGGTGGAAGACAAACGTACCGAAACTACGAGGATCCCATGCAAAAACAGTGCCACGAGTGGTGGCAGCAAACACAAGATCCTCGTATTCAATTGCATCACAGTACACATCCGTGTATAGAAACTGATTTTTGAGCAATATCCATCCAGTCGAACCACGAAGGACGGCAACAAGCTTGTCGAAGATAGCAACAACTTGATAGTTCTTGTAATTCGAAGAGCGGTTGGGAACTCGACAAATTGCTATCTTCAGTAGACGACAGTCACCATGATCATATTTGAACGTACGTAGATCATCTGTGTGCTCAACCTCAGGGCACTCGGAGATTTTCGGAAGTGGAATCCGTTGACGAGTGTACACATTCACAAGTTCCCACTCGCAATTGTACCCAATATAAACAACCCAATCTCCATTTGTGCCAGCCCAGGACTTACCCTTAAGCGATGGCATCTTGACATCACACGTATCATTATCAAGCGGCATCAACTTGCACAAGGCGAGGCCTCCGTTGTCCGCGCCCATGCGAACAGGCTTATAGCGAAGAAGATAAGGGAGATCAAACCGCTCCTGGACCGTTGGGTTCCTTGTGATGATGTTATTAGTTGAGTCGAGAATGGGCTTGAACGAACGTGCCATGCTAGTCGAGGTGATGACGTCGCACCAATCAATGAGTTCCCCCACCACGTCATCTTGCAGATCGGGGCAAGAATAATGGGGTCGTTTCCGGCTTGTTCCCTCGATGGAGAAGACGATCGAACAATGGCAGAAGGAAGGGTGAAGGCAAATGGAGGAGGGAGGAAGAGCGTGCGACAGCAGTTCCAAATCGAGAGGGAAAGGCGAAGAGTCGGTGGACGGTTGCCAGTTTGCCATGGTACACGAAGAGGCGCCCCGGCCTACACGTCCTTTCTGAAATTGTACAAAAGACTCGCCGTCGTCTCACTGACATGTTGGAACGGGACCACATGTCAACGAAACATCGTGTGTAATTTCTCGTGCAAAATGCGATCTGGCCGCGTTGGCCCGAGGTGCCGCATTATTTCTCGACTTTATTTTTTTAATGGCGTGCCGTTCAGTTTTGAAGCACGACTAACTACTACTGTTTGCAGAGAAAATATAAACTACTCTACCACTACTCCACCTCTAGTACTAGTAGTATAAAAAAGATATATAGGCTGGAGCTTCAGAGCTTTCTTGCTAAGGGCTGCCCACTTGCTTCTCACACTATCACTCTCGCTCCAGATCTAAAAAAGACGGCATCTCTCTCCCTCCTCACCGGTGGTCACAGATCCGCCGGTGAAGAAAAGGACGTGCAGTGTTGACGCACTCGTCGTCGTCGAGCGAGGTCACGCACTGACGACAAGGCCGTCCTCTCAGACCTAGCGCCCGCGCGGGATGGCCTCCGTCCCCAAGCTCGCTGTCGTAGTGTGTGTGGAGGACGATGACCACGAGCGAAGCCACTTCCCGCTGACCCTCAGGTATGCTACCTCTTTTCGAACCATACCCTTGTTCTATTGCCCCATCTGCCTTGTCGCTACATGTGGATCTTTTACCACTCCACCATCTTCCCAATTTGCTATCCTCTGCTCTGCTGGTCACGCAGAGGAAAACCTTAATTTGCACTATTAAAGGAAACCCTACTTCATGCAGACTAATCCATGTCTGGGTTGAATAAGGAAAGGAAGGGAGACTGTATTGTCCAAGAGAGTAGGCATCGAACCCACATCTAGGTTGAGAACTGGAAAATCAGTAGCTAAGGAACGAGTCTCGTGTCTCTTGGTTGAAGAAGGGTAGAAAGGCATGACAACGCAATAGAGAATGACCAGGTCGATCGGTTTGTTGTCCTCACATAGGAAAAAGGTGGCTAAACATAACAAAAATGGGACGTAATCCACATATGTTGCCTGGATATTTGTTGCTCTGGGCAACCATACCTCCCTCACCACTCTATGCGTCCGTGGAGGTACATCGTACTGGTGCGCCCACTGTCTGAATGGGCCTCGCATCCTCTTAGTCTAACTTTTTTGTTGTTAGTATAACGCCAGCAGTCAAGTCAAGCAATGCTACTGCTAAAGTGATGCCACATTTAACTAATGACGCACTCAGTCTAATGCCACCGATAAATTTAAGCAATGCCAATTAATGTCACTGGATTATTTCAGGGTTAGCTGTTGATTGTGGATGTATTAAAGATTTTTCAACTAAGGCATTCTAATGATGTTGCACAGCCAGTATACCAACGATGAAACTTGTTACTACCTTCAGATTATTGCACTGTTAATGCTTATAGATTACATACCTCACTTTCATGAGATAAGTTAATTTTTTTGTACAGTGTCACCAAAATGCCAGGGCACTGATGTCATTTTATTTTGGTTAAACTGCACAAAAAATTATGAAGACAAGAGGAAAGGTTAAGAGTGGGCACCTCCTCCTCCGGTTGTTCTCTTGATTCGTTCGATCAAGTTTTTATGTTTGATCGATTATCAAGATTGGGATAGCAATTTTTAAGGTACCCCCGAGTTTGAAATGATATTTACCTTGGAGGTACATGGTTTGCAATTCTTTTATACTGTCATTAGTTAATAATGCTAGTTACCTTCAGACTTTTGTATTTGGTTTAATGCCCACGCACAGCTAGTATACCAATGCTGAAACGTGGTACCTTTACATTTTGTATTGTTAATTCTTATAAAATATTCCAGTGCCAGAGTTTATTGAAATCTGTTCAGTAAAACCATTGTACTGTACCCTGTAATAAAATAACTACTCTACCGTTGCACTAGCCACTGGATTAGTGTATATTTGTAGTATTCGAAATTTCGAATGGTGTTGCATTAGCGTATGGACATAAATAAAGGGTGGCAAGCTTTCCCAGATATGTGCTCAAGAAAACTACTACCTGTTTTTCTAAATACTAGTAGACGTTTGGGTATTTTAAACTGAACCGCAAAAACCTCTTATATTAAGGAACAGAGGGTGTAGAGTTCACTCAAATTATCCCTTTAAAGCTAGTCACACCTTTGTTAAAATTAATGTTCATTATGTTATCGGAGGAGGTCTGTAAGTTTGTCTCTAATGCCTGTCGACTACATACCTGACATCATGATGTAATGTTAAGTCATTTCCTTTTGTACAGTGTCACTGAATTGTCAAGGCGGTGATGGCATTTTATTTTAGTTGAACTGAAAAAAATATGCTTAAAAGAAGAGGAAAGGTCAGGAATCGATCATTCTTTCAGAAAGAACTATATATGCCTTTCTGACATCAGCCTCTGTTGCCTTATTTATTCCTTCAAAAAGGTGGTTAGAAACAGTCTTGCTACCTTTTCCCGTTAAGAAATTGGAATGCTTATATTTGTGAGTCTATGCTTCAACTAGTGCCACTTTTATAGTAATCACACTTTCAATATCTATGCCAACAGGGATGCTCGAGTTTAGTGGAACTGCACAAAAAGTCCAACTGGTTCAACATTAGGAGCATGTTTTCTCCCAAACCTTTATATCCAATTGGTGGCACTATGAGCTGTTCATTAAGAAGGTACATGGTTTGCTACTATCTTGCTACTCTTTTTGTACTGTCATTAGATAGTAATACTAGTGGTTTGCATGTGAATTTATTGGCAGGGTGGACCTACATTGGAGGTGCAGGACATGATTCAATGACTGGATGCTCAATTTCGGTTGTATCGATTTCACCTCTTCCATCACTGCGAACATGGATATCCTTGGTCTGATGAAGAATAGGCGCTATATTTCTGCTCTGAACAAGCAAATCAATTCAGTATGAAATTGTCCAGGGCAAAACATGACTGTATCAAATTGTCCAGTGCAAAACATGACAGATCTAAGCGGAAGAGACATGTTTAAACCGGAAATACAAGGTGGGGTATATGTTGACTAGCTTCTTGATATTTGTGCAGACAGAGATGTCTGCCCGTTGCTATTTAGCAAACACACAAA
Source organism: Aegilops tauschii subsp. strangulata (assembly GCF_002575655.3). Classification (NCBI taxonomy): domain Eukaryota; kingdom Viridiplantae; phylum Streptophyta; class Magnoliopsida; order Poales; family Poaceae; genus Aegilops; species Aegilops tauschii. The sequence continues at coordinate 64,512,471 of NC_053041.3, read as the reverse complement.
GTGACCGCAATTTTGGTTGAACTGCACAAGAGAATAGTATAGTCACTGCATGCAGTGCCATTTGAAAATAGACACAGAAAGATTGGATAGTCACTTCATGGACTGCAGAAAAGTAGTACTGTACTATTTATTGGCCAACACTAGGTGCTTCATTGCTTTGGTCTGATTATACAATGGGCATCATTTGCCTAAGTTAAAGTTTGTATTCTGAAAATAGTCTCGTCGTGTGATCAAGAGAAGACCAAATCATATTGCAGTGGATGTTCCTCCATCATGTGTGGTTCATTCCCATGGTTCCAGCTGTTGGTGAAACCAATTACGTTTGCATGAGGAATTGTAGACTTCACAAACAAATTTGTCATTCAGTCTATACTGAATGTTGGCTAAGAGAAGCATCCATGTTAGTAGGAAGAACATATGTTTTTTCTAGATCTTTGCTTTTGGAGCTACATATTCGTATATGATCTGTGAATCATTGAGATGCATTAACATGTTGATCTTATGTATGGGAATCGTACGAGTTGGTTTTAGTTGTGGCTGATCTTTGCTTTTGGAGCTACATATTTGTATATGATCTGTGAATCATTGAGATGCATTAACAGTTCCTTATATCTGTTCGCTCAGTGTTTACAAGTTACTGATCGATCACTAGCTAGCTTACTAATGCGCTCCTGGCTGTTTCAGTTGCGACGCTAGATCCGAAGTGGCCATTTTTTGAATACAAATGCCTACCTCTGAAGAAACTGACAAGCTGCTCTGAAGAAAATGCCATGCGAATCTGAAGAAACTGCTAGCAAAAACATTCGCAAATGCCTTATCTCCCAGCTAAAGTTCATCAATTAATGCCCTCGGCTGCGACTCGTTGCATGCTGCTCCGCGTACTGGCTGCGAGCGATTTTGAGTGCCCGCATGCAGCCTGCCGTAATTAAGGCAGCTAACTGATGCGAAAAAAGATGCGCTTTAATTGTTGCGGGCCTTTTAAATCCATGGAATCATTATTGACAAGGAGGGAGATGATTCGAGTGCACTCGTTTGACCGTAAGGCCGGTGTGCAATCCAACACGGACGGGACGGGACGGCACAGTCAGAATTTCAGTTTCTCCAGTTTTCCACGGCAAGCTGGCGCGCTAAGCCATGCCTGCTTCATTATGCATTGAATTCCGATGACCGTCGCGCTACCTTCCGCTTATAAGTACTGTTTCTCGGCCTTCTATGGTGGCACCGTGACCCAACTCACCCTATCCTCATAAGCCCCCACCGGCCCGACGTTTCTCGCCACTTATCCTCGCTCTTGCCACGTCCGCCAAGCCCACACCCGTCCGCGATAGGCGTGGCCGGAGGCTGTCACCGCCGGAACTAGTGTTCGGTTTTTCACCGGAAGGCAGACGGAGGGAGGAGGCATTATATCGGTCTTTAGATGGCAATGCAGAGATCGAGGACTTGTTGGAGCGCGACTACCTGGCGGAGGAGCAGGAGTTGTTGGAGCGTGACCGCCTGGCGGATGACCACGGGCTCCTGTTCAACCACCCCTCCACGGGCTACTGTTAATCCAGCCCTCCACCGTCTACTATTCATTCTGTCCTCCACGGGGTGGTCCTGTTCATCCTGCCCTCCACGGGGTCCTGTTCATCCAGCCCCAACCGGCTCGATCGATCGGGGTCCTGTTCATCCAGAGGCAACACCACGGGGTCATGTTCATCCACCCCCACCGGGAGCTGTTCATCCAAACCCCCCACAGCAACGCTCAATGTTCATCCAGAGGCAGCATCGATCGGCTTCAGTTAGCAGCAGTAGCGAAGGAATCGCTCGATCGGGTTCAGTTAAGAGCCATCGATCGATCGCTCGGGGTCAGTAACGCGTAGCCTGCAGTGCAATCACTCGGGTTCAGTTAGAGCCCAACGCCTCGCTCGGGTTTAGTTAGAGCCAACGCCTCGCACACACGCACGTACGTGCACGAGAGAAACGTGCATCGCTCGGCCCCCGACCTCCCACCATAACAGGGAACTCCCCGAAATTTTCCTCGCCCTCGCTTCTACCACGGTTTTTTCCGCCAAGGACGGCCCAAAGAATGTCATGCAGCTGCGTCTCCGGCCCGCCCAGGACGAAAAGCCCATTTTCTGTCATGATTTTTTGTCATAGAAGTAGGAGCCCACCACATCTATGATGATACCGGGTTTTGTCACAATTATCGTCATAGAAGTGCCATATGTATGACAGAAAAAAAATTCGTTCGGCCCAAAATGTCACGGATGTGTCTTTTTTTTGTAGTGTTGCAACCTAAAGGGAGACGCAAAGATTATGCTTCGTAATTTATACATAGGATTGGCTTTACATCATAGACAACTCTTAGATTTTGCCGCTAAAGGGAATTTTATTGAGCTTGATGCTAATGCTGCCTATGAAATCTTAGAAGGAATTCTCGGGGTTCCACCTCAAAAGAAGGGGATTTCTTTCACCCCAGAGGGAGTTGAAATTTCGGACAAACTTGGTGATTGCAGAAACTTATGGTTGAATTGCAAAAAATATAATGAACCTCTCAAACATCTTAATGGTAGTGTCAATCGCTTGAATACTTTAATTACCCTTTGCAATAAACGATTGGATATTTTAGATCTCAAGATGCGTTCTTTTCCGAAAAATTTATGGAAGCGCAAAGAGCCACCCGGATTTGAAAAAGGCCTTACTAAAGTGGCAAAGACTAAAGACGACAATACTTAGATCTTTGCATTATGCCTAGCTAGGGGCATAAAACGATAGCGCTTATTCGGAGGCAACCCAATGAATAAAATTTATTTTTGTCTTTTTGTTTCTGTTCTTGACTGTTTGCACAATTATGCTACTATTATGATGGTGTTTTTCATGTTTTAATTAGTGTTTGTGCCAAGCAAAGCCTTTGGGATCATGTTGGGTGATAGTTGATTTGATCTTGCTGAAAAACAGAAACTTTTGCGCTCAAGAAAATAATTCTAGTTTTTAACAGAAGCGCGATAAAATACTGATTCTTTTTGTAGAAGATTAATATACAAATTGCTCACATTGTCATAATGTTTTATAATTATTGGAGTTACAGAAGTATTCGAATTATCCAGATTGCTAAAACAGAAACTTTTGCGCTCATGAAAACAATTCTTATTTTTTACCAGAGCGTGGAAAAATGCCAATTCTTTTTGCGGTATATTAATATACAAATTGCTCAGGTCGTCCTAATTTTTTAGAATTTTTGGAGTTACAGAAGTATTCGAATTATCCAGATTGCTAAAGACTGTTCTGTTTTTGACAGATTCTGTTTTCTTTGCATTGTGTGCTTGGTTTGATGATTCTATGGTTTCCTTTGAAGAGTTTTTGCCACAGAAAAGTCGGAATACAGTAGATATAATGCAAAAATGAAATATGAATGGGTTTGCAATAGTACTTATAATAGTGATTTGCTTTCTTATACTAATGGATCTCACGAAGGTTTGGGTGAGATCGCGATGGATGAAGGAATAAGGATTTGCAAAAGGCTAAGCTTGGGGATGCCCAAGGCACCCCAATATAATATTCAAGAAGTATAAAGCAACTAAGCTTGGGGATGCCCCCGAGTGACGTCCCCTCTTTCTTCTAACAACCATCGGTATTTTACTTGGAACTATATTTTTATTCGTCACATATTATGAGCTTTGCTTGGAGCATCTTGTATGATATGAGTCTTTGCTTATTTTGCTTTTTATTTTAAGTCATGTATCCTTGCTGGACACACCTATTTGAGTGAGCCAAAATTATGTTATGATTTGCTAGAATTGCTCTATATGCTTCACTTAAATCTTTATGAGCTATGGAATTGCTCTAGTGCTTCACTTATGTATTTTTGAGCACGGAGTGCTTTGTTATTTTTGAAGAAATGCTCTCATGCTTCACTTAGATTTATTTGAGAGTCAGTAATTTTTTTTGGAAGAAATTCTCTCATGCTTCACTTAAACTATTTTGTGCGAAGGAATTTTTATGCTCATGTTCTTCACTTATATTTGTTTGAGCTTATTGAAAGCAACGTATGAAACTAGTTCCAAAGTGATAGATATCCAAGGAGGATATAATAAAAACTTTCATAAAGATCATTGGACAAAATAAACTTGATTCTCGGTAATAGTTTTGAGATATGATGATAGTGATATGTGAGCCATGTTGATTAGTAATTATGCTTTAGTAAGAATATTTGTGTTAAGGTTTGTGATTCTTTATGCAAGAACGAAAGTCAATAGTTATGCAATGAAATTACATCCTACTTGTGGTCCATTATTCGGTGTTAGTTATGCTTAATGCTCGCTTATGAGATTTTTCGTTTCTTGGTTGGATGCTTCTCAATCTTTTGCCAGCCTTCATTTGCACTAAGTATGATCACTACTTGTGCATACAAAATCCTTAAACCAGTTTTTGCCACATGAGTCCACTATACCTACCTATATGCGGTATTCTTTTGCCGTTCTAAGCAAATTTGTATGTGCCATCTCCAAATTTTCAAAATAAATTTCTCTTTTGAATGCTTGTACCACTCATGAAACGGTAGGGGGTGGCTGATATATTTCCATGCTAGATCTGTTATTCTCAAGATGAGTGTTTATTCACTTGTCATTGCACGAGAGTACGGCAAAGGTATTAGGGATGCCCAGTCCCGAAATGAAAAATGAATTTACTTTATGTTGTCAAATAATAAATTCCTTGGAAAGTGTGGAAGGCACGCGTGTATACGGTTAGCCATGGAAAGTGAAAGTATGGTGGAAAAAGAAATAAACTTTATTTTCTGTTTGGGAACTGCCTATGATATATCTAGCATGGAAAGTATTGGGAACTACTCAATGTTTTCGTTGACAGGAAAAGCATGCCACCCAAAATGTGTTATCTCTATCTTTTTCGCTTTGAGCTCTGGCACCTCTACAAATCCCTACTTCCCTCCATGAAGGGCTTTTCTATTTACTTTATGAAATTTTTATTTTTACTTGAGTATCCATCTTCTCTTATAAAGCAGCAACTAAGGGGCACTATGATCGTACTTGAGCATTGGGTGTAGCAAATATGCGAGTGTGTTTCATGAATGCATCAATGATTGAGCATAATGGGCTAGGGATAACTTGCTTTAGTGTTGATATTTTGAAAGACATGGTTGCTTGTTGATATGCTTGAGTATTAAAGTCCTCACGTCAAAACTAGACTATTGCTTTGAACCATATAAAAGTCCAAACGTTCATGCTACAAAGAAAAGAATATGTGATGAACATGTTAGGCAGCATTCCACATCAAAAAATTTGTTTTTATCATTTACCTACTCTCGAGGACGAGCAAGAATTAAGCTTGGGAATGCTGATACGGCTCGAACGTATCTATAATTTTTTATTATTCCATGCTGTTATATTATCATTCTTCGATGTTTTACAATCATTTTATAGCAACTTCATATCATTTTTTGGGACTAACCTATTGACACAGTGCCCAGTGCTAGTTGCCATTTTTGGCTTGTTTTTTACTTGGCAGAAAATCAATACCAAACGGAGTCCAAACGTAGTGAAACTTTTTGGAGATTTTTTCTGGACCAGAAAGCACCAGAGGGGAGCTCCGAGGCGAGCACAACCCATCAGCGCGCCCGGGGGCCCAGGCGCGCCCAAGTGGGTTGTGCCCACCTCGGCCACCTCCCGCACCACCTCTTTGCTCTATAAGTACCCCAATATTCCAGAAACCCTAGGGGAGTCGACAAAAATCAATTCCAGCTGCCCCAATTTCGAAAACCACCAGATCCAATCTAGACACCATCATGGAGGGGTTCATCATCCTCATTGGTGCCGCTCCGATGATGCGTGAGTAGTTAATTGTAGACCGACGAGTCGTAGTTAGTAGATAGATGGATTCCTCTCTCTCTCTCTCTCTTTTGATACAATTGTCTCTTGGAGATCTATTTGATGTAACTCTTTTTCCGGTGTGTTTGTTGGGATCCGATGAACTTTGAGTTGATGATCAGATCTATGTTTTTATCCATTAAAGTTATTTGAGTCTTTTGATCTCTTATATGCATGATTACTTATAGCCTCGTATTTCTTCGTCGAATCTTTGGTTTAGTTGGGCCAACTAGATCGATTTTTCTTGCCTTGGGAAGAGGTGCTATTAAGGATAACAAGATGGGGTCTATTTCTACATAAATAGATCTTGTCTACATCATGTCATCATTCTTATTGCACTACTCCGTTTCTCCATGAACTTAATACACTAGATGCATGCTGGATAGCGGTCGATGTGTGCAGTAATAGTAGTAGGTGCAGACAGGGGTCGGTTTACTAATATCGGACATCATGATTATATAATGATCATTGTCTGGATATCGTCATGATTATTTGAATTTCTATCAATTACCCAACAGTAATTTGGTTACCCACCGTATGCTATCTTTCTCGAGAGAAGCCACTAGTGAAATCTACGGCCCCCGGGTCTCTTCTTTATTATATTTGCCTTCGCGATCTATTTTTATTTACTTGTATTTTCAGATCTATTAATCCAAAATCACAAAAATTCTTTGCTGCACTTTATTTTATTCACGATCTACTTATTCAATCTACTACAACTTTCTCCCGTCCACTTGCCAATTTCTGGCTCCGTTACCCGAAAGGGATTGACAACCCCTTTAACACGTCGGGTTGCAGGTATTTGTTCTTTGTGTGCAGGTCCTGTTTACATGGTGTTGCGCGATTCTCCTTCTGGTTCGATAACCTTGATCTCATCACTAAGGGAAATACCTACCGTCGTTGTGCTGCATCATCCCTTCCTCTCTGGGGAAAAACCGACGTAGCTCTAGCCGCATCATAAAGCGCAACCCATAAGTATAATCCTTAATAAGCGCAAACTTCTCCGATATAGTGTAATTGGGAGAATTCAAAAAGGTAATCGGACTATCATGTGTGGGTGTAATAGCAATAATTTCATGCTTAACATAAGGAACAATAGCAAGTTCATCTCCATAAGCATAATTTATATTGGCATCATGGCCACAAGCATAGCAAGCATCAATTTCATCAAAAAGGGATATTTCAAACGAATCCAAGGGATCATAGCAATTATCATAGCACTCATCCTTCGATAAGCACGAAGGGAGATTCAACAATGTATCAGGTGAAGAGTTACTCTCATCGGAAGCTGGGCACGGGTAGCTAATCCGCTCTTCCTCCTTTTGTTCTTCGCTCTCCTCATCATCTTTTTCATCTAGTGACCTCACAGTGTCATCAATTTCTTCTTCCATAGATTCCTGCAATATATTAATCTCTTCTTGGACAGCAGAGACTTTCTCAATAAATTCATTAATATCGGCATTATATTTATAAATCTCATAGCAATACTTAAGTATAGCATAATTTTCAGGTCTGTAAATAGCATCATCATAATATTGACACTTTCCAAACAAAGATTCAATTTCATAAGCACCATTAAAAGTAGCAAATTCTTTTATTTGTTCCACATCATAGTAATTATATATACCATTAGCATAAGAAGCCAAGGTTTCATTATCATTAAATTTACATGAAAAGGTAAAGTGTGGAGCCTTCATCCTAGAGCAACAAGTATAATCATATCTCAAGCATAAATTCCGAGCATACCAATGCAACATATGAATTTGATCCCATAAGAGTTTTCCTTTTTGAGTCAAGCAATAATCCCTAAAGTATTCACATGGATCCAACGTGTCTCCAATTATCAAGTTGAATGGGGTTTTCTTAGGATTATCAAAGTAGTGTTTAATATTTAATTTCTACATAACGAGCATCGAGGGTTTTAGGAGTACCTAATTTTTTTGGTATTTCGTGTTCCATATCGATAACTAAAGATAGAGAATAACTTAAAACAGAAAATACAATCTACTTAGTGATAAAGCAAACAAGCACACACGAGAATATTCACCCGACGCTATTGCTCCCCGGCAACGGCGCCAGAAAAAGGTCTTGATAACCCACAAGTATAGGGGATCAATTGTAGCCTTTCTCGATAAGAGTGTCAAACCCAAAGAGGAGCTAAAGGTAGAACAAATATTCCCTCAAGTTCTATCGACCAGCACTACAAAAAATGACATCTGTGACATTTTGGGCTGAACAATTTTTTTTCCTGTCATGCTTATGACACTTCTATGACGATAATAGTGACAAAACCCGGTATCATCATAGATGTGGTGGGCTCCTACTTCTATGACAAAAAATGATGACAAAAAATGGGCTTTTTGTCCTGGGCGGGCCGGAGACGCAGCTGCATGACATTCTTTGGGCCGTCCATGACGGAGAAAACCGTGGTAGAATCGAGGGCGAGGAAAATATATGGGGAGTTCCCGGTTACGGTGGGTGGTCGGGGGCCGAGCGATGCGCGTTTCTCCCGTACGTACGCGCGTGTGTGCGAGGCGTTGTGCACTAACTGAACCCGAGTGAGGCGTTGGGCTCTAACTGAACCCGAGCGATTGCACTGCGGGCTACGCTTTACTGAACCCGAGTGATCGAGCGATCCCTTGGTGTTAACTGAACCCGAGTGTGATTCCTTCGCTACTGCTGCTAACTAAAGCCGATCGATGCTACCTCTCGATGAACAGTGAGTGTTGTTGGGGATTTTGGATGAACAGTTCCCGGTGGGGGGTTGGATGAACAGGACCCCGTGGTAGTAGAGGCCATTGCCGCTGGATGAACAGGACCCCGATCGATCGAGCCGGTGGATGAACAGGACCCCGTGGAGGGCTGGATGAACAGGACCCCTTGGAGGGCTGGTTGAACAGTATCCGGTGGAGGGCAGGTTGAACAGTAGCCGGTGGAGGGCTGGATGAACAGTAGCCCGTGGAGGGGTGATTGAACAGGACCCCGTGGAGAGGGCTGGTTGAACCGTAGCCGGTGGAGGAGCGCGCGGTGGAGGCTGGATGAACAGGAGCCCGTGGATGAACAGTTGCAGGTGGAGGCTGGAGGAGGTCGACGGTGGATGAACAGGAGCCCGTGGAGGCAGTCGACGGTGGATGAACAGTAGCCCGTGGAGGCAGTCGACGATGGAGATGAACAGTATCCCGTGGAGTCCAGTTTTGCGGTACGCCACACCCCTCCCGATGAACGGGACACCCTGTTTCGACCGTAGCACTCCAACACAAGTCTGTTTCCTCCGTTTTGCGGTACGCCACACACCTCCCAATCAACAGGACCCCGTTTCGACCGTAGGAGGTCCGTTTCCTCCATTTTGCGGCACGCCAGACCCTCCCGATGAACAGGATCCCGTTTCCACCGTGGCCGGTCGAACACAAGGCCGTTTTCTCTGTTCTGCGGTACGCTAGGCCTCGTTTCCATCGGCTGTTCCGTCCAAGCCGGTTGGCTCCCGATGAACAGCACGCATTCTGTTGCCTCCCGATGAACACGACGCATTCCGTTGCCTCCCCATGAACACGACGACGACGCAGTTTCTCCATTGCGACCCAGCCACAGCCATGTACACGAGCCCTGGCCGTACGTATGGGTGAGTAGGCGTTGGAGACCTCGCCCGTATGTACGTACGTGGCCGTATTTAATTTCTTGTACCCTGGCCGCTGTACGCACGTGTACATGCTACGTGCGGGCCTCTACTACGACACGTGCCCTTCCTTACACGGCCACGGTTCATCACTGCAGCCTGCAGACAGACCGATCGTATGTACGTACACGTTCGCGACCAGAATGACAATGCTACGTACGCTTCGGCTGGGCGGGTCCCGACTGTCAGGCACTTCCTTGTGTGCGAAGATGTAGCTGGTGGGTCCCAGCAGTCAGGGGGCGAATAATTTTTTTCCCGTAATATGGACACACCTCCTTGCGTGCGAAGATGTAGCTGGTGGGTCCCAGCAGTCAGGGAGGAAATGTTTTTTTCATGAAATACGGTGGCCCGTCTGGTGGGTCCCTGCTGTCAGGTGGAGGAGTCATTATTTTCCGCGTAATAAGGAGGCACTTCCTTGCTGCGGCCGTGGACCCAGCTGTCAGCCTCTGCATGTACAGTACTCTTCCGATCGAAGTCGTTCGTTGACCATGTTAAGCACGCCGCGCCGAGAGCAGCAAGGCGGTGGATGACGGCGAGGCCTAGGAAGGGGACGACGCGGAGCCGGGGAAGATGTGGCAGTGGACGCCCATGCGGAGGGGAGTAGATGGATTGACTGCTTCGGCTGCGGTGTGAGGCTGCCGTCGCCGGAGAATAACAGGAGGTGTGGGTGAGTATAGAGGGATGGCATGGCCAACGGTGGCAGCACAGCCGGACACGGGAGGCAGGAGCTGGCGGCACGGCTGATGCTTGTTTGGGCGGCTGGAGCAAGAAGACCAGAGGTTGAGCAAGCACTACGACCGTTGGATGGACATCATACGTTCACCGGAGCTAGAATCGTTCATATTGACTAAGTTGACAAAGCCCTCCGTCTCCGCCATCTTAGTAGGCCCACAAGTCAGCCTCCCATAATGGTGGGTCCCAGCTAGCAGGGGGAGTATTCTTTTTTTTTGTGCGTAATAAGGAGGCACTTCCTTGTGTGCGAAGATATAGCTGGTGGGTCCGAGATGACAGCGGGGGGGACTTTTTTTCAAGAAATACAGAGGCCCTTCTGGTGGGTCCCAGCTGTTAGGTGGAGGAATCATTATTTTGCGCGTAATAAGGAGGCATTTCCTTGTGTGGACCCCTACTGTTAGCCTCTTCCGATGGCTTTTGTTTGTTGACCTCGCCGCGCCGAGAGCACAAACATGGTGGACGAGAGCGAGGCCCAGGAAGGGAATGACCCGGAGCCGGCGAAGCCACCACAGCAGATACCCACGCTGATGGGTGTACAAGCGCTGACTGGTCGGCTGCGGGGTGAGGCTGACGTCGCCGAAAAATAACAGGATGTGCGGGTGGGTAGAGGGATGGCCTGGCAGCAGCACAGCCAGCCACGGGAGGAGGGAGCAGGCAGTCCCGCTGGCGCTGGTTTGGGGGGCTGGAGCAGGAAGATCAGAGATTGTAGAAGCACGGCGGCCGTTGGATGGACATCCAATAGTCACTGCTCTGTGTTGACTAAGTTGACAAAGCCTTGCGTACGCGTCAAAAAAAATTAGGACAGCATCATCGTCAACCTAGTAGGCCCAGAAGTCAGGCTCCAAATCTGTGGAAAACAACATACAGCCCATTAGCCATTATTTTCAATAATTTATAGCCCATTTGCTAATTCTTAAGGATATTTGAAGCCCATATTCTTTTTATTAGCATGACAGACCATATATTCTGGGCATTGCTAAAAAATTCAATGAAATTTTTCATATTTCGGTGGGGTCCGAGCTCTTTTAATCACGAAATTTCGAGTCGCGTTAAAAATAATTTTTTAAAAAGTATATCAAAATAAAATTCAAAAAACAATTCTTCGCAAAAAAATGAATGAAATTTAAAATCTTAACTAGCAAGATGCCCGTGCGTTGCACGGAACATGAAGATGCATTTGTATGACTAGTTTATGTTGTGGGAGAAAAGACGATCTTTTAATGTAATTGCCAGTTGGCTTTGGTTTTTATAAGAGTATAGAGTAGAGAAATCCAAAAAAAATGTTATTTTAATGTAATTGCCGGTTGGCTTTGGTGTAAAAATTTACAGCCCATTTCTTACAACTTATATCCCATTTTCTGGGGAAGCCCATTTCTTACTACTTTACATCCCTCCCTCCTCGTCTTGAAAGATTTGCTGCCTAGCAGGGCTGAGAAAAGCAAGTAGGCCTCGGTTATGGTGTTCTCCAAAAAAGAAGAACTAGGCTAGCCATTTTCAGAAGGAAAAAAGATATCAACTGGGCTTGTCATGTGCTTAAATAAAAGCGAAAGCGTGGGCTAGACGGGACAGCCCCCGCACAACGCGCAGTTGAGCTCCGTCTCTGAAACTAAAAAAAACAACTGGGCAAGCTGCTGGGTCCCTGGTGTTATCCGCTCGTTGTGTAATTTTAACAAATCCACCGCCGCGCCGGCCTATGCATCACGAGTGTGAGATGAGACGTCGATGACTTGTCCTGGGGACATGCCACCGTCCGTGGACTCCGCGTCCCCCTTGCTGAAGTCGACCGCGTCCTCGTAGTAGTAGTGGCTGCGCCAGAGCTCGCATTGGTACTCCACCGCCGATTCCTCGACGGACAAACTCTTCTCTACCTCGACCTCGGCCACGCGCAACTCCTCCTCCCGGCGCTCCTCGATCTCCGCTGCCTCCTGCATCTCCAGCTCCCGCTCGGCGACCTCATGAGGAAGCAGGTGCTCCATGGCCACCGCCACCTTTTAAGACGTGGGTTGCATGCTGGAGTCTGATTTGGCTGGAATATCTTGGCGTGTGCATCCTCGATCTTGGCGTGGATGGCCTCGACCCGGGCCATGGCGATATCGGCGGCACGGATGGCAGCTCGAGCGATCTCGGCGTTTGCAGCCACCGTCGCAGCAGCTGCTGCAGCCGTCTCGGCTGCCGTGGTGCCCTGTCGGCTGCCGCAGACGCCCTCTTGGCGGAAGAGGACGCGCTCAATGCGGATGCGGCGGCACTCACGACGTAGGCAGTCGCGCGCTCGGCGCAGCCGGCGGTGCTCGGAGGGGACGCGGCCATCGTACGGGCCTTCACGCAGCGTTTCCACTGCGTCATCTTTGCAAGAAGGGGGTGCGGGAATGGGGATTGGGATTCATGGATTCGGGGGTTGCCGGCACTGGAGAAGATGAGCCGGTGAAGCTTAAGGAGGGAGACTTAGATAGACCCAGATAGTTTCATCACAAACGGTTCCTAGAAAACAACTGTGTGTGATGTTGTACATAGTTTTTATTAGCTGTGAAAGACGAATTTGGAGTAAAGTGGCAATGGATGGTGTTTTAAATGAACGAGAAATTTTGTAGTACTAATACAACTGTCATGTCAATTTTTGAAAAATTTCAGGGGTCATTTGACCTTTTAAGACATTTAAGTGATTTTCTAGCAGTGAGGAATTAGGAGGAAGTATTTTTTTTGGCTTGTAATAACGAGGCACCTGCTTGTGTAATGCAATGACCATAGTGGGTCCCTACTGTCAGCCTCTCCACATACAGTCATCTCCCGATTCCTCTTGGTTGTTGACCATGTTGACAACGCCAGATGGAGGCGGGCATACCTAGCGAACCAAGGCGGAGAACGACGGCGAGGCCTCAGACGGGAAGGAACAACAGCCGTGGAAGATGCCGCAGTGTAGTGGCGGGTGGAGGGGAGTACGAGGGCAACAACATGCAACTCAAGCTTACAAACGGTACAAAAAGCCCAAGGATTAATTGTTCATCAAATTTTTAGACAAAACCCAGATTGGACATGGCAGTAACATCTAACCCAACCACTCTCTTTCGCAGTCACAAACAAATGGATCGGTCTGATTCATAGAATCAACATCCTGTGCATAAAAATTTATTGCACGATGACTACAACTTGTTGTAAATAGAAGCCGAGCACGTTTAGAAGCCCTTGTCCACCTGAAACTTCTTTTTTTGCTCTTCAACGTGTCTGTCCGTGAGAAATGTCTTGCGGTAAAACTTAAGCCTCAGGGACAATAGTAAGCTCGCATTCAACAGGAATAATGTGACAAAGCTTCTGTTTGCCTGGTTGGATGCATATCCTTCCATCGTTATTATCCTCAGACGAATGTCATGAGAACTGAGAAAATCCTGGTGCTTATTACGCCACCGATTGGTTATACGTTTTTGTCCATGTGCTTGAAGTACCTAAGTAGACATGAAGATGTGAAAACAGTTATGGTCTGAAAAAAGAGTATGTCGAAAGAGCAACAGCTGAACGGTTAATTCTAGTACACTATATACATTCTTTCAATGTGCATGAAATCATCACCTGCATATATAAATTCTCCAGAGACCGAAAGCATCGCAGCAAGCAAATAATTATGTTCAGATCATAACTATACATTCCGATATATAAGATCTTGACAGAATCCAGCAGCATTGATAGGCTATCCATGGACGAACACTTGATTGAGCATATAACATAATATTAGTACCCAAAGTGTACTCCAAGATGATATAAGACTTATGCGCACAAATGAAAAATGCAGCTTATGATTACAAATGTATAGATGATAATATACGGTACCTGAAAAAAGTGAGGAGCCAAACACCAACTTCTTGTGATCATTAAACGGATCACGAATTACACCCAAGGTCTCCAGTTTGGGCGCAGAGACAACAGTTATTTGCGAAGGTTTATAACAATTATCAAGGAGCAACCTTTCAAGTTAAGGGGCATCTTCGATGATGAGCTGCTGTCCTTCAAAACAAATTAAAATGCTTTTAAGGTGAGGTGACTTTATTTGGAGACAACTGATAGGGATTTCTATTCAAAAAACAATCAGCAAGTGCTCGAGGGCAGGGCAACTGGAGTGGATGATGCTATGCAGTGAGGCCTCTGACGATAAACCACCACAACCAAAAGTTTTTTTAGCAGTGGGAGTCGAAGCATTTGTACCAGATCATCTGGTAGATGGCACCGGGCGAAGGTGGCGGTGTGGAGAGAGGAGGAAAACCGCGAGATGGACAACAGTGGTGTGGGCACGAATTCTTGGTGTGTTCGTGGTATGAAACTTTCATGGTAATGGTAGAACTCAAACTGCTGGAGTTTTCCGAATTCAGGGGATGTCAGCCAAGCGTCCACCGTGCCGGGTATGGACAGCAGGTAGCGTGTCGGGATGCAGGGGGGTTGAACGGGGCCCTACTAGTGAGAGGAGACGATGGCTCTGAGGAGATCAAATTCAGGAAGGACAGATATCTGATGACAGTCGAGATTGAGGGGTGCGGTGCGCCATGGAGGGCGCAACCGAGTTGAAAGGACTTGTGTGCGGCAGCAATCCTTGGTGGGGAGAAGCGAGATGATCTCCTCAAGGATGACGTCCGGGAGATCGCTGATGCGGTCCCGCAGATTCTACCGGTTCCTCAGATCCGGGTGGGGGCGCTCGCCACTTCTCCCCGTGAAGCCTGGTGCGGGATCTACAACCGGTGTCGCCGCTGGCGGGAGCCTCATCTTCTCGGCGTTGGGGCCAGCCAACTCCATTTTCCTTGTGGGCGTCGCGCCGAGCTCACGGGTTTGAGCATAGTAGCCAGAGACGATCCTAGTGGCAGTGTGAGTGAGGAAGAAGGAGGGCTGGGGTTTTCCATAGGAGTGGAAGAAGAGGCGCAGGCGTTTTTTGTACGAGTGAGGAAGGTGATCGGGTTTTTTTGGAAGAGTGAGGAAGATGGGGAGCGGGGGGAATTGGGGCTAGACGGAAGTGTAAGTGGAAGCGAGGAGGAAGGAGGGTTTTCCTGGGATCGCCCCCTCTTCAAGAAATATGGGCTTCGCCTCGCAAAAACAAAAACAAATGGGCTTTAAGATGGATAGGATTTTGTATCGGCCCAGTCGGCTACCCGTGTTTTGTACTGGAGGGCCTTGTGCTAGAGGCAGCCCGAGACACTCTCCAGCTTATTGCCCATTCGAAAGAAAATAAGAGACGCCTCCAGCTTATGGCTACTCATCGGTAACCTTTTTCAACTTGGCATCCACCAAATTAGAGGATGCGGTAGTGGATGCAGACACTCACACTGGTCGCGTAGCGCGACAAAGTGAGGTGTCAAATAACAGGCCTACAATATACTTACTAGATTGTGAAGGTTCACAGGCTAGTCAACATTTACATTAAACTAAGCTTCAGAAGATACGGTATGCATACTAACATTCAGAAGAACAAAAGTTCAGCATGTTTATGCATTTAAATGATTCACCATACTATAACCAATACAAAGCTGTGAGAAGGTGTGGAAATAAAGAAAATCGGTCGATGCTTCTCTGAGCAAAGGGCCTCCCTGCGCACGCATTCATTTCCTGGGCATGCTTGTTTCTTCTCAGTGTTGCGAGCACTTTGAGCATGTTGGCAACTCCACAGCTAGCTAGCTGCCTCATCTTGCAATTGATGCTGACACATTTGCAGCAAACACATGAGGCAAAGTCCATATTGTGCAGTTCCCCTAAAATCATCTTCATTGTCCTGAATCTGAAAAGGTAGGACAACAATAGCTATACTTAAACGGTGTTGCAAAACAGTAGCACATATAAATAGCTCGGCATGACAAAACATGATCATCTGGACAAAGGGGATACTGACCTGCCTGAGGAAGATTATATATAATTTCATAAGTCCTTGGTTGATTACCACCTTCGGCTGCACTGCTTGTTTACTACTCCACACATGACAGGATCGTTCCGCACTGCAATCAGCAAGTCAATGTACGAATAAGCTTATTTCATCTTGCGGTGGTGATTGTACCTAGTTACGAATGTAGGAATACCTGGAGCACCATGAGGTTAGCTGATAGCAGGTAGATGCAGCCTGCAGCCATATAAGTTTTGTGCGGTGCTACCAAAATTGAGGTTTTTATCCCTTCCCGTTATGAGAACTCTTCTTGAAGTTGGTAGAATGTGACGGCTTGTTCTTTGCATCAAACTTGCCTTTTCCCTGAGATTTGTTCTTGTTGCTTTGGGGCTGGTTGGGCTGGAAGTTCTTCTCGTGTACCATGTGGGCACTAGAAGCTCCCTCAGCGACCCAAGCACATGTGTCTTTTGCTCTCGCCTTCTCTTCAAAATGAAGAGTGCTAATGAGATCCGCAACGGAAAACTCAGGTCTCTTGTTTTTCAGAGAAGTCGCAAAATCATTCCATGAAGGTGGAAGCTTGGCAATGATGGTCCCAGCAACAAATTTTTCCGGCAACACACACTTGAAGTACTCAAGTTCCTTAGCGAGTGACTGTATCTCATGAGTCTGCTGAACAACAGAGCGCTCATGAGTCATCTTGTAGTCACAGAATTGCTCCATGATGTACAACTCGTTGCCAGCGCCCGAGGCCCCAAACGTGGCCTCGAGCGCAGCCCACATGTCTTTGCCGCTGCCAAACGACATATTTGAATCCATAATGGAATCGTCCAGAACACTCAGCAGGGCGGCTTTGAAGAGGGTATCCATGTTCTCAAAAGCTTCCTGCTGTGTAGGATTAAGATCGCCCTCAGGCTTACCCTTAGTGGCGCCATAGCAGTACATGATCGGGAGCAGAACCGCTGTGGTTGATGTTGTCACTCATGTTGTTGATGAAGAGGTTACCGAGGTCGGGGAAGAGGGCTGTCGTTGAGGAAGTCGTCGCTGGCAGCAGTCACAAGAGTGTGCTCCGCAAAAACCTGATCACCCCTCTCCCGTACAGGATAACGAAAGGCGAGGTTCGGTGGACTGCTGTCCCATCTCGCGGTGCACGCCGGAAGGAGGGAAGGAGAAGAATTGCGTGGCGGCGCTAAGATCTGGAATGGTGCGAAACCATGTGATATACCGACGGCTAGGGTAGGGCCTGTCAGGTCGTTCGTGCGAGTAAGACCAAGTATAATAGTAGGCCTTTGGCCCAAACCCCACGTCCAAGTCAATATTAGCCCCACTATCCAAAAGAATCAGAAACGGCTGAGTAATCAGGGCATCCATTAATTATTAATTAATGACTTAATAAATTTTTCGACTCGCACCACACTTAGAGCATGGTTAATAGTATAGCCTACATCCGGCTATATGAAGTTGACACATCATCTAGAACCAACCTAATACGTAGCCTGCTTACAATAGTTAGTCCCTTTAGAATAATACTATATCATTAATAATTGCCCCACCTTTTGTCTCACAAAGTACGTGTAGTCTGAAATGCCGGGCGTGCAGCGGGCAGTGCCCTTGGTCGGCGCGCCGCTTCAACGGTCGAAGCAGTTAAAGGTCGCGTCGCCCTGACTTGCCATCAATGTGGAGCGGCAGGCTCAGCTGGCGCCGGGCGGGAAGATTTTGATTTTTGATTAAGTTGCTGTGCTGCTACCGTCCAATATTCGCGTGTGGTTGTTTCTAGAACAAAAAAAAGGAGGTACTCCTAGTTATGTTACTCCCACTATGGCTAGCCTTGCGCTTGGCTCTTCGCCTCTTCCGGAAGTCGAACAATAATGGTGGTACTATAGTAGTACTTCTGGCAATCTGACAGCAAATGAACTGTTACACGTCCACCGCTTGTAAGCAAAAGTTTCTCCTCGTACTGCGAGCCACCGCGCACGCGTTGGCGAGGGAGAAAGCGTAGTAAGCAAGCTTCTCGTCGTTCTGCGAGTTGATGGGACACATCAGTTATTTAGTACGTACTCTCTCCAAAAAAGGGCTGACCATGTCATGGCTACAATCCCGTGCTCCGTCGTTGAGTATGTGCACTATTCACGTGCCATCGAGTAGAAAAAATATTGCTAGTAGGAGTAGGTGCCATCGAAGTGCACGACTCCCTTAGGCACCGCTTATTTGATTATCTCCATTTTCTTGCATGACACATGCACCTTGATGCTAGATGTCTCGCTTGTTGGAAAAGGGATGAACAAAGCTCACGTAAAAAAAGTGGAAGAACATAGATTCCCGACGACCCAGAAGGAGCAAGGAACCTCGCGGTGGAGCGTCTGCAAGGAACCTTGCGCGTTATCCCCTGTTTTTTGCCGCCTGCCCACATATAAACAAATAAAAGAACATGAACTCTTCGCTAACCACTAGAGACGATACATCAGGATGCTACGTTGAAGATATTTTATTAGTTTATACACCCTCTGTCTCGGTTTATAGGGCGTGCGCATAGTTCTAGGTCATCGATTTGACTAACTAAATATGAGTTATATGTCACCAAAAGTATATCATTAGATTCTTAAGTGGATGTAGTTTCTAAACATATATTTTTCATCCAATATGATACATATTTAGCTAGTTAAATTATCAACCTAGAACGACGCGCATGTCTTATAAACCGAGACGGAGGAAGTATTGATAACCACGCAAGAAGCCACGCATGTACAAGACGCATGCAGCCACGCATGTACACACGCCGATGCACTAACTCATGCCGAACCAACTCATGCACAAACGTGCACAGCATGGAGCACACTACGCACGTACACAACACATGCATTCACACACACTCGGCCATAGAATGCACGTGAATAACACATGCATGCGCGCACACGCGGCTGCATGGAGCCGTGCGCCATCTGCGGCGACGTCCGGTTCGTCGTGCTATGGCGAAGCTCGCACACAATGGCTCCTATGCATCTCTTGCAACACCTCTTTGTCGTCGTTGCTCAACGACTAGCCGGAGACAAAGACGACCGCAGCCTCGGCCTTAGAGCTAGCACCAATGGAAAAGCACGCACGCTGCACGCACACTAGCACGTACGGAGTGCCCACGACGTGGTGCGTCCCCAGTCGCCTCTACTCCTTCTGCGCACGTTGTGTATGAAGGCAGCTACATGCCTAATGATGATGTGGGTGAGATCTTCTAGGACTCAGATGATGATGAGGAAAATTATGGGGGGGGGTCTCTCCTACGGTGTTCCTCGGCTCGCACCTCTTGCATCACGGTGGTCGAGCTTTTATTCATCTGGTACACGTGGCGTCTCAGATCTGGAGACAAGGTGACGTACACCGTCAAGGTCCACGGTCAGGGGGTTAGGGCGGACGCGACCTCTCACTGCGTCCGCCATTTTTAGCGGCACACCGGCCCAGGGCGCCGCCCGCTGCACTCCCAGCTGTACCCGCCTCCTCGCCGCATTCAAAAACCTACATTTACTATTATGTATACACGTGCAAGGCACGTCTTAATATAACAGAGTGATTTTGGTAAAAAGGGAAAAGAAGTAATATATGTGCTAATAGATTCAAAGAAAAAGAAATTATAGTGATGTATAAATGCTGATATTAGTTCAATATTGTAAAAGCGGAAAGTAGTATTCATGCCGTAAAACTGTACGTTCATTTAACAAGAACTGCACATTGCTTCACTTTTTCCACGTGTTCTTTCTTTTTTGAGAAATATCCACATTCTCCTACTAGACCATCTCGACTGGGCTCAATCAAACCATCTGGTGGTTGATAACCCACAAGTATAGGGGATCGCAACAGTTTTCGAGGGTAAAGTATTCAACCCAAATTTATTGATTCGACACAAGGGGAGCCAAAGAATATTCTCAAGTATTAGCAGTTGAGTTGTCAATTCAACCACACCTGGATAACTTAGTATCTGCAGCAAAGTATTTAGTACAGAGTAATATGATAGTAGTGGTAACGGTAGCAAAAGTAATATTTTTGGTGTTTTGTCGTGATTGTAACAGTAGCAACGGAAAAGTAAATAAGCGAAGAACAATATGTGAAAAGCTCGTAGGCATTGGATCGGTGATGGAGAATTATGCCGGATGCGGTTCATCATGTAACAATCATAACATAGGGTGACGCAGAACTAGCTCCAATTCATCAATGTAATGTAGACATGTATTCCGAATATAGTCATACGTGCTTATGGTAAAGAACTTGCATGACATCTTTTGTCCTACCCTCCCGTGGCTGCGGGGTCCTAATGGAAACTAAGGGATATTAAGGCCTCCTTTTAATAGAGTACCGGACCAAAGAATTAACACATAGTGAATACATGAACTCTTCAAACTACGGTCATCACCGGGAGTGGTCCCGATTATTGTCACTTCGGGGTTGCTGGATCATAACACATAGTAGGTGACTATAGACTCGCAAGATAGGATCAAGAACTCACATATATTCATGAAAACATAATAGGTTTAGATCTGAAATCATGGCACTCGGGCCCTAGTGACAAGCATTAAGCATAGCAAAGTCATAGCAACATCAATCTCGGAACATATATATAGTGGATAATAGGGATCAAACCCTAACAAAACTAACTCGCTTACATGATAGATCTCATCCAACCCATCACAGTCCAGCAAGCCTACGATGGAATTACTCACGCACGACGGTGAGCATCATGAAATTGGTGATGGAGGAGGGTTGATGATGACAACGGCGACGAATCCCCCTCTCCGGAGCCTCGAACGGACTCCAGATCAGCCCTCCCGAGAGGTTTTAGGGCTTGGCGGCAGCTTCGTATCGTAAAACGCGATGAATCCTTCTCTCTGATTTATTTTCTCCCCAAAAGTGAATATATGGAGTTGGAGTTGAGGTCGGTGGAGCGTCAGGGGGCCCATGAGGTAGGGAGCGCGCCCTAGGGGGGCAGGCACGCCCCCCACCCTCGTGGGCAGGGTGTGGGCCCCCTGACGTGGATTTTTCTTCTGGTATTTTTCTTATTTTCCAAATAGATGTTCCGTGGAGTTTCAGGTCATTCCGAGAACTTTTGTTTCTCCACATAAATAACACCATGGGAAGTCTGCTGAAAACAATGTCAGTCCGGGTTAGTTCCATTCAAATCATGCAAGTTAGAGTCCAAAACAAGGGCAAAGTGTTTGGAAACGTAGATACGACGGAGACGTATCAGTGGTCATGTGGCAACACAGCCCATTGGAGCTAGTTATGGGCTTCTTTTTTATAGAAAGGGTACATGATTGTTCTAGAACACAGGTGAGGTAGCAGCAGTGTACTGTTCATGCGAATCCTACTGATATTGACCGCTGGATCTAGAAGATCAACGATTATGATTGATGTTCTTAGTCCTACTTAAAATTGGTACACTATATATAGAATAGAAGAAGAAGAAGAAGAAGAAGAAGAAGAAGAAGATAGTATAGATATAGAAACCCGCCTGGAATGCGAGAAACCAATTCTGGCCACACACGTCCGTTCAGGAGCAGGACGCCGGCCAAGCTCCTCCTTCCACCAATTTTTTCACTCTTTCGGCGGCATCCGACGAGCAGGAAGAGCAGTTCTCTAGCATAAAAGCCGTCTGGGTGCCCCGCCGAGCCTGGCAGCTCGCTTCTCCACCTACCTCGCCTAGCCCGTCGGAGGCAGTTGCCGCACTAAGCCAGCGCGTGGTTCCGCAGATGGCCTCTCCAATACAGCTTGAGGAAGAGTGCCGACTTGCTCCACGCCAGCTTGTCGGGGAGCACGGCGGCACGAGCATCGTCGCTGCCCTCGATGCCGCCGCGTCGTACAGCGCCTCCAGTGTCTGCCACTGCGCCATCCGCCATCGACGCGGGCGTAACCGCGACATGCATGCAGAGAAAGAAGCCGCTGCGGAAGTGGACGAGGTGATGCGGCTACGCGGATGTGGACGAGGTGACGGGTAGCACGTCCCCGCCCGCCGCCATCATCGAGGAAAAGTAGAACACGGGAGGCTGCCGCCGATTGTATCCCATGAAGGCCACCGCCAAGGAGACGCCGGCGAATACAGCCGGTGTCTTGCTCGATTCTTGTTCTGCCGGATGCTGGAGGAGGACAAAGAGATCGGGCGGCAACCATTTAGATTAGGTATTTTTATTCTACCAGGCTGGTTGTAATGGGAGTATTATAGGTAGTATCATGCATGCCAACTACTCCCTGCATTCCTAAATATAGGAGTATTATAAGAGCATGGTTAATAGTATAACCAGCTGATGGCTACATGACACTGCCACGTCATCTATAGCCAACTTTGTAGCCTTCAAGTGTAATACTCCCTCTGTCTAGGTGTCATCTTATGAAAACCAAATAATCCCAAAATACTTAGGCGCGGTGCATTAACTTCTACTTCGTTTCTTTTTTCTTGACATATCAACCAATAAGAGATGTGGGTGTGCATGCTTTTAATGACTTGAGACTAGCAAACACGAAATCCAGTGGTTAGTTCATTGCATGCAATGCTATTAATTAGCAAATAAACATTAAGTTCTCTTGTTTTCCCCTCCTCCTTGGTCACGGTGCACAACCTTAGATACAAAGATGTGCTATTTCATCAATACAGGGCCCACCTTCCACTCTGACATCCTACCTCCGTACTGGTTTATAGGTCACCTTTGTAGTTCGTGCCAAATTTTGACCAAATATTTAGCTAACAAAATGTTAATGCATGTAAAAAAATTATATAGCTGGATTCGTATTTCAACATAGTTTTCAATGATATAATTTTTGGTAACATGTACGAACGTTTTGTTAGTTCAATCCATAGTCAAAATTTGACACAATATACAATGGGGACCAATAAACCAGGACGGAGGAATCGATGCCACGTCAATGTACCCACTAGAAACAAGTTAGACTTGTTTGGTTCAATCGCCTCCCTAGGTGTTTGGAGAGGAATTGTCTAGCGCGAGGCGGTTCTATAGGTGGGCAGGCGGCTTAAAACAAGGGAAAACGTGCGAACCAGCTAAGACGAGGGAGGGAAGCTTCTACATTCGCATGGGACATGGCATTGGCTATTGGGCGGCAACATGCGAGTAGATGTACACTCTTCACCGGACGGAGGGAGTACGTCATCTTTGGTTGTGCACTGTGACCAAGAAGGAGGGAAAAACAAGAGAACTTAATGTTTATTTGCTAATTAATAGCATTGCATGCAATGAACTAACCACTGCATGTCATGTTTGGTAGTCTCGAGTCATTGAAAACATGCACGCCCACATCTCTTATTGGTTGATATGTCAAGAAACAAGAAACAAGGTGGGAGTTAATGCACTATGCCTAAGTGTTTTGGGATTATTTGGTTTTCGTAAAGTGACTTATACACCTAGACGGAGGGAGTACCTTGCTCATGCAAATATTAAATGCGTAGAGCCAACCTAATAGCCATTCTAAGAGCCAACCTATTATATGAGTATTTTTTATGATGACTCTAAGTGAGCAATGAGGTGGCATCTCCTTATAGCCAACAGTCGGCTACATTGGAGCACTCCGGCAAGGCCTAGAGGTTAATTTGAGAACAAGTACCTCGAGGTTGATTTGACAGACATGACTTATAAGTTGATAGAGGTCATATGACCTTTTTTGGAAACATGTCGTAATGTAACACGATAGACCTTCTTTCAAGTCAATTAGCATGTGTTCAAAAAATAAAAATTATTAAAAAGTAACACAATAGACCTTTGATTAACATGTGTTCAAAAAACAAAAAATACGAAAAAAATACGAAAAAAAGACCTTGATATTAACTAGATGGTATGGGTCACTGTAAAGGTTTAATTAAACCTTTACAATGACACATGATATTAACTAGATGGTATGGGTCACTGTAAAGGTTTAATTAAACCTTACAGTGACACATACCATCTAGTTAATATCAAGTCGACTTCCCATCCGGTCACCCATCTCATGACTACTCCAGCCTCAGCACAGTTAACTTGGGAGTTCTGTTAGATGAGCTATCGGTAGGGAAGTTGGTCCTTGCTGATATAGGATGCCTCTTCGTATCATTTATGGCATACCTGGATGACCACCTGGTGCCGCCCAATAGCCAATGCCACCTCCCCTGCGTTTTCCCCTGTTTGTTGCCGCCTGCCCTCCTATAGAACCGCCTCGCGCTGGCCAATTCCTCTCCAAACATGTAGGGAGGTGGTTGAACCGAACAAGTATAACTTGTTTCTAGTGGGTACATTGACGTGGCATCGAAAGGGTGTGATAGCCGACTCTTGCAAAATAATTAATTACCACGTTGGCATACATGAGCATTGGGCCCACTTGTCAGCGTGCTGGACGGAGGAAGGAACGCAAGACAAAATGGAGCGTGGAAGGGTGCGAATCGATTGGCTCACGTGTGATGACCACTGGAGCAGTACACTCAGGTACTACGTTAAAAAATTAGTGCAAACACGGCCGGTTATACTGTGAGTAGGTGACCGTGCGCTTGGCTCTTTGCCTCTTCCGAAAGTCGAACAATGATGATGGTACTACAGTCGATAGTGTACTACTAGTAAGCAAAGCTTCTCCTCATTTGCGAGTAGACCGGACACATCAAAATTAGTGCATTAGTCTCCAAAAAGGGTTGACCATGTCCATGGCTACCATCCTGTGCTCCATCATTCAGTGTGTGCTTCTCGTCGTTCTGCGAGTTGACGGGATACATCAAATTTAATACGTAGTTAGTACTCTCTCCAAAAAGGGCCGACCATGTCCATGGCTACCATCCCATGCTCCGTCATTGAGTATGTGCACTATTCACATGCCATCGAGGAGGAGAAATATTACGTACTACTAGGTGCCATCATAGTGCATGACTTACTTACGCACTGCTTATCTCCATTTTCTTGCATGACACGTGCACCTTGATGCTAGATGTCCCGCGTGTTGGCAACAGGATGAACAAAGCTCATGTAAAAAAAAGAGTGGAAGAACATAGATTCCCGACGACCGAGAAGGAGCAAGGAACCTCGTGGTGGAGCGTCTGCACTCATCATATTTTATATTATTTAGCGATAAAAAATCAACCAATCATCTCCATAGTAGACCGGAAGAGTACGAAACACGGCAGCCCAGTGTAGTTACATCATAATTTACGTGGCCAACCCACGCTATCACCATATTTCTTGGCCTCCGTGTGACACCTAGCTCTAGTAATCCACCAGCCGTATCGCTTCTCGCTTCTCATCTCTCTCAAAGTGCGGCGGGCTGGCGTTTTTGCCGTCTATTGAGGTCGGTTAACTCATCACATGTTAGCGACATGCCAAGAGCATTCTAAAAAAATTATTGTACTCTATTGTTATGCCAAGAAGAGGAAGCGCTTAGACCGACGGACCAAATGAGACAGGCGTGCCGTGCCATGAGTGGGTCTAGTTTCTCGTTTTGAACTTGTTTGGTGTAGTAGTAACACTTGGTTTTGACTATTGGTAAGATTTTATATACTCCCTCCGTCTATTGAATAAGTCACCTTAGATTGTGCACCGTGACCAAGGAAGAGGGGGAAACGAGAGAAATTAATACTTATTTGCTAATTAATAGCATTGCATGCAATGAACTAACCATTGCATGTCGTGTTCGGTAGTCTAAGTCATTGAAAACATGCACGCCTGACATCTCTTATTGGTGGATATGTCAAGAAACAAGAAACAAGGTGGGAGTTAATGCACCGCGCCTAAGTATTTTTGGGATTATTTGGTTTCGTAAGGTGACTTATACACCTAGACGGAGGGAGTAGGTGATACGTCTCCAACGTATCTATAATTTTAGATTGCTCCATGCTATATTATCTTCTGTTTTGGACATTATTAGGCTTTATTATTCACTTTTATATTATTTTTGGGACTAACCTATTAACCGGAGGCCCAGCCCAGAATTGCTGTTTTTTGCCTATTTCAGAGTTTCGTAGAAAAAGAATATCAAACGGAGTCCAAACGGAATGAAACCTTCGGGAGCGTGATTTTTGGAACGAACACGATCCAGGAGACTTGGACCCTACGTAAGACAAGCTTCCAGGAGGCCACGAGGTAGGGGCGCGCCTACCCCCCAGGGCGCGCCCTCCACCCTCGTGGGCCCCCTGTTGCTCCACCGACGTACTCCTTCCTCCTATATATACTTACGTAATCACAAACAATCAGAACAGGAGCCAAAAACCTAATTCCACCGCCGCAACCTTCTGTACCCACGAGATCCCATCTTGGGTCCTGTTCCGGAGCTCCGCCGGAGGAGGCATCCATCACGGAGGGCTTCTACATCATCACCATAGCCCCTCCGATGAAGTGTGAGTAGTTTACCTCAGACCTTTGGGTCCATAGTTAGTAGCTAGATGGCTTCTTCTCTCTTTTTGGATCTCAATACAATGTTCTCCCCCTCTCTCATGGAGATCTATTCGATGTAATCTTCTTTTTGCGGTGTGTTTGTTGAGACCGATGAATTATGGGTTTATGATCAAGATTATCTAGGAACAATATTTGAATCTTCTCTGAATTCTTTTATGTATGATTGGTTATCTTTGCAAGTCTCTTCTAATTATCAGTTTGGTTTGGCCTACTAGATTGATCTTTCTTGCAATGGGAGAAGTGCTTAGCTTTGGGTTCAATCTTGCGGTGTCCTTTCCCAGTGACAGTAGGGGCAGCAAGGCACGTATTGTATTGTTGCCATCGAGGATAACAAGATGGGGTTTTTATCATATTGCATGAATTTATCCCTCTACATCATGTCATCTTGCTTAAGGCGTTACTCTGTTTTCATGAACTTAATACTCTAGATGCATGGTGGATAGCGGTCGATGAGTGGAGTAATAGTAGTAGATGCAGGCAGGAGTCGGTCTACTTGTCTCGGACGTGATGCCTATATACATGATCATACCTAGATATTCTCATAACTATGCTCAATTCTGTCAATTGCTGAACAGAATTCGTTCACCCACCGTAAAATACTTATGCTCTTGAGAGAAGCCACTAGTGAAACCTATGGCCCCCGGGTCTATCTTCATCATATTAATCTTCCAACACTTATTTATTTCCTTTTCTTTTTACTTTGCTTTTATTTTACTTTGCATCTTATCATAAAAATACCAAAAATATTATCCTATCATATCTAGCAGATCTCACTCTCGTAAGTGACCGTGAAGGGATTGACAACCCCTTATCGCGTTGGTTGCGAGGATTTATTTGTTTTGTGTAGGTACGAGGGACTCGCGCGTAGCCTCCTACTAGATTGATACCTTGGTTCTCAAAAACTGAGGGAAATACTTACGCTACTTTGCTGCATCACCCTTTCCTCTTCAAGGTAAAACCAACGCAGTGCTCAAGAGGTAGCAAGAAGGATTTCTGGCGCCGTTGCCGGGGAGGTCTACGCAAAAGTCAACATACCAAGTACCCATCACAAACCCTTATCTCCCGCTTTACATTATTTGCCATTTGCCTCTCGTTTTCCTCTCCCCCACTTCACCTTTGCCGTTTTATTCGCCCTTTTTCCATTCGCCTTGATGTCTTTCGTGGCTCGTTTTCTCGCTTGGTTGAAATTGTTGAGTATTTATTCCTAAACAGAGAAGCTAAGATCTATGGATCCTCATCCGCTTGCTAATCTTTTTAAGAGATCCAATTATGATGAACCCATTGCTAGTGAGTTTTGTGCACTAGATTATCTTTATGAAGTTTTGCTTGAAATTTGTGAACCTGAAAATTGTGATGAAGAAATTTATGAAGAGATTCACGATAGTTCCTTGAATAAAAAGCATGATTCCAATAATTTTATTATAAATTCTCTTGATGTCAATTGTGCTAATATTATGCAAAACCCTAAGCTTGGGGATGCTAGTTTTGCTAAGTCCACTACTTGTTGCAATGATCATGATTGGGGTGATTCTTCTTTTGATCTTGAAAATTTATTTAAGCCCCATGATGAATATGAGATTGATAATAGTGTTTGCAACAATATTGAAAGTGGGTTTGGAAGAGTGTCAACTTTAGATCCCACATATTTGGAGAATATTCAATCTTATGAAATTTTTGATAAAAGTGGGTTTGGAGAGGTCATGACTTTAGTTAATGTTAATCCCACTATTTTGGAAGAGTGTCAACTTTGCATGCATGTGGATCGGGTTGAAAATATTTATTGTGATAGCTATTTTGTTGAATTTTCTTATGATCCCACATGTAATTATTATGAGAGAGGAAAATATGGTTGTAGAAATTTTCATGATAATAAATTACCTCTCGTTATGTTGAGATTGCTATTGTTTCATTCCACTTCCTTGCATATGCTAGTTTTTGGTTGCTATGATAATTTGTTTGCCTATAAGATGCCTATGCATAGGAAGTATGTTAGACTTAGATGTGTTTGTCACATGTTTCATGATGCTCTCTTTGTGCTTCAATTCTTGTCTTTCACGTGAGCATCCTTGAAATCTTAATGCCTAGCTAAAAAAGCTTTAAAGAAAAGAGCTTGTTGGGAGACAACCCAATATTTTTCCTTGCTGCTTAGTAATAAATATTTGTTCTAGCCTCTGGTTAGATGTGTTTTTATGTTTTAATTGGTGTATGTGCCAAGTTAAACCTATAGGATCTTCTTGGATGATAGTTATTTGATCTTGCAGAAATTTCCAGAAACTTTCTGTTCACGAAAACAATTGTTAAAAATCACCAGAACGTGATAAAATACTGATTCCAATTGCTGCTGATCAATAAACAAATTGTCTAGGTCTTCCTATTTTGGCTGATTTTTTGGAGTTCCAGAAGTTTAAGTTTGTTACAGATTACTACAGACTGTTCTGTTTTTGACAGATTCTGTTTTTCGTGTGTTGTTTGCTTATTTTGATGAATCTATGGCTAGTAGGTTTAACACCAATATAAATAAAGAATGAGTTCATTACAGTACCTTGAAGTGGTCCTTTGTTTTCTTTCGCTAACGGAGCTCACGAGATTTTCTGTTGAGTTTTGTGTTGTGAAGTTTTCAAGTTTTGGGTGAAAGATTTGATGGATTATGGAACAAGGAGTGGCAAGAGCCTAAGCTTGGGGATGCCCATGGCACCCCCAAGATAATCTAAGGACACAAAAAAGCCAAAGCTTGGGGATGCCCCAGAAGGCATCCCCTCTTTCGTCTACTTCCATCGGTAACTTTACTTGGAGCTATATTTTTATTCACCACATGATATGTGTTTTGCTTGGAGCGTCTTGTATGATTTGAGTCTTTGCTTTTCAGTTTACCACAATCATCCTTGCTGTACACACCTTTTGAGAGAGCCATGCATGATTTGGAAATTATTAGAATGCTCTATGTGCTTCACTTATATCTTTTGAGTTATATAGTTTTGCTCTAGTACTTCACTTATATCTTTTAGAGCACGGTGGTGGATTTGTTTTATAGAAACTATTGATCTCTCATGCTTCACTTAGATTATTTTGAGAGTCTTAAATAGCATGGTAATTTGCTTAAATAATGCTAATATGCTAGGTATTCAAGTTTAGTAAAAACTTTCTTATGAGTGTGTTGAATACTAAGGGAAGTTTGATGCTTGATGATTGTTTTGAGATATGGAGGTAATAATATCAAAGTCGTGCTAGTTGAGTAGTTGTGAATTTGAGAAAGGCTTGTGTTGAAGTTTGCAAGTCCTGTAGCATGCACGTATGGTAAACGTTATGTAACAAATTTGAAACATGAGGTGTTTTTTTATTGTCCTCCTTATGAGTGGCGGTCGGGGACGAGCGATGGTCTTTTCCTACCAATCTATCCCCCTAGGAGCATGCGCGTAGTGCTTAGTTTTTGATGACTTGTAGATTTTTGCAATAAGTATGTGAGTTCTTTATGACTAATGTTGAGTCCATGGATTATACGCACTCTCACCCTTCCATCATTGCTAGCCTCTTCGGTGCCGTGCATTGCCCTTTCTCACATTGAGAGTTGGTGCAAACTTCGCCGGTGCATCCAAACCCCGTGATATGATACGCTCTTTCACACATAAACCTCCTTATATCTTCCTCAAAACAGCCACCATACCTACCTATTATGGCATTCCCATAGCCATTCCGAGATATATTGCCATGCAACTATCCACCATTCCGTTTATCATGACACATCCATCATTGTCATATTGCTTAGCATGATCATGTAGTTGACATAGTATTTGTGGCAAAGCCACCATTCATAATTCTTTCATACATGTCACTCTTGGTTCATTGCATATCCCGGTACACCGCCGGAGGCATTCATATAGAGTCATACTTTGTTCTAGTATCGAGTTGTAATCATTGAGTTGTAAATAAATAGAAGTGTGATGATCATCATTTTCTAGAGCATTGTCCCAAGTGAGGAATAAAAAAAAGAGAAAGGCCATAAAAAAAGAGAAGGCCCAAAAAAATGAGAGAAAAAGAGAGAAGGGACAATGTTACTATCCTTTGCCACACTTGTGCTTCAAAGTAGCACCATAATCTTCATGATATAGAGTCTCTTGTTTTGTCACTTTCATATACTAGTGGGAATTTTTCATTATAGAACTTGGCTTGTATATTCCAACAATGGGCCTCCTCAAGTGTCCTAGGTCTTCGTGAGCAAGCAAGTTGGATGCACACCCACTTAGTTTCTTTTGTTGAGCTTTCATACATTTATAGCTCTAGTGCATCCGTTGCATGGCAATCCCTACTCCTTGCACTAACATCAATCGATGGGCATCTCCATAGCTCATTGATTAGCCTCGTTGATGTGAGACTTTCTCCTTTTTTTGGCTTCTCCACATAACCCCCATCATCATATTCTATTCCACCCATAGTGCTATGTTCATGGCTCGCGCTCATATATTGCGTGAAGGTTTATAAGTTTGAGATTACTAAAGTATGAAACAATTGCTCGGCTTGTCATCGGGGTTGTGCATGATGAGAGCATTCTTGTGTGACGAAAATGGAGCATGACTAAACTATATGATTTTGTAGGGATGAACTTTCTTTGGCCATGTTATTTTGAGAAGACATAATTGCTTAGTTAGTATGCTTGAAGTATTATTATTTTTATGTCAATATGAACTTTTATCTTGAATCTTTCGGATCTGAATATTCATACCACAATTTAGAAGAATTACATTGAAATTATGACTAGTAGCACTCCGCATCAAAAATTCTGTTTTTATCATTTACCTAATCGAGGACGAGCAGGAATTAAGCTTGGGGATGCCTGATACGTCTCCAACATATCTATAATTTTTGATTGCTCCATGCTATATTATCTTCTGTTTTGGACATTATTGGGCTTTATTATTCACTTTTATATTATTTTTTGGACTAACCTGTTAACCGGAGGCCCAGCCCAGAATTGCTGTTTTTTGCCTATTTCAGAGTTTCGCAGAAAAGGAATATCAAACGGAGTCCAAACGGAATGAAACCTTCGGGAGCGTGATTTTTGGAACGAACAAGATCCAGGAGACTTGGACCCAACGTAAGAGAAGCTTCCAGGAGTCCACAACGTAGGGGGGCGTGCCCTCCACCCTCGTGGGCCCCCTGTTGCTTCACCGACGTACTCCTTCCTCCTATATATACCTACGTACCCCCAAACGATCAGAAAAGGAGCCAAAAACCTAATTCCACAGACGCAACCTTCTGTACCCACGAGATCCCATCTTGGGGCCTGTTCCGGAGCTCCGCCGGAGGGGGCATCCATCACGGAGGGCTTCTACATCATCACCATAGCCCCTCCGATGAAGTGTGAGTAGTTTACCTCAGACCTTCGGGCCCATAGTTAGTAGCTAGATGGCTTATTCTCTCTTTTTGGATCTCAATACAATGTTCTCCCCCTCTCTCGTGGAGATCTATTCGATGTGATCTTCTTTTTGTGGTGTGTTTGTTGAGACCGATGAATTGTGGGTTTATGATCAAGATTATCTATGAACAATATTTGAATCTTCTCTGAATTCCTTTATGTATGATTGGTTATCTTTGCAAGTCTCTTCGAATTATCAGTTTGGTTTGGCCTACTAGATTGATCTTTCTTGCAATGGGAGAAGTGCTTAGCTTTCGGTTCAATCTTGCGGTGTCCTTTCCCAGTGACAGTAGGGGCAGCAAGGCACGTATTGTATTGTTGCCATCGAGGATAACAAGATGGTTTTTTTTATCATATTGCATGAATTTATCCCTCTACATCATGTCATCTTGCTTAAGGCGTTACTCTGTTTTCATGAACTTAATACTCTAGATGCATGCTGGATAGCGGTCGATGAGTGGAGTAATAGTAGTAGATGCAGGCAGGAGTCGGTCTACTTGTCTCGGACGTGATGCCTATATACATGATCATACCTAGATATTCTCATAACCATGCTCAATTCTGTCAATTGCTCAACAGTAATTCGTTCAACCACCGTAAAATACTTATGCTCTTGAGAGAAGCCACTAGTGAAACCTATGGCCCCCGGGTCTATCTTCATCATATTAATCTTCCAACACTTATTTATTTCCTTTGCTTTTTACTTTTCATCTTATCATAAAAATACCAAAAATATTATCCTATCATATCTATCAGATCTCACTCTCGTAAGTGATCGTGAAGGGATTGACAACCCCTTATCGCGTTGGTTGCGAGGATTTATTTGTTTTGTTTAGGTACGAGGGACTCGCACGTAGCCTCCTACTGGATTGATACCTTGGTTCTAAAAAACTGAGCGAAATACTTACGCTACTTTGCTGCATCACCCTTTCCTCTTCAAGGGAAAACCAACGCAGTGCTCAAGAGGTAGCAGTAGGGCCTAATGTATTCTTCGAGGATGCCTTTGACTATTGATAAGATTTTATGTAATTTGAAAATTATATCATTCGAAGATCCTTTCACGTTCCGTTTTCAGAAAGAAAAAAGATCCTTTCAAGTACGAATTTGACTGTATGCTTTGAGTAACTTGCATGTCTTATACTGCTCCTGTTTGGATACTCTAACTTAGCTAGAGGTTAGACTAACTCATGAATAACCCTGAACTAACTGTAGCCAAAGAGGTGTTTCGGTGACAGGGTTAGATTGACAATAAATGCACTTGATGGAGAGAGAAAAGTGATTTTTCAGTGGGCCCAAGGAGGTACTTACTGTGGGAAAGGTGAAATGATGGTTGCTTCGCCCGAGCAACTTATTACTCTGGGAATATGGGAGTACCAGCGGATTCAAGGAACTGAGAAATGATGATTGCTTCATCCGAGCAACTTACTATGGCGAAGGTGGGGCTCTGTGATTTGACTGCTCACTAGTCATTACAAATGCGGCGCAACAACCAGGGTGAATCTTTCCACGCAGTTGTGCACTCAATATTGCTGCACGGCAGGTGGAGCCGGAGGAACGATGTCCCACATGTCGGCGAAACAAAGTTGAATTGTTTCTGGCATTGCTATCAATCCTTGAGGATTTGTTTATATGTATGCATAATTTTAATGAAATTGTACTATGATGATATGAAGGTTTCAACTTTGATTCCCGCAGGAAAAATAAAGGTTTCAACTTAGGATTCATGTGTCCTCTTGCCTCAAGATTATCTCATTACAACATTCCATCAAATACAAATGAAACTACCACTACAGGAAACAGCTACTTTGCCGTCTGCCATGGCGGACGGCAAAGGCTCGAAAGCCGGACGGCAAAGACCTTTGCCGTCAGCCGCGGAAGGCACAAGGCTCTGGCAAAGAAGGCTACGGTAAACAGCTGCTTTGCCGTCTGCTTCCTGGCGGCGGACGGCAAAGAGGGCGGACGGCAATAATTGCGCTGTCAGTCCGTTAAGTGGCTAACGGCAGACCTTTGCCGTCCGCCGCAGACGGCAAAGAGCCTTTGGTCTTTGCCGTCCGCCTTATGATGTCATCTACACGTCACTAGATGGCAGGTTCTTTGCCGTCTGCCACTGATGGCAAAGTGCAGGTTCTTTGCCGTCTGCCACTGTAGGCAAACTGACCAAATGGGTCAACTCCCAGGAAGCACAGTTGGCTGCCACGTGGCTTCTTTGCCGTCCGCGGCAGACGGCAAAGAGCTCTTTGCCGTCGGTGGCAGACGGCAAAGAGCCTGCATATTGTCTGTTTTTTCTGTTTTTTATTAAATCCCACAATTTGCAGCACATATCACATATATAAGTTTCATATCCAGCACATATCCAACACATATCTAGCACATAAGTTTCATATCACATATCACATCAGTTTCATCCATACACATTGTTCATACATAAGGAAGTTCCATCCATACACATTGTTCCATCCATATATATATTACAATGCAAAGTGTCATGAAGATAGCAAGCTAGATACAATGCAAAGTTTCATCAAAGGAAAAGCAAGCACTCCATCATAGCAAGCTAGCTTCCATCAAGTGAATGAAATCTGGAAAATGGTAAATAAGAAAGTTAGAAATAGGTGACTAGAACAAGAAGAAGACTAGAACAAGAAGTATATGTCATTTATGAGCTAACTTAGGTGAAATGGATCATATATGAGCTAACTAAGTTGAAATGGGTTGTTTATGAGCTAACTTAGTTGAAATGGATCATTTATGAGCTAACTTAGTTGAAATGGGTCGTTTATGAGCTAACTAAGGTGAAGGGCATCGTTTTTGAGCTAAGTAAGGTGAAATGGGTCATTTTGGAGCTAACCTAGGTGAAATGGGTCATTTTGGAGCTAACCTAGGTGAAATGGGTCATTTTAAAGCTAACGTAGGTAAAATGGATCATTTAGGAGCTCATCTACGTAAAATGGGTCATTTTAGAGCTAATTTAGTTGAAATGGATCTTTTTGAGCTAACTTAGGTGAAATGGATCATTTAAGAGCTAATTTAGGTGAAATGGGTCGTTTTTTAGCTCACTTAGGTCAAATGGATCGTTTATGAGCTAAATTAGCTGAAATGGATCGTTTATGAGATAACCTAGGTAAGATGGGTCATTTTGGAGTTAACCTAGGTGAAATGGGCCATTTTAAAGCTAACGTAGGTAAAATGGATCATTTAGGAGCTAATGTAGGTAAAATGGGTCTTTTTTGAGCTAACTTGGATGAACTGCATCATTTATAAGCTAACCTAGG
Organism: Aegilops tauschii subsp. strangulata; assembly: GCF_002575655.3. Classification (NCBI taxonomy): domain Eukaryota; kingdom Viridiplantae; phylum Streptophyta; class Magnoliopsida; order Poales; family Poaceae; genus Aegilops; species Aegilops tauschii. The sequence continues at coordinate 64,477,284 of NC_053041.3, read as the reverse complement.
TAAAATGGGTCATTTTGGAGGAAAATAAGCTAACTCTAGGTCATTATGGTAAGCATATTGGAGGAAATAAAGCTAAGTCTAGGTCTTTATGCATTTGTTAAGCAAAACACTAGAGAAACTTACCGTGATCAGGGAGGTGTAGGAGCGGGGTGGCTAGTGCCGCTACCTGGAGAAGGATCGTGCGATGCGTTTCTGGAGTTAAGCTGCACCAAAGATCATTTCCAATGTCTCGTTAGCATTACGACACTCAAATGTTAAGACTACCAAGTAATGTCCATTCAAACTAAACTCACCGTGCTCCCAGGAGCAATCACTGGCATCGGCGGAGCGGGCTGACCGGACTTCTCGCACACAGACTGCACATTTGGTTTTCAGAACAGAGTCATACTAGTTAGTAATGAGACTCAAATGTTAAGACTAGCAAGTAATCTGCAGAAGAAACTTACCACAAGGAGCTCGTACATGGCCCTTGCCTGCATGTCATTCCGTGCCCTCTCCTCCTCCATCATCTTTCTCGTCCTCTCCTCCATCTCCCGCTGCCTCTCCGCCGCCTCCGCCAGAAGTTTCTCCGTTCTATCTCTCTCAGTCTGTATAGCAGCCTGCAACACCACTCACATGACCATTTGTAATCATTGATGGAAGCGCACACAATGTAATGGAGAAAGATAACTGAGTACGTATCACTAACCTTGATGGCGAGTTGCACTGGCCGTTCACGAGGCCTTATCTCAGGAGCGGAGCTCGACTGGCGCGCCTTGATCTCCGGGAGAGTGCTAGGACAACGGATAAGTCCATCTCCAATGGCTATGGAGCCATGGGACCTCCCGCCACCAGATATCATCACCAGCTCTGGATCAATGGGACCCTGGCTCGAGTTAAAGTCCTCCCCTTTCCTCGCCTTCCCCTCATCTCTATATCTCACGAGCTTGTTGTGGGAGGAGATGTTGGTGAAGTTGTTTGCATCATCGAGGTCAGACTGAGAGAAAGCCTTGACTTTCTTGTAAGAGCCAGTGTGGGCCATGGCATACAGGTCGTACACCTCTGGCACCTTATCCGCCTTATTGTGGCGTGCCTGAAAGAGAGAAACAATGAAAATTAGTAATTAAAGGGCTCAAGCTAGCATGATGAATGAATTGCATGAATCATGAAGCAAACCACATACCCAGTTGCGCCCGAACTGATATAAGTTGGAGCTGCCTTGATGGTGTGGCACACCTTCCATTTGGGCACGTTTGTCCTTGGCCTGGTTGTGGAGGGCTAGCCATTCTTGTGAGCACCACTCATCGACCAACACCTCCCAACAATCCATCCGATCCGCACACCATCTCGGAGGCGCCTAAGTTAGCAAATAGAAACTTGAGCGCTACGGCTAAGAATTACTAAATGAAGGAACTTAAGTAGAAGGCCTTAAGAATTACCTTCGTGTACTGCTCCTTACTCAGGAACTTATCGCGGCACACCGTCTTGGTCTTCTTGATACCACGCAAGGCGTAGTAGTCTCGAACAGCCTGCACCCGAGCCTCGTGCCGTAAGTTCTGGAGTAGGCGCTTGCAGACGTTCTGGATAACATTTGCGCAGTCCTCCTCTTATCCCTCCTCACACCTGTAGAATGTCTGCAATCAAATGAGACAATATTGATTAGTACAATTAATAACTAGCTAGTTGAAGATTTTGAAATGTGTAAAGGAGAAATTACCCAGAACGTCCTGATCACCATGTCTGCCCTCGTGTCGCACACGACACCGTCGATAATGACATCCGGCGGGGCCGGGGCAGCCACGTAGTGCTCCCAGCTCAACCCAAGCTCTGGAAGCCGACCCTCACCAGGCAACGTGACAAACCCCGGGAAGTTTTGCCGGCAAAGAACTCCAAGGACGGAGTTGGGCCGGCGGACACTATGATGGTGGTCCCAACCCCTGCAGCATGACAAGGCCAACGCATTAGTTATTTGAAGAAACGTGAATGCAGAAGGTACAAAAATATTAAATGCACTTACGTACCTCTCCCCATCAGGGAAGATCAACCACCTCTGCTCGCGGGTCGCCGGCACGGACGGGAGCCGTGTAGCACCACACTGGTACACGGTGCCACCCTCCTCCTCAAGATCAGTCGGCTCCCCGCCATCACCAGCATGGCCACTCGGCTCCTCGGGCTGATCCGGCCAGGTACCCCATCCGGACGTGTGCTCCTCCGGGGTCTCGTGGGCCGAACTCTCGTGGGCCGAAGGCCAGTCGACCCGAGGCTCGTGGGCCCAAGACCCTTGGACCGGAGGCTCGTGGACCGGAGTCCGTGTAGCCTCCTCCTCGGACGAGTCCACCCTAGCAGTCACGTGCTCGGGTGAAACAGCTGGGGGTGGCGGCGAGGAAGGTGCCCTAGCAGTCACCCTACCTCCTCTCCCGCGACCACGTGCCCCACCTCCTCTCTTCCTACCTCGTCCCCTGCTGGGCACCGCGGTCGACGAAGAAGGGCCCGGCGGTGTGGACATACTGTCCAGCAACGCTCGGCGGAGAGGTACGTCTGGAATCGAAGACCTCAGACCACGCGCCGACGAAGAAGGGGCCTTGGCGCGCTCCCGACCAGCGCCCACCATCTTTCAACACCTGCCATGACAAACAGTAAACGAAATTAGTACAACATAAAAAAAAGACCGACATGAATAATAATATGTGTATCACTTAAGTGTATCATCATCAAGTACAACATTAAAAAATTTAATACCTGACACTACTAATAATCTCGATCAGTATCATCAATAAATGCATAATCATCATCATCACTATAATCAATGACGGGCTCATAGGGTTCAGTGGCATCAACATGTGCAAGGCCACCTTGACGTAATCGGTGAAGCAATGACAGTTCATCCGCAGCAGTAACCTCTTCTTGTTCTGGCTCTTCTTGTTCCGGCTCTTCTTGTTCCTCCTCTGGGGTGATGTCGGATTCACTGTCGCTGTCTACTTCAATGTTTTGGGGTGAAGTATAGCGGTTCTTGAAACGCTTTTTGGAAAGACGTGTCTCTTGGAAGAATTCTCCTTCATATGTGTCTGGGTTAATGTGAGGTTCATAATCCTCTTCCTTTGGGGGAGATAGTCTAGCACGTGGCGGCACTTCATAAACGACATCCCAACCTTTCAGATTTGGATTAGTTTGGCAGGCCCACGGTAGATAGAATACTTGGGTCGCCTGTTGAGCCGTAATATAGACATCAGGAACATCTAAATGGGTGCTTTGGTTGATTTCAAATAGCCCTATATGTTCATGAGTCCTTCTAGTCTCCTTCGGCTGAAACCAATAACATTTGAAGACTACGACATTCGGTGGGTTTTCACCATAGAATAGAAGTTCATAAATTGCTTCAACTCTCCCATAATACTCGGTACCTCCTTCGCCGATAGCAGATACACAACAATTTGTAGACTTTCGGTCGGCCATAGATAGCTCTTTGCCATAGGTACGAAAGCGATACCCGTTGATGTCGTATTTGTCAAATGAACGGACCTTATAGTCAAAACCATTAGCGACTTGTCTCAATTCGGCGTCCATAGACTCTGAATTAGCCTACAAGTTTAATATGAAAGGATTGTTGCATTACGCACAAATTAGCGAATGAAACCGGGATAGCCGCCTACAAATTAGCCTACAAGTCTAATAGAAATTACCGTTTGTTTGAACCAAGAGATGAAACCGGGATAGCCGCCTCCTTGCTTTGCGAGAAGCTCATACTCTTCGACAGAATCCTTTTGGATCACCGCTCCATACGAGAATAAGGCGACGTATCGACTGTATGAAATATCCAGGAATAAGAGCAGTTCAAAGGAAATAGAAGTTGCGAAACTATGTACCGAGAACTTACTCGATGTACGGCCGCACTTCTATCAGGTTGTTGAAGATATACAACGAAATGGTCCGCCATTGTTCGTTATCCAAAGATACTGGATTTGAAACACTGGCTGGTGCGAGATTCCCTTTGAATAGGCTGAGGTTGGATCCACCCTTTTTAGGGTCGTCAGCATTGTACCGAGGCTTCGGATTATGCAAATGACGATTTTTGGCTTCGTAGAGTGCTGTCACGAAGTTTGCCGCCTCCTCAGTGATGAATGCCTCAGCCATCGATGCTTCAATTCTACGTTTATTTTTACATTTTTGTCGAAGCGTCTTCTGCATCCTCTCAGTTGGGTAGCACCAACGATTTTGCACGGGCCCCCCCCAATCTTGCCTCGGTCGGGAGATGCAAAATCAAATGTTGCATTGGATTAAAGAAGCCCGGTGGAAACATCTTCTCTAACTTGCAGATCAACTCCGGCGCCAACTCTTCCATTTCTTCTAGCACGCCAGGCGATAGTTCTTTCGCACAAAGAACACGGAAGAAATAGCTGAGTTCTGCCAGTACTAGCCATTCATCCTCAGGGATGAAGCCACGCAACATCACCGGCATTACCCGCTCAATCCATATGTGCCAATCATGACTCTTGAGACCAAATATCTTCAATTTATCAAGACTGGCTCCCCTCTGTAGATTCGTTGCATACCCATCAGGGAACATCAACTGCATTTTCACCCACAAGATAATTTCCCTCATAGCCGGCCTTCCAAGATTGAACCATGCCTTTGGCTTCGTCCAGTTCTGCTTTCCTTTCGGTTCTTTCATGTTTTGTAACGGCCTATCACATAGCGCCTCCAGATCGACTCTAGCCTTAGTATTATCCTTTGACTTCCCATCTATGCCGAACAATGTACCAAAAAGTGCCTCGGCGATATTCTTCTCAGTGTGCATCACGTCGATGTTGTGTGGGCAAAGGAGGTCTTTGAAGTAAGGCAGATCCCATAAGCATGTTTTGTGAGTCCGGGCGTGCTTAGAATTATACCCCTTGAAGTACCCTGGACGCTCGGGATCTGGCTCGAGAGCGTTTAACTGATCCAGGGTCTGTTGGCCTGTCAATGCATGTGGTGCAGAGTTTTTGACAACTCTACCTCTGATGAAGTTCTTCTTGTCTTTCCTGAACTTATGGCGAGGATTCAGGAACTCTCTATGCATGTCGAAGCAAGAAAACTTGCGACCGGCCTGAAGCCAACGAAACTCAAGAGCTCCCTTGCATGTGGGGCACGGGAACCTTCCATGCACACACCAGCCAACGAATAGCGCATACGCCGGCAAGTCATGCGTCGAGTACATGTACCAGACACGCATTATGAAGTTTCGTTTGCTATAGGCATCGTATGTCTTGAACCCATTATCCCAGGCTTCTTGCAATTCGTCCTTAAGCGGTTGCATGTACACATTCATATTTTTCCCCGGATAGTTGGGCCCTGGAATTATCAACGTCAGGAAACTGTTCTTTCTTTGCAAAATCTGTCCGGGGGGAGATTGAGTGGAAAGACAAATACGGGCCAACAACTGTATTGGGCTGCCGTCATACCAAACACACTGAACCCATCCGTGCTGATGCCGACTCGAGGATGCCTCGGATCTGCCGCTTTGTCACCATGTAATTCATCAAACTTTTTCCACGCAACACCATCCGATGTGTGTACAATCATCAGATTCCCATCTGCATCTAGTTCGGTTCTTTTGCCCGTTTTGTGCCATGTCATCTGTCTGGCCGTCTCTTCGACCATGAAAAGACGTTGAAGTCTTGGTACGATTGGCATATACCGAAGAACACTAACGGGGATTTTGGTCTGTGTCTTCTCACCCATACCGTTGTCTACCACAACATACCTGGAAGACTTGCAAATGGGACAATAGTTCAAGTCCGCATAGTCAAGCCTAAACAAGACACATCCTTTCTCACAGGCATGTATCTTATCATAGGGCATCTTCAGTGCACGGAGGATTTTGTCCGACTGGTATAGGTTTGCAGGCATTACATGGCCTTTGGGTAGAAAGCGTCCAAATACTGTCATCATTGCATCGTAGCATTCTCTGCCCAAGTTAAACTGAGCCTTCAGAGCCATTACTTGTGAGATGGCATCCAACTGACAAAGCTCAGTGTGCTCATGGAGCGGACGTTTTGAAGACTCCAACATTTCATTGAAGGCCTTTGCAGATTCCTCCATCTCCTCGTCCGAATCCCGAGCATCATCAAAGTCTTGCACCATGTTTTCCATCCCGGTACCATGCTCGTCGGTGCGACGACGATCCACCTCAGCTCGGTCACGTTGGGCAGACTCACAATGAAATGTCCACACCGTATAATCGGGCGTAAAACCACTCTTCTGCAGGTGTTTGCCCATTTCAGCCTCTGTCCTCTTTTCCCAATTGCCGCACCGTAAACAGGGGCACCAGGTTTTCCTCTGGCCATTTGCAAATGCGGCTCGCACAAACCCCTTGGTTTTTGTGAACCATTCAGTGCTCCATTTGTTCTGACCAGTGTGACCGGTGTACATCCACGCACGAGCACTCATCTTGACTTTCAGAGCTACTAGACACACAACAAATATATATATATATATAATTCAGCATGTATGTATTCATCAGTTGATCTACTTTGTCAATTTTATTACGTCCATGCAACCTACACTCTAATAGGTAATGATAGGTCCTAATCCCACCCGAGTATGTTTAGATTGGGTTCATTTTCCCATGCTATGCCCCGGATCCTACGCAAAATTTCGGCAGCACCTCCCCGCTGTTCTCCTGATACACGTCTCTGCAATAAACAGGGAGGATGTGTACCCGGAGAACAACAGGGGAGGCACTGACGAAATTTATGCGTCGGATCCGGAGCAAAGCATATGGGAAAACGAACCCAATCTAAACATACTCGGGCTGTCCATGGATAGCGTTGGACAATTCGAAAGAATCAAGGTTATAAATATGCAAATGCATGCATATTTATAACTATGACGCTTTCGAACGGGAGACACATATTGGTTACGCATACTGATGATTCAAGACACATATATATCTAGCTATCAAGTTTCATCGGAATAGATCAAATAATTAATGGGGGAGGAGGACATGTCATTTGTGCTCACCCATGAACGAAGGGGCAGAGCTCGTCAAACGCACGGCGAGGTCGTCGAACACCAAACCTCGCAGCGATGAAACAACTGCACATTTAAAACTACCCGATCAACACAATTATATATGATGTTTTTCATAACAAAATCGAAAGATATATGACCTAACTAATAATTCACAAATATATGACCCCGTCAGCTTCTGGAAGGCCAAAGAACACCTTTTCGGAGGTGTCGTGTCGGTCTCGGGGTGCCGTGTCGGGGTCGGGGTCTCGGGGTCGGGGTCTCGGGTCGGGGTGTCGGGTCGGGGTGCCGGGTCGGGGTCGGTGTGCCGTGTCGGTGTCGGGGTCGGGGTGTCGGGTCAGGCTCGGGGTCGGGGTCGGGGTCCGGGTCGGGGTATCGTGGTCGGGGTCTAGGGGTCGGGGTGCCGGGTCGGGGTCGGGGTGCCGTGTCGGTGTCGGGGTCGGGGTGTCGGGTCAGGCTCGGGGTCGGGGTGTCTTGTTGGGGTGCCGGGTTGGGGTCGGGGTGCCGTGTCGGTGTCGGGGTCGGGGTGTCGGGTCAGGCTCGGGGTCGGGGTCTCGGGGTCGGGGTGTCGGGTCGGGGTGCCGGGTCGGGGTGTCGGGTCGGGGTGTCGGGTCGGGGTGCCGTCTCGGGGTCGGGGTGTCGGGTCGGGCTGCCGGGTCGAGGTGCCGGGTCGGGGTCGGGGTGCCGTGTCGGTGTCGGGGTAAGGGTGGGTGTGGTGTCAGGGTGTCGGCGTCGGGGTGTCGTGTCGGTGTCGGGGTCGGGGTCTCGGGGTCGGGGTGTCGGGTCGGGGTGCTGGGTCGGGGTCGGGGTGCCGTGTCGGTGTCAGGGTCGGGGTGTCGGGTCAGGCTCGGGGTCGGGGTGTCGGGGTCGGGGTGTCGGGGTCGGGGTCGGGGTCGGGGTGCCGTGTCGGTGTCGGGGTCGGGGTGTCGGGTCAGGCTCGGGGTCGGGGTGTCGGGGTCGGGGTCTAGGGGTCGGGGTGTCGTGTCGGGGTGCCGGGTCGGGATCGGGGTGCCGTGTCGGGTCGGGGTTTTTTCCTCTTTTTTCCTTTTCTTCTTCTTCCTATTCTTCCTTTTCTTCCTCTTCTTCTTTTTTCTTCTCCTCCTCCTCTTCTTCTTCTTCCTTTCCTTTTTCCTCTTCTTCTTCTCCTCCTCTCCTCTTTTTTCTTCTTCTTCTTCCTCTTCTTCTTTTTTCTTCTCCTCCTCCTCTTCTTCTTCTTCCTTTCCTTTTTCCTCTTCTTCTTCTCCTCCTCTCCTCTTTTTCTCTTCTTCTTCTTCCTCTTCTTCTTTTTTCTTCTCCTCCTCCTCCTCTTCTTCTTCCTTTCCTTTTTCCTCTTCTTCTTCTCCTCCTCTCCTCTTTTTCTCTTCTTCTTCTTCTTTCCTCAAACTAAACTAAGCCTACAACTAAACCTAAACCTAAAACTAAACCTAAAACTACAACTAAAACTAAATCTAAACTAAAACTAAAACTAAAAAGGAAAAAAAAGAAAAAAACTGAAAAAAACTGAAAAATGGGGGGCTCACCTGGGGGGTGGAGGAGGCCGGTGGAGGAGGGGGCGGGGCGGTGGAGGAGGCGGCCTGGGGCGGCGGGGGGCCGGGCCTGGGGCGGCGGGGGGCCTGGCCCGGGCGGTGGGGCGCGGGGCGGCGGGGGGCCGGGGCGGTGAGGGCGACGGGGCCCCGGGGCGGCGGCGAGCCGGGGCGACGGGGCGGCGGCGGCGCACGGCGGGCGGCGGCGTGGGAGGAGAGAAACGGCGAGGGAGAGGGAAGAAGTGAGTAACGGGCGGGGGGTACGGGCCGTTAGGTAGTAGGCTCTTTGCCGTCCGCCCCCCTTTGCCGTCCGCTTTTTTGCCTCTTTGCCGTCTGCTAGCGGACGGCAAAGAGGTGGCCCGTTAAGTTTTTCAAAAACGGGCGGGGGGTGGGGGCCACCTCACTCTTTGCCGTCCGCTGGCCGAAGGCAAAGAGCTGGCAGACGGCAAAGAGCTTCTTTGCCGTCTGCCCTTTCTTTGCCGTCTGCTTTTGGGTAGCTGATGGCAAAGAGCTTCTTTGCCGTCAGCTAGCAGACGGCAAAGAGCTGGCATATGGCAAATTAGCTGATTCCAGTAGTGTACCATGGCTGCTAATGCATCTCAATGGTTCGCAGATCAACGCCAATATTCACATCACAACTGAAGTCAAAGTTGTGAGAAGGTGTACAAATAAAGAAAAATTTATAATTGATCAATGTTGTTCGTAGGCATGGGTCCATTTCCGGGGCACAGTGTTCATTGCTTGGCAGCTAGTTTCACCCAGCACTGTAGCCAAAAAAGGGGTGTACGGAGGACACCACAATCCGATCATTTTGTGCAGCTCCACTAAAATCGAGCTGACCATCCCTGTTTGCAAAGGTATCCAGTCAGTGTGATTATAATAATAGTGGAACTAGATGATGAAACATAACACACACAAATAGAAGCCGATCACCTCTGCGATCTCTCTTTAGGACTAACTACTTGTTGGATAAGATTAGGCACGGAGTTGGATGAGGAGGATAGCAAAACCAATCTTCCTTTCTGCAATCCCACAGAAAGGTTAAAACGTTGCTCGTGTGACATTTTGCGGAACTGCACAAAACACACTTAAGAAAAAAAAATGTGCAGTTCACCAAAAGGTCGCAATAGCAACGAGGTGAAATGGATAGCCCTGTTTGCAAAAAAAGGTAGAAAGGAAACAATTACTGGTGAATAACACGAGTTGAAGACACATACGCCGACAAAAAAGAAGCATATTCCATGTAATAAGGGAAAGATAACAGCATGGTGGTTTATCAAAAATGGTTTGAGGACGAGATTGCAAGATGGAAAGTACGCCGGCCGAGATACGTTTTAAGCAAACAACTAAAGAAGATCCAGATGCAGCAATGTGGGAAGATGGGTAGTGGAGCAAGGCCGGAGGAAGCTGTACCTGAGGGTCGTCGGGATGTTACTAGGAGGGCGCCGGCGGCCGGGATCTGCCCGTACTGCGGCAGCGAGCAAGTGGTGAAGGCCCTACCGCGCCGGAGCTTGGTCAGAGAGAACGGCGGATACCGCAGATCGGGACGTGCTGCCTCAACGCCGTTGAAGGGAGAAACGATGCACATCCTCCCTTTCCGGCGGCGGACGGGATGCGGCCGGATCACTGTCCAACGGTGAGAGAGAGAGGCCACCGCCGCCTTTGGTGAGATGGTGTGACGAGAGACAAACCCCGGCAGGCAGGCTCCGTTGTATAGAGTGGAGCGGATTTTTCCATTTTCCCCACGGCAATCGTTTTATATTCTGTACTACGCGCCATTGAGGAGGAATATATAACTTTATTTAATACTAATGCGTCAAGTCGAACTTTGTTCCGTCTAGGCGTGGTACCCGACCCTCCTTCAAGTAAACAACCGCTACACGCGTCAAATTATCACGTGGGCTGCCTTTTCGTACAGAAACAAACTCCACAGTGTACCAGCGCGGGTGTGGCCGGGAACGAGACATGAGTACGTGCGTCCTGCGTGCACCTCTTCTTTAGGTATAGGTACGTACGTGGGTGGGTGTGAGAGAGATGGTTTGTGCGAAACCGAGGCAATGTGTCGATGATATCTCAAACAAAAAAACGTAACATATGCAATGTGTGTGAAACAGAGTCATGGATATATCATATATAGAGGGAGCGATCCACGAGAAGAGAGTGGAGGGATCATCGGCGTGAGATATCGACAGAATCGAAAACAGGGATGAAGTGTGTGGCTGCGCGATTGATAAAGAGTGCCATCGAAATTGTGTTTGCCCACGTCAAAGATACTGGGCGGCTGGCCTACTGGAATTTGAGAGGGCAGAGGTGCAGTTTTTCTCTGTGGCATGGATACCTACCTACAACGTTCGACTATCGGTGGGGGGGAGGGGGCAGAGACCTAACTATAGAGAGGTAGATCGACTAGTATATCTGTGGAGAAGGATAGAGACATAGCTATGTATAGAGGGAGATCGATCGACATCCATGGATATGTGTAGTAGAGGATTAAGGCTGGGAGAAAGACAAAGGTAGAGTGTCGGAGGGTTGGTGGTGGAGTGGCGTCTCACAAATGGTGGGAGAGGCCTGCTAGACAAACGGAGGGTACGAGTGCAATATCAATAAGAGAGGGTGGGGATGTCTGTCTGTCTATGCACGTGCGTGTGAGAGACGGGTCGGGAGGTATGCAAGGATTATGAGGGGAGACGATATGGTTATGGTAAGCATACGTAACTACATAGGAAGATCAACCATCGTGTGCCCGAGAAAGGGAGAGACATAACTAGTGAGGTAAGTCTATCGGTGTGTGGGGGAAAATAATTATAGTCGACTTAGCTATATGTAAGGAGATCAGTACGTATACATGCATGCATGTGTTAGAAGCAAATAAGGTCCGGAGAGACAGACAGGGGGAGAGGGGTACGGCTAGGAGGTGGTGCGAGAGGCCTACTATGTCGAGGGGGGAGGAGTGTGCGAGTATGAGATCGATGAAAAGAGGGGTGGGAGTGTGCATCTGCGTGGAACCGTATTGGACATAAGGGGCATGGACGGTGAGAAGAGAAGAGGGGAAGTATGTGTTTGTGGTAGGCACACTAGGCTAGAGAGGTATATCGACCGGTGTGTGCCGGAAAGAAGGAGTCGGGGGGCCTACACACACTATGGGTGAACGACCTAAAGATAAATAACGTACGTGCACGATGGAGGGGGCGCTGAGGGAGCGTGAGAGGGGGGCAGGCGTGTGCATGCACGATAGAAAATTAGCGCCAGCTAGCTACAAAGAGAAGAGGATCATGAAGGTGTTAAAGACGAACATAGATCATAATTCATTATAAAAAAGTGGATACGGATACTTGAAGAAGATATCATAATGTACAACATTGATTATAATTTGGGCTAATGTGTGGCTTTTGTAGCTCAGGGCTAAATACTTGTCATAATGTAGGGGGCGGGGCACTATATTTTGTGTGATAAACACAGTGCACGGATGGAACATGATTTAGATTATGAATATCTAGTTAGTACATCAAATGTACTATTATTTGGAATCAACATCAAGTGTATTCAAAAAATTGAATTCGAGTTCATATAGTACCATAGTTCATATCTATCTCTATTGTAATCATGTGGTGTGTTGTTAAGGTAATACACGAAGGATGGTTGAAGTTGGCAACAATCATGATTGTAGATTCTTATTGAAATAGAGAAACGAATTCAAATTCAGTTCGAATTTCAGCGGTAGTATAGACATTTGGAATGCACTACATGCTAGCATGAGTAGGTTACATGCATTATACAGCCAGCGAAAAAATTTAATTGGACATAACATGGATCCATACTCCCTCCTTCCATCTATATAGGGCCTAATGCGTTTTTTAAGACCGCCTTTGACAATTGACAAGATTAATAGTACATGACATGCACAATGTGAAAATTATATCATTGAAAGCTCCTTTCACACACGAATATAACGGTGTGCTTTCTGTAAGTTGTCTGTCATATATTATTGCTCTAATATTTGGTTGGTCAAATTTAGCCTCGAAAAACGCATTAGGCCCTATATAGATGGAAGGAGGGAGTAGCTTTGAATAGCATTTGTATAGTAAAACGTGACAAGACTCACTCTTTGTGTGGTGTGAATAGTTTTTATTTTTTCGTTTTTTTTCTTGTTGAGGGAAGTGCGAATTGATTTGGTACGTACTACAAGTATAATATTACTCGTTAGGCTTGTCCCTAAAATTCAACCCGCGCCTTGTAATATCCCAAAAATTCAGATATCGTGCTCCCAAAACTGGCGCCTTCACAACCCGCGTCGTGCTATCCCGAAATTACAACGTGCGTGAAGACTCCCTCCAGCTGCCAAATCCCGACACGTGAAATCCCCCTTCTAACCCTGAGCCGAAAGTGCCGCTAGTTCAAATCGGTGGGGGCACTTTTGTAACACACCCTACATTTTGGACATGCGCGTCCCTAAGTCATGGTTCCCCCTCCCATCGCCTCCTTTTCACCACTCAAAATCTGGCCGCCATAACCTCTCCGCTCCAGCCGCGAAACCCCACCCTCCTCCGTCCGCCACCTCACCGCTGCCCAGCCGGAGCCTCTTCCCCGACGATGTCCTCCACCGCAATAGCTCGACGTCCCTCATCCGCCTCCCCGGATGAGGATCCGTCGTCCATCCCATTGTCCCGCCGGTTCAGCCGGCCCGTCCTCCACCTCCAAGGAGCTGCTCCGACGATCGCCTTGTCTATCGCGGCTGCTCCATCCCCACAGCGCCGCCTTAACCTACTCCACCGGAACCGCAGCATCCTCACCGACTCCTCGGACGAAGCGGAGGCCTACTCGGCGCCACCAAAGAGGTTGTACACTAATCGCATCGCACCTTCTCCTTAACTCGACCTCCCGGTGCCGACGATGCTCCAACCCGCACACCCATGGAGCGGCTACCTCGAAGCCGGCGTCGCGGGCAACATCTCCACGGTGGCTCTCCCGAGTGCGAGGCCCCTTCGGCAGCGGCGTCCATACCAGTCGGATCTGTTGCTGCTGCTCCGGCTGTCGCTCGGTCGCTCGCGCTGCTGTTGCTTCTCCGGCTCTCGCTCGCTCGCTCACGCTGTAGCTGCTGCTCCGGCTCCGGCTCTTGCTTGCGCTGCTGCTGCTCTCCCCTCGCTCGTGCTGCTCCTCTGCTCTGATTTAGCTACAGTTCAGTCGACTGAATCGACTTTTGGGTCAGTCGATTTTCAAGGGGTGGCGGGTCTCGCTGGAGTTAAGGAAGAACCACCCGCAGCGGGGAGGGCGGCTCGCCGGAGAGGTACCCCACTATCTATGTTAGGGTTCTGCGTGGGGTGCTGCTCGCCGGCGGTGGGGCGCGATGGTGGGGCCGTGGCATGGGGATCGCCGAAGAAAAAGCTTAGCGTGGGGGGGGGCTAGAGGGTTGGCCGGGGCGGCGGCGGACCGGCGGTGGGGAGTTGTTTCGGGGCGGCGAGGCGGCGGCGGACCGGCGGTGGGGAGTTGTTTCGGGGCGGCGAGGCGGCGCGGAGTTCTACCGGTGGTGGCTGGCGGCTCAGGGGGTGCAGGTTGAAGATGAACTGCAGGCCCTCCCTAAACTATCCCATGTGAAGTGCCTCTCTGCTACCATTGCGTTCAATTTCGACAGTAACATTCAGATTCCATAGTAAATTTCAGTTTCGACAGTTAAGTTCAGAGTCAACAGTTTTTACCTCATCTGTTCTAGTCAGGTGGTTTTTGGTGATGTAAATTTTACATCTATCACTTTTTGGTAATGCATTTTACATCATCTATTGGAGGTGCTATTAGAATCCCACTTGAGATTAACGATGTCTATCTTGTGCTGCTTTAGCCTTGACGTCTTACGGCTCACCGGAGCTGCTCCAACGACGGAACGATCCATCACAACAGAGCAGTGCCCTGGACGCCGACTACAGATTCCTCAGATCTTCCTCCACACCTCCGACAGCCACCTCTGCCTCAACTTCTTTAGCGACCAACCCAATGATGCTGAGGTCGACACGGCTACGGCAAAGAGGTTGTACACTTGTCGCATCACTTGTTACTCTACATTCATGTTGATCCATTAGGGCTATTTGGGTTCAACGGATAAACATAGCAATAGGAAAGTTTCCTATGGCACTCTACTATTCAATTATTCAAGCATTTTGTTGAAAGGAATGGAGCAAAACATCCACCTGGACCTACTTTTCAAAATCCTATGCATGAAAACAAGACCAAGTGCATTAGTGGCAGAATAACATTCTAACTGTACACGCTTTCATATGGTTTCACTTTATTTTGGCCATGTTTCTTTGCATTCCTCTGCTCCTCCAATTCTTGTGAACCAAACACCCAAGTTGACAGAAAAATGTGTTCACAAATGCTCTGTTTCCCATGTGCATTCCTATCATATTCCGGTGTTTTTCCTCCTATCCCTGCGTTTTTAGAATCATGCAAGCCAAATGAGCCCTTACAGAATTACTTCAGTTACAGGTAGGTGTCGAAGAAAACTCTGTGTGGTTTGTCCTGCTCCTACCGCGACGTCGTCCACCTCACCTGAGCTGCTCCATCGACAGAAGCATCCACCAAACCAGACATCATGACTCCTGACCGTCGTTCGCCGCCTCAGATCTCCTTCCCTTCCGCCGGCACCCACCCCAACGGCATCACCATCATCGACTTAGCAGATGAACCTGAGGAGTACATGGCTCCACAAGAGAGGTCGCACTCTTTTGTTTCTGCTTATGTTATGCATTGCTTAATATTACCTGCTACTTTATTGTCCTGTTCACCTCTTAGACTCCAAGTCAGGTCCAAATTGATGTTCAAACTTGAGTTCTAAATTAGTTGTGGGGCACATATTGAGGCAGCAATGAATAGTATATCTGTCTAATATCTGGTTCACCTAGGGTATGCCTATGTTGTTCATCTTGGGTGGGAAACAAATAGTAAAGCAATCATCATCTGTTTTTTTATTAAATTAAAGCAAACATCAGCATGCTATCATTATTTTTGGATGCATCCACTGGTTGTTACCATTACTCTAGATTTCTGCATGCTCTCCTTACATAATCTCACTATTTTTTTTATATGCATGTCAGATATTATACACAGTCATGTTGAACATGTAGAGAAAACGAGAAGAGTTTTGCGCGGCAAGACAATGTCATGCAGACATCGCTCCATGGTGGGTTCAATGGCAAACCCTCCGCCCCTCTCCAGATTGTAATCCAGAGGAATATATCTGTTCTGAGGCGGATTCAGACGCAACTGACCACTCCTATTTACCCCCAAGGTGTTTGCTCTAACTTGGCATGATGATGTTAGTTATATCATGCATATGTTGCCTTGCAGTGCCTACTTTCGACATCATATATGTCATCTGCTTAGTTTAGACATGTTCTGTAACGCCACCTGTTTAGTTTCAATATCATATATGGGAATTATGTAGTCTCATGTCTTTTAGCCAGCCATAATATATGTGAAATGTGCAATGCCATCCTGTTTAACCAGGCATCATATATTTGAATGATATCTAGCCCATCCTTTTCTTCATTAAATTTCCATTTGTCGACAATGTTTGTACATTGAACTACTCTTCCTGTGAATCAGCCATTTGAGTGGGTGATGGAAAAATATGGAGTGAAAACAAGGCCTTCAGAGCAGACAGTGCTACCTGTCAAAGCAGATCTCTTGCTGGGTCCTGATAGCTCCTCAGAGACAGATGACCAGTCCTATTCCCCCACCGAGGTGTATGCTCTAACTTGGCACGGTTCTACTGCTCATATCATGCATATGGTGTCTTGCATTGCATAGTTTAGACATCATATACACAATATTCAACACCATGTTCTTAGTTTAGACATCATATATGTGAATGCCCTCCGCTTAGCATATAAATCACATATGTGAATTAAATCATGCGATCTTGGTTACTTAGATAACATGTATGTGAATTATGTCATGCGATCCTATTTAGTCAGTCATCATATCTTTGAATTATGTTATGCTATGCTATCCAGTTTAGATAGACATCATATATGTGAAATTATGTCATGCTATCCATTTTAGTTAAACAATATACATGTCAATTATTTAATGCCCTCTTTTTCCACACTATCTATTGCAACTGTGTCTCATACAATGTCTGTACATTCAACTATGTTTCCTATTTATCAGCCATTTGAATTGGAGTGGGTGATGGCAGTATCTACCGGAGTAAAAACACGGTCTTCAAATAAAACAGTGCTACCTCTTGGTGGAGATAGCACCCCGGTTGTACATGCACGAGAACCAGCCCTACCACACATAACCTAGACTCTCGCAGATTTTACCCCTACTGCGATGGACAGAGAACCAGGTTCACCCAATCTAACTCGAACCCCAGCAGATAGTAACCCAGTTCCTGTTGACACAGCACCATCTCCACCACAGAGCTCCCAAACAAGAGCAGTTAGTAAGGCAAATCCAGTGCCCAAAGCGCTAGTACTACCATGGCGAACCCCAACTCCACCAGTTAGTACACCTATTCCTGTGGAGGAAGCACAACCAGCCATTCATAGTTTAGCATCTATCGCATTTGATGTTGTTAAATCCTATGTGCGTATCTTCCCATCATGGAAATATTATACTGAAGATGAAGGAAAATGCCAGTTGCAGGTGTTTGTCTAGGAGTTATATGTAAGTAATGTTATTCATTACTTTGCTTTGTCCCATACATTCTACCTCCATGATGGTTATAATACAGCAAATATTCTGATTTTTCTCTATAGAGACGGACCGATTTGGAAACTCGGGATGAGGTAACCTGTGCTAATACCTCTGCTATCTTCAAGAATGTGTGGTGGCAGTATCAGAATTACCTGAAGAAAACATACTTCACTGGCAAAGAAACTCATCAAATTCCCTTACGTTCTCCTGAGACACATTCACTGGACGATGACTGGGAACGCCTTGTTCTTTACTGGTCCCGAGCCAAGAATTTGGTAAGTTCTATGAGCTCATTTTATTTGAAGTACTATATGCTTGCGTCTTACTGTACTCTGTTCATGTAGAACAAGTGCTTAAACCTGAAGAACAACTGTTCTCATTTAAGATCCCATTGCTATCGTGCATACTGCTTTGCTCTTGTATCACTGTATTTACTCATACAAACTTATTTTTAAATTGAACTATCCAATGGAAACTCCAATGGCACAATAGGTATGTTTATGCATGTTTCTTTAACAGGTTTGCTCTTATAAATAGCTCTGTTGATTTCAGTTTCAATTGTGTATACAGTTGACTTCTCATATCATGCACATTACAAGCATCATAACAGGGCCAATAGTGTTGTTGTACATGTAGACCCATGGTACCCATCTGAAACTTGTTGTGCCATTTAGTTTCCCACGCTTTGTATTCTTTCAGTGTTGCTTTCTCTTGAACTGATATGATTTGAACCGTGTCTCTATTTTGATTTGGCAAGACAATGCAGTGACCATAGGACATAGATATATGTTTGTTTGATGTTTTTATAATGTACTACTTGGTAATAAAAGACTTGGTAGTTTAATCTTGTCCACCTTACTAATGAACTGGTTCCCCGAAATGAGTCTCATATACTAGTACATGCTAAACCTGTTGTGTGTCTGCTTGTTTCTTCTTTTAGAATGCTGACAGAATATTGGGGAAGAGTGCCTTATTAAGCAATGATAAAGGAAGTAATGCAGATAAGGTTCAGGATCGTGAGACATCCTTGTTGGTCTCCAACAAAGCTGATAAAACAGCTAAGGAAAACTATCTTGAAGACAGTGAGGCAACCCCAAAGTCCTGTCTTGGTTTACTATTCAAGTTACTGGCCACTATCGCTTGCACAAGCTATTCAAACTCACTGTCTGAATCAGTTTGGTTTCTTGAGTCTCAACTACAAGCTGGAAGACATCGATCAGCTGTGCTGCGACAAGAAGCGGAAGGACTGCGGAAGTCCCGGGAGCATTCAGATGCATACTTTCTGGTGCAACAGCAAGAGTTGGAGGATTTTAGCGCCAAACAGGACAAAGCTAATAAGCTTGCTAAGCTTATTGCCAGCATGGTGGATACATAGGATAACGTTTGTTGACCTCTTCTGAAGTTGTTTTAGTTATGAACTTGTTTTGCTGCCGCGTTTATTTGTACTGGTGGCCAATTTTCACGGCCAGTGTATGTAATATGCTGCTTTGTTCCCTATATTTGCAGTGGTGGCGAACTTTGATGTCTAATGGATGTAATATGTGTAATAGCTGTAATAGGCTAGTGTTAGTTGCTTGCTTATTTATTTCCTTATTGTCTTATTTAGTTGTTTGCTTGTAGTCACTGCAGTTCTTTTTCCGTGTCTTTCTAGTGGCCACAATAACCTATTTTTGGTAACTAGGCCACAATAATCATGGTAACACACGGACTGTTGTAACTATGGGCCTCCTGCGGGCCGTAGGATCCATGGGCCTTCTACGGGCCGTAGGATCCAAGGGCCTTTTATGGGCCGTAGGATCCATGGACTTTCTACGGGTCGTATGATCCATGGGCCTTCTACGGGCCGTAGGATCCATTGGTCTTCTACGGGCCGTAGGATCCATGGGCCTTCTATGGGGGGTATAATCATTTCGCCAAACATGGGTCGTACTATTCGTGGACCATAACGGGCTGTTAATAGGCCGTATTTGATAACGCTAGGAAAACAGCCCAACGGGTTAACAGGCCACAAACGCGCGGAATGTAACCACAGGCTGTATTTGGCCCACAAACGGAACAGGCCAGTAACGGACCGTATCTAACCGAATTCTAGAAATGAGCCCAAGAATAAATGGGCCCTTAGAAGGCCGAAAGTTAACACGGGCTGGAAACGGCCGACGGAATAATGGCTCGCTAATGGGTATAAAGCGATACACTGTTCATTATGGGCCAGTTTCATCTCGGGCCTTTAATGGGCCGAGAGTTAGAAAGGGCCTCATATGGACCGAAAGACATCATTGGCCATACATGGGCCGGAAGTTACAACGGGCTGGAATCATATTGGACGGCCCAGATGAAGCTACTGGGCTTAATTCCGACAGGCCGTAACGGGACGGTAGTTAGCGGGCCGTAAATGGGCTATATACGAACATGCCGTTAACAGGCTTTCCGTGGGCCGGCCCATTACCTTTTGACCAAGTCAAACGGGCCGGCCTTTTCACCGGAATGGGCCTCTGTTGGGCTGTGGCACATGTCGACGTATCATAGGCGCCTCATGTCCAATGAATGAATGACATCTGTCCTAACGGTGAGCCAACACGTGTTTCCTCCGGCCAATGAGAATTTTACACGTGGAAAATCCTCATTGGTCCGGGCTATTAGCGGGTTATCGGATCCAAAACCGGACCTGATAGCTTAACGGCGACCCATTATGGTGGATGCCACGTGTCGGTCACCCTTGATGAAAGCACTTCCATGACGCGCGATTTATCTTCATGGAAGTGGACACTTCCGTGATGATAATGTTGGTAATGTCATGGAACACTTCTACGACAGCACAGGTATGACTATCTTGATTCTGTCATAAAATTGTCATGAATGTACATGCATGACAGAAGACGTGACCTACTGTGACAAACACGTATCATCACGGAAGTGTATTTTTTTAGGGCACTGATACATCTCTCTGCATGCTGAACGTTCGCTTTACCTAGAACAATTATATCCCTTTGGCACCTTCGCAGTGTAATGTGTTGGGTTAACGATGGATCCTTGCTTATTATTTGCTAGCTCTGATTCCACAATTTTGTCATGTAGAATCTTCATCTCAAGCCTCAGGCGCTTGTACGCTTTGTCTGGTAGCATTCTCTGACCCAGGATATAGACATGTGCATTTGGGTTGTCAGCACATTGTTCATATGCCAAGGACTTCTTCGGTGCCTTCTTTACCGGTGCACGTGTCGTGGCAGAAGTTTTCCCCTTAGTATTAATTTCCGCAGCCTTTAGATGCGTGTTTCTTTTTCTGACTGGTTGGATGGAAAAGGGCAGATAGGACATCGCTTCTTGGGCCACCACATTCTTTACTGTTGTTGGAGTAAACTTTGGTTGTTTGCAAGGTTGCGTCTCGGGAAGGGCTGGGGGCGTATCCTCATCTGCAACATAATTAGGATCTTCTGATTCTTCAGGCATGTGCTCTTCCTACACATCCTTAACCGATACGGGGTTGCAAAGACCTATAGGAGATCGTCTAGGTGGCAGTCCAATGTCGTGGATGTTGGGAGATGATGATGGTGCTGCAATGTCGGGGATGGTGGGAGACGGTGTTCTGTTTGGGGATGGCTTTTCCATTATGATATGCATTGCAAGCCACTTGAGGTAACCAGCAAAGCATTCCGAAAGGTGCTGTGGCTCATCACCCTCTTCTATAATGTTTTGTGACAGAATCAAATTGTGATATTCCGGGAACACCCTCAGCAAAGAAACCTTCCGCACGTTCTCATTTAATTTGCTATTGTGCATGCCATTTCCTGTAAAGACTCTAGCTTTTGCAACCTCCAATAAGTCGCCATTAGTACTCACTCTAGCTATGAGAGTGCAAGGAATTTCTTCCTCCAACAATTGTGGTGACCCACCATGACCATGCATGACATTAATGACCAAGGGGCTTCTGATCTTTCTGTGAGCAAGGGCCGGCGGTGTATCCACCATTTCCGGCATATCTGTCGACCCTTTTGACTGAATATGCTTCTGAACCTCTACCAGAAAATTAGGTAAGACTTCCTTTAACCTTTCATTGACTAACTAATCTATTTTGTCTCTGTCCCTTCTTTATTTTCCCGACTTAGTCATCCTTTTCTTGGGGTGATAGTAGGCATCCCACAAAGTACTGCCGGCACCGACCTCGTGTGGGATCTCTCTTCCTGTCTTGGGCATACAGAATTGGGTCGGATGACCACCTTCGGGCATCTGGCGACTCTTCAGAGCTTGGTTAGTTTTGGGTAAAATTTGTCTGCATGAACAAACTTATATCATTTAGAAACTGCTCCTAAACATATATATATGATGGAAAGTATGGTTGTATAGGCTAATTATATACTGCTCTTTTGGCAGCCTAAGCCATAGCAGGGTCTTCGAAGTAGTAGACTCCGGTGTCTTTATTAAGCACAGCTAGGGATCGAAAATATTTCTAGGCACATGGATCCAGGGTATTACTAACAGGTGTCGATTGACCAAGAAAACATAGCATCATGCTTATCCCAGATTGGTTGCTTCCCTTCATAACCACAGGTGCCTAGATTGTGGTTCCCTACCATTTGGCCTCGGAGCTACGCAAACTTCTCTTTGTCCTGTTTTTATGCATCTGAGTCTCGGTAACCAAGGAACTCCTTCCATTCCTCATCAGTAGTGCTAGGATATTGATTTTTTATATATTCTAAATCATACCCGTCGTCAAGTAGCTTGTTTGCATGGTATCTATTACCTAGAATAAATATCCTTCTCTACCTTGCTTGTGACGGCTGTTTGGGACACCTAGGTGCCCAGGCTCCTTGCTTCTCTACCTTCGGATTACTTTAAGATGTGTGCCATTGTGTTGGGTATAGACACTAACGGGTATACCCGTTTGCAGTATTAAAGGCGGTGAGTTATTGCAATTTACTAATTAATTCCAATTAAATGCATGTTAATTAGCGGCCACTTACCCTAATTTGGACGGAGGTATTAATTAGCATGCACGCACCAAATACTTGCTTAGAAAACAAGAAACTGCCTAATTTATTCATGAATGTACGTATGAAACAAGAAAAAAATTCTGTAGTAATTAATGCATAGAAGGAAATTATTAAAAATTGCATAATAGTAGTATTACTAACATGCCTTTTAATCAGACTTAGGTGTGCGTATAGTGGATATTGTGATTTTCTGCCTCCGCTATGGGTATAAGAAAAAACTTGTTTCTCCTTGTACTCTACCTAGTTGTTTTTAGGGTATATACCTAGAAATTATGTGAGGATAATATGTATTTTTTGGTATCATTCATCAGTATCATCATATTTGATACATCTCTATCGTGGTATGTTGTATAGGTATTCATTTATATGAACATAGCATATCATTTGTCGAGGTATTTAGTTTACGTATTTGTATCCACTTATAAAATGGTAATGACATTTATGGGTATGTACCAATAAATTTCACGTCGAGGTATTCACACAAATATCTTGAGATGCACTGTTATTTTAAAAAAACTTAAGTATCCACTTACAAATATATCGAACTACGTACGTAGGTTTCTAACACCTAGAATAAATTATAGGGTATATACGTGCATGCAAATTTTTTGGAATAAATTATAGGGTATATATGTCTTCATGTATCTAATACCTAGAATAAATCATAGGATATATACGTGCATGCAAATTATTTCGAATAAATTGTAGGGTATATGAAAATACCTTCAATGAATCGTAGGGTATGTACATTTGTAGGTATATGTTCCAATATGTAGAATAAATCATGCAGGAATCATCTACAATTAATGGTCGTGCAGGATACAAGTGCATGCACATAGAAAAGGAAAGCAAATTATTTGGAAGGGTTGTAGTGATTATTTCTAAGCAGGAAATGCATTAGCGGGTTGGACCCGAACAAGGTGTCCAGGCACATAGGTGCCCCAAATATTTTACCTATATATATATATAAAGTACTTTATGGGTTATGCTAGAAATTATCACAAAAATTAGAAGCATCTAGCCATTTATTTGGGAGACTAAAAATTTACAGACGTTAGATCTAACTAAAGGAAAATTAATTACCCACCTTTGCCATTACATATCCTACCGGTAGCTATTTTCCTTTCCCATCTATTATGGGTGGGCCCATGGTATTAAAGACCCAAAGCTAAACGTTTCAAAGCTAAAGCTCAAAGGAAAAACAGACTGGATAATGCATGCACGATCTTGTCTTCCCTCATCGCTCATGTAAAAAAAATCCCTCATCTCTTGATGATTCCTTCCTTCCCAGCAAGGCTCCCTTCCCATCCTTTCAACTAGCCGCTCCCACAACCTTTGGCCTTGCCCTCCAGCGGATCATCAACGCGCACAGAACTACGTCTTCTTCCCTTCTTTCTCCCTTTGTCCGCAGAGTGCGAGCAGTAATCGGCGATCTGGTCCCGCGGATGGCTGTCGTCGGGGACATGCTTCAGAAATTGCAGCGGCAGTCAAGTTGGCAGCCATGTTAGCCCGCACCTCTCTATGACTCTATCCTCCTCCATGGGTTCCAATAAATTAGCGCACCGCCATTAATCAATGATCTCAAGATCTCAAGAAGACCTGCATATGCAGTAGGAGACTAGGAGGAGAGCGGTGGAAAACCCTAGCAGCGCCCCAACATCCAGCCCATCGCCACGAATTCATTATGACAAGAAGACGTACATACACACTCTCGGATGGAGCATGCATACATGGACGTGAGCATGAATTTGCCAGATCACCAACAAAGCAAGGTGTGTATTGATCGAACCTTTTAGGAAGTTGTTAGGAATAATCACCCTGTGTCAATTAGATTAATCGCTTGTGAGCTAAAGCTTCACCTGTTGCTTGCGTATATGGCAGGAAATACTGGGTAGAAGGCAGTTGTGTATGCGTGTAGTCCCAGCGGAGAGAAGTCATCCACAAGAGTGTTTCAAGTTTTGAGTATGTGGGTATCTGGCCGGCGGCAATCAATCAGCTAGCATGACTTGCTTTGAACAGGAGGGATAGATCAATTTATCTTGCTGTGTATGTGCATGCGTGTTCAGGCCAACTCAATTCTTTCGTCCATAGTGCCGATCAGGTACATGCGGCACGATCCACGTAATTTTGTATAGTTCATCTTGGCAGACTAAAATAACTTTTGCTATTGATGAGTTGCAAAGATAGTGAGAATGTACGGTCATTGAAAAGAGAATTCTGCAAAAACTATGTTGATTGGAGGCATGGAGGTGCAAAGGAGGACACCAACAAGTATGTATGCGTACATTTGATTTTAGTTCATGTTTGTGGATGAGTCATTTTACAGTGCATCCGGTCGATATGGACCGTCCGTCGGAGCGAATTCGACGGTCCAGATCCGATGCAATACGCTGATGTCACATGTATTATATCAGACCCCGAGGGGCATTTTCGGGAGAATAAATATTTCGAACTGATCAGATTTTCCCTCCCAAAAATTTTAAGGGTATTCTCGGTACGAATTTCAGGGCTATTTTCGGTTAGATTTTTATCGTGTTTGCTAGGGTATCTTCCTCGCCACCTCTAGGGTTTTACTCCTCGCCGGCAGGATCTAGCCGTGCGTCGCGGCCCCTCCCTCCCTCCACCCCAATTCCCTCGTGATCTCGTACCACCTTTTCAACGAAGAACACGAGAGGACGCGCTCTGCCCTCCCCGCGGCGGCCGTCGACAAAGATTCGGAGCCATCCCACCTCCCAGTCCTCCATGCGGGTGCCTATAGCCACAAGGTTGTTGGCAACCTCTTTCCCACACCCCACTTGGTTGTTTGCGTCCTCTACATCACCTCTATGCCATGGCCGCAACTTTGATCTGGCCATGCATCTCGTCCGAAGGCTCGCTGCTGACGGGGTACTGCGGGACTGGATGAAGCCGGCCGGCCTCGACGGCCAGCCCCATTCGTCCAGCCGCGACTGCAAGATCTACGAACGTTCAATCGTTGCATTCATACACTTGTACATTTAATTCAACCTTTATTCTTTCAATTTGGCTGATAGGAGAGATTTGGAGATCAGGACAGATGATAACCTATTAATTTTGGAATGTACTATAAACAATCCATAGCTTATGTTGCTCAATATTTACGATGCTAGCTTCTTCTTGTGCAATTGCTGGACTGGCATCAACAGACTTGGCATGTGCTTTCTAAAAAAATTAGGATTCACATGGGATATCTACTGTTTGAAGATTAGTCTTAATTCTTATTATGATGTTTTAGCCTTGTTAAAGAGATAGTAATGATCCTCGCATAAAGCAGTGAGAAAGGAATGAGCATTCCATTCTTGCATATGTTGCATTTCATTCTTCCGTGTTTAGTTATGTCCAACGTTTGTTACATGCACACATTTGACAAGGTGAGTACAAGTAGTAATTTTCCATCTGTTTTGCAGGGCTATGACAAAACTGTTGGGGAACGTAGTAATTTCAAAATTTTCCTACGCACAGGCAAGATCATGGTGATGCATAGCAACGAGAGGGGAGAGTGTTGTCCACGTACCCTCGTAGACCGAAAGCGGAAGCGTTAGAACAACGCGGTTGATGTAGTCATACGTCTTCACGATCCGACCGATCAAGTACCGAACGCACGGCACCTCCGAGTTCAGCACACGTTCAGCCCGATGACGTCCCTCGAACTCCGATCCAGCCGAGTGTTGAGGAAGAGTTTCGTCAGCACGACGGTGTGGTGACGATGATGATGTTCTACCGACGCAGGGCTTCGCCTAAGCACCGCTACAGTTTTATCGAGGTGGCCTATGGTGGAGGGGGGCACCGCACACGGCTAAAAGATCAAACGATCAATTGTTGTGTCTAGGGTGCCCCCTTGCCCCCGTATATAAAGGAGCAAGGGGGGAGGTGCGGCCGGCCAGGAGGGGGCGCGCCAGGAGGAGTCCTACTCCTACCGGGAGTAGGTCTCCCTCCCTTTTCCTTGTTGGATTAGGAGTGGAGGGGGAAAGAGGAGGGAGAGAGGAAGGAAAGGGGGGGGTGTCGCCCCCTCTCCTTGTCCTATTCGGACTAGGGGGGAGGGGCGCGCGGCCCTGCCCTGGCCGCCTCTCCTCTCTTCCACTAAGGCCCACTATGGCCCATTAAGCCCCCAGGGGGTTCCGGTAACCTCCCGGTACTCCGGTAAAATTCTGATTTCACCCGGAACACTTCCGATATCCAAATATAGGCTTCCAATATATCAATCTTCATGTCTCGACCATCTCGAGACTCCTCGTCATGTCCGTGATCACATCCGGGACTCCGAACAACCTTCGGTACATCAAAACATATAAACTCATAATATAACCGTCATCGAAACCTTAAGCGTGCGGACCCTACGGGTTCGAGAACTATGTAGACATGACCGAGACACGTCTCCGGTCAATAACCAATAGCGGAACCTGGATGCTCATATTGGCTCCCACATATTCTACGAAGATCTTTATCGGTCATACCGCATAATACATACGTTGTTCCCTTTGTCATCGGTATGTTACTTGCCCGAGATTCGATCGTCGGTATCTCAATACCTAGTTCAATCTCGTTACCGGCAAGTCTCTTTACTCGTTCCGTAATACATCATCCCGCAACAAACTCATTAGTTGCAATGCTTGCAAGGCTTAAGTGATGTGCATTACCGAGAGGGCCCAGAGATACCTCTCCGACAATCAAAGTGACAAATCCTAATCTCGAAATACGCCAACCCAACAAGTACCTTCGGAGACACCTGTAGAGCACCTTTATAATCACCCAGTTACGTTGTGACGTTTGTTCGCACACAAAGCGTTCCTCCGATAAACGGGAGTTGCATAATCTCATAGTCATAGGAACATGTATAAGTCATGAAGAAAGCAATAGGAACATACTAAACGATCGAGTGCTAAGCTAACGGAATGGGTCAAGTCAATCACATCATTCTCCTAATGATGTGATCCCGTTAATCAAATGACAACTCATGTCAAAGGCTAGGAAACATAACCATCTTTGATCAACGAGCTAGTCAAATAGAGGCATACTAGTGACACTCTGTTTGTCTATGTATTCACACAAGTATTATGTTTCCGGTTAATACAATTCTAGCATGAATAATAAACATTTATCATGATATAAGGAAATAAATAATAACTTTATTATTGCCTCTAGGGCATATTTCCTTCAGTCTCCCACTTGCACTAGAGTCAATAATCTAGATTACACAGTAATGATTCTAACACCCATGGAGCCTTGGTGCTGATCATGTTTTGCTCGTGGAAGAGGCTTAGTCAACGGGTCTGCAACATTCAGATCCGTATGTATCTTGCAAATTTCTATGTCTCCCACCTGGACTAAATCCCGGATGGAATTGAAGCGTCTCTTGATGTGCTTGGTTCTCTTGTGAAATCTGGATTCCTTCGCCAAGGCAATTGCACCAGTATTGTCACAAAAGATTTTCATTGGACCCGATGCACTAAGTATGACACCTAGATCGGATATGAACTCCTTCATCCAGACTCCTTCATTTGCTGCTTCCGAAGCAGCTATGTACTCTGCTTCACACGTAGATCCCGCCACGACGCTTTGTTTAGAACTGCACCAACTGACAGCTCCACCGTTCAATGTAAACACGTATCCGGTTTGTGATTTAGAATCGTCCGGATCGGTGTCAAAGCTTGCATCGACGTAACCATTTACGATGAGCTCTTTGTCACCTCCATAAACGAGAAACATATCCTTAGTCCTTTTCAGGTATTTCAGGATGTTCTTGACCGCTGTCCAGTGATCCGCTCCTGGATTACTGTGGTACCTCCCTGCTAGACTTATAGCAAGGCACACATCAGGTCTGGTACACAGCATTGCATACATGATAGAGCCTATGGCTGAAGCATAGGGAACATCTTTCATCTTCTCTCTATCTTCTACAGTGGTCGGGCATTGAGTCTTACTCAACTTCACACCTTGTAACACAGGCAAGAAACCTTTCTTTGCTTGATCCATTTTGAACTTCTTCAAAACTTTGTCAAGGTATGTGCTTTGTGAAAGTTCAATTAAGCGTCTTGATCTATCTCTATAGATCTTGATGCCCAATATATACACAGCTTCACCGAGGTCTTTCATTAAAAACTCTTATTCAAGTATCCCTTTATGCTATCCAGAAATTCTATATCATTTCCAATCAGCAATATGTCATCCACATATAATATCAGAAATGCTACAGAGCTCCCACTCACTTTCTTGTAAATACAGGCTTCTCCAAAAGTCTGTACAAAACCAAATGCTTTGATCACACTATCAAAGCGTTTATTCCAACTCCGAGAGGCTTGCACCAGTCCATAAATGGATCGCTGGAGCTTGCACATTTTGTTAGCTCCCTTTGGATCGACAAAACCTTCCGGTTGCATCATATACAACTCTTCTTCCAGAAATCCATTCAGGAATGCAGTTTTGACATCCATTTGCCAAATTTTATAATCATAAAATGCGGCAATTGCTAACATGATTCGGACAGACTTAAGCATCGCTACGGGTGAGAAGGTCTCATCGTAGTCAATCCCTTGAACTTGTCGAAAACCTTTCGCAACAAGTCGAGCTTTATAGAAAGTAACATTACCGTCAGCGTCAGTCTTCTTCTTGAAGATCCATTTATTTTCAATGGCTCGCCGATCATTGGGCAAGTCAATCAAAGTCCATACTTTGTTCTCATACATGGATCTCATCTCAGATTTCATGGCCTCAAGCCATTTCGCGGAATCTGGGCTCATCATCGCTTCCTCATAGTTCGTAGGTTCGTCATGGTCAAGTAACATGACCTCCAGAACAGGATTACCGTACCACTCTGGTGTGGATCTCACTCTAGTTTACCTACGAGGTTCGGTACTAACTTGATCTGAAGTTACATGATCATCATCATTAGCTTCCTCACTAATTGGTGTAGGAGTCACAGGAACAGATTTCTGTGATGAACTACTTTCCAATAAGGGAGCAGGTACAGTTACCTCATCAAGTTCTACTTTCCTCCCACTCACTTCTTTCGATAGAAACTCCTTCTCTAGAAAGGATCCATTCTCAGCAACGAATATCTTGCCTTCGGATCTGTGATAGAAGGTGTACCCAACATTTTCTTTTGGGTATCCTATGAAGACGCACTTCTCCGATTTGGGTTTGAGCTTATCAGGTTGAAACTTTTTCACATAAGCATTGCAACCTCAAACTTTAAGAAACGACAACATTGGTTTCTTGCCAAACCACAGTTCATACGGTGTCGTCTCAAACGGATTTAGATGGTGCCCTTTTTTTACGTGAATGTAGTTGTCTCTAATGCATAACCCCAAAACTATAGTGGTAAATCGGTAAGAAACATCATAGATTGCACTATATCCAATAAAGTACGGTTATGACGTTCGGACACACCATTATGCTGTGGTGTTCCAGGTGGCACGAATTTATGAAACTATTCCACATTGTTTTAATTGAAGACCAAACTCGTAACTCAAATATTTGTCTCCGCGATCAGATCGTAGAAACCTTATTTTCTTGTCACGATGATTTTCTACTTCACTCTGAAATTCTTTGAACTTTTCAAATGTTTCAGACTTATGTTTCATCAAGTAGATATACCCATATCTGCTCAAATCATCTATGAAGGTCAGAAAATAACGATACCCGCCGCGAGCCTCAACACTCATCGGATCGCATACATCAGTATGTATTATTTCCAATAAGTCAGTTGCTTGCTCCATTGTTCCGGGGAACAGAGTCTTAGTCATCTTGCCCATAAGGCATGGTTCGCAAGCATCAAGTGATTCATAATCAAGTGGTTCCAAAAACCCATCAGCATGGAGTTTCTTCATGCGCATTACACCAATATGACCTAAACGGCAGTGCCACAAATAAGTTGCACTATCATTATTAACTTTGCATCTTTTGGCTTCAATATTATGAATATGTGTATCACTACGATCGAGATCCAACAAACCACTTTCATTGGGTCTATGACCATTGAAGGTTCTATTCATGTAAACAGAACAACAATTATTCTCTGACTTCAAATGAATAAACGTATTGCAATAAACATGATCAAATCATATTCATGCTCAACGCAAACACCAAATAACACATATTTAGGTTCAACACTAATCTCGAAAGTATAGGGAGTGTGCGATGATGATCATATCAATCTTGGAACCACTTCCAATACACATCGTCACTTCATCCTTAACTAGTTTTTGTTCATTATGCAACTCCCGTTTTGAGTTACTACTCTTTAGCAACTGAACCAGTATCAAATACCGAGGGGTTGCTACGAACACTAGTAAAATACACATCAAAATCTGTATATCAAACATACCTTTGTTCACTTTGCCATCCTTCTTATCCACCAAATACTTGGGGCAGTTCCGCTTCCAGTGACTAGTCCCTTTGCAGTAGAAGCACTTAGTCTCAGGCTTAGGTCCAGACTTGGGCTTCTTCACTTGAGCAGCAACTTGCTTGCCGTTCTTCTTGAAGTTCCCCTTCTATCCCTTTGCCCTTTTCTTGAAACTAGTGGTCTTGTTAACCATCAACACTTGATGCTCTTTCTTGATTTCTACCTTCGTCGATTTCAGCATCGCGAAGAGCTCGGGAATTACTTTCGTCATCCCTTGCATACTATAGTTCATCACGAAGTTCTACTAACTTGTTGATGGTGACTAGAGAATTCTGTCAATCACTATTTTATCTGGAAGATTAACTCCCACTTGATTCAAGCGATTGCAGTACCCAGACAATCTGAGCACATGCTCACTGCTTGAGCTATTCTCCTCCATCTTTTAGCTATAGAACTTGTTGGAGACTTCATATCTCTCAACTCGGGTATTTGCTTGAAATATTAACTTCAACTCCTGGAACATCTCATATGGTCCATGACGTTCAAAACGTCTTTGAAGTCCCGATTCTAAGCCGTTAAGAATGGTGCACTAAACTATCAAGTAGTCATCATATTTAGCTAGCCAAACGTTCATAACGTCTGCATCTGCTCCTGCAATAGGTCTGTCACCTAGCGGTACATCAAGGACATAATTCTTCTGTGCAGCAATGAGGATAAACCTCAGATCACGGCTCCAATCCGCATTATTGCTACTAACATCTTTCAACTTTGCTTTCTTAAGGAACGCACTAAAATTCAAAGGAACAACAGCACGGGCCATCTATGTACAATCAACATAGACAAGCAAGATACTATCAGGTACTAAGTTCATGATAAATTTAAGTTCAATTAATCATATTACTTAAGAACTCCCACTTAGATAGACATCCCTCTAATCATCTAAGTGATCACGTGATCCAAATCAACTAAACCATAACCGATCATCAAGTGAAATGGAGTAGTTTTCAATGGTGAACATCACTATGTTGATCATATCTACTATATGATTCATGCTCGACCTTTCGGTCTCAGTGTTCCGAGGCCATATCTGCATATGCTAAGCTCGTCAAGTTTAACCTGAGTATTTTGCGTGTGCAAAACTGGCTTGCACCCGTTGTAGATGGACGTAGAGCTTATCACGCCCGATCATCACGTGGCGTCTGGGCACGACGAACTTTGGCAACGGTGCATACTCAGGGAGAACACTTTTATCTTGAAATTTAGTGAGAGATCATCTTATAATGCTACCGTCAATCAAAGCAAGATAAGATGCATGAAAGATAAACATCACATGCAATCAATATAAGTGATATGATATGGCCATCATCATCTTGTGCTTGTGATCTCCATCTCCGAAGCACCATCATGATCACCATCATCGTCACCGGCGTGACACCTTGATCTCCATCGTAGCATCGTTGTCGTCTTTCCAATCTTATGCTTCTTCGACTATCGCTACCGCTTAGTGATAAAGTAAAGCATTACAGGGCGATTGCATTGCATACAATAAAGCGACAACCATATGGCTCCTGCCAGTTGCCAATAACTCGGTTACAAAACATGATCATCTCATAAAATAAAATTTAGTATCATGTCTTGACCATATCACATCACAACATGCCCTGCAAAAACAAGTTAGACGTCCTCTACTTTGTTGTTGCAAGTTTTACATGGCTGCTACTGGGCTTAGCAAGAACCGTTCTTACCTACGCATCAAAACCACAACGATAGTTTGTCAAGTTGGTGTTGTTTTAACCTTCGCAAGGACCGGGCGTAGCCACACTCGGTTCAACTAAAGTTGGAGAAACTGACACCCGCCAGCCACCTGTGTGCAAAGCACGTCGGTAGAACCAGTCTCGCGTAAGCGTACGCGTAATGTCGGTCCGGGCCGCTTCATCCAAGAATACCGCCGAACCAAAGTATGACATGCTGGTAAGCAGTATGACTTATATCGCCCACAACTCACTTGTGTTCTACTCGTGCATATGACATCTACGCATAAAACCAGGCTCGGATGCCACTGTTGGGGAACGTAGTAATTTCAAAAATTTCCTACGCACACGCAAGATCATGGTGATGCATAGCAACGAGAGGGGAGAGTGTTGTCCACGTACCCTCATAGACCGAAAGCGGAAGCGTTAGCACAATGCGGTTGATGTAGTCGTACGTCTTCACGATCCGACCGATCAAGTACCGAACGCACGACACCTCCGAGTTCAGCACACGTTCAGCCCGATGACGTCCCTCGATCTCCGATCCAGCCGAGTGTTGAGGGAAAGTTTCGTCAGCACGACGGCGTGGTGACGATGATGATGTTCTACCGACGCAGGGCTTCGCCTAAGCACCGCTACAGTATTATCGAGGTGGCCTATGGTGGAGGGGGGCACCGCACACGGCTAAAAGATCAAACGATCAATTGTTGTGTCTAGGGTGCCCCCTTGCCCCCGTATATAAAGGAGCAAGGGGGGAGGTGCGGCCGGCCAGGAGGGGGCGCGCCAGGAGGAGTCCTACTCCCACCGGGAGTAGGACTCCCTCCCTTTTCCTTGTTGGATTAGGAGTGGAGGGGGAAAGAGGAGGGAGAGAGGAAGGAAAGGGGGCGCCGCCCCCCTCTCCTTGTCCTATTCGGACTAGGGGGGGAGGGGCGCGCGGCCCTGCCCTGGCCGCCTATCCTCTCTTCCACTAAGGCCCACTATGGGCCATTAAGCCCCCGAGGGGTTCCGGTAACCTCCCGGTACTCCGATAAAATTCCGATTTCACCCAGAACACTTCCCATATCCAAATATAGGCTTCCAATATATCAATCTTCATGTCTCGACCATCTCGAGACTCCTCGTCATGTCCTTGACCACATCCGGGACTCCGAACAACCTTCGGTACATCAAAACATATAAACTCATAATATAACCGTCATCGAAACTTTAAGCGTGCGGACCCTACGGGTTTGAGAACTATGTAGACATGACCGAGACACGTCTCCGGTCAATAACCAATAGCGGAACCTAGATGCTCATATTGGCTCCCACATATTCTATGAAGATCTTTATCGGTCAGACCGCATAACAACATACGTTGTTCCCTTTGTCATCGGTATGTTACTTGCCCAAGATTCGATCGTCGGTATCTCAATACCTAGTTCAATCTCGTTACCGGCAAGTCTCTTTACTCGTTCCGTAATACATCATCCCGCAACAAACTCATTAGTTGCAATGCTTGCAAGGCTTAAGTGATGTGCATTACCGAGAGGGCCCAGAGATACCTCTCCGACAATCAGAGTGACAAATCCTAATCTCGAAATACGCCAACCCAACAAGTACCTTCAGAGACACCTGTAGAGCACCTTTATAATCACCCAGTTACGTTGTGACGTTTGTTCGCACATAAAGCATTCCTCCGATAAACGGGAGTTGCATAATCTCATAGTCATAGGAACATGTATAAGTCATGAAGAAAGCAATAGGAACATACTAAACGATCGAGTGCTAAGCTAACGGAATGGGTCAAGTCAATCACATCATTCTCCTAATGATGTGATCCCGTTAATCAAATGACAACTCATGTCAAAGGCTAGGAAACATAACCATCTTTGATCAACGAGCTAGTCAAATAGAGGCATACTAGTGACACTCTGTTTGTCTATGTATTCACACAAGTATTATGTTTCCGGTTAATACAATTCTAGCATGAATAATAAACATTTATCATGATATCAGGAAATAAATAATAACTTTATTATTGCCTCTAGGGCATATTTCCTTCAAAAACACGTTATGTGATTCACTGAGGCAGGATGCATGTACCATGGCCACCCCACTGTGCTCCTGAAGGTGACCCCTTGAATTCAGCGCACGCCCTACCATGCCACACCATGGTCATTGCAGCACCTGCAGAGGCCCCCTATGGTACGTGCTTTACTCTTGTTATCTTATGCTCTCTTTTATTGGCTTTGCGGCCTGCCTACGAGACATTGGCTGTGTCATTTCCTGGGATAGCTGGGATTCCGTGTTGACTCGTGCATTATTTTTCCTTCTGTTGTGAGGCTATGCTCATGCTCGTACCTTTTTCTCTCGTATGAAAATAAACATATCATAATCTATTATTATTATAGGGTTGCTCGTGCACTACAATTGGTCCGAACCTTGCCCATGCACTGTTACTGTCACATGGTTGTGAAATGCAAATATAGATTTCTATGAGCTCCTGTAGAGACCAAATTTATTTCAAGCAAAGTATTGTAACTAATATTATTGAAGTTTTACAACTTGACTCATCCGCAATGGACTAATAACACGGCTAGAAAACCTTCTTCGGGACTAAAACCCAACCACACCCTACTCTATCACTTTATGGCCAAGTGTACACTCCACATGTAAGAATGAACGACACTACTGGACTAAGTGCTTGCATCTTCATCGTCTTCAACCGCAGCTGCATCCGATAGCCTAGCATGGTACTACTTGAACCTTTTCCTATATTTCATTTTGTTGTTGGGTGAATCGACAAGCACAACAGGTAACTCTCTTCTGAATTTGTCAATGTATGCCTGCATGCGAGCATATGTTAGTATCGTTCCATAAGTTTCACATAATGACAGAATTTTAGGTGTTACTCTATGTACTTGGTCATATTGCATCATCAGTTTTTCTCCCGTAAATAATTTGATGTTCTTTAGCATGTACAGTGCACAACAAGAACTGTAACATTTTATTTTGTTAGATCAGCATTTCATGTATTAACAATCTAAAACAAAAACAAAAGCTAATATTGTTGACTGACGTCTCATCGGCTTTTGGCACTTTAATAAGCTTTACTGGCCATTGTGTCACGTTAATGTCTTCCCATGCATTGCTTTCTATCCCATTGACTGGCATCGCTGCTCTCATATGTGCTTCCATCCCACGTACCTGCAAGCCTAATGGGATGAGAAGTTTCCTACGACTAAAACTTACATACGATGTTATAATTAAATATGTTGAAATTCTCACCACGTTAT
Source organism: Aegilops tauschii subsp. strangulata (assembly GCF_002575655.3). Classification (NCBI taxonomy): domain Eukaryota; kingdom Viridiplantae; phylum Streptophyta; class Magnoliopsida; order Poales; family Poaceae; genus Aegilops; species Aegilops tauschii. Next base: position 64,441,704 of record NC_053041.3, on the reverse strand, counting down.
TTACTTCTCTTGGTACCATACAGTGGAAAAGTGAATCAAGAACCTGAATTTCCTTCCTTCTAGGGTTTACGACCACAAGGAACCAGTGACGTTTAAACTGTTTGTAGGTAGGAAAACCTGGAGTGCACAGATAATTAGATCAACGTGTATAGTAATAAAAAAATCTGTTCTACGTCAGGTTAAAATACCATATCGTGTTTTAGGTAATTGGTGCCTTGTGTTGTTCCAGGAATGCCTGCGAAAGCATTCTCGTAGCACTCCTCTATCCTACCATCTATTTCGAGCTTAGCGACGTCGGCCACCCTCTCAATGTAAACCACTTGGACGTCCCTTGTGTCAATTGGTTCATCATGACGCATGAGCTAGATCGCAGCATCAAGCACCTTGAACAATAATCAAGTTAATTGTATCGTACAAAAATGAAACTTGACAAACTAATTTGTGAAATATATTACTTCATCACCCAACCATACGCCATCTTCAGATTCATATTTTTGGGTGAGGCATTGCAAATGCTTCGATAGCACGACAATGTCATCAACTAAGACCATTTATTTTTCACGATTTGTAGTGTTGATCAGTGACGCCACGAAATCCTGTCGATCCACGTCTAGCTGGTCCCTCTTCCATAGAGGAACTTCTGACCTCTTTTTTAAGTTGCTAGAGCCGATTTTCCTCTTTTTATTGTTTGTGTCCTCGGAATCATTTGTAGACTCTGATGGAGTCTTGTTTTTCCTTTTTTTCTCAGTATCGTACGAAACGTACTCATCATTCTTAAATAATTGCAATACAACCATTTTCTTTTCGCCCCATGATTTGGTGGTGTCGATTCAACCACACTTACTTCTTGCTGCTTTCGAAATGATTCATCATGGCTGTCATCATCTGTGAAGGCACGAGGTTCTTCAGGCTCTCGCGATCCCGTAGCCTTCACAGAGTGTTGCTTACTCCGTCTGTTAAACGGATTCTATCATACGAAATAAACCGTGTGTTAGCCTTTAGCAGATTATTGCTCAATTATAGGTAAAACTAGTCAACAACCCGTGCAACTGCACGGGCTATTATTTTGCTATCTAAATCAATACAATATGACCTTTTTATAGGAAGCTTTTTGGAGAAACAAATGTATTTATTTCTCCAACATATTAACACCCCACTTATTCAGAACAAATTAAATTAACAAAATTAGAGCTTAAAAACTCCAATGTTAAGAAGACGATTAATGAGTGCGCGACCCGTTTACTTGATATCTACTCCCTCCGTTCCTAAATATTTGTCTTTATAGAGATTTCAACAAGTGACTACATATGGAGCAAAATGAGTGAATCTACACTCTAAAATATGTCTTTATACATCCGTATGTTGTATTCCATTTGAAATATCTAAAAAGACAAATATTTAGGAAAGGAGGGAGTAACTAAAACATAATTACCTCAGCTTGTAAGCGCCAATAGTTTTCGGAATTTTGATACACGTTTGTCTTCTTAGTTGTTCACTTTTTAACATGTACTTGTGTAACGTGTATATGCACAGGCTTGTTGTCTCCATGCCCTATTACTTATCTGTATGGAAAATATAGATGTATTCGTGGGGCTCACCTGTGCAGTAAAGAAAGATAAATAGGAGCGTACTGTTGCCTGGTATCATGGGACCCACCCATATGCAGGAAATTTTAACATATAAGGAGGCTGGGCGACCCCCCCTCAGGAAGCTCCCCCGATTTGGACCTTTGGTGGAGCTTATTATCCCCCGACTCGGTTGAGCTTATTATCTGCCAGATTTCGGTCAACCGAGTCGTCCAGTCCGTTAGATTTTTACTGTACATTTTACCAAGCTGTTATTTTTTCTGCTCCATGACATGTGGGCTCGCGCCTGTCTATTGGCTGGGTGAGACTTGCCCGGGTGAACCTTTCCTTGCGCGCCGCGCGTCGTACGTCGTCTGGCTCATCTGCAGTTGATGGAAAGGATGGATCGTCGCATGTACACCCGCTGCTACCCTTTCGCACGATGACGAATGGCCCGAGTTGGCTGATGGTCCCGCCCGTCAGTGGTTTCTGTAGTGGCTGGGTCAGCCCATTGAACGTGCGAGAGTGCCTTGGGCCAGGCCGCAATTCCCGCGCCGCCGCGACGTGCGTAGACTCCTTTCGCCCAGACGCCCAGTCCCACAGCCGCCGCAGCACTCCGCCTCCATCCTCCTGCTCCACCATGAGCGCCTCCTCCTCCGGTTCTCGCCTGGGCTCTGCCTCGCCCCCTCCCCGCCCCGGCCTCTTTCTTCTTGACCGGCAGCCGCTGCATCTCCTCACCGGGAGGAGTGACGGTAGCGGCAGGTAGAGGGGTGAGCTCAACAGGAGCAGGGGATGGTGCTCCACCACCTATACGCGCTCCGTTGCCGGCTCTTCCTCCTCCCATCCCCTCACGCCGCCGGTGCCGGATCCCGCTTCTGTGCCGTCCCCTTCGCGCAGTCCTCCGCGCCGGCCGGCCACTACCGGCGCATCACCCTGGTAAGTCCCAGCCCATGCTCTGTTCTTATTCTCCAGCGAGATTTTCTCAGCCCCGCATCTTTTTATCTTTATGTTTCTTCTCCGGCTTGAGGGAGTGGATTCCCATCACTAGATTCTTGGATAAAATGAGGAGATGCAAGATACTCCACAACCGCATGGACCAAACCTATAGCTGGATCGGCCTTGTTAAGGCGTGTATAAAATACAACATCAAAAAAGTAGTTCATATTTATTAGTTGATTCTCCAGTCTGATCGAAATATTCCCACGAATGTTTTTTAGTGACAATATATTGAGATCTAGAACATTGCGGAGCAACGAGTGACAAAAGTATTAGATGAGATGTGGAACATTGCGGGTAACTCTTTGTTGACTGGACACATGAGATGCAACGTGAGCTTCTTCGCCTGTAACGGGATGCATTTCTCTTCCAGATTATTGAAGCGATTGTGAAGGATTGAATGTTCTATTTATTACTGTCCAGATGAGTTCGTCCTGTGCTAGAAGGTGAGCTGGTCCCAACCTAGGCCTCATGATGCTCCTGTCCTTCATATGTTTTTACTATTCTCAGATTTTAGGCTAGGTGTATTAACATATATGCCACACACAAAATTTAGATCTTAGTGTAAGCGTAAATAGGGATAAATCATTGTGCCTTGTTGAAAAATTAGCACTACAGAGAAGAAAGGAAATTATTAAAGAAGGATATAGTTGATTAGGTTGTTGTGGTGTTTCTTTGTAAATAATGACATGCTAACTTGCTTGTTTAATTTAGGTGTGTGGGATATAGGAGATACAAGGAGAGATATTTCAGTTGCAATCCAGCTTTATTTCAATGTAAAACATGGTAAGCATGCATAACGTGCTGGTCTTTTACTCTCCAGTTCTGCGCCGCTGGTCAATTTTGAACTTGCAAACTGAACTGTAAAATGTTTGAATGCCTTGCCACATGAAGTTTTCTTTACTTGCTCTGACTACTTCATCTCTATTTATTTAGCAGGTTCTACAATCTCCTGTGTTGCTACATCTTGATCTCCTGCATTGTTGTAACTCTGTTCTGCTGCTCGAGGTTTGCTTCCTTTCTGACGTAATCTCTATCTGGTTTGTTTCTTGTCCCGTGTGTGATCATATTAGGCCTCCAGGATCTTGTGCTCCTACTATTCTTGTCTGAACTTTGTTAATTTTATCAGAAGAAGCAGGACCAAAGCATACGCATGCTTCCTTGGTGAGTTTAGAATTTACCCTGTCTCTGGAAGTTGAAATTGGCTCTCATGCGAGCGACGGCCTTTTGTTAGCCATGGTGAGTTTGAGGCTTACCCTCTGTTCTTGCTAGCTAAAATTGGTTTCTCGTTGAATAATGTTCATCACACTGTACTCATGAATACAAACAAAGCTACAAAAGAGTCATACCGCATTTTCTTGAGATATCCGGCAACGGAATCTGATTGTACCCAAATGTGATAGATCCCACTCTTCGGCAGCTTGAATCTAAAGTTGTAGTGTCTGAACAAGACTAGGATCATGTTTACGATGCATTTTCCATCAATACAGAGGTATGAATGCTATGGTTGACATTGGTAAAAAATCTCAGTGAGCGCCCTACCTCCTGAATTAATAGTGAGAAGCCGTATATTTTACTTTTAGGTGTAAACAAATAGTAAAAGATGAGGTAGCCATCTCCTACTGAATTAACAGTGAGAAGCCTACCAGCTGGATTTTATTCTTACATGATATCATGATATGAAGTATTATTCATATTTACTACTTAGGATGTATGCATATATGTTACTGGTTAGCATGATACTGTTAGCGGAAGTGGTAGTGTGCTCTTTATGGTCGATGATAGCATGCCGCTCCAAACCACTCTGCTTTCCAACAACGCCGACAACCACAACAGGGTTGGATTCAGCCGCCAAGAGGCAGAGCGGCGGTCAATGGCAGTGGCCTGCTCCCAAGCTGCAGGCGAGAAGGTGACGCGGCGGCGGTTGGTTTGCGTAAATATTGATCACTGCATTCTGAGAATATTTTGTGAGGGGTATCTTGATTGGCATAACAGGTTGCTAGAGTTGTTCAAGCAGGCGCGTTCGTTCTACTTTTGTTAATTTTTCTATCTATATTTTGTACTTAGTTTCAGTAACTATTTTTTGCTTTTTTACATAACGGCTGAATCAAATGCTCAGGTTAGTATGTTTGGTTAACAATGGCAGGGTCATTGTGGTGCCTGTTGGGCCTTTGGTGTTGTGGAGTGCCTGCAAGATCGTTTCTGCATTCCTCACAGCATGGTGAGCGCATATGGACGATCTGTCTACTCTCTGGTCTATTTTAAACAGGCATGTTATTCTTTTCATACATAACCATCCTGCTGTTTCTATTCCAAAAAAATTCACTTTATATCAATAAGCATTTATCTCCATGTTAACTTGGTGTAAGGTAGCTTTGACAATGTGTTGAGGCGATCTTCTCAGTGTAAGAACAAATAGTTGGCTGCTCCAATTTTTATCTCATTTTGTAATCATCGCAAGCTATGCCTATGTCAATATCTAAAAGTTTTTGGTGTTTGTTTCTCCTCCTTAAATCAATATTTTCTTTTGATTTGTAGGACCGTTAGTAAGATTGCTCATTGGCAAGCGAAAGAGGTTTGCGGATTCTTGCACGACTAAGGAAGAAATTTGTTATTTGAAGTATGCACAAGAGATATTGCAAGGTATTTCTGTTACTAGCTTCATATCTTCTGGAACCTATGTACAGATAATGATTCGTAACTGCAATTATTTTTGTCCTAAATATAGAAGCAAATTGAAGAGTTAGACTTCTGTATGGAAATTTAGATAGTAGTTCCTTGGAAGGCAGTTTAATTTCTTGCATTCATTCCTCATGCTATAAGCCACACCTTTCCTATTTTGTTAAAGAAGTAAACTCATGCTATACACCACCAGTCAGCCTAGCGTTCAAGCAGGCCACTAGGCCAGGCTGTTGACCGTAACATTGGTCATGCCAGCATCCTACGTGATAGGTTCAGAGTTGTTGGAGATAACTATCGCCAGGAGCATTCCAACCGAAGATAGACTAGGATCTTAGCTCATATGTGTTTATCTTTGTAACCTTTTTTGTCTCTTCTTCTCCAAGTTGTAATCTGAACCAACTCTGTACGCTATACCAGGAGGTCGCGACCTGGCTATATAAACACGCAACCGTCGCCCAGGATGGGTACGACGTTCCTCCACATGGTATACAGAGCCTAACTCTTCCCATCTAGCTTTCCTCCTCTCCACCGTAGCTTCCTGCCATGGCCTCATCCGCCGCCGCCTCCTCTCCCCTCTCCGGCCAGATCACCGAGCGCCTCACCCGCACCAACTATGTCCTATGGCGCACTCAGATCACGCCGCAGCTGAGAGGAGCTGGAGTCTTCGGGTATGTTGATGAAAGCATGGCGGAGCCGGCCGAGTTCGTCGTCAGCAAGGACAAGGATGGAAAGGAGGAAACCATCCCAAATCCACTCCACGTCGTCTAGTTCTGAGAGGATCAGCAGGTACTCGGTTATCTTCTAAATAACCTGTCCAAAGAGGTGCTAGTGCAGGTCACCTCCATCGCGCATGCACGCGAGCTCTGGACGGCGCTGGCGAGCATGTTCTCGTCGACGTCGCTGTCCCGCATCAACAACATCCGCGCCGCCCTCACCAATGCGCAGAAAGGAACGCAATTGGTGGTCACCTTCTTCGCACACATGCGGGGACTGCTGATGAGCTCGCCGAGGCTGGCAAGCCGTTGAAGGATGATGAGTTAATCTCATACATCCTCAACGCACTTGACATGGAGTACCATCCATTGGTGTCCGCCCTCGACGCCCGCACTACCCCGGTCACCCTCGACGAGCTGTTCGGGCAAATGAGCAACTTCGACCAGCGGGTGGCTCTCTTCCAGGAAGCTGGCGTGGGAGGTGGCTTCAAGTCATCGGCCAACGTCGCCACTCGCGGCCGGGGCGGAGGCTCTTGCTACCGCGGGCCGCCTCGGAACGGCAAGGGCAGGGGCGCTGGCAACGGCAACAGCAACGGCGCCAACAACACACGCGGCGGCCGGCCTTCCTCCACCAACAACCGAGGCCGGCGCAACAACTCCTCCAACAACACATCGCGCCAGGTGCCAAATTTGTGGCAAGCCGGGACACTCGGCGAAGGATTGCTGGTATCGTTTTGAGGAGGATGAAGATGACTCCTCCCAAGACGAGAAGGTGGCCGGAGTCGCCGATGGCTCCTACGGCGTCGACACCAACTGGTACGTCGACAGCGGCGCCATGAACCACATCACCGGTGAGCTGGAAAAGGTGACCATGCGCGACAAGTACCGTGGCAAAGATCACAACCACACAGCAAGTGGAGAAGGTATGAAAATTAGTCACGTTGGTCACTCAATCATTAAAACCCCTCATCGAAAAATTCACATTAGGAAAATTTTGCATGTCCCTAGTGCTTCAAAAAGTCTTCTTTCCGTTCATTGCATTGCCATTGACAACCATGTCTTCCTTGAGTTTCACCCTTATTTCTTTTTGATCAAGGATCAGGCAACGAAGAAGGTGCTATATCGAGGTAGTTGCGTTCGTGGGCTTTACCCCTTGATTTCGGAGATTAGAAGATTCAATAAACAAGTTTTCAGTGCCACCAAAGTGTCTTCAACACGATGGCATGATCGTTTAGTCCATGCATCTTTTTCTTTAGTTGAGCGATTGCTTAGGAAAAATAAGCTCCCGTATGTTGGAGAGCGTGATGTTGAAACAGTTTGTGCTTCTTGTCAAAAGGCTAAAAGCCATCAATTACCTTATCCAGTTTCTACCAGCATTTCCACCAAGCCTTTACAACTTGTGTTTTCTGATGTATGGGGGCCTGCCCCCTCCTCTGTTGGCAGGCACATGTATTATGTGAGTTTCATAGATGATTATAGCAAGTTTTCATGGATCTATCTTCTTAAGAAAAGGTCCGATGTGTTTCAAGTGTTTCTGAACTTCCAAGCTCTCGTTGAGCGCCAGTTTGATTGCAAAATCCTTGCTCTCCGATCTGATTGGGGAGGGGAGTACGAGAAGCTAAACTCATTTTTTCAGAAAATTGGCATATCTCATCATGTGTCATGTCCTCACGCTCATCAACAGAATGGGTCTGCTGAATGCAAACATAGACACATCGCTGAAGTCGGTCTAGCTCCTTTGGCCGGCGCCTCTATGCCTCTAAAGTTTTGGGACGAGGCCTTTCTTGTTGCAGTACATATTATAAATATGCTCCCTAGCCCTGTGATAAACTATGAAACTCCCATTGGGCGTCTTCTTCACACCAAACCCGACTATACAACCCTTCGTGTGTTTGGTTGCGCTTGTTGGCCAAATCTCCGACCATACAACAATCGCAAGCTCATGTTTCGCTCTAAGCAATGCTCATTCCTTGGCTATAGCGCTCAACACAAGGGTGTCAAGTGTCTTGACATCTCTACTGGTCGCGTTTATATTTCTCGCGACGTCGTATTTCATGAGACAAAATTTTCCTTCTCTGAACTTCATCCTAATGCTGGTGAACTCCTTCGAAAAGAAATTCTCCTACTACCATCCAGTCTTACGGGCATCTCTCATGGGGATAATGATTGTAATGATTCACCGTTGACTAATGATCATAACCCTTTGCATGAGTTTTATGATGATGCAGATGAGAACTACGGAGAAAATGGTGCAGCAAAAATCCAAAACAATGAAGACAATCTGCCAAATATGCAACATTTTAAGTGTCCAGGGCTGGGGGACAAATCCGCCTCGGGATCAGTTCCACCGCAGCCTGCCAGCGGATCTCCTTCGGGATTCGAGCTGCCGCCTGGGGGCAGCGCGCGGGTCTCCGCGTCGCCTGCCAGCCGACCCAGCAGCGGCCCCGCGCCTGCCACACAGCGCACCATCACGGGCGCGAGCGACCCGTCCAGCCCGCTCCACTCGGACGCCCCCACGCGGTGCACCGAGTCTCGCTGGCCTGCTGATGGGCCCCGCCACTACGTCCGCCGCCAGGAGACAGGCGCGGCTCCCAGGGTGGCTCCGGCCCGACAGGAAACAGGCGCGGATTCCCGGGTGGATTCGGCCTAGTCAGCTGGCGCACGATCCGGTGCGATTCCACCTGGGTCTGCCTCATCATTGCGCCATGATGGGCCTGCGTCGGACGTGTCCCACGGCCCAGGATCTTCTGCGCCTGATCCAGCCGCCTCTCCAATGCCTCCACCCCGTGCCGGCACAGACGATCCGTCTGGCTCGGCCGGTAGCGACGCGGGGGACGCCACGGGATCAGCCTCGGGATCCGCAAGTCCTGTCGCTACGGCAGCAGGATCTTCTGCACCAACCTCTTTGTCTGCTGCTCCACGAACACGTCTTCAAAAAGGGGTAACCAAACCAGTAAATTATAAACAGTTAACAAAGTTCAGTCTAGTTTGCTCTACAGATGAACCTAGTACTCTTGGAGAGGCGCTCAGTGACAAGAAGTGGAAGACAGCCATGGAAGAAGAACACATGGCACTCCTGAAAAATAAAACATGGCATCTGGTTCCCCCACGGCAAGGTAAAAATTTAATTGATTGCAAGTGGGTTTTTAGAATAAAAAAGAAGGCTGATGGAACCATTGATCGCTACAAAGCCAGACTTGTTGCAAAGGGCTTTAAACAACGGTACGGCATTGACTATGAGGACACCTTTAGTCCAGTTGTTAAAGCTGCAACCATTCGTCTTGTGCTCCTATTGTTGTTTCCAGGGGATGGAGCCTTCGACAGCTAGATGTACAGAATGCGTTCCTGCATGGCTGGAAGAGGAAGTGTATATGAAACAACCTCCTGGTTTTGAGAACAAGAACAAACCCTTTCATGTGGGCAAGCTTGATAAAGCATTATATGGACTCAAACAAGCTCCCAGGGCGTGGTACTCCAGACTAAGTCACAAATTGCAAACTCTTGGCTTTGTTCCTTCTAAGTCTGACACATCCTTGTTTATTTACAACAAGTTGAAAACATCCATATTCGTTCTTATATATGTTGATGATATTATTGTCACAAGCTCATCTAATGAGGCTATATCAGGACTGTTGAAGGATTTAAATGCTGAGTTTGCTCTCAAGGATCTGGGTGACTTGCATTTCTTCCTAGGGATTGAAGTCAAGAAACAAGGCAACAGTCTTCATCTCTCTCAGGAAAAGTATGCCACTAATCTGGTAAGAAGAGTTGGGTTACAGGGATGTAAATCTTCACCAACTCCACTGTCCAGCATAGAAAAATTGTCACTTACAGAAGGAAAGCCCTTGGGTCAAGATGACAGTACCAGGTACAGAAGCTTGGTAGGTGCACTTCAGTATCTAACCTTGACAAGACCTGATCTTTCATTTGCAGTAAACAAGGTTTGTCAGTTTCTTCATGCACCCACTACAACACATTGGACAGCTGCTAAACGTATAGTGAGATATGTGAAAGATACAATTAATCTTGCCCTCACTTTCAACAAGTCTTCATCTACACTTGTTAGTGCATTTTCTGATTCTGACTGGGCAGGATGTTTAGATGATAGACGATCTACTGGTGGTTTTGCAGTATTCTTTGGTCCAAACTTAATATCATGGTGTGCAAAGAAACAAGCCACTGTATCAAGGTCCAGTACTGAAGCTGAGTACAAGTCCTTGGCAAATGCCACAGCTGAAATTATTTGGGTTCAGTCCATGCTACGAGAGCTTGGTGTGAAGACTACTCAAGCTCCATGTTTATGGTGTGATAATCTTGGTGCTACTTATCTGTCTGCTAACCCTGTCTTTCATGCAACGACAAAACATATTGAGATTGATTTCCACTTTGTTAGAGAACGAGTTGCAAACAAGCAGTTGGAAATTCGGTTCATTCATTCTCGTGATCAGGTTGCAGATGGATTCACCAAAGCTTTGCCCACACGAAATTTAGAAGAGTTCAAGCGTAATCTCAACTTGATCAAGTTGTGATTAAGGGAGGGTGTTGAACGTAACATTGGTCACGCCAGCATCCTACGTGACAGGTTCAGAGTTGTTGGAGATAACTATCGCCAGGAGGATTCCAACCGAAGATAGAGTAGGATCTTAGCTCATATGCGTTTATCTTTGTAACCTCTTTTATCTCTTCTTCTTCAAGTTGTAATCTGAACCAACTCTGTACGCTATACCAGGAGGTCACGACCTGCCTATATAAACACGCAACCGTCACCCAGGATGGGTACGACGTTCCTCCACACAGGCCATTCAAGCAAACCTCGCAGCCACTACAGTTTAGTTCTTAGCTATGCGTGTGACTATTCCAATCGACAGGACAAAAAACTATGGGAGGAATCAAAGGCACGCATCTGACCTCAGGTGCACATACCAATTGAAATAAGAGGTGATAATGTTATCATATAGCTGTACTGGATTTATTATTAACTTAATGACCAAACTGGACTGTAAAAGCTTACTTCACTTGGATAACAGGAGTCGGACACCAAAAGCTTGCTATCTAATTTTCTTCTCTGTAGAGGAAAAAAAAATATACCGATAATTGGACATAGAAAGTCTGCTAAAATTATTTTTTCGAGCTGTATAGTGTATAACTTTATAATATAGATCCTTGCTCATGTTACACCTTTCTTGTTCTTATGGCGAAAAAAATAGCATATTAACCATTTCTATATTTTTTCTGTGCTTTTCTTTTAATACAGTAGTGTCCATGCTTATGGATTTCTTATATTTTTTTTGTCAATCTAGCATGCCTGTGTCACTCCCGTCCTGTTTTAGCTCTGTTGATGGATGATTTCTGCCATTTCTTTTTATTCCCATTTCATGTGTAAGCATTTGATATATCATGAGGGTATGTATGATTTATTTGATATGGGCAAAGAAATATCTACTCCAAATGTTCCTTCACATGGTTTAGGCACTTCTGAGTTTGTTCCCTTTGAAATGGCGTTTTTTGGATATAGATATTGCTGATTGGTAATACTTGTTGAAATGGTGTTTGTTGGATATAGATATTGCTGATTGGTAATACTTATACCTTATCTTTTTAGGTAATTTGTTCCGTTGCATGTGAGTGTAGGTTGGTCTGTTCTTTCACAGGAAGAAAAACAATAGGTCAAATTAATTGCTCACAACTATGACTTTACGTCATGACCATAGCGCATTATTTCTCTTTATTTCTGCTATAATGTGAGCCAATTAGAAACTGCTATAAATGTGTTTTTCTTAATAATCCCATACTGGTGTGTTTTGCCTTCTCAAAAGAAAATCATGACAGGACCAATGCCCCCGTATTCATCCTTGAAGCCGGGTTGCGCGAGCTATGCTTGCAGGGGGAATTAACGCGCAAGTTTGCAGCAGCAAGGGTTTTTCTACGTCTTGATGGGCAGCTAAATTAGTTTGCTTATGTATACTGGAGATGAAATGTCACATCATTTACAATCATTTTGTTTAACTACTATGATGCATAAGATTTTTTGTTAGTTCTCATAATTCATTCAGTATACATTTTCTTTCGAACCAAAGAAATTAGAGAGTCATATAAGAGAAGCATGAATGACGAGGGGGTGAACTGGAAATGGGACCTTGCGCCATTTGGCGCAATGGGTAGTGTTATTATACATCTTATTGTAGATAGCAACCCTCCATTCTTATTGTAGATAGCATGCCTCAATTCTCTTTTTATTAAGGGGGGTTAAAAAATTTACCATATGTGCTTCCCACAATTTTTTATTTTGCGTCATTTGGTGCAACAGATCCACTCGAGGCCCGGCGGCGGACGGGAGAGAGTCACCGGCTAACGCCTGCGAGCTGGTGGTTGGTGGCGGCTCGATCCACTCCTAGGTCCTTCTTCCACTTCCCTGATGGCGAGATCAGATGCAACCTGGTGGTTGGTGGCGGCTCGATACACTCATGGATCCTTCTTCTTTCACTTCTCCGCTGCCTAACACCGAGCAGCGGACAAGGAGCATGGTATCGACGACGGCAGCCGGAAACATGATTTAAAATGGGACTTTATACCACCAAATACGAATGTGTGTGGGTGTGTGTGTGTGCGCGCGTGTGGGTGTGTGTGTCTCATTGTATATTTTGTTTTAAGTTAAAATGTATATATTCATATCATTGTACACAACATCAACTGTGTTTTCTATTAGAGGGATTAAACCATGGAATTTTATTTCATCGCGGGCATGGCTAGCATGCCTCTGCGCCATTTGATGCAACGGGTCCACTAGTAAAGAAAATAGCAACAAACTGCTGCGTGCTATACTTTCTTCCTCCAGCCGTTTGGTCTCTCATCTCCGAATTTTTTTTTTGTCTTTTCTCATCCATAAGAAAGATGGCCGGTGTGGCTATACTTTTGTCTTTTCACATCTCTTTGTTTACATAACATTAAAAATACTGATCTCTTTTATCAAATATTTCTATTTCGATATAAATATTTCTTCTGGGGTATAATATACAAACTGATGAGAAAAGAAAACAAAATACATAATACATAACATAAACATAAAATAATAGCATTATTTCTTCTGCCAAATGTCTCTGAACACTTTTAATATTGACTCGACTGGAAAAAGCGCAATTATCACATGCAAAGAAAGAAAATAGGTAGAAAGTTTTGTAAGGGCATTAACATAAAGTGCACATTGAGACTACTTTTTGTATATGTCGTCGCATATTGTTTCAGCTACAACAAATTAATTTACATAAGATGGTGTATGCATGAAGCTACCGTGAGCCACTAGTAGAAAAAGGGCCTTTAGTCCCGGTTCATAAGGGCCTTTAGTCCCGGTTAGGGTCGTTACTAAAGCCTCCCCCTTTAGTCCCGGTTCTTACACGAACCGGGATTAAAGGCCCTCCACGTGGCCCCTGCCCGGAGGTCCACCTTTAGTCCCGGTTGATAACACGAACCGGTACTAAAGGAAATTTTATGATTTTTTTAAAAAAATTGAATTTTTTTTTATTTTCAAATTTCTGAATTATTTTAACCTCTAATCTCTAATCACCCCTCATCACTGCTCAATTTAACCTCTAATCTCTAATCACCCCTCATCATTCCAAATCATCTAACTTCCTGGACGATCACCCATCCTCTCACTACTCCAGCCTGAGCACGCTTAACTTCCGGGTTCTATTCTCCCTCGTTTCCAAGTCTGCACTTGTTGTTTTCCTGACAATAGTAAGATGTCAATCCTATTAACCCTCAGGAATTTAGCTTGAGCATGAAGTCACACATTTCACTGTTTGAGTTTGAAACTATTGTTCTAAAAACAATAATTATTTAGTAACACTAATATTTCTTGAATAAGTAGTTTGACCATAGTTTGACCATAGTTTGACCAGATTTGACCAAAATTCAAAAAAACTGAAATAATTATTTCGTAACACTAATATTTCTTGAATAATTAGTTTGACCATAGTTTGACCACAGTTTGACCACAATTTGACCAGATTTGACCAAAATTCAAAAAAACTGAAATAGTTATTTAGTAACACCAATATTCTTGAATAATTATTTAGTAACACGAATACTTCTTGAATAAGTAGTTTGACCAGATTTAACAAAAATTCAAAAAAAACTGAAATTTGAGCATAACTTTTTTTCCCTTTAGAATTTGAGGATTCTAAAAATTTGCAAACTGAAATTTGAGGATTTTCGTGCTGAACATTTTGATATATTATACGTTTTTTTCTGACATCGTATGCAAAAGTTATAGCTGTTTTACATTTTCCCTACACTTTTTGCAAAACATGTCCAAATTTAAGTTTTTAAATTTTCCTAACTAGTACATGTAGTAACATAACTACATCTGGAAGGATTTTAATTTTTGAAGTTTTTATCATTTTCTTTTGCTTTTTACAAAACTGAAAAGGCGATCCACGAGGGGGGGGGTAGAGTTTGAAAATGGGACCTTTAGTACCGGTTCGTGGCACGAACCGATACTAATGCCTCAAGCCCCATTAGTACCGGTTGGTGGCTCGAACCGGGACTAAAGGTCTAACCTTTAGTACCGGTTGGTGCCACGAACCGGTACTAATGGGCATCGCACCCTTTGGAATATTTGTACTAAATTAGTATTATTGGTCAACGGAAGGATAATAAAGAATACATATAAATTTCATTTAGATCAAAATCAATCATTTTAATGAGAACCCAATCTGGAACATCGTTAGTTTTATATTTCATTTCTTCATACCCCAAAAATAGACTAAGTTCATTATGATGCTCAAAGGTAACGAGGTTATCAACATTTTTCGACACAATTCGATCATGAAATAATTCACATTGGAAATTAAAATGCCCACTTTCATTGCAAAGTTCACAAGGACGGGGAGAAATATTAAGTCTTTCAGCACAAACATATAGCCTCTATTGCAACCATTTAGTTTCTAAATACTTATGCCTCTTACAAAATCTATCTTTCCTTCTTGGTATATATTTGCAAACTCTATGCACTCCACAAAAGTTGACATGCTTATAAAAAATATTTGTATCATGACTAGTGCAATCATCATTAGTACTATGGATATTCAAAGAATTCATACTAACAACATTGCAATCATGCTCATCATTCAAAGATTGTATGCCAAACATTTTATTGCATTCTTCTTCTAACACTTTGGCAGAATTATCAGAATCCTTATTTTCACGAAAGACATTAAATAGATGAAGCATATGAGGCAACCTCAATTCTATTTTTTTTATAGTTTTCTTTTATATACTAAACTAGTGATAAAACAAGAAACTAAAAGATTCGATTGCAAGATCTAAAGATATACCTTCATGCACTAACCTCCCCGGCAACGGCGCCAGAAAAGAGCTTGATGTCTACTACGCAACCTTCTTCTTGTAGACTCGTGTTGGGCCTCCAAGCGCAGAGTTTTGTAGGACAGTAGCAAATTTCCCTCAAGTGGATAACCTAAGGTTTACCAATCCATTGGAGGCGTAGGATGAAGATGGTCACTCTCAAACAACACTGCAACCAAATAACGAAGAGTCTCTTGTGTCCCCAACACACCCAATACAATGGTAAATTGTATTGGTGCACTAGTTCGGCGAAGAGATGGTGATACAAGTGCAATATGGATGGTAGATATAGATTTTTGTAATCTGAAAATATAAAAACAGCTAGGTAGCAAGCGATAAAAGTGAGCGAAAACGGTATTGCAATGCTTCGAAACAAGGCCTGGGGTTCATACTTTCACTAGTGCAAGTTCTCTCAACAATGATAACATAATTAGATCATATAAAAATCCCTCGACGTGCAACAAAGAGTCATCCCAAAGTCACTAATAGCGGAGAACAAACGAAGAGACTATTGTAGGGTATGAAACCACCTCAAAGTTATTCTTTCTGATCGATCTATTGGGTTATTCCAATAAGTGTCACAAACAGCCCTTGAGTTCGTACTAAAATAACACCTTAAGACACACATGAACCAAAACCCTAATTTCACCTAGATACTCCAATGTCACCACAAGTATCAGCGGGTTTGATTATACGATATGTTTCACACAATCTTAGATTCATCTATCCAAACCAACACAAAGAACTTCAAAGAGTGCCCCAAAGTTTCTACCAGAGAGTCAAGACGAAAACGTGTGCCAACCCCTATGCATAAGTTCACAAGGTCACAGAACCCGCAAGTTGATCACCAAAACATACATCAAGTAGATCACATGAATATCCCATTGTCACCACAGATAAGTACATGCAAGACATACATCAAGTGTTCTCAAATTCTTAAAGACTCAGTCCGATAAGATAACTTCAAAGGGAAAACTCAATCCATTACAAGAAGGTAGAGGGGGAGAAACATCATAAGATCAAACTATAATAGCAAAGCTCGTGGTACATCAAGATCGTGCCAAATCAAGAACAAGAGAGAGAGAGAGTGAGAGATCAAACAAATAGCTACTGGTACATACCCTCAGCCCCGAGGGTGAACTACTCCCTCCTCGCCATGGAGACCGCCGGTATGATGAAGATGGACACCGGTGATGATTTCCCCATCCGGCAGGGTGCCGGAACAGGGTCCCGATTGGTTTTTAGTGGCTACAGAGGCTTGCGGCGGCAGAACTCCGGATCTAGGTTCTGTTCTGGAGGTTTGGGGAAATAGAAGAGGTATTGTCGTCGATAACAAGTCAGGGGGGGTCCACGAGGGGCCCACAAGGTCGGGAGGCACACCCTAGGGGGGCGCCCCCAACCCTTGTGGTGGCCTCGGGACTCCTCTGGTGCATCTCCGGTACTCCGTGGGCTTCTTTTGGTCCAAAAACAATCATCGTAAAGTTTCAGGTCAATTAGACTCCGTTTGATATTACTTTTCTGCGAAACTCAAAAACAAGGAAAAAACAGGAACTGGCACTGGGCTCTAGGTTAATAGGTTAGTCCCAAAAATTATATAAAATAGCATATAAAACAGACAAGATGGATAATATAATAGCATGGAGCAATCAAAAATTATAGATACGTTGGAGACGTATCACTTTTTTTGAATCTTCCTCTTCTTCTGTATCTGACTCTGTGTCTTCTTCTGTCTCTGAGTATTTCTCTTTTCGCTTCTTCCTCCTTGTGACCTTTGATTTCCCCGATTTTTTCCTCCATAAATTGAAGAAAAACATGTGAACACTCTCCTGGAGAATATATTAACACTGTAAGCATGTATGGAAATGAACAATGAGATAAACATGTGCACTAACTTCGTTGCTTTTTGCCCTCTCATTCCCTCGCGCCTGGATTTAATCCTCTTGTTCGATTCTTCGGTAGTTGGTCTCCCTTTTGGAACTATTTTGATTGGATTTTCCACGTCATCAGTGCAGCATTCGCGAGCAACAGAGAAGTATGCCGGCAAAGGAACAAATGATTTCTAGCCTTCATCAAAATCAGTTTTTTCTCCATCAACCAATATACTCCGGAGGAGCTCCATCACCTATTTTGACTGTGAATCGCTAGTTGCGGCTGTGAATCAAGCGTCACTAGCCATGTTGCCTAGTTGATGATACTTATTCATGTGATAAGACCATACATGAGTATTCGTAGACCTCGAAGAAGGGAACGCTGGCTTGGCATGCATTGTCCATCTTTTCTTCACAATTTTTTTTGGAAATGTGCGTACACCAAGATGATCCAGAACGCAAATATATGTGCGCATGGGTAATCTTGACTTTCCAACTTTTTACATTTACAAGCTGCAGCATCCAGTCTTGCTCCTGTAAACAGACAAGTCACGTGATATATAAAATCCACAGTCTTAGCATCCACGCCTTGTGCATCCAACTTTTTTGCATCCAAATCCTCACTGTCCTTACCTTCCAAGTCATTGGGATCCTTAGCATCCAGGTTTTTTGCATCCAAGTCCACACCATCCTTGCCTTCCGAGCCATTGGGATCCTCAGCATCAAAGATTTTTGCATGCAAGTCCTCACTATCCTTACCTTCCAAGTCTGTAGGAACCTTAGCACCGAGTCCTTATCATCCTTACCTTGCAATTCTCTAGCATCCCTGCCATATGGGACTTTATCATATGGGACTTTGTGCAAAACTCCAAACACGACCAAACCATCACACGCTACCCGGTCTACGACCTGCCAATTTTTTCCTTTGACAATCTGACGCTTTACCCGTGGAAACATCACAATTGTATAAATATAAGAGGCAGCAATCTCCAGAGGGTGTGCATTCAGCTTAGTGAAGGGTATCGTATGTGTCGCTACTGCATCTAATGCTGCTTCATTCTTACGCATTATGGATACACAGTGCTCAACATGTTGTAACAAATCAACAAGTTGCATCTTCCTGTTCAGGTGCACATGAAGCCTTGAGTTGAGAGACTCACTCCTCTGATTACTCATCATGCCTAGGAAATATCTACCCTTTGTGTATGCAGCAGCCCATTTGGGTCGTAGCTCGTACATCCTGTTAATCCATGACGACCTCTTCCCCGATGGTTTTGAACCGAACCTTATAAGCCTCCCATCTTTCTCAAACTCATCAACATCCCAACAACGGTAAATGAATTCCTAAATTCCTCAAGCTTTTTCTTGCGGAGGTGCATCACCATATTCTCCTCGATATGCCATGTGCACAAACGATGATCTGTTCCTGTCCAGACAGTAGCTATTGCTTTAGCCATTGAACCGTCCCCATCAGTGATTGCTGAAATGGGTGGCTTCTGGGACATTGCCTCCAAAAATACATGAAGAAGGCATTGGTATGATGCAACTGTCTCGTCTGACACTAGACCGACCCCAAAATAAACTGTGCTGCGGTGAT
The DNA here is from genome assembly GCF_002575655.3 of Aegilops tauschii subsp. strangulata. NCBI lineage: Eukaryota > Viridiplantae > Streptophyta > Magnoliopsida > Poales > Poaceae > Aegilops > Aegilops tauschii. Next base: position 64,422,920 of record NC_053041.3, on the reverse strand, counting down.
GGTTCAGACCAACGAATGGAACAAACGGAAGCCTGTACTTGTTAGACCGATATCTACTGTCGAACACCACGACACCACCAAAGGCAACATAGACAATCTGGGATTGTTAATCAGCCCAGAATATGTTCCTCAAATGGCCTTCGCTGTCTTTTGTGTATTTGAAAAAGAATTCCGGTTCTGCTTTTTTCTGTGCAATCATATAGGTGAGCAAATATCTAGCGTCACTGCCTTCTATCTTGCGCTTCTTCTGGATTGAAACATGGTTGTATAGGTCTCGATCTATAAGTCCAAGCTTGTCGGGACCTCCGGCATTCTTCTCCATTACATTCATAATCTGATGTGTTCGAAGTCCACCGACAGCATACTCAATGACATCGGCCTTTTGTCCATCGGTCATTCTACGATGAGCTGATAAGTAGGGAGTCAGGTCAGCAGGGACAAACAGATGGTTATGCTTGTCCACAAAATTCTTGACGAACCAGAGGCCACTGCTATCTTGTCTCAACCTAAAAAAGAGCAGGACACCCACACCGAGAAAGACCCCTCGGTGTTCTTTTTTCTTTCAGCTCTGTTAAAGTGCTTAAGGGCCCGCCATCCTTGTTTGCAGCACTTTGTATGTCCTTCTATATGCATTTTGTTTCGGACCCGGACCCCTGCACTTCAGATCATCCTTTCTAACACCAAACCCATTTTTTCTCGCATAGCCTACGTAGAACATGTAGGCTTCTTCCTCAGTCCTGAAAGTCTTCTTCACAATCTCTAAGTATTCCATATACTCATTCAGGTCTGAACTAGCCATGCCTTTATTATCAATTCCTTTATATTGCATGTGTATATCATCCATGTCTATGCCATCCTTGCCTGCATCCTCATTATCCTTATCATCTATGCACATACCATACATTCCTTTGGGGTCCATGGCTACGAAATCATTTTCCATATCATCCATGCCTTTGCCTTCGTTGCCTCTATCACCCATGTCCTTATCATCCTTGCCTGTATCACCTAAGTTTTCGCCATCGTTGCCTTTATCATCCATGTCGTTATGCTGCCAACGAAAACAGATAGTCAATGTTACGGATGGATACCAAACGTAATAATTATGCAGTACTCTGCTTAAATAATTGACATATCGGATTCATGTACCTAACTCAGTCCTTCAAAAGTTGTAAGTAAATATGCCCTGACTAAATCCGGAAATATTTAATTGATTGTACTTGCTGTAACTCATGATCTCCTAACTAAATCCAAAGTCCATGGATCCTTCAAATGCCCTGATAGATCCACCCTGATAGAGCATGTCTCTCCAGACTCCATTCAAAATTATCTCCTAACTAAATCCAAAATTATCTCCTAACTAAATCCAAAGTAAGTCCAAACTCCATACAAAAATAATTATCTCCTAACTAAATCCAAAATATCTCGAAACTCAATTCAAAAATATCTCCTAACTAAATTCAAAAATAAATTTCTTTGAATCCAAATCTGCTGACAACTTTCTCATGCCACATAACCCTAACTAAGTCCTTCAATATGTCCTAGCTAAATCCGACTTACACTTCCTTTCAATCAAAATCTCGTCACAACTTTCTGAAACCATAAAGCCTAAACCTCACATGACATATCCTAAACCCTAATCACATCCGACCCCTATTGGTACTATATGCAGAAGGGACCAGAAAAGATTTGAAATGGCTAGGCACTTACAGCGAAGATCCGGTGTGAAAAAGTTGATGCACGTTCGGGGAAGGGAAGGTGGCGTGGGCTCGGGGAAGGAGGGGATTAGCGGCTCGTCGGAAGATCTGGCGCCGCGACCCGAGGGGAGTGACTTGCGATGGAGGAGCCGGGGAGGAGTGGAGTAGGAGCAGGAGAAGGAGTGACACGGCGAGTGCGATCGGCGGCGATCGAGGGCGCCGGAGGTTAGGGCTCGAGGGGAGGAGAGAGGACGAACCGCTCGAACGGAAATTCAAAAGAGTAAGCACGATGATTGGTATTATAACGCCGAGGGCTTTGTTAATGCAATTAATTTAATCGAAAATTTTAGGACAGGAATACCCCTGGACCTAATTGGGCCAATTAAAGGTATAAAAAAAATTAGGTCGAAAATACCCTTGGGCTCAAAAAGGCCTAGTTAGTCTCATCCGTTAGATCGCCCATATAATACACGTGCTCTGGTGTATTTTAATGTACCGTAAAATTTCCCTTATGAATTTAGTATATTCTTCAATGTTATTTGGCCTGTAGTGTTCTACCGATTAGAACTTTAATTTTGAGATCTGTATGGAGAGATGGAGAAAGACTTGACATGGGACGAAAATTAATAATTTGATTTGGTTCTATAAAAGATGTGATGTGAAGGTAGCTGAATTTTTGCCTTTAATGTTATTTTCTTTGCTGCCTTGAGGAGCTAAACGCCGGTGGGCAGAACGATGCAGTGCATGGCCAAACGAAGCATACAACTACACTAGGTTGCCACCACGGTCGCATATGCATGACCAAGGGTCTCCTACACCTCCACTGCTGAGAGATTAATTATTTGCACATGTGAGATTTCCAAAACTTAATTAGCTATTTGCACTCTGATATGGTCGCAATATTGTCGTTGTTGACGTTGGCTTGATCGATTTGTGGCATAGCAGAATTCAATATAGCATGCTCAGGCCAGGCTCGGGAGTGTCTCTCTACACTCATGCGCTCATGGCATAGAGACCACAACACAGGCCACTCGAACCTCACAGAATCGTGATTGTCCAACAAACTAACCTCCCAATGGGCACTGACGTGTTGGGCATGGGTATGCTTTACATCCGTAGCTGTATGCGCTCCGGACGACAACATTCCGAGTGCCACTAGCGGACCTGCCACTACTGGGTGACATGATGTGTCCACCAAGTGTAACAAATAAGAGCAAAACAATGGAATGCAAACACAACCACGAGCATTGGTTCATAGGTTTCTTCTTTACTTTTTGTCGGTTTTGATACTTGCCTAACCTTGTGAGTTGTTAATGATCTGATCATAAATCAATATATATTGTTTTGCTAATGCTTCTATATGTAAATATATATTAGACATGAAAAATATTATTTTGATAAATAGGTAAAAATACGATCATCAGATTTATCATGAAAACTATTCTCATAATCTAAACTATATTTGTAGCAATATAGTCATATGAAAGAATGGCCAAACATGCATATGAAGTGAGCATTACTCACTTGATTGGGAAAATTGATCATACAATTCCATCGCTTGTGCCAAGTATTCACTGATTTTAGTACTTATTTATATTGTTTCCTTTTTAGACGAACACGCTAACTAGGCTCACATCCAAATTAAAACATCATCTCTTAACTAATGGGTTAAGTTATGCACGCCTCCTCTTTAAAAAAAATGAACTTCTTCCTCCTCTCGGCCACTGTCAAATCCAATCAACAATAGGGACTCCATACTTTAGTCCTTATGGAAGTCATGTGCTGGGACCATGGTGGAGGCAGTTGGTTCAAGCACAAGTAATCCACATGTTAATACATGTACATCTAAGGGCTACTACAACAACGAATAACTGGTAAATATGGTTGTGCTACTTTTGTGCACAACCAATTTCTGACTACTTCCTATGCGGTAATACTCTTGATGATCTTAATGATTTATGTTGGTGCTAATATATGGCATTGTTTCGTGTATGCCACCATGATCTAGAATGTTTTGAAATAATATTTTAACAATTGAGTTTGCTACTTGTCGGTTATTCACGTTGTTCGTTTCTTGAGTCAACAGTTTGATGTTGAAGCATATAGATAGTTTTAAGCGATCAACTCTTCAGTGTGTTGGACATACTAATATTTCAGATGTTATCTCATATGTGCCTACATCATTTTCAATCTCCAACATGAGAGATCATATACTTATCATGTTAATATTGATAGATACATACCAAAACTCATGTTTGCTAAATATTTGCATGGTAAGGAAAAAGAGGCAGAAGAGCATAATGTGGTTTCATATCTTTCTATAGAAAATTATCATAACAAAATGCGACTTGTCTTTCTTCCTTTTCTTTTTCATTCATTACCCAATCCTTTACTCAATATTACCTTTTCTACGGTATATTTTTTCTCACTTATTAGGCATTTTCCATGTTTGCATGACCTTCACATGATGTAGAGCAACTCACTATACTTAAGGATTATTTTTTAGAGCGGGAATCTAATTATGGATATTATAGTTTCTTTGAAGCTATTTTATCGTTGCTTCAATGTTCAAATAGACCAAGAGGTGATTTGTTCTTCCCCAGTGTTGCATCGCAACATAATGTACTAATGGAACTCATTGCCGTATCATTGGTTGTTTGAGATCCAGTCATGGACCTAGAAAAAGTGGAATAAATGAGTTTTATTTTACAATTTCATTAAATAAAATCATGTTAATGGTTGCAAGTCTGTACAAAACTTGGTATTTTTTTTAGAATAGTTAAGTGTTGTTTCCTCGAGGATAATTCAATATAGGATAATCGTATATTGTGCAAAGTTGTGACGCCCGGATAATTAAGCTACAGTAATCCTATGTTAATGGCGCCAGGTCATCGCGATTACTGTTGTTAAACTCGCGTTGGTTCAAATCCGGTCCAAATTCAAATTTAAAATAAAGTCAAAAATAACAGTTTTCAAATGTCAAAACTAAAATGCTCAAGTTGTTACAAATAATCATTTGGTAATCTTGGTGGAGAAACCAAAATTTTATAGAATGGTTAGATGCTCTAAAATAAATAAAAGCAAAAAGAAATAAAAGAAAAAGGACCCCCCCTCTCTGCCTGGGCCTTAGCCGCTTGGCAGGCCCAGTCGGCCAGCCGGCCGGCCCACCTACCTCACCCGACCGGCCCAACCCCTCCCCGGGTCGTCTCCCTCCTTTCCTGTTCGACCGACCGGGGGGAGGGGCTCCAGCTCGTCTCCGCCCGACCGCCTCGCTCCACCACCCCCCCCCCCCCCCCCCCCCCCCCCCCCGTCTCCTCGGGCTCCCCATCCACTCCCATTTGCTCCCCTCTCCCTCTGGCCTCTCTACCTCCCTCGCCAGATCCACGCGCCCGATCGCCTCCGTCGCAGTTCGTCGTCCACCACCGCGGCGACCACCTTCCCCCGTGCTCCTCCGACTGGTCCAACCACTCCGTCCGCATCCGCTGCTACCTCTACGTCGACTACGCCGAGCCGGGGAGCAGCCTTCTGCTTCTTCTTCTTCTTCTTCTCCGTCGGCCACCACGAACTCACCGTCGACCTTCCTCACCTCCGGCCACCCCTGCAGCTACTAATCCGTCGCCGGCCTTTCGTCTGTCTCTAGGTGAGCAACACCGCGAATCCCCTTTGCTTTTCCCCTGTCCCGTCACCATGTGCCGTTGTCACTGCCGCGCCCGGAGATTACTGTGCATGCGCGCTCGCCGCGATCCCGTTGCGTCCTGGCCGCCTCGGGGGCACTCCCTGACCGCACTCCGCGTCCGCTCGCCGCGGCCCATGTGCGCTCGCCGCCCCGCGCCTGCCCGCGATGCTTCTGCTGAAGCTCTTGCCCTGCTGCTGCGCTAATACTGTTGCTGCTTTCTTGCTCTGCTGCCGCTGCTACCGGCAATGGCCGCAGCTTCTGCCGCCACGTCCAGCGCAGCCGCCCGTGCCGTCAGCACTCGCCGCTACTTGCTAGCGCTACCGCCGCTGACAGCCATGGCCGGAGCCCTGCTCCCCTGCGTGCGCCCACACCCCCGCGCTGGCGCTCGTCGCCGTGCCCTCGCTCACTCGCCCTGGCCGCCCCGCCGCTCCCTGCGTCGCCGCCCGCAGCCGCGGCCCTCGCGAAGCCCAGCCCCGCCTGCTTCCCCCGTGGCCGCCGGCCGACTCCCGTCGCTGCCGGAGCAGCTGGGCCACGAGCCCCCGCTGCGTGGCCTCGGGCACGGGCGCCCATGCTCATGCCCAGCGCCCGTCACCCGCCCCGCTAAGGCCCCCAGTGGGCCACTGACCACTGGGCCAGCCCCCATTTTTTCTAAAAAAGGGTTTAGTTAAAAAATGTATAAATATTATTATTAATTAGTTCGGTAATTAATTAACTTAATTAACCTTGCTTAATTAACCAAATTACATAATTAGTCTTAACTAAACTGTTAGGTTAGCTGAGGTGACAATGACAGATGGGCCCCACTGCCCCTTTGACCAGTCAACCTAGTCAGAGTTGACTGTTGACTCTGCTAACATCAGCATGATGTCATGCTGGCGCAATAAGTCCATTTTTGAGTTAAAGATAATCCCAGAAATTGTTTAAGTCTTTGAAAAATCAATATAAATAATCTGTAGTTCAGATGAAAATGTTTTCTACATGAAAGTTGCTCAGAATGATGAGACGAATCCGGATACGCCCTCCGTTCGTCTGTCACACGTCCCTAGCATAGCGAACATGGAAACGTCCCCCTCCGATTCATCTGTCCAAAAATGCCAAACTTCGGGAAAACATTCCCGGATCTTTCCCCCCTTCGCCGGTATCGTGTAGCATCGCATTAGAACATGCCTAGTGCTGCTTTTGTCTTGTCATGCATATTATTGCTCTTGTTTGCTCTGTATTTATTGTTTCTCCCCCCCTCTTCTCTCCGGTAGACCCCGAGACCGCTGCTGATGCCCATGTGATCGACTACGTCGACGACGACCCTTCTTCCCTTTTAGCGGAGCTTCCAGGCAAGCCCCCCCTTTGATCATCCCGATATCGCCCATTCCATTCTCTCATGCTTGCATTAGATTTTGCTACTGTAATTGATTTCTCCTATTCTGATACATAGCCTGCTTTTGTACCTGCTGTTGTACCTTACCTGCTTATCCTAAACTGCTTAGTATAGGTTGGTTAGTGATCCATCAGTGACCCCGACTTGTCCTTGTTGCCCCTGCCTCATCATCTATGCCTCGATCAACGTGATCGATGACCAGAGCCCGACACCTCACATCACATCACGCCCCTTTTGTTGCTTGACTCTGCAGAGTTACCATCGAGTGCCGAGGGTGGTACCTCATACATCACTCCTGATGAGATCTCTGTAGTGTAGCTATTCGGTCATGGTCATCGAGAGTGATTCCTCCTTAACCACTTCTGATACGAATCTGTCGTGCAACCCCTCAAGTGTGAACCTCGAGGGTGGTTCCTCTAACGTTCACCTTGATGATTACATCGAGTGGAATCCACCGAGGGTGATTCCTCGGGTTTTCCCCTTGATGTTTGGACACACGGTTACCCGAACTTTACTTGAGACCATTGTTGAAGTCGGGTCGGCCCTGAGGGGTACCCGCGAGTTGATGTCAAAGTCGAGCGGGCCCGTTGAGCACCCGCGAGTTTTCTACATGGCCCGGCCGGGCATTCTGGGCCCTTGCCGTAAGTTCACGAGATGGGGCGACGGGGTCACATTATCTTGAGTCTCTGCTCGTCTCCGTGAGCCCCCAATGCACTAACAGGTTTGGGTATTTGTTCTGAGTTGGCCTTTGGCCTTTACACACTAACCACCACGCGAGAATAGTTATGGGCCTCGACGTCGCGGTATCAGCCGAAGCATTGTCAAACGTCCAGTTCAGCATGGCGGCACGGCCGGATCGTGCTGGCCATCCGAGGCGGTGCTAGTATCAACCCTGCGCGCAACGACCTAGAGTGCAACGGGCGATGGGCCCAAGACCCTGGGGCACTTAGGATATAGACCGGCGGGGACCTCTCTGCTAAGCCTAGGTAGGACTGCGATGTGCTGATCTTCCGAGGCCAGGCATGACCCAGGAAAGTGTGTCCGGCCAGAGTGATCGAGCGTGTTGGGTAACGTGGTGCACCCCTGGAGGGAAGATATATATTCGAATACCGAGTCCACGGTAATGGACGTTCAGACTTGTATCCTGATCTTATATAACTAGAAATGGATACTTGAGACATGAGATGGATATGTGGCTCCGGGATTTCTTTCTCGCAGGGAGTCGAGGAAGGATCTCTGGGCGTTAATGTTACAACATGCTTGTTAAATATAAACTGCTATTCTTTAATCTTCTACATGCTGCAAGATGCTTGGAGCTGCTTGAAGGTGCTAGTCTTCGATAGGCTAGGCCTTCCCCTCTATTCTGGCATTCTGCAGTTCAGTCCACAGATACAACCCTTCCATTTGATACCAATGCATACTTAGTATGGATCTGATGCTTGCGAGTACTTTGGATGAGTACTCGTGGTTGCTTTGCTACCCCTTCTTCCCCTTCTTCCTTCTTTCCGGTTGATGCAACTAGATGATGGATCGCTGGAGCCAGATGCCACCGCCGACGGATACTACTACATGGAGGCCGCCGACGACCAGGAGTAGTTAGGAGGTCCCAGGCAGGAGGCCTTGCCTCTTCGATCATTGTTTCTTTTGTGCTAGCCTTCTTAAGGAAGTCTTGTTTAACTTATGTCTGTACTCAGATGTTGTTGCTTCCGCTGACGCTTGTGTATCGAGCTTGTATTCGAGCCCTCGAGGCCCTAGCTTGTAATATGAAGCTTGTATTATTTTATTTGTGTCTAGAGTTGTGTTGTGATATCTTCCCGTGAGTCCCTGATCTTGATCGTACACATTTGCGTGTATGATTAGTATACGGTCGAATCAGGGGCGTCACAAAAGTAATAATTAATTTAACCAGATATTTTTTAAATATAGTGCTTTACATTGTGGAAGAGGTGCTCTTCTAATGTACTTCCCAAGTTAGTTAATATTAGATATCTTATTTCTACCTTTTATATGTTTCGCAAATGCAGCTTGAATGCTTTAGAGATATTATTCGAGTATCATGTATAATCGCTGCTACTACATTGAATATCTAAAACATGCATTTTATGTACCATTTCAAAGTAACAATTCATTTAACCAGATATTTTTATGAATGAATATATATGTCTTAGTACAATAAAACACCAAATATTTTCTATTACTGTATGCCATTATTATAACATGTTATGATCCATCAAGTACGTAGGGTCAACTCAAGAACATTTGCTGACGGCACTGTCGTGGAGAAGTCAAAATATTTTATTAGGTTCCTTTTATTTCTAGGACCGGAAGAAAAGGGAGCATAACTAAGTGTCAATTCTTAACTAGATTCTTACTTATCTTGTATAATACTCCCTCCGTCCGGAAATACATGTCGGAGAAATGCATAAAAATGGATGTATCTAGAACTAAAATACATCTACATACATCAATTCCTCCGACAAGTATTTCCGGACGGAGGGAGTATAATTTAATATTTAATATTTCAATGTTCAGGTGAGATCATAAATTCATGATACATTCTTATGATTCCCATTTGGAGCTGAATTTTAATTACGGGAAATTAACTTTCTGGCCTTATGGTTTTTAATCAACTCCTATATTAGGGCCACAAGTACACATAACATTGAAGGCAACACCACAATGATCATGCACATGCAAGCGTGTGCGGTTCCTCAGGCATGATTAATTGATGCCATGCCCAATAACCACAATTCATTCATGAGCCCAGGTGATCCCTTGAAAATAACAAAGTAAATTTACCTAGGTACATGACCTGTAAGGAAAATGTAATAATAATGAAAAAAACTCTTTTCAGCCGTAATCTCAGTGGTAATGCTCCTAATTCTTATAAAAGGTTCAATCATAGAAATGAAAATTCAAGAGATTACACGCATAATACAAATTCAAGATTACAATGTTTGAACTAATAAATATATGTTTATTGAATAAAATATAACAATGCAACATAATAATTAAAAATAAATAATAAAAAATAAATCATAAATTGATAACATGTATATTTATATATTTGTAAAAAAACATACCTAAGATTAAACTATGTACGCAAAAGCCTTCAATTTGTAAATGGCATCACATTTCCTTCCAAGTTTTTCTTAACACAAATGAAAAAATATGTTATGATTATCAGAATTTATAAAATTCTAGCCCGTGCATCGAGCGGGCCACTTTGCTAGTTACATTTAATAATAAAAATGGCAATTTGAGTGCTCAAAAGGAGACATATTAAGTGCCAGAAAATTGACGAAATGGAAGTGAATCAACATTTCGTCAAAACTTTGGCACTCATTCTATTCCCTGTAAAAGAAGACAACAAAACCGCAATGAAATTCACCAACAGATCATCGCCACTTATCAAAAAACAAAATTGGCATAACCATTGCTAACAATTGGACATATTAATTGAATGCAAAACATTCAATGAAATGGAAGTGAATCAACATTTCGTCAAAACTTTCGCATTCATTCATATTCCCTATAAAAGAAGAAAACAAAACCGCATCATCCAATTCACCACCGGCCATCGCCATTTATCAAAAAAAAATTGGCCTAACCTTTGCTAAAAATTGGACGTATAGAATGCTAGAAATCGACGAATGGAAGTGTATCAACATTTCGTCAAAACTTTGGCACTTTTTCTATTCCATGTAAATAAAACCATGAGCATCGACATACATCACATTCAATTGTATCATATTCATCCATCATAGCACAACAACCCATGAACACGAACATATATAGCACATGCAATGAATAGAAACCATTTGAAATCAATCCCTGAACATGAACATATATAGCACAGGCAACGAACATATATAGCAAAAACAATGAATTCAAGCAACAACCGAGCAACACTATGTAGATGGCCGAGCCACTGTGGTGCAGGCGGCGCACACGCGCTGGCGGAAGGGTAAGTATGTGGAGATGGCCGACGCTGTTGTCCGTCGGTGCGGGCGGAGGCGCACCGGCGGAGGGGGTCGGTGGAGAGACCGGCCGAGATGAGGAGCAACAGGGAGCGGCCGATGGCGCGTGCGGTGGGGTGGAGGGGGAAGAGGGATGCAGGTCGGGAATGGCGGAGCATGGCAGGGGACGCGGTGGCGACGCACGTTGCCGGCACTTGCCGGGGCCGGCGGAACACTGTGGCGTTCGGGGGAGGGGGATTGCGCAGCTCAGTGTGCTGTGAATTTGGGCGGGCATGGCCGGGATACGCAGACATAATTTTCATCAACTCCCGTGTTGAAATTTGAAAAATTAGTACCATTGACAGGTGAGGAGGGCCGCCCGCCCCAAGTACTTTAACCTAACACTGGCAAGCAGCGTCGAGGACCCGCCATAGCTATGTTCGGCAAAAAGTGGAAACTCAGCAAGGTTAACTAGTGGCAGCTACTAAGCGCCGCCCGCCACTGCTTGGTCTTCTACCTGTGGCGGGCACTTGTCGGTGCTCGTCACAAATGAGTTACGCAAACAAGTCCCACCCTGCAGGTAATAACTGTGGCGAGCGGCGGGAGCGCCGCCCGCCACAGTTAAGCCATTAGCTGTGGCGTGCATGTTTTGCGACCCGCCACTGCTTGCTTTCAGAAATAGCTGTGGCGGGTGCCCTGCCATGCCCGCCACTAATTTGTGATCTCCTATAAGCCCTTTCGGAAAAGTGTATGCTGCCACGATACTAAACCTCTTCATCAACTTCATAGGAGTAGCGACAATTGTTGGCAAGATGGTGGCTTTGGACTTTGTAGGGCTTGATAATAATTTATAAAATGGTTGCATGCACCATTCTGATGATGCCGAGGTCGGGAGTAACCCTTCTTTAAAAAAAATTGCACACGTCGACTTGTATTTATCCAGTTCCTTTTCCTCGGGCCCTAATCCACACTCGAGGAAAAAAGGTTTTTTCCTTCTCTAATGCTCGCCTCCCTTCTTGTCCTTCGGTTGCGAGGACACGCCTCGCTAACTGCTCACTGTGTTGTCCCCATCTCCGGCGACAACTCCATCTAATTCAATTGGGAATCGAATACGAAAAGGCCTCCCACCCGCACCTGTCAAAACTTCTACTCGCTGACGTCTGTGACGCTGCTTGTTATCCTCGTTCCTGCCCCAGCCTCGCCCACATCTCGAGCCTCGCTGCCACTTGTCGTGGTGCGCCCCCATCTCGACCTTGGGCCGCGTCACATCTCCCTGTTCCTTGTCCAACGAAATACAAATTTAGGCAACTTGCCAATAAGCTGCTCCGTTTTGTTATTGGAAAAAGTCCAATTACAAAACTACACGAACACTCTTTTACATGGTTCAACATTTTTAAATTCGCATGCACTTTTTTCTATTACATGTCATGTATATTCTGTTAAGGTTATGACACATTTTTGTACAACATGCAAACATTTTCAGTACATTGTACATACATTTTTTTGAAAATGCCACAAACACATTTTCTGAAACTCGTGAACATTCTTGAAATGTTACTTTTTTTAATGTACGAAACCTTTTTTTGAATCACATGAATATTATTATACATTGTATAAACATTTGTTTGAATTGGCCCATACATTTTTCTAGAATTTGTGGTATTTTCTAGATGTCAGAAACTCAGAAAATGTTTATGTATCAAAAAGTGTTCGCACTTTAAAATTTTGTTCAGGTTTCATAAAAATTTTATGTTTCAAAAAGTGTTTGCACTTTAAATTTTTGTTCAGGTTCCAAAAAATATTTATGTTTCAAAAGGTGTTGGCTTTTTCAAAGTTGTTGGTTTTTAAAATTATTCGAATATTTCAAAAAGTTCAAAATCTGACACAATTTTTATTCATATATTTTTAAAAAATTATTTACGAAATAGTTTATGAAATTCGAAAAAAAATGTGACACAATTTCAAAATCTGAAAAAAATCATAGCATCTGAAAAACTGTTGGTATTATGAACATTTTTGACAAATGTGTTTTTCTTTTTGAAATCACAAACAGTTTTTTAAAATGCGAATAGAATTTTAAAATGCCAAACATTTTTTAAAAAACACAAAATGAATTGAATTTGCGCCAAAAATAGAAAACAGGAACATTTTTTAACTTCTGAACAATTTTAAAAATGTGCGAACATTTTTGAAACTTCACGAATTATTGTTGTGTTGTAGTGGACCGGCCCAAATTCTTGTGCGTGATAGTAGCTGGTTATCCCGGCCGGGATTGTACTATTCCCAGTTTGCCAAATAGGTTTAGGGTCCAAAATAGACCGGGATTGCAAGTTCAGAGTGCCAATTTTCGGGATTCAAAATTCGGGGTTTGATTTAGGTTCGTCTATAACTTCAAGGTTTATTTTAGACTTTTTCCTTTATTATTACACCACATTACACCGTTTGTAAGCCTACATGCCACCTATGTAAGCTCCTATGGCACATGCGCATACATAATACGTACATGTACTGATGTACATGTCTGCTATATGCGAGCTAGCCATGCACGCAGGGGAAGTTCCTCCTCTTCACCGCAACGGCAAGCCCGTTCTTCATGTGAAGTATGATGGACAGCTTCGGCTCCACGACATGCCCCGGCACGGCCTCAACAGCGAAGTTCCACAGCATGGCGGCTGCGACGACCTTCATCTGCGTGAAGGCCACCTCCTTGCCGAGGCAGGTCCTGGGACCGGCGTTGAAAGCCATGAACTTGTATGACGGCTCGTACCTCACTTTTCCGTCGTCGGCAAGCCACCTCTCCGGCCTGAACTCCATGCAGTCCTTGCCCCACACGCCCTCCATCCTCCCCATGGAGTAGTAGTAGATAAGTATCTTGTCGCCGGCCTTCATCTCGTGGCCGCTCGGGAGCACGTCACCGGCCACTGCTGCCTTGTGCTGGAAGGGCACGGGCGGGTAAAGCCTCAGGCACTCGCACAGTGCTGCGTGCAGGTACACTATGCTGCTCAGCTCGCCCACGTCGAACACCACCATGTCGTTGGCGGCGGCCAGCATCTTTGTGGCCGCGATCGGCGCCAGCTCGTCCAGGATCCTCTGCTCCACGCGTGGATTCTTGCATAGGAGGTAGAAGAACCACGACAGCGCCGTACCGGTGGTGTCCCGGCCGGCGAGCAGGAGGTTCACTGCGGTGTCACGCAAGAACTCGTCGCTCGCGTCACCGTTGCTTATAAAGGACGACAGCATGTCGGAGGATTCGCTGACGCTCTCGCCGCAGAGCTTGTGATCGGATTTGCGTTTGGCGATCATGTCCGCGGCGAACTGGTCGATGGTCCTACGAGCCACGGCCATCTTCTTCTCTGGGCCGAGCTCATACCGGTACATGAGCCTCCAGCACGCCGGTGGGATGATGTGTCGGAGGACGACCGTCGCCAGGACGTCGCCCATGGCGCGCGCGAAGGGCACAACGGGGAGGCCGATCTGCAAGCAGCCGGGGTCGACCCCGAAGACAAGGTTGCAGGTCATGTCGAACGTCAGCCTCAGGAACACGTCGTGCAGGTCACATTGGGCGCCGATGTCAGCAGCGTGCGACAGGAAAGGAAGGAGGCTCTTCTCCACCTTGTCGCGGCTGCACCGTGCCGACAAGGAGCGGAAACGGGGGCCGGCCATGAGGAGCTGGGACTTGGCACGCTGCCGCTGCCAGGACTCGCCGTCGGCGTTGAAGATGCCGTTGCCCAGGACGTCGAAGATCTGGGCGAACTCCTCGCCCTTTGGGTAGTTGAGGAAGTTGGACGTGAAGATGTGACGCACATTGGACGGGTCGCAGGTGACGAAGAACCGGACGCCGGTAAGCCCCGCGTGAGCTGGGAAGTTGTAGCGCGTGCCGGCGAGGACGACGGTGGCCCAGTCGTGGTAATCCGGTCGCCTGAGGTCAGCGATCATGCCGAAAAGATGGCCCAGTAGCGGCCATTCGGTCGGCTCCTCCTTGCATGTTTTCTTGGACTGGAGATGACGGTAGTACAAGACGAAGCAGCAAAGGAGAGAGAGGACTCCTATGAACCAATCCATGGTGTAGTGGAGAAGTTTGGATGCAGTGCACCTTGGGAACGGATTGCTCGTGTATTCAACTATTCATCGAGTACTTATATCACATGCTTAAGTTGTACTGCCAACAGTCGGCGGTGTATTCAACAAATTGCGTTCGAATTTTACAGAATCGATATCGTACACGCACCCATGCTGGTGACATGCTATTCCCAGCCAGCCACACACTGCATGACTATCGCGAGAAAGAAAAGTCGGTGACGCACGAACACGTGGGTGGATTGCAGAGTACACTCTTTGGATGAGTGGCTCATAGGGTTTCGGGAGAAAAAAAGTTGATTTCGACTTCAAATTGTCATCTTGCAAACTTCGTAGTGAGAAATTCCAAGAACCGGAGAGCATGTAGGAAGAGAATGAAACAACAGAGATATTCCGCCAATAGTTTTCAATCAACGAATATAACCATAATGTAATTATGACCCAGATATCCAGTGAACGTCAAATTTTAGGCATGACAAAATGAATGTGTTTTCATGGCAACTTGTGTACACCGAGGATGGCAAGATTAGTTGATGAGCATGACAAATCCGCCTCAGTTTATTTGTTGTTAGAAAGTTATTGTGCTTGCAAACTAAAATTTTCATCATCACCCCATTATATAATGCCATGGAAAACATTCAATTTGCCATGTCTATAAATCTGGCATCAAAGTTTTAGCCTTTCTTTTTTTGCGGAAAAACGTTTTAGGGCCTGTTCGCTTCATGGGAAAAGCGAAGGAAACTTCGAAGGAATCATTTCCTACAGGTTTTTTCACTGTAGCTGTGTTCAGGACATGGGAATCGATGCTTTCCTATCTTTTGGATAGTTTCCTAGGCCTGTACTTTGGAAAGAAAACAAACATCCAGTCCCAGCTCTTATTTTTGCACGTTGGCCTGAGGCATAGCACCTCAACCACACACGTTGGGACCCACATCAAGCTCAGAACGAGATGGATCTGTGCATGCTGGGGCCCATTGACCTGAACTCGACCGGCATGTTAGCATTTTTTACATAGAAAAATTCATCAGGTGGGAGCTGGGACCAAACTTATCTACATTTCCTGTACTCCATTTCCTGCATTCCGAACACCTATGCCGCTGTTACTACATGGTCTATGTATTCCTCTGTTTGACACCTTGGTTCCTTTTCTTTTCCCTCATTTCTTTTCAATCCTTTGGTTTTCCTCCCTTTGATCCGAACAGGGCCTTAGCCTTTCTGTATAACTATAAATATAGTTCATGATTTCTCTCATCAGTTTATAAATTTGCTTCTTCACATCTAAATTTTGTGATATTTATTTGTAAACAGCAAAGAGGAAGAGCAGTAAGATAGCTAGTTATATATCTCTCTCATTTGTGCCAGGACCAAGGGATTCCGGAATTTGAATATGGATCCACAAGGCACCGGCTACCAAGACATGAGGCCCCTTTTGCTTCGTAGGTTTTGCAAAGGAATTTTGGAGGAACACTGTTCACACAGGTTTATTTTCCTTCGTAGTGTTTGGAACACAGGAAACATGCACAGTAATCATGAGGAAACTAGCTTCTTTTGTGCCGATTCCTGAGGAATTCAAACATCCGTGTAGAGCTCATTTTCTCGCAGAAGACCAAGGCGAGGCGCTCTGGCAGTCGCTGTTAGAACCAGCGGGATTAAAAAAACTAGAACGCATGTACGATGAGGTGAGAGAGTCGGAGGTAAAGCTGCCTTGTTTAGCCCGTGTAGCTAATTTTAAAAAACCTGTAGACTACTGCTCACCAAGTGTTTGTTTCTTCCGGCATTCACATACATTGCTTCTCCGTTCCTATATTTTCTCTCATTCCGGTGTTTCGTATCCCCACGAACCGAACGAGTCCAAAGGAGACGGAAACAAGGCCTGACCTGATGGCAACTCATTAAGACGGCGCAGAGGCACGTGGCTAATTTGTTGGCATTCGCTAGTAGCAGTGTAGCACAGCCTCGTGAAAATTTAGTGACCTTCATGAAATATTCAATTAGGATAGTGGCACCACCATGATTTTCCGTTAATTAATCCGAAGGTTTTTTTTTATCACATACTCCCTTCGTCTAGGCGCGTAATATTAATTGTTTTCTTGTTTTCTTCCCACCTTACTTTACGAAAACCAGGTATTCCCAAATCACCTAGGCGCGTAATATTAATTGTTTTCTTGTTTTCTTCCCACCTTATTTAACCACCCACGCTTTCTCTTCTGTGGCTATTAATTAGGGATTGATTCCTAAATAAACGACCTATGCATGCATAGAAAGAAGGCGCTGGTTAGTCAAGGGAATCAAGCCGGCTTGCATGGGATGGATTTAATTCTTGCATGGGCTAGCCAAACAGTCATACCTATCAATTAAGAATTAATTGCTGAATTTTTGGCTGGTCATGGCGTACAGCTATTGGATGGTTTTCATGTTGATTTTTTGCCTCGCCCAATCCTTAGCCACCTAGGTTGCGGAGCTCCTACTAATATGACTTACACACCTAGACGGAGGGAGTATATTTTATTGTACAAACGTACTAGAAAGAGTACACATGTAGTCATCACAGAAGACATACATAGATGTCTTGCAGTAGCATAAACGACTTCACAAGAAGTAAAACTAGAATTTCACTTCGACAGAATCTTGTTTCACGCCCAAATGTCGCCCACCATCGTCCTCCTCCACCGCCGAGGCAACGTCGAAGAAAGAGGGGAACCGCCTTCATACCAAGATCTAGAGGAGCACCTTTGCATACAACGCTTTTCGAGCCGATGAACCGTACCGCCGCAAGCGACGAGACCGAGACTTTGTGGCATGTCGGCCGGGGTTCTTCCCCGTGTCCGCTAGATCCCAGCGTCGTCAACTTCATTTGATGAGATCAAAGAAGAGGAACGCTGCTGCATTCCGCCATCCACGCGCCCCGTTGCAAGACACCAAACACAACCGCAACAGCCCGCACCAACGACACCCGAGAGAGTGTGGCGCGCCGACCATCAGACACAGATCTTACCAGATCTGAAGACCAGCAAGAAGAACAAGCCACATGCTCCCCTACGCCGTCCATTGGAGCGCCACCAGGATGGAGGAAGAGCAGAAGCAAATTATTCCGATGCGGCGCCGTCCAAACCATTGATGCAGCACCTCTGAAGACAAACTATGCCTATCCTATATCCCTACCGGACAGAAACAGCCAGGGTTCCCGCCAGCTCCCACCGCTAGAGCGGCAGAGGGAGACGGACGAGGACCCAGCGTCGCCAGCGATGTTGAGGAAAGCAGGAGCGTCGCCTCATGTATCGCCTCTCCGGAGTGGTTCCAGATGCGCACAGTTGGGAGCGAAGTGGCATTTTAATTAATTCGAAGGTTATATAAACGGATCTATCACTTGTTTGTACATATCTCCTTGCAAATCTAGTGCATCAGGTGCAACCGACAAGTGGAACAAGGTTGTTCTTGTAAAAGTTTATTTCTTTTCATATTTGGCCTTCGGACTAAAAATCTGCAACCGACGAGTTGAAGTGTGTTGAGTTATTGCTGGCAAAATTGCTTGAAGTAAGTGCTCATATATTGTCGCCTTGTTTTCTTGCGAATTGATTTAAAAGAAAGTTTCCTGAAATTAAAAGAAAGTTGGATTTCTTGTATAAACATCTGCATGCACATTGAAGCCTAAGAGTGTACTGGAGGAGACGGTAGACGTGACAGAGGTGGATCGAGTTTTTGAGTTGGTTGTTTGCCAATAGTTGAGCGTTGCTTTCAATGCCTAAACAGTTTTCAGGGAGCCAGTGGAGCAATTGGCTACGCAATCTCGAGCAATTGACAGTGGTATATATGCATGATTTTTACACCTAACATTTAGTAACGGTGTTTTCGGAAACGGTTGGCTCGTCAATCTTGAGCTATGGCACTGGTACTTTTGTGAGCGTGACAATACAATACGTATTCTTACGGATTCCCACGGCACCTACCGTACGTACGTTAACAGCTTATTGGGCTGGTGGAACTTGGCGCTATGATGTGGAGCTTTCATGCTTTTGCGTGTGTCCTTCTTGTGTCATCTTTTTTTTTCGAGAAACTTGCAATCAGTGGAGTACATCTCTCACCTCTGTCCTCTTTTGGCTCAAAAAAAAAACTCTGGTCTCTTGGGAAGTCCACGCGTGCTCGGCTCCCGTTGCTGTGCTTTCAGAAGCGGAGCGAAGCGATCTGTGGCTGCATCGGGGCTGAGCTAGAGAACCAATCGTTCCATCTGAAGCTTCTTTCGAGCCGCCTGCACTGCGTACCAGGGCTTGCCCAGGTAAGTACCAGAACTTCGCCCCCTTTTTCCATCGGCTATGTGCTATTCATTCTAAATCATGGCAGTACAAAGAATATCAAAAAATTACTATCATTTTCGTGGACTACCTAGTAACGACTAAAAGCGCTGGAGCGAGCCGGAGGCGCGCTGCCGTCATCGTCCCTCCTTCATCGGAGCCGGACAAACCTGTTGTAGTACAAAGTCAGGAAGTCGTCGTTCTATGGCCCCATAGGACTAGCGCACCAGAGCAGCAACCATCGTCAATGAAAAAAGGCGTAGATTGGAAGGATCAATCCTATAAACACCCAAACTAAGACAAATGAAGACCGGGTCCAAAAAGATTCACCGAAGACCAGCATAGACCGAACCCCGCAAGATTCGACGGAGACACACCTCCACACGCCCCTCCGACGAACCTAGACCCACCATCAGGACGGGGATAGAAAGCGAGAAACATTATTCCTACCGAGGGATATAGCCGCCGCCACATAGCCCCAACCAAGTCGCTTAACCTAACAAGAACGAGAACCTGTGTCATCCTGGGAAAGCCTGGGATTTTCCCGTGGGGGAGGAAAGAGAATGCTGGCTAACGCCTTCCTCTGTCATCGTGCAACATAGCTTCGTCCTTCTAGCACAAGCTGGTATGTTTTCTGATTTTGTATGCACATTTCAAGTGTCTCTTAAAAGATTGTAATTTGTGTCACTGTGCTAGACCTACAAAGAACTACAAAGGTTTATTTAACCTTCCAAACTAATACTCTCTCTCCCCCTGATTTTATGTGGGATGGGCCCAACCTTCCAAACTCATACTCTCTCTCCCCCCTGATTTTAAGCGGGGTGGGCTCCCTCATCCCCCTATTACCAATCACAATCCTTCACATCAGTTTGGACATAATTTTTTTAAGTAAACCTTTATAGATGTAGCATTACTCATTTAGCCGAGACATATGTTCATTACTGTAGAAACATTCGCCTTGTTATTTCAAATAATATTTTTTTTTTCTTTTCAATGGAGACAAATCTATATTTTTATGGATGCAATCCTCTAGTCTGTGGAAATAGTATTATAATGATTTGGAAGCAAACTATATATCAATGGAAGCAAGGCATCTACAAAAGCAAATTCTGATTTCTTTGGATTCGGATTCGAAATTCCATGGAAGCAAATGCTTATTTCTTGGGATGCAAACTCCTATTTATTCGGATGCAGATACCAGATTCCTTGGAAGAATTTCCATTTTAGTTTGTTTTAAAGAGTCTATAACTTTGGTAAAAAAATGTTTGATGGAAGCATGAAATTGTAATGTTGGAATAAGGCGTCTACATTGTGCTTGGATGGTGCAAAATAAATTGTCACCTTGGATCAAATCTCAACAGATCTCAACAATCTCCAGTTGATATGGAACCAAATTTGCTAGCCTGTAGAAGCAAAATGAATTGGTATGACTTCATAGTTACTAGACCTTTGTGTACATTGGTAGAAAAAAGCCCTTTAGTCCTGGTTCGCAACAGCCTTTAGTTCCGGCTGTGCAACCGGGACTAAATATGCGCGACTAAAGACCCCCCCCCCTTAGTCGCGCCTCTTACAGACCGCGACTAAAGGCTTTAGTCCCGGTTCTTGTGGCTGACCGGGACTAAAGGCCCGTCCACGTGGGCGCCAGTGGTCCGTCGGGGCGGAGGACCTTTAGTCCCGGTTCTCGTGGCCAACCGGGACTAAAGGCCTCCTCCGCAGGTTTAGGGTTTTAGCCCCCCTAAACCTGGTTTCTTTTTAGTTTGGAGTGTTTTATTTCTTTTATATTTTATTTTGTGTTTTATTTTAATTTTGATAAAGTTTCAGTACACATATTCTACGCTACTATATACATGCATATGAAATTTCAAACAAGAAGAATTCAAGAGGAATATATAATATATATTCAATCTCGGGTGACCATATACAACTTTGAACAAGTTTCCATACACAATTAGGATGGATGACCATATACAACTTCGAACAAGTTTCAATCTCGGGTATGCATATAAATTTCTTCGTCCTCGGTATAGTGTTCTCCTTTAGGATTGATGACTTCCCTCATGAAAAATCCTGCTAATTCTTCTTGAATTGGTCGGAAGCGAGCTTCTGGACTAAGCCTCCTCCGCAAGTTATCCGTCGCGTTCCGCACGCTATCCGATGCCTTCCGCTCAGAGGTGTGTCTCCGGATGTTCTCACAAACATAGTATCCACATAGATTGGTCCCCGGTGGCTGCTTATCCACATTAACTAACCTTCTGAAATCTAGCTCATGTTTGAATTCACCGACAATTTCTTCTGAGAACCGTCTCCAAACCCTACAGGGCAAAGAAAATTAAATGGACAAGGGAGTTATTAGTTACTTGATATTAGGAAATGACCGAAAGAGACCGATCGATATAGAGCTCAAATGATTGAAAATAATTACTTTTGCAGCATTTTTCTCATGTCGGCCCAACGCTTTGGATCCGAATCCATAGAGTCCATGATTAGAACTCTGGAGGTGTGAAGTTCAATATTTAGCAGAATCCAGTGGAACCTGCGGACACGTTACATGCACAGTCATGCATAACTCATCGATTAGACATACCATGCATGGAGTAAACAAAAGAGAATGGGCACAAGAGAGAAACACTCACCCAAAATGGTAAGGAAATAGAATATGACTTTTGAGTTGATGCTTTCTAAGAAACTTGTACAAGTCTTTCTCCACGTATTCGGGGTGATGTTGTAACACATGTCCATTAACGATATGTGGGTCAATGAACCCAACATCATGGATGTTTCTTATTTTGCATTCCCAAATCTTCAATCTGCATAATAGCGTACGCAACAATATAGTTAGGACAATATATATATATATATATATATATATATATATATATATATATATATATATATATATATATATATATATATATATATATATATAGTGCAGGCAATGAAGAACGAGATGAGGTAGAAATAAATCACTTACAGAACGTAGCAACTCAGCATAGATTTGTCGAGGTCGCGCAGATTGAACAGCTGGAACAATTCACTCATATGAACTTCTACAGAGTACCGTTTGGTGTGATGCTCATCTGTAACATCCGCATAAACATATTCTTTGTCGGCCCATGTTATGAATTGCTTGTACCAACGTAGCAGATTTCGCATTTGTGGTGGTAGACTCTTTTCCCGCGCAGGCTCGACGAGAGGCCCATTCCGCACATATTGTAATGCTATCTCACATACTGGCGCATCCTCAAGGCCTAAGAAGGCACGATGAGTCAAACCCATCTCGGACGCTTGTTTCATGGCACTCGCTACAGTCAATCCAAGTGCTGCCGCAACTGCTATGATCTCGGGGCCCTCTTCCGGACCGGCTTTCACTATGAGCGGGGGGATCGATTGTTTCTTCTGCATCCCGAGCTGGTCAACTTGTTTCCCGCTTTTTTACTTTCTTCTTTCTCCTCCTTCAATATTTTTGCTTGCCTATGAAGTTCATGTCCATAGTCGTCAGGCATATTCAGCTCGGCTTGGGACGGTGTCGTCAAAAAATCCTTAGCCCACTTCTTTTGCTTCTCAGTGAATACTTGCTTGGGCTGAGGCTCTTTTTTCGCCTTCATATCCGCCTTCCATTTCTCATAATCAGCAGACGCGGCCAATTTGGTTTCAGCTTCACTAAGTTCCCCAGGCCTTGGGAGGAGAGGCTTCAGTGATGGCTCCGGTACCCTTGTGGTCTTAGGTACATAAGGGTCCGGGTTAATAGTCCAGGAGCGGGTTTCCTTGCTGTCCGCCTGCTTCTGCTTCTTCGCCGGAGGTGGATTGGGGGGCGTCGTACCCGCCGGAGGAGGATTGGGGGGCGTCGTACCCGCCGGAGGTTGTGGATCGGGGGACGGCGTCGAATGGCGTGAAGGAGGTGTAGGTGAACCACCACGACCACCACCACCGCCACCACCGCCACCACCACCACCACCACCATCGGAGGGGGGTGGACTTGCTAGCCTTGGTGCCTCGCCTGGAAACACTATGTACTTCTTTTTCCATAGAATGAACTGGCGCTTGACATCTCCAAGTCTTCTCTCCCCTTCGGGTGTAGGTTTGTCAATCTCCAGGTCCTCAAACCCTTGGACTATGTCTTCCACCGTGACACGAGCATAGCCATATGCAATGGGGTTGTTGTGGTGGAGTGCTCCAGGTGTACAGGGTAAAGCACTGCCGCTAGCTACCTTCGTGGAAACGTTCCCCACGGGATAATGCAGATCACATTCTTTCATCTCCTTTACATCATCCACGGGGTAGTGAGGCTCCGGTGCACGAATCTCGATCATCGGTGCACTAGCACCAGGCGGGGCATCCGTGGAAGCCACGCTGCTTCTCCGCTGCTGGCTTCCGCGATCCGCTTCATGATCTTCATGCAGCCCTGCAGCCGATTTTTCTTTCACTAGTTCATGCACGGTCTGCTTCAACTCATGGAGTTCCGATGCAAACTTTGTCATAAGATCTGCATCCCAGTCCGTCTTTCTCTTACGGCTTCTGTAACAGTACGGGTCATTGTCCTGGGAAAACCCTACTTTCCACGGAACTTTGCCTTTGCCTCGTACACGTCCTCCGTGTTCATCATTCCCGAGGGCTGTTGTCAGTGCGTCTTTCTCTCTGTTGAACTTGATCAAGCCCTCTTGAGCTTGGGTCATTGCGTCAATAAGGGCTTGGGTGGGAGCAAACTGTCTCTGCCGGTGAACACACACCCCCGTCTCCGGGTCTAGCGATCCCCCATGCCCGTACCACCAGCTTTTGGCCCTTGGGTCCCATCCCTCTGTACCTAGAGGGATTCCTCGCACCCTCAGGTCCTCCTCCATCTTCTGCCACCTAGGCTCCGAAAGGCGGTATCCTCCTGGCCCCATAATATGATGGAACTTTTTCTTACTCGCATTATCCTTATTTTTTTCGATATTTCCTTGAAATGCTCCGATTGCTTTTGCCTCACAAATTCTGGCCAATCATCTTTCAGTTTCTCATGTTGTCCATTGAAATCCGGAGTCTTGCCCTTGTTGACATAGTCACGGGTTAAATTTTTCTTGAAGTTCCGGAATGCTTCGCCCATTTTCTGAAGAGCGAACTCTTTAACTAGCCTCCTCCTCTGACGTCCACCCGGAACCTCGTTACCGAATTCATCGACTTTGTTGTATTCCGGAGGTAGAATGAAATGTTCCATAAGCTTTCTCCAGCAATCCTTTTTCGTTCTCTTGTCGACAAAACTGAAACCAAGACGTGCCTTCTTTGGCTCCTTCCATTCCTGGACGGTGATCGGGACGTTGTCTCTAACAACGACTCCGCATTGGTTGATAAACTTTGAGGTGTGCTGTAGGGGCTTGCCGGTTTCACTGACAAACTCAATGGCATATGTTTCTCCTGTTTTCATCGCCTTGGATTTGCCACGCTTTGTCGTACTCGATCCGGAGGGCTAAAAAAAGAAAGAGAGTCGCGCACGTTAATACATATGTATTCACATTTCAGTAAGTTTGTATCACGAGAGGCTCAATGTATATATATACCTCGCCGGAGGTGGTTGCTACTTGCAATTCGAGATCGTCGTTTGTTGACGGTTGACCTCCGTCGACAATGTCCGTTCCTTCACCTTCTTGATCATCGACAATCTCTGTTCCACCGTCAAGGTTCAGAAAAGAAGAGACTACATCCTCTTGTTGCTCATATTCTGAGCCCGGCACATAAGGAATCTCGTTGTTGATGATGCCCATTAAATAACGTTCAGCCTCCGGATCCCTAAGCGGCTCGGCTCTATCGTCCGCCATATGTCACTCCTGCATGTAGTAAAAATTCTTTAAGTATAAAGGAATTAAAAAATAAGATTAAGGGGACATAGAGGAGGAGGAATTAAAAAAATAAGATTATTGAGCACTGCCAAGTATTTTGTTTTGTTTTCTTTGTTTTTCTTTTTGGTTTTCATTTGGTTTCTTTCTTCTTCCTTTTTTCTTCTTCTTCCTTTCTTCTTCCTCTTTCTTCTTTCTTTCTTCTTCTTCCTTTTTCTTTCTTCTTTCTTTTTTTCTTCTTCCTTTTTTTCTTCTTCTTTTTTTCTTCTTCCTTTTTCTTTCTTCTTTCTTTTGGTTTTCATTTGGTTTTCATTTTTTTCTTCTTCCTTTTTCTTTCTTCTTCCTTTTTCTTTCTTCTTTCTTTTTTTCTTCTTCCTTTTTTTCTTCTTCCTTTTTCTTCTTTCTTTCTTCTTTTTTTTTTCTTCTTCCTTTTTTTTCTTCTTCCTTTTTTTTTCTTTCTTTCTTCTTCCTTTTTCTTTCTTCTTTCTTTTTTTCTTCTTCCTTTTTCTTTCTTCTTTTTTTCTTCTTCCTTTTTCTTTCTTCTTTTTTTCTTCTTCCTTTTTCTTTCTTCTTTCTTTCTTCTTTCTTTTTTTCTTCTTCCTTTTTTTTCTTCTTCCTTTTTCTTCTTTCTTTCTTCTTTGTTTTTTTTCTTCCTTTTTCTTTCTTCTTTTTTTCTTCTTCCTTTTTCTTCTTTTTTCTTTTGTTTTATTTTGTTTTTCTTCTGTTTTTTTCTTCCTTTTTTCCCTTTTCCTTTTTTCTTCTGTATGTTTTTCTTCTGTTTTCTTTTGTTTTCTTTTTTCTTTCTTCTTCCTTTTTCTTTTGTTTTCTTTTTTTTTTCCTTTTTCCTTTTTTCTTCCTTTTTCTTGTTTTTCTTCTGTTTTTCTTTTGTTTTCTTCTTCCTTCTTTCTTCTTCTTCCTTTTTCCTTTTTCTTTCTTCTTCTTCTTCCTTTTTCTTCTTCCTTCTTCTTCTTCTGCCGGCGCGCGGAGGACGGCAGGCAGGGGCAGCGGGCGGCGCGCCGGCAAGGGCAGGGGCTGCGGCGGGCAAGGGCAGGGCACGGGCGGCGGCGGCGCTCACTGGGGACGGGGGCGGCGGCGCGCAAGGCTTCGGCGTCGGCGTCGGCGTCGGGGCAGGGCTTCGGCGTCGATCGGCGTCGGGGCAGGGCTTCGGCGTCGAGAGAGAGGAGAATGGGAAGTGGCGAAACTGCTAAGTGCAGTATATATAGACGTACCTTTAGTCCCGGTTGGGGAGGCGGACCGCGACTAAAGGTACCCTTTAGTCGCGGTTGGCCACACCAACCGCGACTAAAGGGTACCTTTAGTCGCGGTCCGCCTCCCCAACCGGGACTAAAGGGTTTTGGCGCCGCTTTCGTTCCCGCGCAGAAAGACCCTTTAGTCACGGTTGGGGACAACAACCGCGACTAAAGGGTACCCTTTAGTCGCGGTCCGCCTCCCCAACCGGGACTAAAGGCATTGTGCTGGAACTAGCGCGGTGCGGTGGGATGTTTAGTCCCACTTCGACAGTGGTTTATAAGCGCGGCTGCGCTGACCACTTCGAACTCCTCTCAAATGCAGGCTTACGGGCCTATTCTGTCACTATGTGCCTGTGGGCCTACTGGGCCTTCTGCGGGCCTGAATCCTGGCCCATTGATGGGTTTCTAGTCGTATTCAGGCCGTGGTGGCCCAGTAGGTGGCATATTTTTTATTTTTTGCCTGTTTTTTGTTTTCTTTTTTGCTTTATTTATTTTGTTTTGTTTCTACTTACAACAAAAAACTTATTTATTTTATTTTATTTTGTTTCTAATTACTTATTTATTTTACTTTATGATAATTATTTTTGCTATTAAAGTTTCTAACAAAAAAAGTTCTTTATGAAAATTCTTTTAGCTTTCAATGATTTTGAACAGAAAATACTTCGATAATTTTAGTTGAATCAATTTTATTTATGTTATTAAAATTTATTTTATTTTGTTTGTACTTATATATTTTATGAAAGTTTATATTATTTTGTTTCTAATTCATTTTAAAATCTTAAAAATACAATTATATATCAAAAAAATCAGAAAATAAAACTAATTCATTTTAAATTCTTAAAAATACAAATAATATATCAAAAAAATCAGAAAAATAAAACTAATTCATTTTAAAATCTTAAAAATACAATTATATATCAAAAAAATCAGAAAAATAAAACTAATTCATTTTAAAATCCCTTGAAGGTTTGACAAAAGGTTTGATACATCATTCAGTTCATCGACCAAATACAAAGTTTGGTACAATAAATTATTACACATTAATTCTTCCCTTGTGTCCCTGCTTGCTTACGATTGTGCCGTATCCATGGAGCATCCTCATCATTTAACTTAATGCTTGGGTCAGTGTTCACTTTGAAGGGCGGAATTTCACCAAACATATTATAATCTTCTGACATGTCTGTCTTGTCCTCCACTCCCACGATGTTTCTTTTACCTGAAATAACAATGTGGCGCTTTGGATCATCGCATGATGTACTGATCGTTTTCTTATCTTTCCGTTTCCTCGGTTTGCTACTCATGTCCTTCAAATAAAAAATCTGAGCGACATCTTTGGCAAGGACGAATGGTTCGTCAAGGTAACCAAGATTGTTGAAATCCACCATTGTCATTCCGTATTGCTCGTCCACCTTTACCCCACCTCCTATTAGCTTGAACCATTTGCACCGGAACAAAGGGACCTTAAAGGAGGGTCCATAGTCAAGTTCCCATATCTCCTCTATGTAACCATAATATGTGACCTTTCGCCCATTCTTGGTTGCTGCATCAAAGCGGACACCACTGTTTTGGTTGGTGCTCTTTTTATCTTGGGCGATGGTGTAAAATGTATTCCCATTTATCTCATACCCTTGGAAAATCGTTATAGTCGAAGATGGTTTCTTGGCCAACATGTACAGCTGATCTCCAACATCATTGTCATTCATTATATGTTTTCGCAACCAACTGCCGAAAGTCTCCATGTGGGCCTTTCTAATCCAGGATTCAGGCTTCCCCGGGTTGTCCGAGCGTAAAATATTCTTGTGTTGCTCGAAGTACGGAGCCACAAAGCTGGAATTTTGCAGAACTGTGTGGTGTGCTTCAGTCATAGAATGACCGTCCATACATATCGTGGATTTCCTTCCGATCTTGCCTTTTCCACTTAGTCTCCCCTCGTGCCGCGATTGAGGAATACCAATCGGCTTAAGGTCAGGAACATAGTCAATACAGAACTCAATTACCTCCTCATTTCCATAGCCCTTGACGATGCTTCCTTCTGGCCTAGCACGGTTACGAACATATTTCTTTAATACTCCCATGAACCTCTCAAAGGGGAACATATTGTGTAGAAATACAGGACCGAGAATGGAAATCTCTTCGACTAGGTGGAGCAGGAGGTGCGTCATAATATCGAAGAAGGATGGTGGGAACACCAACTCGAAACTGACAAGGCATTGGACCACATCGTTCTGTAACCGTGGTAGATCTTCTGGATTGATTACCTTCTGAGAGATTGCATTGAGGAATGCACATAGCTTCACAATGGCTACTCGAACATTTTCCGGTAGGAGCCCCCTCAAAGCAATCGGAAGCAATTGCGTCATAATCACGTGGCAGTCGTGAGACTTCAGGTTTTGGAACTTTTTCTCCGCCATGTTTATTATTCCCTTTATATTCGACGAGAAGCCAGACGGGACCTTCGTACTGCTCAGGCATTCAAAAAAAATGACCTTCTCTTCTTTGGTAAGAGCGTAGCTGGCACGACCTTGAAACCATTCCGGATGCCGGTCATCTGGGTCTTTCAAAAGTTGCTGGTCCTGCCGTGCTTCCTTTGTATCATTTTTCTTCCCATACACGCCCAAGAAGCTTAGCAGGTTCACGCAAATATTCTTCGTAACATGCATCACGTCGATTGCAGAGCGGACATCTAGGACTTTCCAATATTCTAGCTCCCAAAATATAGATTTCTTCTTCCACATGGGTGCGTGCCCGTCAACTCCCCGCGGAACTGATTGTCCGCCAGGACCCTTTCCAAAGATGACTTTCAAATCCTTGACCATATCAAATATCTCAGCACCAGTACGTTCCGCAGGCTTCGGCCGGTGATCTGCCTTGCCGTTGAAATGCTTGCCTTTCTTTCTTACGTTATTGATTTCGGGGAAGAAATCGACGATGACCCAGGTACACGTTCTTCTTACAATTAACCAAACGTACACTTTCAGTCTCATGTAAGCAGTGCGTGCATGCATTGTATCCCTTATTTGTCTGTCCCGAAAGGTTACTGAGAGCAGGCCAATCGTTGATGGTTACAAAAAGCAACGCTCGTAGGTCAAATTCCTCTCCTTTGTGCTCATCCCAGACACGTACACCAGGTCTGGCCCACAACTGTAAAAGTTCATCAACTAATGGCCTTAGGTACACATCGATGTCGTTCCCGGGTTGCTTTGGACCTTGGATGAGCACTGGCATCATAATGAACTTCCGCTTCATGCACAACCAAGGAGGAAGGTTGTAGATGCATAGAGTCACGGGCCAGGTGCTATGGCTGGAGCTCTGCTCGCCAAAAGGATTCATGCCATCAGTACTTAGACCAAATCTTATGTTCCTTGCGTCAGCTGCAAAATCTTTGAACACTCTGTCGATCTTTCTCCATTGTGTTCCATCAGCGGGGTGTCTCAACTCCCCGTCGGACTTATGGTCCTCTTTGTGCCATCGCAACGACTTGGCATGCTTTTTGTTCATGAACAGACGTTTCAACCGTGGTATTATAGGAGCATACCACATCACCTTGGCGGGAACCCTCTTCCTGGGTTTCTCGCCCTCAACATCGTCACCAGGGTCATCGCCTCTGATCTTATAACGCAATGCAGTGCATAGGGCATTCATTCAAATTCTCGTATTCACCGCGGTAGAGGATGCAGTCGTTAATGCATGCATGTATCTTCAGAACCTCTAAACCTAGAGGGAAGACTACCTTCTTTGCTTCGTACGTACTGGCGGGCAACTCGTTATTCTTCGGAAACATATTCTTCAACATTTTCAGCAAATTTTCAAATGATGAGTCACCTACACCTTCCTGTGCCTTCCATTTTAGCAAATCCAGTGTGCAGCCCAGCTTTTTCAGATTATTATCGCATCCTGGATACAACGACTTTTTGTGATCCTCTAACATTCGATCCAAATTCTCCCTATCCTTGTCAGTTTCGCAGCGTCTCCGTGCATCAGCAATGGTCCGACCAAGATCATCAGCGGGCTCATCATGTGCCTCTTCTTCACCTTCACCTAACCCTTCCCCACCTTCAGCATCATCCTCCATGAAAGTATCACCGAAATGATCATGATAGTTGTCATCGATATCATCCCCTTCTTCATCTTCTTCCATTCTAACCCCTCTTTCTCCATGCTTGGTCCAACAATTATAGCTTGGCATGAAACCGTGCCGAAGCAGGTGCATGTGAACGTCTCTTGAGGAGGAGTAACCCTTCTGATTCTTACAGACAGCACATGGACAGATAATAAAACCTTGCTGCTTGTTCGCATTTTCCACTACGAGGAAATCTTTCAAACCCGTAGTGAACTCGCCGGAGAGTCGGGGACCGTACATCCATTGCCGATTCATCTGCATTATTATTATATAAAGTATATAATTAACCATCATGCATTTGTTAAACTAACTAGCTAGAAATAATACAAATTAAACAATGAACTACACACATGCGTATTTTATCAATGACACATGAAAGGTTCAAGTTGCTAACCGCGATCGCGGAGGAAAAATAAATGAGAAAGCTCAAGTGTGGCTCGGACACTTCATATCATGTTTGTTTCAGGCTCTCGGGCATTTCATCAAACACCTTGTGTGCATAGGAGGAACCAAAAGCAAACCCACCACCCCCTTCTGAAAATTGTGAAGTGAGCTGAGTGAAGTGAAGTGAGCTGAGTCCTATATATAGGGATGGGCCTTTAGTCGCGGTTGGCCAGGCCAACCGGGACTAAAGCCCCTCCCGTCCGCCAGCTGTCGACGGAGCGCGCTGGGCCCAGATAGTTGGTCGCGGGTCTCCTCCCGAACCGCGACTAAAGACCCCTTTTGTCGCGGTTCGATTATTTTGGGGACTAATGGGGGCGTATGGAAGCCTATTTTTCTACTAGTGGTACTTCCTATCTTGAAAACTGACCCATAGCATGCATCCGATGTCCACACGGTTTGCCAGATGCACCATTTTCCCTATGCAGATTTCGAAACACGAATGAAGCAGTAAGAAGTCAATTAGTGCTATTGACGTGATTTTCTGGAATCGCGCTACACATGCCACAAGCAGCTGTTGCACTTGAATTCCGACCCGAAAAGTCACCATGAGCGAACGCGAGAAAACAGTTAGTTGTTATTACGTTCAAAACCTCTTGTCCATCTTCAATATTTATTGTTCTAATGTCCCCTTAATAATCTGGATG
The DNA here is from genome assembly GCF_002575655.3 of Aegilops tauschii subsp. strangulata. Classification (NCBI taxonomy): domain Eukaryota; kingdom Viridiplantae; phylum Streptophyta; class Magnoliopsida; order Poales; family Poaceae; genus Aegilops; species Aegilops tauschii. The sequence continues at coordinate 64,391,582 of NC_053041.3, read as the reverse complement.
AGAGTGCTCCTACAGCGTGATATGAAAAACATGGGCTACACTATTGGGCAACATGAATAATATTCTGTGGAGTAGTTGAGAAGTCGGCATGCAAGGTCTCATACGTAGTACAACTATCGTCGCACATGTACTATTGCAGAATTCTTTGATCCGGATGCCCCATTAGCCTATGATGTTGCATATTCCTCGGATGGTATGAATGTTGTTATGGAAGATTCGGAGTGCAGAGAAACGTTTGTTGAGATTAGGTCGAAGGACAAGGCGCAGTTGAAGCTTGCACAGTTGGAGACTTTTCGAAAATATTTAAAAGCACTAGTACAACACTACATAGTACATCATGTGCCTTGTATAAATATCTCACCCCCTTACGGTTGCATCCTGTTCTCATGAAGGTAAACTACGCTACCAGCAACAACATGAGTTTGCGTTCTCATCTCAAGCGCCTCAACTTGTTGTACAATCGCACTGCCCACAACCTCGTCCTTCCAATTGTTACCACAACCACACTCGGAGCTAGCGCCCTAAAAAAAGTTGCACCATGGCTTACCGCTGCGCTCGGCATTGTGCCCCAACCTAGTGTTATTTGTCCTATCCATATACTCTTTGTCGTTGTTCTACTGATCATCATGGCTACCGTCTACCTTTCACTCCATCGTAGAGCTGTATACCTTGTTGACTATGCTTGCTTTCGGCCAAGCTCCAACTTAAGATTAACAAAGGCAACATTCCTCGAGCATGCGCGTCTCTCGCCTTTGTTCGATGATTCTACAGTCAACTTCATTGCTACCATTCTTGAGCGCTCGGGCATGAGCGATCATACATGTGCCCCACCTGTGCATCATTATATACATCCGTATTGTGGGCTTGATGAAGCACGCGCCGAAGTAGAGTTGGTCGTCTTCTCTGTCATTGATGACCTTATGGCTAAGACACACATCAACTGCGGTGCGATTGGTGCTCTTATCACGAACTGCAGTGCATTTAGCCCGGTACCATCCATGGCTGACATGATTGTGAACAGATACAAGTTGCGAGGTGATCTTCGTGTCATCAACCTCTCTGGGATGGCGTGCTCTGCAGCGGTGACCTCAGTGGGGCTCGCAAGCAACATGTTGCAGGTCATGCCTTGGGGGTCGCATGTGTTGGTGGTGTCGACGGAGACCATTGGGCCATCTTACTATGGAGGAAATAACCGCTCCATGCAGTTGGTTAACATCTTGTTCCGCATAGGCGGTGCTGCAAAGTTGTTGTCGACTTCCAGGTCCATGGCTCGGTTTCGGCTTGGGCATTTCACGCGGACGATCACTGCGGCAAACAACGCTGCTTACCAGTGTGTTTATCAAGAGGAAGATGACAAGGGCAACCTAGGGATTGCTCTCTCGAAAGATCTTATGGATGTCGCTAAGGATGCACTCGAGGCCAATATAATGACAACCGGGCCTCTTGTCCTACCGGCATCAGAGCTTCTCAAGATTTTGTTCTTCTATGTGGCGAAAAAGGTGCTCCATTGGAGGACGATCAGGCCATACATCCCCAACTTTTCTGTCGCATTTGAGCATTTCTGCATCCATGTCGGTGGACCAGCAGTTATCACCTCAGTACAACATGGTCTTAATCTATCAGACAGGAATGTTGAGCCATCAAAGATGACTCTGCATCGTTTTGGAAACCAGTCGACCTCATCGGTGTGGTATGAGTTATCATACATCGAGGCCAAAGGCTGGATGAAAAAGGGAAACAGGGTGTGGATGATCGGATTCGGTGCAGGGTACGAGTGCAACACTGTTGGGTGGGTGTGTATACAACCATCTTCAGGCATGGATGGACCCTGGGTTAGCTGCATCCATCGTTACCCGGTGGACGTCTCCAAGAATGGTTAAATACATAGGAGTAATTTGGTCTACTACTAGATAATCAAATAATAGGACAACACTATTGGGTGTCCAATACATCTTGTGAGTTTTCCAAAAATATGAAAATTCGTAAATATACAAGCGCCTCCATATCAAAATATAGTGCATTAAATACTTCAAAATGACTTTAAGGGTAATGATTTGATATTATAGTTAAAAACATTCTGAGGATTTGGCCATAAATTATGAAGTTTGACGCAAGGGAAAACTAATGTTGACGTATAATGTGCTGCCTAGTCTCTTTCATCAGATCGGTCTTTTGGTTGCATTGGCTAGAGCATGCACTTCTACATGGTATCAGAGCCAAGAGGTCTTGAGTTCAAGACCCGTCTGGCGCAATTAAATTGCAGCCCACTTTGGGTCCACATTTAGGCATGAGGGAGCCACACGTGAGGGGAGTGTTGACGTATAATGTGCTGCCTAGTCTCTTCCATCAGATCGGTCTTTTGATTGCATTGGCTAGAGGATGCACTTCTACAGCTAAGATGCATCATATTATGACATAGAGTAGCATGATATAGTATGAGAATTTAAGGACAAATGCCTGACCAATTGCGAACCTTACAGAACACAAGAGATCGTGTATGCAAAAAAAAAAGATTTGTCATGTACGTAAAATTGGCAATACTAATCTATCATTTCAGGTAACTACACTGACAGTACATAAACTTGTCATGTGGATTCAGTTTAATACAACAACTTGCAAAATGCGACAAACTTCGCTTGTGAGATATATTTATTTGCACATCATGCCAACGAGGGCTAATCCCTGCATGAAAACAACTGGCTCCGGAATTTTTTGAAAACGACTAGGTCTAGAAATTTTCAACCCTAGCCATCTTTGGCCCTTCTCTTCTTATCAAGAGAAACTGGAGGCATCGCCCATTGCGCGGTATAACCAAGAGAGAACGTGGATAGCAGACCCAACTGTATGTGCAATGTATCCCATAGATGAGTGGATCAGAAATTCAGTAGCAGAATCATGGTTGGATAGATGAGCATCTTACGAGTTGGTAAATGAAATTTTAGGTGTTCTGTTGCTGGCTGGTGATTGTGTTTTGCTCCGATTATTAGCATCAACCGTCTAACGTTGGCTCGCAGACAACTGTTTTTTTTAAACAAGGGAAAAGGCTTGCCATTTTCATAGAATAAGAAGAAGGTTTAAGAGTCTTGGTCAAAGGCCAGGTTACAAGCATCACTCTCGCGGCATTTTATTACACAAATATTTCGCCCCAGCAAGGCACCACAACGAAGTTTCCGCTTTGACGCGAGTCACAAGCACCCCGACCGGAATCGCCGTGTTGCGGAACACATGTGCATTTCGCTCGTTCCATATTTCCAAGAGATAAGAAGCATAAGGGAAAGAAGCGCCCTTCGAGATTGTGACCTCCTGAAAGCAATGTAGCGCCACCACTCCTTGACGGAAACCATGCCTCCCCAATCTGTAGGATGGACATCAGGTAAACCAAGCCATGTTTTGATCATTCCCCAAACTCTAATAGTGTAATGACATTGGAAGAGAAGATGAGCTGCTGATTCTAGCGTTTGTTTGCATAGCGGGCAAAGGTTACAGTTTGGCCAGCCCCTGCGCTGAAGCCGGTAAGCCGTCCAAATCCTATTGTTGATGGCGAACCAAGCAAAAAATTTGCATTTGGGAGGAGCCCAATTCTTCCACACCAAAAGAGGCATATCAGAGTCGATATGGCCAAGAAATTGTGCACGGTACGCCGTCGCTGCCGAATATTGGCCATCATTGGTGAGCTTCCAGGAAATTGAATCAGCTACACCGGGGTTGAGTTGAACGGATGATAGCTTAGTCAAAAGATTGACGAACTCTGCTATGTGGTTCACAGCAAGGTTCCCACCAATGTCCACTCTGGATACCCACGAGTTATTATGTAAGGCCTTCTGGACAGTGCAGTTTTTTCTTGTAGAGATCGCAAAAATATTTGGCGCTATGTCTTTGGGTCTCATACCGTTCAGCCAAGTAGACTCCCAAAAAGAGGCCCTTATCCCATCTCCAACCAGAACCTTGGTGGCAGCAGCAAATATGTCTTTATCTTTGTCATCACACGGGTTCCCCAAGGTTACCCAAGGCTTGCTCGGATCTGTCCAAGCTCCCCACAACCATCGGATGCGAAGGGCAGCAGCAAATTTTTCAAAGTTGAGAATACCTAGGCCACCATGCACTTTAGATTTGCACACTTGTTGCTAGTTGGTCTTACATCACCAGAAACCTTGTCACAACCAGCCCAGAGATATGCATGCCGCAGGGAGTCGATCTTTTTTCGAACCTCAATAGGGAGGTTTAGCACCATCAAGTAATATATAGCAATCGCCGTTACAACCGACACAACAAGCACAACCCTTCGTAGACAACTGTAATGCAACAACGCAAGTAGGACCAGGCAAAGCACGTCAGTAATAATGCAATCATCTCCAATAAAGCAGCATCTGAACCCACAAGTTACCATGACCAGGCAAGTGTACATTACTCAGAAAAAGAGCAGCTGAGTTTGATACTATGCGCTGCCAAACATTAAAAAGAAAACATAGTAAATCATTTTTCCCATTCGACATATCACTACTAGGGAAAACCTTATACACAGAATCATAGCACTAGCGCTAGGTAAAATGAGGCACTGCTGCTACTTAGTAGTAGCGCGTGTCTCTAAGACGCGCTACTGCTATCCTTTTAGCAGCATCGCGTTTTAGCGAAACGTGCTGCTGCTAAGTCTGAACTGGGCGCATATGGCTAGCCCCACTTAGCAGCAGCGCGTATCCCGATACCGCGCTACTGCTATGCTCCGTAGTAGTAGCGCTTTCCTTCGACATGTGCTGCTACTAACCCTACCTTATCATCCCCGCGCGACCGATGACCCCCCTCACTCTCCCTCTCACCCAATCTCTCCCCCGCGCCCCCGTTGTGCGCCGCCGCCGCCGTACCCCGACTACCGTCGTCGCCCGCCGCCGCCGTTCCTCCTCCATTGAGATAGTCCCTCCTCCTCCCTCCTCCCCCTCCCTCCTCCCCTCCTCCCTCCTCCTACGGCTGCCCCTCCTCCCTCCTCCACCAGCCGCCCCCTCCTCCCTCCTCCACCGGCCACCCCCTCCTCCCTCCTCCACCGGCCGCCCCCTCCTCCCTCCTCCACCGGCCGCCCCCTCCTCCCTCCTCCTCTGGCCGCCCCTTCCTCCCTCCTGCTCTCCTAAACCCTAAACTCTTTTTTACTGTTCTTGTATAATGTAATTTTTTACTATTTTTAGTAAGTGTTTAATAGAATTAGTAAGAAAATTAATAGAACTAGTTGAACTAGTTTATTTTTAGTAAGAATTAGTTTATTTATATTTATAGTAAGTGCTTAGTTGAACTAGTTGAATTAATAGAACTAGTTTATTTTTAGTAAGAAAATGTAGGTATATGAGATTTGATGATCTAATTAAAATTTTACTATAGAACTAGTTTATTTTTAGTAAGCAAATTAATAGAACTAGTTTATTTTTAGGTGTATTTAACAGAATTCTAGGTTGATTCGTTTTGAAGTGGACATGTCATATTTTGAACATGTCACATTTGTTGTTATTTTTTTAGTTAAAGCAATTATTCCTGCATCGATGTCGACGATGCCTATCCCGCATCCTCATCGTCGACTTGGCGGAGGAGGCCTGCTTGATCAGAGGGGCCATGTCCGAGACTGGGCTCCGCCGGGCTGGTACTGGGAGGTGCTACATTCCGGGGGCGCAGCTTGGTGAGGAGCCAGCTCGTCGTTGACCCGAACCTTCTTTGGTGGCAGTCGCGTGGGCCAGTGACGGTGCGGAGGCTTGAGGCCCCGCGGAGGTGGTACGTCACCGTGTCAGCGAGGAGGACGAGCACGTCCGCCGCTACATGGTTGCGTTGGAGGGCAGGTTCTCCAATACCTGGCAGGTTCTTCAGGGATCTCACTGGAGCTATGATACTGTGATGGTTCCTTCTCTTTGGGTGTCCACTGCCCGCGCCGATACCCGTCGTTCGCTAGCGTTTTAGCTGTATTAGTGATGTTATATGTATGATACTATTCGAGATGTATTAGTGATAATATTCGACGATGTACGGACGCAAGAGATGATTTAGTTTTGCTTATTGAATGCATGCTAATTTGAATATTAATTTATTTTACGATTTGGTTTTGCTTATAAATGCTCAAATTGGAGAACTACTCCTATTTTGAATGCTCAAATTGGAGAGCACTATGCAAGGCGTATGCATTTGATTAGTTGATAGCTTATAGCGTATTTGTTTTTGCAGAAATCAAGGAGCCCCTCCATCATGCCCGCCGTCCTCCCCGTTACCGACCCCCTCCGACCTCAAGGTGAGACCAGCCAAATCTCCATGTCAATATGAGTCCTATAAGATATTTTGAAATGTTTTTGTTCATATTTTCAACCATTGAAATGCAATGACTATTAAGTTTGAATGCTCATATGATGTAGATATAAACATGTATATCTTGTGTTGCTCAAATAGGATATGTGCTTGCCTAAGTGGTCGGCCATGTTTGCAGGTAACACCTCCGAGTGGCCTATGTTTTGCCGGAGTGTTGATTAATTTCCGTTCCAGCAAATTTCAGGTGCACGATATGTCCTTTTTTAGCAAAGGTCATGCCGGATTTTTCCGTGAAGTTTGGCATGACTTGTGCTAGAATATGTAGGAAATATCGAGTGGCCTGGATTTTCTAGAAAGATAATTAAACGACATTTCAGGTTGACTTTAAGTCTGTCGAGGCTCCATACATGACAGTCAACAAATGAGTGAGGGAGAAACTCTGCACCATATATGAGAGAAGAAGAATCCCGACTGTTGTCGTGGGGGTCGTTTTTCCTTCTTCTCCTTGTGTGGGGAAGAAGGAATAACGACCATCACCGAGAGTCGAAAAATTGTTGAGGGAGTGTATCCACCATATATGAGAGAGGACGAAGAATCCCGACTGTTGTCGTGGGGGTCGTTTTTCCTTCTTCTCCTTGTGTGGGGAAGAAGGAATAACGACCATCACCGAGAGTCGAAAAATTGTTGAGGGAGTGTATCCACCATATATGAGAGAGGACGAAGAATCCCGACTGTTGTCGTGGGGGTCGTTCCTCCTTCTTCTCCTTGTGCCAGACCTTTGTTATGCACTAGGGGAAGGAGGAGTAACGACCATCACCGACGGTCGCAAATGTTAGAGAGGAATCAGTGAGGGAGAGTCTCCAACATATATGAGAGGATGAATGTATACACCACGTGAGCTGAGAGTTTTCAAGAGAAGACTCGGCAGACCGATAGTCAACCCGTGATGAATAATAATGATCTAGTTTAGTTTTTGTAGAACATATATTTAGTTGTACAAGTTTAATCTTTGAATTATGAACATAGGAAGTGTCGTCATCGGACGGCGAAAGTCTCCCGGGGGAGTGCGACTGGTGAACGACGACCGAGGTCTGTGCGACAGGCCTCACCTGGACGAAGGTCAGCGCTTCAACATTAAGCTCTAGGAGATTTTTGATGTTGAAACGGTACGCTGATAACCCACAAGTATAGGGGATCAATTGTAGCCTCTTTCGATAAGTAAGAGTGTCGAACCCAATGTGGAGCTAAAGGTAGAACAAATATTCCCTCAAGTTCTATCGACCACCGATACAACTCTACGCACGCTTGACGTTCGCTTTACCTAGAAAAAGTAAGAAACTAGAAGTACTTTGTAGGTGTTGTTGGATAGGTTTGCAAAATAATAAAGAGCGCGTAAATAAAAAGTAGGGGCTGTTTAGATGAAGACACAACTAAATTAGTTTTAGTAGAGAGCTTTTTGTTACGAGAAAGTTATTTGTCCCTAGGCAATCGATAACTAGACCGGTAATCATTATTGCAATTTTATTTGAGGGAGAGGCATAAGCTAACATACTTTCTCTACTTGGATCATATGCACTTATGATTGGAACTCTAGCAAGCATCTACAACTACTAAAGATCATTAAGGTAAATCCCAACCATAGCATTAAAGCATCAAGTCCCCTTTATCCCATACGCAAACAACCTACTTACTCGGGTCTGTGCTTCTGTCACTCACGCCACCCACCATAAGAAAATCATGAACATATTGCAAACGCTACAGCGGGAATCCCTCACGCTTGCGCGACATGGAGAGCACCATAGGACAACACCAATAATAAAACATGCAACTCAAACCAATCTTGATCATCAAATAGCCCATAGGACAAAACGGATCTACTCAAACATCATAGGATAGCCATACATCATTGGGAAATAATATATAGCGTTGAGCACCATGTTTAAGTAGAGATTACAGCGGGTAAGAGAGAGGTTACACAGCTGCATAGAGGGGGGAAGAGTTGGTGATGATGGCGGTGAAGTTGTTGGTGAAGATTGCGGTGATGATGATGGCCACGGCAGCGTTCCGGCGCCACTGGAAGAGAAGGGGAGAGGGGGGGCCCTTCGTCTTCTTCTTCCTTGACCTCCTCCCTAGATGGGAGAAGGGTTTCCCCTCTGGTCCTTGGCCTCCATGGCGTGGGAGGGGCGAGAGCCCCTCCGAGATTGGATCTGTCTCTCTGTCTCTCTCTGTTTCTGCTTTCTCAGATTCTGCCCTGGCACCGTTTCTTTTATATCCGGAGATCCGTAACTCCGATTGGGTTGAATCTTTCGCCCAGATTTTTCTCATAAAATTAGCTTTCTTGCGGCCGTCAACCGCCTTATGGGGTGCCACTACTAGGAAAAGGGCTATAGCTAATATGGACATTAATGGCGCACCATGTATGTGGTGCGCCATTAGTGTCCTCATTACTAATGGCGCACCACACACACGGTGGGCCATTACTAACAATTTTTTTCCAAAACAATTAATGGCGCACCAAGGCGCAGTGCGCCATTACTAGTTTTAACTAGTAATGGCGCACCACACACTCTGTGCGCCACTACTAACAATTTTTTTTCTTTTTTTCAAAACTAGTAATGGCGCACCAGGGTACAGTGCGCCATTACTAGTTCAAACTAGTAATGGCGCACCACAACCACGGTGCGCCACTACTAACAATTTTTTTTTTGCAAAACTAGTAATGGCGCACCACGTAACAGGTGCGCCATTAGTAACCAGGGTTACTAATGGCGCATTATTAGGTGGTGCGCCATTGGTAACCTGAGAGTAGCTAGATATTTTGGACAACCACCTAGCACACTCACTTTCCCCACTTCATTCTCTCCACTTGCTCCTCCAAGCTTGTCTCAGCTGCCTCCTCCTCCTCCTCACCTCATTTGCACCATAGATTCACCCAAATTAAGTGGTTAAATTACCTTTTTTTGATAGGTAAGTAAAGGGAAAGCTTTCTTTATGTTGTAGATCTACTTTTTTCTCACTCCAACAACGTGCACATGCACTTTTTATGGCCTAGATCTACGTATGTTTGTGGTGTTGCATATGTTTGTGTTTGCAGGTACCGGTATTTGAAATGCGATAGTTGCCAATATTTTGCCAGAATGTTGATTCGTTTCCGTTTCGGCGAGAATTTGGCACTATGCAGTCTTTTTGGTCCTATTTTTAGGCAAAGTCATGCCAAATTTTTTCTTGGTTCTAAAATATCGTTTTGCTCTACCCCGCAGGCGACCATGGTCCGCACGATGACCGAAGTCATCATGAATAGGTTTCTGAGCTCTGCGAAGGCCGAGATGCTTCAAAAGAACGAGATGGAGGTTGTCCATGTCGAAGATGCAAGCTGAAGAGCCTTATTACGGACCCGGATTCCGAACAGGTGCGGGACCACCTGCTCTTGCGTGGTTTCATGGATGGCTATCGGTGGCAAGGTGATGAAGATGACTATGAAGTCGTCCATGGGGGCCGGGCAAGAAATGAGGAAGGGCAGCAAGACAACCACCGCGGCGAGGGCGGGCGAGAAGACGAAGAATCTCCAGGACATGATCACGACGGTGATGCAGTACACAGTCATCATGTAGAAGATGCCAGACATGATGATGAGGAAGATCAAGACGAAGGGCATGATCCTGAAGATGAAGATGCCGGAGCAGACGACGATGGACCATCGATGGGCTGGGTGCAGGACCCTCATATTCAAGAGCTGCTTCTCAAGCAGACGGATAACGCAAGAGCTGCCGCCCGAGAGAAAGCCAAGCTGGATCAACTGGAGATAGACGCGATTACTCCATTGTATGAAGGATGCAGGCCCGAGTATACCTTCCTGAAAGTAACACTCATGGCTCTGGAGATGAAGGTATAACACAAAATGACCGACGCATGCTTCGACGAGAACATGTCATTCTGGCACGAACGTCTTCCCAAGGGGAACAAGTGCCCGACCAGTTTCGAGGAGGCGAAGAAAATCGTGTGTCCTCTGGATTTACCGCATGTGAAATACCATGTGTGCATGAACAATTGCATCATTTATCGGGACGAGCACGCGGAGTCTACCATATGCCCAGTGTGCGGCGTCACTCGATACAAGAAGAGGAAGAAAGCTCCTCGAAAAGTGGTGTGGTACTTTCCGATCACTCCTCGTCTGTAGCGGTATTTTGCGGACCCTAAGCTAGCAAAGCTCCTGTGTTGGCACGCGGATAGGGAGGAGAAGAAGCGAGAAGATGACGGAAATGATCCGGAGATAAATAAAAAAGGCAAGATGCTGAGTCACCCTAAGGATGCGAGCCAGTGGCAAGCGTTAAACTTCGAACACCCATAATTTGGGGACGATCCAAGGAACATCGTGCTGGGCGCGAGCACCGATGGAGTCAATCCGTTTGGCAGCCAGAGAAGCACACATAGCACCTGGCCTGTGTTTGTGTGGATGTACAACCTTCGCCCCTGGTTGTGCATGAAGAGGAAGTACATTCACATGAGTATGCTAATTGAAGGGCCGAAACAACCAGGGAACGACATCAATCTGTATCTGGGGCTGCTTAAAGAGGAGCTAGACACGCTGTGGAAAACGCCAGCCAATACGTGGGACGCCGCAGAGAAAGAATATTTCCCTATGAGAGCCGCACTGCTCACGACGGTGCACGACTATCTCGGTTACGGATATGTCGCGGGGCAGGTGGTCCACGGATTTTCTGGATGCGTCAGGTGCATGGATGACACAACGTATCGCCAGCTAGATAGAGATCCCAGGTCTACGAAAACCGTGTTCATGGGACATTGAAGGTGGCTTCGCGACGATGACTCATGGAGAAAACGCAAAAGGATCTGTTCGATGGTGAAACCGAACCCCGAAGACACCCCCGTATGAGGAGCGGCGAGGAAATAGACGAGCTGTTGAAAAATTGAAAAGATTGCCCACTGCCGGGAAAGAAGCAAAAGGCGCCAGAGCCGGGAAAGAAGCGAAAGGTGCCAGAGCCGCTGCTAAAGGTATGTAAAACGAGGTCTGTTTTCTGGGACTTGCCGTACTGGAAGATCCTCCGTGTGCATCACAGCCTTGATGTCATGCATATCACGAAGAACGTGTGCGAGAGTCTGCTTGGTACCCTGCTCAACATGCCAGAGAGGACCAAAGATGGGCCGAAAGCAAGGGCAGACTTGAAATCAATGGGCATCAGGGAGGAGCTTCATGCTAATGATGATGATGATGAGGCGAAGGAGGACACAAAAAGTCGTCGCAAAGGCCAAAAGGCCAAGAAGATCGGAAATGACTACACTCCTGCGTGCTTCACTCTAAGTCAGGAGGAGATCGAGCAGTTTTTGACCTGCCTCGTAGGAGTAAAACTTCCTTACGGTTACGCTGGGAAGATAAGCAGATACCTAGACTCAGCGAAGCAAAAGTTCAGCGGGATGAAGTCTCACGACTGTCACGTGCTGATGACGCAGATACTTCCAGTTGCAATCCGTGGGATCATGGACGCGCACGTCCGTGAAATGCTATTTGGCCTATGCAACTTTTTCGACGTCATCTCTCGGAAGCCGGTTGGCGTGAGGCAACTCAGAAGGCTACAGGAAGAGATCGTGGTGATACTATGCGAGCTTGAGATGTACTTCCCGCCCGCATTCTTCGATGTTATGGTCCATCTGCTGGTCCATATCGTGGAGGATATCATCCAACTTGGGCCAACGTTCTTGCACAACATGATGCCGTTCGAAAGGATGAATGGTGTCATCAAAGGATACGTTCGCAACATGTCACGTCCAGAGGGAAGCATAGCCAGGGGCTTTCTGACTGAAGAGTGCATCTCCTACTGCACGAATTATCTAGGCATCGAGAACCCCGTTGGTCTGCCCGTCAACAGGCACCTCGGCAGGCTCGCTGGATGGGGTCACCACGATGGTCGCCGCGAAATGCATGTCGACTTCGAGGGTCGACTCGCCGACTTTGAAAGAGCAAACCTAGTCGCGCTACAACACATAGACGTGGTCGATCCTTGGGTGGTAGAGCACAAAACCTTTATTGAGAAGACGTACAATGACCGAGGCCAACAGAGGACGGACGGAGATATAATCAAAGAGCACAACTCATGTTTCACGTGTTGGTTCAAGGAGAAGCTTCTGTCATACCCTTTACATGAGGATTCTTCCGCGGAAGAAAAACCCATATTCGCCTTGTCACAGGGCGCCGAGCACAACCTGATGACCTATGCGGCGTACGATATCAACGGGTACACATTCTACACCGAGGGAAAGGACATGAAGAGGGATGGTTATCAGAACTCCGGGGTAACGATGGAATCCTACACCGGTAACGACAAGCACAGATACTACGGAAGGATCGAGGAGATAGCGCCATCGGGGGTATGATCGTCCTGCGGGTTGATGACATCTTCGCTATGTTTAACCTTCATCCGCTGCACTACACCTTCGTTCGGCTATTTTCGTTGAGTATGGAGATGCGGATCATTAGAGACAAGACCCCGGACATCGTGATAGTCGACCCCTTCTACATGCGTGCCAAGATCTTGGGCAGCACTGGGGACCGGCAAGTCGCGAGTTCATACCTCGAAGGCGTCATTCTGACAAACCTAGATAAGGATAACTTCCTGTTGCCTTACTTTCCCGAGTAAGTCATCCCCTCACCGCCCCGTAACATATGATTTCTTAGATTTTGATCGTTCTTTTTTTTTTCTAACATTCCGTGTTTTGTGCAGTGACACACATTGCACACTCATCCTCTTAAGCCCGAAATATTCCATGGCCACGTATTTCGACTCGGACTGTCAGTCGAAGAAAGACTACACAAATATCAAGAAAGTTCTTGGTGATGTTCTCCCCGGCTACGCCAGATCTGGAGGCACCTTCAACAGGCCAATTCGTAGGTACGGCAAGCACGTGTTCACCCACAATACGACGTTCCCCTGCGTCAAGCAGCCGCCTGGCGGTCAGAAGGATGCCTACGACTCCCTCCATCACATGCGGGCGATCGTACGGGACCATAATCACCTTCTGCTACCAAATAATCTCAAAGATTGTGCCGCACGCTAGTGCATAGAGATGCCGTCGTATGTCGTGTACAAGGGTAAGGTTCCCGAAGTCTACGACGACTGGGAGGAGTGTCAGAGACAGGTTCACCGTTTCAGCGGTAACAGTACAAAAGGTACACCACTAGGGCGGAGGCGGAAGCTAGATACGCGCGCTATCTAGCGGGAGAGAGGAGGGAGCGGAGGAGGAACCGGATGAAGACCAGTTTCATCGCGATGATGCTAATCGTGATGACCACAGCTCTCTTCTATGTGATGGTAGTTTAGATGATCGATATCGACTTGTAATGTGAAGACAAACTCGCTACTCGCGGTCTCAAGACTTGTAATGTTCTAACTTTGTTCGGTCTTTTGAATTCGGAGACTAATATGATGAATTGTATTTGGAGACTAATCTTCTATTGTATTCGATAAATCTACTATTTATATGTTGTGCTATCTATATTCTGTGCAGTAATATATTTTGTAACCTGTGCAAATATCAGAAAAGAAAAAAATTCCTAATATTCATACTAGTGGCGCACCACACTGCACTTTAGTGGCGCACTGCAATAAACACACTAGTGGCGCATTATCTATAAGTGCGCCATTAGTAACCCAGAGCACAAGGTAAATATGGCCCCCTGGGAGGCATAGTAATGGCCCACCGTTTGACATACTAATGGCGCACTCCCTGGTGCGCCACTATTGTCTGGTATACTAATGGCGCACCAGGGGTGCGCCATTAGTATTAGTTACTAGTGGCGTGATGATAATGGCGCACCTGTAGTGCGCCATTAATGGCCAAAACAGGTGCGCCACTAATTAGCCTTTTCCTAGTAGTGTGCCCACGAGGGTCCAGGGCGCGCCCCCCTGCCTCGTGGCCCCCTCGGGCACCGTCTCGTGTTGATTTTACTTCCCAAAAATCATAAATATTCCAAAAAAATTCTCCGTCCGTTTTTATCCTGTTTGGACTCCGTTTGATATTGGGTTTCTGCGAAACATAAAACATGCAACAAACAGGAACTGGCACTGGGCACTGGATCAATATGTTAGTCCCAAAAATAATATAAAAAGTTGCCAAAAGTATATGAAAGTTGAATAATATTGGCATGGAACAATCAAAAATTATAGATACGACGGAGACGTATCAGCATCCCCAAGCTTAACTCCTGCTCGTCCTCGAATAGGTAAATGATAAAAAAGATAATTTTTGATGTGGAATGCTACCTAGCATAATCTTGATCATATGTCTAATCATGGCATGAATATTAAGACACGAGTGATTCAAAGCAATAGTCTATCATTTGACATAAAAACAAGCCTACTAATAAAGCAATCATGTCTTTTCAAAATAACATGGCCAAAGAAAGTTATCCCTACAAAAATCATATAGTCTGGCTATGCTCCATCTTCACCACACAAAATATTCAAATCATGCACAACCCCGACGACAAGCCGAGCAATTGGTTCATACTTTTTAACGCGCTTCAGCTTTTTCAACCGTCATGCAATACATGAGCGCAAGCCATGGATATAGCACTATAGGTGGAATAGAATATGCTGATGGGGGTTATGTGGAGAAGACAAAAAGGGAGAAAGTCTCACATAGACGCGGCTAATCAACGGGCTATGGAGATGCCCATCAATTGATGTCAATGTGAGGAGTAGGGATTGCCAGGCAACGGATGCACTAAGAGCTATAAGTGTATGAAAGCTGAAACTGGAAACTAAGTGGGTGTGCATCCAACTTGCTTGCTCATGAAGACCTCGGGCATTTGAGGAAGCTCATCATCGGAATATACAAGCCAAGTTCTATAATGAAAATTCCCACTAGTATATGAAAGTGATAACTCAAGAGACTCTCTACATGAAGAACATGGTGCTACTCTGAAGCACAAGTGTGGTAAAAGGATAGTAACATTTCTCCTTCTCTCTTTTTCTCTCATTTTTTTCATTTTCCCCTTTTTTGGGCCTTCTCTCTTTTTTTGGCCTTTCTCTTTTTTTTGCCTTTCTCTTTTTTTTTGTCCGGAGTCTCATCCCGACTTGTGGGGGAATCATAGTCTCCATCATCCTTTCCTCACTGGGGCAATGCTCTAATAATGATGATCATCACACTTTCATTTACTTACAACTCGATACTAGAACAACGATATGACTCTATATGAATGCCTCCGGCGGTGTACCCGGATGTGCAATGATCTAGCGTAGCAATGACATAAAAAAACGGACAAGCCATGAAAACATCATGCTAGCTATCTTACGATCATGCAAAGCAATATGACAATAAATGCTCAACTCATGTATATGATGATGATGGAAGTTGCATGGCAATATATCTTGGAATGGCTATGGAAATGCCATGATAGGTAGGTATGGTGGCTGTTTTGAGGAAGATATAAGGAGGCTTATGTGTGATAGAGCGTATCGTATCACGGGGTTTGGATGCACCGGCGAAGTTTGCACCAACTCTCGAGGTGAGAAAGGGCAATGCACGGTACTGAAGAGGCTAGCAATAATGGAAGGGTGAGAATGCGTATAATCCATGGACTCACATTAGTCATAAAGAACTCATATACTTATTGCAAAAGTTTATTAGCCCTCGAAGCAAAGTACTACTACGCATGCCCCTAGGGGGATAGATTGGTAGGAAAAGACCATCGCTCGTCCCCGACCGCCACTCATAAGGAAGACAATCAATAAATAAATCATGCTCCGACTTCGTTACATAACGGTTCACCATACGTGCATGCTACGGGAATCACAAACTTCAACACAAGTATTTCTACAGTCCACAACTACCCACTAGCATGACTCTAATATCACCATCTTTATATCACAAAACTATTGCAAGGAATCAAACATATCATATTCAGTGATCTACAAGTTTTATGTAGGATTTTATGACTAACCATGTGAATGACCAATTCCTGTCATCTCTCTTAATAGATATAAGTGAAGCAAGAGAGTTTAATTCTTTCTACAAAAGATATGCCCACACTCTAACAAGTATAAGTAAAGCAAAAGAGCATTCTACAAATGGCGGTTTTCTATGTGAAGAGAAACAGGCAATCCAAACTTCAAATGATATAAGTGAAGCACGTGAAGCATTCTATAAAGCCATACTCAAAGAATATAAGTGAAGTGCAAAAAGCATTCTATAAATAAACCAAGGACTATCTCATACCAGCATGGTGCATAAAATAAAAATGAAAACTAAAGCAAAAGACGCTCCAAGACTGCACATATCGCATGAACGAAACGAATCCGAAAACATACCGATATTTGTTGAAGAAAGAGGGGATGCCTTCCGGGGCATCCCCAAGCTTAGACGCTTGAGTCTCCTTGAATATTTACTTGGGGTGCCTTGGGCATCCCCAAGCTTGAGCTCTTGCCTCTCTTCCTTCTCCTCACATCGAGACCTTCTCGATCATCGAACACTTCATCCACACAAAACTTCAACAGAAAACTCGGTAAGATCCGTTAGTATAATAAAGCAAATCACTACTCTATGTACTGTTGCAAACCAATTCATATTTTTTTTTGCATTGTGTCTACGGTAGTATAAATTTTTCATGGATTAATCCACCGATAGGAATTGATAGTTTCATCAAAACAAGCAAACTATGCATCAAAAACAGAATCTGTCTAAAACAGAATAGTCTATAATAATCTGAATATTCACCATACTCCTGTTACTTGAAAAATTCTGCCAAAATTAGGAAACATAAATGTTTTTTATAAAAATACAGTGCAAAAAGAATTAGAACCATTTGACGTTCCAGTAAAAAACTAAAAATCGCGCACTACAGCCAAAGTTTCTGTCCCGCACCGTACAAACCATCAAGCATTGTAAACATCCTAAAGGCAAACCTTGGCACATTATTTGTATAATACAATGGAATTGTACAAGGGGATAATTATTTTTGTTGAAAAGTTTCTGTAATCAAGATTCACAAAGTTTCCGTGAGCATGAACAAAGTTCAAGGCTAGCTCCCACTTCAACAATGCCCGTCTTTCTCACTTTCGCTTTTCTCTTTGAAAAGTTTCGGGTTCCCCTCTTTATTTTTTGTTTTTAAACTATATGAAAGCACTCAAAAGAAATAAATGACTCACTAAAACTTCCGGGTTGTCTCCTTGGCAGCGCTTTCTTTAAAGCCATTAAGCTAGGCATATAGTGCTCAAGTAGTGAATCCACCCGGATCCCAAGGTATATCAAAGCCAATTTTAATTAGCAATGATTTTTAATTTAGTAGTGAGCACAAAGCAACATATATCATGTAATGACGAAGTCTAACTCTCTTCCTATGCATCGGCATGTCATAAAAGAACAATTCATGCACACATAGTAAAGGCCAATGCATAGTATAAACAGTTTCTTGCAATTTTACCATGTTGGAAACATAGAGAGGTAGAGATATAGTTCCTCTCTCATAATAATTGCAATTAGGAGCAGCAAGCACATTCATATTATATCTATCAAAATCATCATGTGCAACGGTAAAAGGCAACCCATCAATATAATCCTTAATAAGGGTAAACTTCTCCGATATAGTGTAGTTGGGAGAATTCAAAAAGATAATAGGACTATCATGTGTGGGTGCAATAGCAACAATTTCATGTTTAACATAAGGAACTATAGCAAGTTCATCTTCATAAGCATAATTCATATTGGCATCTTGGCCACAAGCATAGCAAGCATCATCAAAAAGGGACATTTCAAGAGAATCAACGGGATCATAATAGTCCTCATGGCAATCATCCTTCGGTAAGCACGAAGGGAAATTAAACAATGTATGAGTTGAAGAGTTACTATCATTAGAAGGTGGGCACGGGTAGCTAATCCTCTCTTCCTCCTTTTGTTCTTCGCTCTCCTCATCATCTTTTTCATCCAATGAGCTCACAGTTTCATCAATTTCTTCTTCCATAGACTCCTGCAAAATAGTAGTCTCTTCTTGGACAACGGAGACTTTCTCAATAAGTGCATCAATATAGGAATTATATTCATAATTATCATAGCAAAATTTCAATATAGCAAAATTTTCAGGCCTATAAACATCATCATCAAAAGCTTCATACTTTTCAAACAAAGATTCAATTTCATAACCACCCTTAAAAGCAACAAATTCTTCTATTTGTTCCACATCATAGTAATCATATATACAATTAGCATAAGAAGCTAAGGTTTCATTATCATTAAATTTGCATGAAAAGGGAAGGTGTGGAGCCTTCATCCTAGAGCAACAAGTATAATCATATCTCAAGCATACTTGCCGAGCATACCACTCAACATATAAATTTGATCCCATAATAGTTTCCCTTTTTGAGTCAAGCGATAATCCATAAAGTATTCACGTTGATCCAACGTGTCTCCCATTACATAATTGAATGGGGTTTTCTCAGGATTATCAAAGTAGTACATAATTTGTTTCACATAATGAGCATCGAGGGTTTTAGGAGGTTCCCCATCTCCATGAGTAGCAAGTACACCTAATTTTTTTGGTATTTCGTGTTCCATATCCATAACTAAAGATAGAGAACAACTAAGAACAACAAATAAAAATTACTTAGTGATAAAGCAAACAAGCACACACGAGAATATACACCCCACGCTATTGCTCCCCGGCAACGGCGCCAGGAAAAGGTCTTGATAACCCACAAGTATAGGGGATCAATTGTAGCCTCTTTCAATAAGTAAGAGTGTCGAACCCAACGAGGAGCTAAAGGTAGAACAAATAATCCCTCAAGTTCTATCGACCACCAATACAACTCTACACACGCTTGACGTTCGCTTTACCTAGAAAAAGTAAGAAACTAGAAGTACTTTGTAGGTGTTGTTGGATAGGTTTGCAAAATAATAAAGAGCGCGTAAATAAAAAGTAGGGGCTGTTTAGATGAAGACACAACTAAATTAGTTTTAGTAGAGAGCTTTTTGTTACGAGAAAGTTATTTGTCCCTAGGCAATCGATAACTAGACCGGTAATCATTATTGCAATTTTATTTGAGGGAGAGGCATAAGCTAACATACTTTCTCTACTTGGATCATATGCACTTATGATTGGAACTCTAGAAAGCATCCGCAACTACTAAAGACCATTAAGGTAAAACCTAACCATAGCATTAAAGCATCAAGTCCCCTTTATCACATACGCAAACAACCTACTTACTCGGGTCTGTGCTTCTGTCACTCACGCCACCCACCATAAGAAAATCATGAACATATTGCAAACCCTACAGCGGGAATCCCTCACGCTTGCGCAACACGGAGAGCACCATAGGACAACACCAATAATAAAACATGCAACCCAAACCAATCTTGATCATCAAATAGCCCATAGGACAAAACGGATCTACTCAAACATCATAGGATAGCCATACATCATTGGGAAATAATATATAGCGTTGAGCACCATGTTTAAGTAGAGATTACAGCGGGTAAGAGAGAGGTTACACAGCTGCACAGAGGGGGGAAGAGTTGGTGATGATGGCGGTGAAGTTGTTGGTGAAGATTGCGGTTATGATGATGGCCACGGCAGCGTTCCGGTGCCACAGGAAGAGAAGGGGAGAGGGGGCCCCTTCGTCTTCTTCTTTCTTGACCTCCTCCCTAGATGGGAGAAGGGTTTCCCCTCTGGTCCTTGGCCTCCATGGCGTGGGAGGGGCGAGAGCCCCTCCGAGATTGGATCTGTCTCTCTGACTCTCTCTGTTTCTGCGTTCTCAGATTCTGCCCTGGCACCGTTTCTTTTATATCCGGAGATCCGTAACTCCGATTGGGTTGAATCTTTCGCCCAGATTTTTCTCATAAAATTAGCTTTCTTGCGGCAAAATAAAAGCGCCAACCGCCTTATGGGGTGCCCACGAGGGTCCAGGGCGCGCCCCCCTGCCTCGTGCCCCCCTCGGGCACCGTCCTGCGTTGATTTTACTTCCCAAAAATCATAAATATTCCAAAATAATTCTCCGTCCGTTTTTATCCTGTTTGGACACCGTTTGATATTGAGTTTCTGCGAAACATAAAACATGCAACAAACAGGAACTGGCACTGGGCACTGGATCAATATGTTAGTCCCAAAAATAATATAAAAGTTGCCAAAAGTATATGAAATTTGAATAATATTGGCATGGAACAATCAAAAATTATAGATACGACGGAGACGTATCATACGCAACGATGACAAGTGTTTTTTCGTAATTAAGCATGACTTCTACTACTTCAACGTGTAATTTTCGTCTTTTACAATTCAACTAGCTTATCCCATGCCATGCAAGACGCTATGTATTGGAGAGTATGGATTTTGAAGATCATGAAAGTATGGAAACAAAGAAAATTCACCTAAGGACCCATCATGGTATGGATTTTTATGTAAATCTATACAATTCTGAGAGCGTAACCCATTTTGGTTGCCCGAATTGGGAAGCACATTGCAAGATGTATGATTTTCATGAGGGTATGCTTGTCACCATGGATCTTGGTGATCCTGACATCGCCCAAGAGAATATGGACATTTGGGTCACTAGTAGAAAAAGGGTCATCTGTCCCGGTTGGTAAGGGCCTTTTGTCCCGGTTTTTGAACCGGGACTGAAGGGTCGTTACTAATGCCCTAGCCCTTTAGTCCCGGTTCTTACACGAACCGGGACAGATGGGCCTCCATGTGGCCGGTGCGGCGAGCCCAGGCAGGAGGGCCTTTGGTCCCGGTTGGTGGCACTAACCGGGACCAATAGGCATCCACACGTCAGCATTCCAGGGGCTGGGGTTTTTGTTTTTTTTGAAAGGGGGGGGGGGGTTGGTGGTTTTGGGGGGTTAATTTAGGTGTTTCATATATTGTGTTAGCTAGCTAATTAATAGAGAGAAGTGTCCTCTCTTATCTCCGTGCTTGGTCGACGCTACGTACTATATACGTATAGAGAGGACTAGACACGCTAGCTAGTAAGCAAATGAAGGAAACAGAAGATCGGCATGAACATATGCATACAGAGAGAAGTGATATCGACCACCTCTCCTTCGCCGAGAGATTGGTCGAACAACAAGTTCTCTTATATCTATCCGACACTACCGGCTACATATATACAATAATTATCTCTCACAATATAATCTCCTAATTATATATGAACACAGGGTCCACATAGTATTCTGCGTTTTCAGCGATCACGTGGTCAAGGAAGAATGCCGCCAATTCCTCTTGAATTGCTCGCATACGATCTGGTGCTAGGAGTTCATCCCGCATCTGAAAGATCTAATTTGAAGAAGGGGGTCAATACATATATATGTGAATAAATGAAACTCAACACAAATGATGGTAATAAAATAAAATTGTGAATATTATTGCTTACACACTTTATATTGTTCGTCAGAGTAGCCCCGCTCACAGGTCGTGTGGCGGATGGACTCGCAGACGTAGTATCCACAGAAATCATTCCCTTGTTCCTGCCACAACCACTTT
This sequence comes from Aegilops tauschii subsp. strangulata, assembly GCF_002575655.3. Taxonomy (NCBI): domain Eukaryota; kingdom Viridiplantae; phylum Streptophyta; class Magnoliopsida; order Poales; family Poaceae; genus Aegilops; species Aegilops tauschii. The sequence goes on along the minus strand of NC_053041.3, from coordinate 64,369,831 downwards.
ACAAGAAATAGAGGTCAATCAAACTGATAAGCAAGCATGCTAAATGGTATTGATGAAACTAGCGCTTGAATCACTAGGAGATGCGCGGAACATGCTACTATAGTACATACTTTCGGTGTCTAAATTGCAGCTTCTTCGGCAGTCCCGGAGCTTTTTTGGTGAATTTTCTCCAAACCCTGCCAGACAAACAAAACAATTACTTGATATTAGGAAATGAACAAAGTTGCTGATATGGTGGATAATGATTGATTTAACTTACTTCTCGAGCATTTGAGTCATGTCCGCATAGACCTGGGGATCTTTTCGTCTCGAGTCTAAGACGGTTACTACTCCCTGCTCAAGCTTAATCTCTAGGAGAATATAGTGGAAGCTGCGCACGCACGCATAAGTCATCAATTACATTACTATAACCTGGACTAATAAGGGAAACGAAATATGCACAAGACAGTAACACTCACTTGAAGTTGTATGGAAAGAGTATTATATCTTTGTTTTCATTTATTACCAACGATCGTAGCAAGTTGGCCTCGGTATTTTCGGCATGATATTTAACCTCAGTTGCATCTATGAGATTTGTGTTAATGAACCCAATATCACCTATTTGTCTTTTCTTCAATTCGGCGATCTTCAATCTGCATAATATAGTGAGGATAATTATAAATACATGCAATGAAAGAGCTGACCTATATAGAGAGACTTAATGACAGAAGTAGTACTACTTACAGACAGTAGCAAGTGACCGTTGATTTATCGAGGGCCTTTTGATTGAAAAACTGGAAGAACTCCTCAAATGGAACATTCAAAAGTTCAATTCCAACGAGGTCATGCTCCTCTTTAACTCTCAGCGTCAAAGTATTCCTCCCCCCAGACTCTCTGCAGGTTTTCATGTACCAATCATGTAATCTTCGCATCATCGTTGTTAGAGATCTTTCATCTTTGACGAGAGGCTTCCCGTAATGGTATTTGTGTTCGTCCACCTCCAAGAAATCATAATGTACATCGTCGGGCAGGTAATCTCTAAGATTGCTATAACCGGGCACCATCCTCGGATCATTAGCGACGATGTCGCTAGACCCCTTGAGCGGGGGGCACGATTGGTTCGCTTGTTTGCCGAGCTGGGCAATTTTTTTCCCAGCTCGTCGTTCTTTTAACCTTTGATCACTGACAGTACTTCCTGACCACTCCGCTTCGACAAATGTATTTGCAATAATGAGCTCATAGTTGCCTCTCGGCGGAGACTTTGGTGGTATTGTCAGGGCAGCCAGAGTGCGCTTCGCTTTTACCAGATCTACCTTCTCCTCCGGAGGTGGATGTTTCTTTGCTTTCACCCCTTCAAAGAAGTTTGTCACTTCAGCTCGCACGATCTTCGTGGTTTCCTCCTCGGTCCTCTCGTATGGTAACTTCTCTGGAGTCTTCAGAGAAGGACAGAATCTGTATTGCCTTCCGCCTCTGGCTGTACTGCTAGACGCCGGCAGAGCAGATGGAGCGGCTGTGGCTGTCTTCTTTCCTTGCTTACGAGGCGGAGGAGAAGGACTACGACGCGCCAGAGCAGCCGGAGCAGCGGTGGGTCTCTTCCGCCCTTGCTGACGAGGCGAAGAAGGAGGAGGCTGGCTGCTCGGGCTCGCCGGCGCAGGCGGAGAAGGAGGCGAAGTGCCGCCACGCGCCGGAGAAGGAGGCTGAGTGCCCTGATCACTCGCCGGAGGAGGAGACGGAGTGCCGCCACGCGCCGGAGAAGGAGGCTGAGTGCCCTGATCACTCGCCGGAGGAGGAGGCGGAGGAGGAGGCGGAGTGCCCTTACTGGCCGGAGGCGTCCAGTTCGGAAGGTTGATGAGCTCCTTCCGCCATAGGCATGGAGTCGTCACAGCAGAACCCAGCCGAGTCTCCCCTTCACCGGTAGGGTGGTCAAGCTGGAGGTCCTCAAATCCCTCCGTTATTTCGTCCACCGTCACCCTAGCATATCCTTCTGGAATCGGACGATAGTGAAAAGTTGCGCCGGGTTCAGGAGGTTGAACATGGCAAACAGCCGCCTTGACTTTGAAGTTCTGCCATTGCGTCATAAGGTGGCAATGTTGAGACTCCGTGATAGCATCCACGGGGTAGCTAGCAGGAGCCGTCAAGACATGCTCCGGCTGAAGCAGCTCGGAGGAAGCCACGCTGCTTCTCCGCTGAGATGGCGGGGTAGCTTCGGGGGTAGTTTCGCCAGGTCGATTGCCGTCTCGTTCCTCTAGCGCTTGAACCCTTTCGTGCAGCTTCTGAATTTGGGTCTGCTCCACTTTTTTCCTACTCTCCTGGCTTTTGTAACCGCCTGCGTCCGGAAAACCAGCATTCCACGAAACGGAGCCTGGCGTGCCTCGTGTCCGTCCAGGGTGCTCAGGATTCCCGAGGGCCATTGTGAGCTCGTCGTTCTCTCTGTCTGGAACAAACGTCCCTTGCTGCGCTGAATCAATATAGTGCTGAAGCCTCTTGACTAGTATTCTCAAAAGCTCGTCCATCCAAACACACTTTCCTGATATAGGGTCCAATTTTCCGCCAGCCCCGAATAACCAAGTCCGGCAACGGTCTGGCCAGTTCATTGTCTCTGGTTCGATCCCTTTATCAAGCAGATCATTCTCAGCCTTGGCCCACTTAAGCCGGCCTTTGAGGTAGCCACCTGACCCCGTGCGATGGTGAAGCTTCTTCTTCGCATCATTTTTCTTGTTTGTCGCTGACAACTTCTTACTCTTTTCCGATGTCTTGTGGGCCACAAATGCGGGCCAGTGATCTCTGATCTTCTCATATTTGCCGATGAATTCTGGTGTCTCTTCTTTGTCGACAAACGTTTTCAGCTCATTCTTCCACCTCCTGAATAGGTCTGCCATCTTCTTAAGAGCATGAGACTTGATTAATTGCTCTTTAACTGGCTTCTCTGGATCCTCCTCTGGCGGTAGGGTGAAATTTGCCTTTAGCTCAGTCCAAAGATCATCTTTCTGCATATCATTGACATAAGACACCTCAGGGTCTTCCTTCTTAGGCTTATACCATTGGTGGATGCTGATCGGGATCTTGTCCCTAACAAGAACCCCGCACTGAGCAGCAAATGCTTCCTTTGTCCGGATGGGTTCAATCGGTTGGCCGTCGCGCGCGATTGCTGTGATCTCAAACCTTTCATCCAAGCGCAACTTTCTCTTCGGGCCTCATCTCTTTACCGAAGTTGTGCTCGATCCAGAGGGCTAGAAAAAAGAAGGAAGACGAGAGTTAATTAATATGTGTACGTACCAAAACAATGAATGCATCAATTAGCTAGTTAGCACAGGCTTAACTAATATATTTACCTGGCCGGACTATGTTCGGTCACCGGGGCCGTCACCACGGGCTCCTTCTTGCACCACCATTGGTTCATCGGAGCCATCATAATCATGTCTTTCCTCCTCCACTCTTCGATCACCGTAGCCTGCTTCTTCACCCTGTTCTTCCAGACCATCATTGTCGTTAAGATACGACAAGACATCACCTCCGGCTAAGATTATGTCCCCCAACACCTCTTCTGCTTCCTCGTCTCGTCCGTGCTCCATTGTTTCTGCAAATATTACAACATGGCAATTATTAAACAAACATGACAGCGGGTGGATATACTAGTGCAAACGTAGACCTAGCTTATTCCGGGTTTGGGGTGGCCTCGGCAACGCTTCAAGGGTAGGGGTGCGGCGGGAGGGGGTAGGAGACCGACATCATTTTTTTCTAGGGTTTGGGTGTCCTCGAGAGTTTTGGTCGAGCGAGAGGGCCGAGGGGTGCTCCCGTGGTATAAGTTATCACGGTCGAAGTTATCCGGGAGGGGGTTATATCGACAACGTCGACATACATACATGGGAAAATAATGTTATCGGGGAGGGGGTAGTTCGAACCCCCCTCCTCTTGTTGAAGTTATCGGGACACGGGGTATATCGACAACGACATATCCGATAAAAAATAAGAAGACGAAGAAGAAATAAAAAGAGGAGAAGAAGATATTAATAGAGGAGAAGATTGAAGAAAAAAAGAAGAAAAAAAACAGGAGAAGAAGAAAGGAATAGAGGAGAAGAAGAGAAAATAGAATATTCTTTTTTTTCTTTTTTCTTCTTCTTATTTATTTCTCCTCTTCTTCCTCTCCTCTTCTTCTCCTTTCTTCCTCTTCTTATTTTCCTTTTTCCTCTCATTCTTTTTCTTCTTCTTCCTTTCCTAGCTAGATATATAAAACTTTTCTAAAAATGTAACTTTTGCATATATACATGGAAAAAAATGTTATCGGGGAGGGGCCTCGACCCTCTTTTCCTTCTTCTTCCTTCTTCCTCTTTTCTTCTCCAACACAAAACACATCTCATCTCATCTCATTTCATCCAAAAATAATTCTTTGCATATGAACATACATACATTTACTTTTTTTCTTAAATGTTACATATGAACATTTTCTTAAATGAGCATATGAACATTTTCTTAAATATTAATGAGCATATGAACATACGTATCACCAAAAAATAGACCTTTTTCTTGGTAACAAAAAAAATGCAAAAACGAGCATTATACAGCATATACAGAGCATTATATAGTGAACATACATACATACATACATCGTAACAAAAAAGATGAAAAATAGGCCGGTGGTCGGCGACGGCGACGATGGTTGGCGGTGGCGCGCGCTTACGGATGGCGTGCGGGGACGGCAATGAGAAGGAAAGGGGAGGAGGCAGGGGCTCACAGCGCGGGGAGGGGTTGAGGTCGCCAGCCAGAATCGGTGCGGCGGCGGACGAACGGCCTCGGGGATGAACAGGTCGCGTAGCCGGCATGGTGCTTCCCCGCAGCGACGGCGACGACGGGCGCGGGCGACGACGATGGCGTCGGCGGGGGCGGCGGGCGGCGTCGGGGCAGCCTGGCGGCGACGGGCCAGGGGCGATGAAGGGGGCGCGCGGACGGCGTCTGGGCGGCCGGCGGCGTCGGGGCAGCGGACGGTGTCAATCTGGGCAGCCTGGCAGCGTCGATGAGCTCGGCGTCGTCGGGGCAACTGGCCATGAGTTCGTCAAATTTTCCTAAGTGCTACTTATATGCCCAGGCCTTTGGTCCCGGTTCATAGCAGCAACCGGGACCAAAGACACCCTTTAGTCCCGGTTGGTGCCACCAACCGGGACCAAAGGCCTCTTTTCAGCAGCGGCCTTTGGTCCCGGTTGGTGGCACCAACCGGGACTAAAGGGGGGCATTGGTACCGGTTAGTGCCACCAACCGGTACCAATGCACCCCTTTAGTCCCGGTTGGTGCCAACAACCGGGACCAAAGGCCTTGTGCTGCTGCGCCCGCGTCGAATGTTTAGTCCCACCTCGCTAGTTGAGAGGGGCGCGCAGTGGTTTATAAGCCCCACTGCCGCTCCCCTCTCGAGCTCCTCTCCATTGCAGGCTTACGGGCCTAATTGTCACTGCTATGCCTGATGGGCTTACTGGGCCTTCTGCGGGCCTGAATCCTGGCCCATCGATGGGTTTCTAGTCATATTCAGGCCGTGGTGGCCCAGTAGGTGGCATATTTTTTATTTTTTGCCTGTTTTTTTTCTTTTTTGCTTTATTTATTTTGTTTTGTTTCTACTTACAACAAAAAACTTATTTATTTTATTTTATTTTGTTTCTAATTACTTATTTATTTTACTTTATGATAATTCTTTTTGCTATTAAAGTTTCTAACAAAAAAGTTCTTTCACTACTGGAATTAGCTTATTTGTCGTCTGCCTGTTCTTTGCCGTCCGCCAGCGGACGGCAAAGAAGGTCTTTGCCATCCGCTTACAGAAACGGACGGCAAAGAACAGGCTGATGGAAAAGAAGGTCTTTGCCATCAGCCTGTTCTTTGTCGTCCGCTAGCGGGCGGCAAAGATTCTTTGTCGTCCGCTGGCTGACGTCAAAGAGAGAGCTGGCCCCACTAAACGAGCTAATTGGAAAAAACATAATGGCCCCCCACTTTGCCATCTGCTAGCAGACGGCAAAGAGGAAACAAAGCGGACGGCAAAGATGTGACCCAACTAACGGCCGAGCCCCACCTTGCCCCTTCTCTCTGTTTCTCTCCCTCTCTCCTCCCCGACGACCACCGCAGACCCGCCGCCCGCCGCCGCCGCCGCCGCCTGCCGCCGCCCCCACTACCCGCCGTCGCCCCCGCCACCTGCCGCCGCTTGCCCCGTCGACCGACCACCCCGCCGCCCCCACGCGCTGACGCCTCGTCGCCCCACGACCCCGCCGCCCCGCCGCCCCACCACGTCGCTGCCCGACCGCCCCACCTCCCCGGCGCCCCGCCGCCCCAACCACCCCGGCGCCCCGCCGCCCCCACCACCCGCGCACCACCCGGCGCCACCGTCGCCCCCGGCGCCACCGTCGCCCCCGGCGCCACCGCGGCCCCATTGCCCCCGCCTCCTTGCCGACTCGGCGGCGCCGCTCACAGCCCCGGCTCCGCCACTCACCGCCCTGGCGCCACCGTCGCCCCCGTCGCCGCCGCTCCGGTGAGTTATTTTTTTATTTTTTATTTTTTTGCTGTTTAATTGTTAGTGTTAGATTCAGTTTAGTTTTAGTGCTAGAATGACTAGTTTTAGTTATAGTTTTACTTTAGTTTTAGTTTCAGTTTAGTTTCAGTTTTTATTTTTAGTTTATTTTATTTAGATTAGTTTTAGTTATAGTTATAGTTTTACTTTAGTTTTAGTTTTAGTTTAGTTTTAGTTTTTATTTTTATTTTAGTTTATTTTAGATTAGTTTTAGTTTTAGTTTTAGTTCAGAAAAAGAAGAAGAGTAGAAGGAGGAGCAGGAGGAGGAGGGAGGAAGAGGAGGAGGGAGAAGAAGAAAGAAAAGAAGAAGAAGAAGAAGAAGAAGAAGAAGAAGAAGAAGAAGAAAGAAGAAGAGGAGGAGGAGGAGGAGGAGGAGGAAGAAGAAGAAAGAAGAGGAGGAGGAGCAGGAGGAGGAAGAGGAGGAGGGAGAAGAAGAAAGAAAAGAAGAAGAAGAAGAAGACGGGGAGGAGGAGGAGGAGGGAGGAAGAGGAGGAGGAGGAGGAGGAGAAGAGGAGGAGGAGGGAGGAAGAGGAGGGGAGAAGAAGAGAAGAAGAAAAGGCTGTCACGTGCCCCGACCGTGACCCACACCCCGACCCTGACACCCCGACCCCGACACGCCACCCCGACACCCCGGCCCGACACCCCGACCCCGACCCCCGACCCCCGACACCCTGACACAGCACCCCGACCCCGACACGGCACCCCGACCCTGACACGCCACGCCGACACCTCGGCACGACACCCCGACCCCGACCCACGACACCCTGACACCCTGACCCCGACCCCCGACCCCCGACACCCTGACACCACACCCTGACCCCAACACCTCGACACCCCGACCCCCGACACCCAGACCCAGAAACAGCACCCCGACCCCGACACGCCACCCCGACACCCCGGCACGACACCCCGACCCCGACACCCGACACCCTGACATCATATATTTTTCGATTTTGTTATGAGAAACATCATATATAATTGTGTTGATCGAGTAGATTTCAACATCATATATATATTTTGATTTTGTTATGAAAAACATCATATATTATTATTCATGTCGGTATTTTTTTATGTTGTACTAATTTCGTTTACTCTTTGTCATGCCAGGTGTTGAAAGATGGTGGGCGCTGGTCGGGAGCGCTCAGAGGCCCCTTCTTCGTCAACGCGTGGTGGGAGGTCTTCCATTCCACACGCACCTTTCCGCCGAGCGTTGCTGGACAGTATGGCGACACCGCTGGGCCCTTCTTTGTCGACAGCGGTGCCCAGCAGAGGACGAGGTAAGGGAGGGAAGAAGAGAGGAGTTGGAGCATGTGGTCGCGGTCGCGGGAGAGGAGGTAGGGTGACTGCTAGGGCGCCTTCCTCGCCGCCACCCCCAGCTGTTTCACCCGAGCACGTGACTGCTAGGGTGGACTCATCCGAGGAGGAGGCTACACGGACTCCGGTCCACGAGCCTTCGGCCCACGAGCCTCGGGTCGACGGGCCTTCGGCCCACGAGACCCCGGAGGAGCACACGTCTGGATGGGGTACCTGCCTGGATGGGCATGAATGGCCGAGTGGCCATGCTAATGATGGCGGGGAGCCGAATGATATTGAGGAGGAGGGGGCACCGTCTAGCAGCGTGGTTGTACACGGCTCCCGTCCGTGCCGGCGACCCGCGAGCAGAGGTGGTTGATTTACCCTGATGGGGAGAGGTAAGTGCATTTAACCTTTTTGTACCTTCTGCATTCACGTTTCTTCAAATATCTAATGCGTTGGCCTTGTCATGCTGTAGGGGTTGGGACCACCATCATAGTGTCCGCCGGCCCAACTCCGTTCTTGGAGTGCTTTGCCGGCAAAACTTCCCGGGGTTTGTCACGTTGCCTGGTGAGGGTCGGCTTCCAGAGCTTGGATTGAGCTGGGAGCACTACTTGGCTGCCCCGGCCCTGCCGGGTGAGATTATCGACGGTGTCTTGTGCGACACGAGGGCAGACGTGGTGATCAGAAAGTTTTCGGTAATTTCTCCTTTACACATTTAAAAATCTTCAACTAGCTAGTTATTAATTGTACTAATCAATATTGTCTCATTTGATTGCAGACATTCTACAGGTGTGAGGAGGGATACGAGGAGGAGGTGGCAAATGTTATCGAGAACGTCTGCAAGCGCCTACTACAGAACTTACGGCACGAGGCTCGGGTGCAGGCTGTTCGAGACTACTACGCCTTGCGTGGTATCAAGAAGCCAAAGCCGGCGTGCCGCGGTAAGTTCCTGAGTAAGGAGCAGTACATGAAGGTAATTCTTAAGGCCTTGTACTTACTTCCTTCATTTAGTAATTCATAGCCGTAGCGCTCAAGTTTCTATTTGCTAACTTAGGCGCCTCCGAGATGGTGTGCGGATCGGATGGATTGTTGGGAGGTGTTGGTCAATGAGTGGTGCTCAAAAGAATGGCTAGCCGTCCACAACGCGGCCAAGGACAAACGTGCCCAAATGGAAGGTGTGCCACACCATCAAGGCAGCTCCAACTTATATCAGTTCGGGCGGAACTGGGTATGTGGTTTGCTTCATGATTCATGCAACTCATTCATCATGCTAGCTTGAGCCCTTTAATTACTAATTTACTTTGTTTCTCTCTTTCAGGCACGGTACAATAAGGCGGATAAGGTGCCAGAGGTGTACGACCTGTATGCCATGGCCCACACTGCCTCTTTCAAGAAAGTCAAGGCATTCTCTCCGTCTGACCTCGATGATGCAAATAACTTCACCAACATCTCCTCCCACGACAAGCTCGTGAAATATAGAGATGAGGGGAAGGCAAGGAAAGGGGAGGACTTTAACCCAAGCCAGGGTCCCATTGATCCAGAGCTGGTGATGATATCTGGTGGCGGGAGGTCCCATAGCTCCATAGCCATTGGAGATGGACTTATCCGTTGTCCTAGGACTCTTCCGGAGATCAAGGCGCGCCAGTCGAGCTCCGCTCCTGAGATAAGGCCTCGTGAACGGTCAGTCCAACTCGCCATCAAGGTTAGTTATACGTACTCAGCTATCTTTCTCCATTACAATGTGTGTGCTTCCATCAATGATTATAAATGGTAACGAGGAGTGGTGTTGCAGGCTGCTATACAGAGTGAGAGAGATAGGACGGAGAATCTTCTGGCGGAGGCGGCGGAGAGGCAGCGGGAGTTGGAGGAGAGGACGACAAAGATGTTGGAGGAGGAGAGGGCACGGAATGACATGCAGGCAAGGGCCATGTACGAGCTCCTTGTGGTAAGTTTCTTCTGCAGATTAGCCAAAACATTCATGTAGTGTTTGTCTCATTACTAACTAGTATGACTGAGTCGTCAAAACCAAATGTGCAGTCAGTGTGCGAGAAGACCGGTCAGACCGCTCCGCCGATGCCGGTGATTGCTCCTGGGACCACGGTGAGTTTAATTTGAATGGACATTACTTGCTAGTCTTAACATTTGAGTGTCATCATGCTAACGAGACATTGGAAATGATCTTTCGTGCAGCGTAACTCTAGACAAGCATCGCACGATCCTTCTCCAGCTACCGGCACGAGCCAACCCGCTCCTACACCTCCATGATCATGGTAAGTTTCTCTAGTGTTTTGCTTAACAAATGCATAAAGACCTAGACTTAGCCTTATTTCCTGCAATATGCTTACCACAATGACCTAGGCTTAGCATAATTAGCTTAGTTAGCTCATAAGCAATCCATTTTACCCAAGTTAGCTCTAAAATGACCCATTTTACCTTAGTTAGCTCATAAATGATCAATTTTACACAAGTTAGCTCTAAAATGACCCATTTTACTTAGACTAGCTCCAAAATGATCCATTTTACCTATGTTAGCTCTAAAATGACCCATTTTACCTAGGTTAGCTCCAAAATGACCCATCTTACCTAGGTTAGCTCCAAAATGATGCATTTTACCCAAGTTAGCTCTAAAATGACCCATTTTACCTAGATTAGCTCATAAATGATCCATTTCACCTAGGTTAGCTCACAAAGGATCAATTTCACCTAAATTAGCTCATAAATGGCATATATTCTTCTTCTTCTTCTTCATTTTCTTCTTCTTCTTCTTCTACTACTTCTTCTTCTTCTTCTAATCTTCTTCTCTAACTTTCTTATTTCCCATTTTGCAGAATTCATTCGCTTCACGGAAGCTTGCATAGATGGAGTGCTTGTTTGGATGAACTATGTTTCTTTTGTATCGATGAACTATGCATGTATGGTAGGATGACACTATTGTAATATGTATGGTTGGATGCATGTATGTGGAACTTGCTATGTATGGTTGATGGAACTATGCATGTATCATGAAATTATATGTGTTGGATATCTCATATGTTTGCTGTGAACTTGCCATGTGAAAATATATATGTATCATCTATTTGCTGTGAAAATGGTGGGGTATAAGAAAAAACAGAAAAAAGAGGCAATGCAGGCTCTTTGCCGTCTGCCACCGACGGCAACGGGCTCTTTGCCGTCCGCGGCGGACGGTAAAGAAGCCACGTGGCAACCACCTGTGCTTCCTGGCAGCTGACCCATTTGGTCAGTTTGCCTACAGTGGCAGACGGCAAAGGCTTGATGCTCTTCGCCGTCAGCGGCGGACGGCAAAGGCTGCCGTTAGACGCCTAACGGACTAACAGCGAATTTATTGTCGTTAGCTTTCTTTGCCGTCCGCCGCTGATGGCAAAGGCCCCTTTGCCGTCTGCTTCAAAAAGCAGACGGCAAAGAAGCTCTTTGCCGACGCCTACTTTGCCGGAGCCTTTTGTCGTCCGCCATCCTTGTCTTTGCCGTCTGCCATGGCAGACGGCAAAGTAGCTGATTCCAGTAGTGTTTATGACAATTCTTTTTGCTTTCAATGATTTTGAACAGAAAATACTTCGATAATTTTAGTTGCAACAATTTTATTTAATTTTAGTTTCAATAATACTAGAGGTTGCTTATAATGTTTTGAACGGAAAATACTTTGATAATTTTAGTTTCATAAATTTTATTTATGTTATTAAAGTTTATTTTATTTTGTTTGTACTTATATATTTTTATTAAAGTTTATATTAATTTGTTTCTAATTACTCATTTATTTTATTTGTTATTTTTCATGCACCATTTTTCATGCATTTACTGATTATTTTGAGCTATAAGACCCTAAAAGTGAAAAGCATTTCAAATGAACTCTGAAAAGGTTGAAAGTTGGCATGGTATCATCATTTCATCCACATAGCATGTGCAAGAAAGTTGAGAGGGTTACGGCAAAAACTGGATGCAGTTCGTGTACAAAACGGACAATCTCTTTCGAAGTATCAGGATTTCATACGGAAACTCGTCTGTTACAAAGGGATTTCATTTTTTAAAACTTATTTGAACTCCTAACTTTTTATGTGTTCCAAATGCACCATTCAAAGCCACATCATCAATTTTCAAACCTTTCTGACTTCATTTCTTATTTTTTCATGCATTTATTGATTATTTTGAGCTATAAGACCCTGAAATTGAAAAGCATTTCAAATGAACTCTGAAAAGGTTGAAAGTTGGCATGGTATAATCATTTCATCCACATAGCATGTGCAAGAAAGTTGAGAGGGTTACGGCAAAAACTGGATGCACTTCGTGTACAAAACGGACAATGGTATCATACTCGTCTGTTACAAAGTTGGCATGGTATCATCATAATAGTTGCGGGAGAAGGTCTTCACTTTTTCTTCGCTTGTGTCATTTGCTTATTGCGCCGTAACCATGGATAATCTTCATCGTTTATCAGGATGCTTGGGTCAGCCTTGACTTTGAAGGGAGGAATTTCATGAAACTTTTCATAATCTTCAGACATGTCTGTCTTGCCCTCCACTCCCACGATGTCCCTTTTTCCTGAAAGAACTATGTGGCGCTTTGGCTCATCGTATGATGTATTCGCTTCCTTATCTTTTATTTTTCTCGGTTTGGTAGACATGTCCTTCACATAGATAACCTGTGCCACATCATTGGCTAGGACGAACGGTTCGTCAGTGTACCCAAGATTTTTTAGATCCACTTTTGTCATTCCGTACTATGGGTCTACATGTACCCCGCCTCCTGACAGATTGACCCATTTGCACTTAAACAAAGGGACCTTAAAATCATGTCCGTTGTCAAGTTCCCATATGTCCACTATGTATCCATAATATGTGTCCTTTCCCCTCTCGGTTGCTGCATCAAAGCGGACACCGCTGTTTTGGTTGGTGCTCTTTTGATCTTGGGCGATCATGTAAAATGTATTCCCATTTATCTTGTATCCTTTGTAAGTCAATATAGTCAAAGATGGTCCCCTGGACAACGAGTACAGCTCATCACAAACAGTGTTCTCACCTCTGAGACATGTTTCCAGCCAATTGCTGAAAGTCCTGATGTGTTCACATGTAATCCAGTCGTCGCACTGCTCCGGGTGTTTGGAGCGCAGACTGTTCTTGTGTTCATCGACATACGGGGTCACCAAGGTAGAGTTCTGTAGAACTGTGTAGTGTGCTTGAGACCAAGAATGCACGTCCCTGCATATTATTGAGTCCGCTCCTAGCGTGCCTTTTCCAGTCAGTCTCCCCTCATACCGCGATTTAAGGAGACCTATCTTCTTAAGGCCAGGAATGAAGTCAACACAAAACCCAATGACATCCTCTGTTTGATGGCCCATGGAGATGCTTCCTTCTGGCCTAGCGCGGTTATGGACATATTTCTGAAAGGGGAACATATTGTGTAGAAATACGGGCCCCGGAATGACAATCTCGTCGACTAGATGAACTAGGACGTGCGTCATGATATTGAAGAAGGATGGTGGGAACACCAGCTCGAAACTGACAAGACATTGCGCCACATCACTCCTTAGCCTTGGTATGATTTCTGGATCGATCACCTTCTGAGAGATTGCATCGAGGAATATGCACATAGCTTCACAATCGCTAATCGGACGTTTTCCGGTAGAAGCCCCCTCAATGCAACCAGAAGCAGTTGCGTCATAATCACGTGGCAGTCATGAGACTTTAGGTTCTGGAACTTTTTCTCTGGCATATTTATTATTCCCTTTATATTCGACGAGAAGCCAGTCGGGACCTTCATACTGAGCAGGCATTCAAAGAAGATTTCTTTCTCTTCTTTCGTAAGAGCGTAGCTGGCAGGACCTTCATACTGCTTCGGAGGCATGCCGTCTTTTTCGTGCAAACGTTGCAGGTCCTCCCGTGCCTCAGGTGTATCTTTTGTCTTCCCATACACACCCAAGAAGCCTAGTAGGTTCACGCAAAGGTTCTTCGTCACGTGCATCACGTCGTTTGAAGAGTGGACCTCTAGGTCTTTCCAGTAGGGTAGATCCCAAAATATAGATTTCTTCTTCCACATGGGTGCGTGTCCCTCAGCGTCATTCGGAACAGCTAGTCCGCCGGGACCCTTTCCAAAGATTACGTGTAAATCATTGACCATAGCAAGTACGTGATCACCGGTACGCATGGCGGGCTTCTTCCGGTGATCTGCCTCGCCTTTGAAATGCTTGCCTTTCTTTCGACATTGATGGTTGGTCGGAAGAAATCGACGATGGCCCAGGTACACATTCTTCCTGCATTTGTCCAGGTATATACTTTCAGTGTCATCTAAACAATGCGTGCATGCGTGGCATCCCATGTTTGTCTGTCCTGAAAGGTTACTGAGAGCGGGCCAATCGTTGATGGTTACAAACAGCAACGCGTGCAGGTTAAATTCCTCCTGTTTGTGCTCATCCCACGTACGTACACCGTTTCTATTCCACAGCTGTAAAAGTTCTTCAACTAATGGCCTTAGGTACACATCAATGTCGTTGCCTGGTTGCTTAGGGCCTAGGATGAGAACTGGCATCATAATGAACTTTCGCTTCATGCACATCCAAGGAGAAAGGTTATACATACATAGAGTCACGGGCCAGGTGCTGTGATTGCTGCTCTGCTCCCCGAAAGGATTAATGCCATCCGCGCTTAAACCAAACCATACGTTCCTTGGGTCAGCTGCAAACTCAGCCCAGTACTTTCTCTCGATTTTTCTCCACTGCGACCCGTCAGCGGGTGCTCTCAACTTCCCGTCTTTCTTACGGTCCTCACTGTGCCATCGCATCAACTTGGCATGCTCTTCGTTTCTGAACAGACTTTTCAACCACGGTATTATAGGAGCATACCACATCACCTTCGCAGGAACCCTCTTCCTGGGGGGCTCGCCGTCAACATCACCAGGGTCATCTCGTCTTATCTTATACCGCAATGCACCGCATACCGGGCATGCGTTCAGATCCTTGTACGCACCGCGGTAGAGGATGCAGTCATTAGGGCATGCATGTATCTTCTGCACCTCCAATCCTAGAGGGCATACGACCTTCTTTGCTGCGTATGTACTGTCGGGCAATTCGTTATCCTTTGGAAGCTTCTTCTTCAATATTTTCAATAGCTTCTCAAATCCTTTGTCAGGCACAGCATTCTCTGCCTTCCACTGCAGCAATTCCAGTATGGTACCGAGCTTTGTGTTGCCATCTTCGCAATTGGGGTACAACCCTTTTTTGTGATCCTCTAACATGCGATCGAACTTCAGCTTCTCCTTTTGACTTTCGCATTGCGTCCTTGCATCGACAATGACCCGGCGGAGATCATCATCATCGGGCACTGGTTCCTCTTGATCTTCAGCAGCTTCCCCCGTTGCAGCATCATTGGGCACATTGTCTGGTTCCTCTTGATCTTCAGCAGCTTCCCCCGTTGCAGCATCACCGTATTCAGGGGCCACATAGTTGTCATCGTTCTCTTCTTCTTCGCCGTCTTCCATCATAACCCCTATTTCTCCGTGCCTCGTCCAAACATTATAGTGTGGCATGAAACCCTTGTAAAGCAGGTGGGTGTGAAGGATTTTCCGGTCAAAATAAGACTTCGTATTCCCACATTTAGGGCATGGACAACACATAAAACCATTCTACTTGTTTGCCTCAGCCACTTCGAGAAAATCATGCATGCCCTTAATGTACTCGGAGGTGTGTCTGTCACCGTACATCCATTGCCGGTTTATCTGCGTGCATTATATATAATTAAGTGTGTCAAAAACCATTACAGAACATCATGAATAGATAATTAAGTGACCAAATTAATAGAAGTTCATCATCACATTAAAACCAAAGTACATACATAGTTCTCATCTAACAACATATAGCTCTCCAGAGCATCTAATTAATTAACCATACATTGAAACTATATAAAACATTTCAATGCGAAAACAAATGCGATCATAATCGCAACCAAGGTAACAATTGATCCAACGGCATAATGATACCAAGCCTCGGTATGAATGGCATATTTTCTAATCTTTCCAATCTTCAAGCGCATTGCATCCATCTTGATCTTGTGATCCTCAACGACATCCGCAACATGCAACTCCAATATCATCTTCTCCTCCTCAACTTTTTTATTTTTTCCTTCAAGAAATTGTTTTCTTCTTCAACTAAATTTAACCTCTCGACAATAGGGTCGGTTGGAATTTCTGGTTCACATACCTCCTAGATAAATAAAATCTATGTCACGTTGGTCGGCATAATTTTCATAAACAATAAATGAACCAATAGTTATAAAGATAATATATACCACATCCGAATCATAGACAGGACGAGGGCCGACGGGAGCGGATACCAAAACCATCGCACTATATAATAACAAGCAATACAATAGTAAGAAAATTAGATAAGTATCTATCTAAAGTAAGAATTTTTTTCTTTCAGAAAGAAGATAAGAACAAGAGGCTCACCACGGTGGTGCCGGCGACGAGATCGGCGCGGGCGATCGACGGCGGTGAAGACGGGAATGGGACGTGACGGGCCGCTAAACCTAGAAAAATCTCGAGGAAAATGGAGCTTTGAGGTCGAGCTTCGAGAGGAGAAAGCTTCACTAGTGTGGCTCGGGCATTTCATCGAACACCTCATGTGCATAGGAGGTGAGCTAGAGCACCACAAAGCCCTCCCCTCGCCGGCCAGAGAAAAACAGAGCACTGGAGTGCTATGCTCGCGGGCGAGGGGTATATATAGGCACCTCATTGGTCCCGGTTCGTGGCATGAACCAGGACTAAAGGGCAACCTGTGGTCCCGGTTCAAGCAACCAACCGGGACCAATGGTGGTGGGCCAGGAGCGAGGCCCATTGGTCCCGGTTCGTCCCACCAACCGGGACCAAAGGGGCCAGATGAACCGGGACCAATGCCCCCACGAGGCCCGGCAGGCCCCTGGCCTCACGAACCGGGACCAGTGCCCCCCATTGGTCCCGGTTCTGGACTGAACCGGGACTAATGGTCTGACCCGGCCTGAACCAAAGCTCTCTTTTCTACTAGTGGGTCCTTGTTGATACGCTTCCAATTCTACCGCTATGTGAGTTTCTCAAACATAGTTATTAAGTAATTTATATTGTTTATTTCAAAATAGTTGACAACTTATTTTCATTCTTCAAAGAATGTGCGGAAGATGGTAGACAGAACCTACTACACTGATGGCTCAGAAGTAACTTATCAGGAGAAAAATCATCTGATCTCATTTATTAGTGATCTTGAGAATTACAATATGTATTATCAAAATCCTCCACATTATGGTCAATATGTGCCACTAGTGCACGTGTTGAACTATGGTAACATCCATGGAGATGTCATGGTAAGATTTTTTACTATTACGACAGCCGTGCATCTTTTGCATAAATTCCTCTAAAACTAAACTACATTGCTAACTACGAAGTTATTACTATGTTTTTCAATAGAAAATCCCGAACGATTGTGTGCCTCATCTGATGTTTCAGAAAGGTCGCCTTGATGTTTTGAACATACAGACAGGTCATCCTACGAATCACTCATCTTCATATCGGGTTTCTAAAATCGATGAAGACATGACAATCAAAGATTGGAAAAAATGTATGGTCAATCATATGGAGCTACTTGAAAGCAACATTGTGCGAATGGCAAGAATTGAAGATAGGATAATCTCCATTCTCCATAATGGAGAGTCAGGGCCTAACTTGTTTTATGCTATTTTACCTAAGAGAAGGTAGTAGGTCCTGTGAGAGAGAAGTAGGTCCTAGGTACAATGTGTTATTATGTGGTATAATGTGTTAAAGTTGATGATGATGAGGAGGAGTTGTGATTAATACTAATGACCAACTTGCTATATGATGTCTCATTGATGAAAATGATGATCATGAGGAGGTGTTATATGACAATGATGTATTATGATGATAAGTTGTTAATGACATGATGATGATAATGACATTTATTATATCATTGGGTGAAAGAACCGCTGATTAGTTTCAAGTGGATATCCATCCACTTGAAACTAGTCCACGGTTCTTTCACCCAGTGATGTAATAACTCATTATGATGTAAAAACAATCTCTAAATTGCTACTGTATGAAAACTTGTATAAAGGTGTATGAATACAACATGAAATAAAAACAAATAGAATACGGAATAATAGTAGTAGCGCGGGCTGCGAGAAGCGCTGTTAGTAATTACCAGTAGCGCCCTTTCCAGGAGGCGCTACTACTAAGTGGATATAGCAGTAGCGCGGGTAAACCCACGCTACCGCTAACCTTTAGCTGTAGCGCCGTAGCAATAGCGCTGTCACCCGCGCTACTGGTAGGCCAAAAATCCGCGCTACTGTTATGCTTTTCCCTAGTAGTGCGTCACCAATCGACAAATCCCATCCTAAAATTATTCACTGCGTATATCATGTGGTATGCCAGGCAGATAACACAAAGTCCACATGAGTAAATATAGTCCTATATGACCAAAATAATAGCATATTCTACACCTCCTTAGGAACATATATTGGGTAGCGATAAATGCAATCTTGCCATGCCTTATCACCACTTTTTGCTGGCTAGATGCACTTTAACACTGCACTGTTACACTTGTATCCGGAGCCAAATCCAATCATCCCAACTCGGCCCCCCTTCCTCATTCGACCCTTGGCCTCACTGTATGCCAGCTCATACCATACCGAGCTACTCGGTGTGTTCCCAAACTTGTGAAGTGTCATCCTTGATGGCTCAACATGCTCATCAAGCAGACAGAGGCTACGCTGCACATCCTTGATACCTCCTTGGATAGATTGAGACCAAGAACTCCCTTGTCATATCTTCCTCATAAAATACACATCGGTATGCACCGTGTTCGGAGCTGGTGCAGTTCCGAATTACGTGCGCCAGCTCAAAACAAGCTCTGGTACTCGACGTTGAGAGGAGCACCGCGGAGCCACCCATGCGGAACAACATGTCGGTCAGCTGCATTTCACGCTTCCCCCCGGTGTAGTAGGCCCCAGTCAAGATCTCCGTGGATACGACCAGCGCATGCGCGTTAGAAGGAGCGTTCTGCAGGAGGTCCTTGGCAAGACCCACTGCGATTAGCCCTGCGCTGCAACCCATACCAGAGAGTTGCACGTTGTAGATTGATCTCGAAGCTTATATCGTCTCATGATCATGTCCGCGAGGGACGGAGTTGGGTTGAAGAGGCTACAGTTCACGATGAGTATGGCGATTGCATCAAGATCGATTGACGTCTTCAGGAGCAGCTCATCTATGGTTGTCAAGATGGACAACTCCGCTTCAGCACGGGCTTCACTTAAACAATAATATGGTGGGATATGATGTTGGCAAGCCGGGAGGTAGGTCTCATCACCAAGGCCTGACCGTTCAGAAATACGGGTAAGAAGCGCAGATGGCCGCTGTCGTCGTAGGACCAAGAATGGTGAATGTTCTCAATCCATGCGGCCTTGCTGGTGCGGTAGTTCGAGTCAGGCCGGAAACACGCATAATCAACAATGTATACTGTGCGCGAACGGCTCATGAGGTACAGGAGTGTGGTCATAGTAGCTACGCACAGAAAAATTAACAAGAGGCGGATGTCTCCGGAAGCATCATGCCAAATGAAAAATAGGTTGTCTTGGAATAGTACCATGGCGCTGGTGCCGGGCGGCTATGAAAAGAGTGTGAACGTCTTCACTGCGACCTGGTACTGATACTTTTTAGATGGATCAATAAGAGAGAGTGGAGAGCTTATATTACGTGTTTAGATTGCTGAGCACATATTTATAAATAAGCAAAAGATTGTGAAAAGTGGGCGTGGATTACAGAGCGGCTAGCATCAATGCTTACACTGTTCTAACACATACCAGCAATATCCATTTATAATTAGGTCCACCCGTTGATTGAGGTTTTTCCTCCATATGGAACATACAAGTACTCCCTCCGTCTCATAATGTAAGACGTTTTTTGAATCTAGTGTAGTGTCAAAAAAGTCATGTAGTGTCAAAAAACGGGGGAGTAGCACTTTAACATGTGGCTATAGTTTTCTGGAAAACGTGCAAGTTACATTTTTTGTACACTAAACTGAGATTGCATTTTCCGAAACCGATTGATATATAGATATTAGTAAACCCATTAATTCTTAGTAACTAGCTAGCACAGGAGCCCAAGCACATGCGTCGGCAGCGTCTTATTTTGCCACTTCAGTTATTTTTATAAAGCCTCCTTTTGTTCATAGGATATCAGTAGCAAAAGTGACTATGCATTCCAACAGGAAAAAAAATACACGGCCCCTAACCCACTAATCATGACTCGAAACCCTAATAGATCCACATCCTTTATTTTAACATTTTTTTATTTTTTTATTTTTTTATTGAAAAGGAGGATGACCTCCGGCCTCTGCATCTGGGAGATGCATACGGCCACTTTATTGATTATTCTCGAGGACCTTATAAACTATTACAAACAATATATCTGAATCCGCCATCTTGGCAACATATGCCGCTACTCCTATCCATATGATGAAGGGATGCTAGCTGGGCCACTACCCAAACCACTCACCTAAGCCTAACATCAAAAGCCAGAAGCCCCAGCCGAGCCACATACCGGGTCTGGGGCACAATCCGGTCAGACGCACTCGTGTGTCGTCGCCACCATCTTCCACAGGTCCGTCTTCAGATCATATTGAGGCTTCTACCTTGTCTGGCCACTCTGCCATCAACGTCACCATGACGCCAGACAGCTACCTCCTCCTGCGCGAGTCCATCTCCGCGCATCGGACGCCGAGCCTCCACAGCGCCATGCCGCCGATCTCCGCCGCCATCAATGTGTGAGATGAAGTACCGCTCCACCATCCCCCTAGCCATCACTTGCTCCAAAACGATGCCCCCAGAAGGGAAAGCGATAAAACGTCATCATCGTCCGATCCGGAGGACCCAGATCTAGGGTTTCCCCCGGAGCATCCCGAGCCTGATGACGCAGACTGCAACGACGGCAGTTGCTCCACCAGACGTGTGCCACCGACGTCGCTGGTCCCTTCAACCGGAGTAAACTCCAAAACGATGCCCTAAAGAGGGACTACGACGCAAAGTCGCCGTCATCGCTCGATCCCAAGGAGATTTAGGGTTTCCCCCGGAGATGCCCGCGCTGTCAAGGACCAGACAAGGGTAGAATCCCGGCGGATCTGCCCAGCTGCCGACGAGTCGCACCCGCCACCGTGCCGACGACAGACCAGCGATCAAGGCCCACGCTTGGGCATAGATCCGGCCGCGCCGCGCGACCCGATCCGGTCACGCCGCCGCCGTCCATGGCGACCGCGACGCACCAGATCGCGAGGCCTCGTGTCGCGGGGGAGCGAAGTCGCCGAGGCGCCGCCACCACCCGCCGTGGCGTCCGGCTCGACGCCATGCCCCGGCCCGGGGGCGCCGGCCCACGCCATCCCCACGGGAGCGAGAGGGCCCCAGTCCCCGCCGCCGCCGGCGACGACCAAGCTTCGCCTGGCCACGCCCTTGGGCGGCGGCGAGGGAGGAGGAGGAGGGGTGGGGGAGGGCTGGCTGACGAGATCTGGGGGCCTCCCGGCCGCCCACGCGGGGGGCGACTCAGGAGGGGAGGGGAGGGGTCTCTGTCTTCGTGTGCTCGATCCTTTATTTTAACATGGCATCACATCTGTGTTCCACTTATCCTTCTTCCACCCTCATCAACGGTGGCCTCAGTGCTCACACAATTACAAGGTGTTTGAATGTGGTCAATCCTACGACGTCTCTCTTTCTACATAAGTTGAGAAATCCCCCCCCCCCCCCCGGCGAGGTTTTGCTGAGGCGTGCATGCGTGATTATATATGGTTTCTTTCGTCGCCAAAATTATTTTAAGTGTTCATTTCCAATGCGGGTCGGCACCGGTATGAAAGAAAGATGGGTCATGTGTTATTGATTAAGTTTGCACCCTAAATAGCAATTTTTTTCAAATGATCACCATGTAAATGAACATCATATTCAGATTCCGCATATTTTTCTAATCAAATTCCATATATGACATGTTAAAATTGAAGCTAGGGTTTAAAAGATATCCATATTTTTTTAATAAAACATGGACCGTGGGTTGATTTTAAGAAATAACAAGGGGTATCTACAAAAAAGCAAAACTTTTTTTTTCTAAACTCACTTAAATCTGGACCCTGGGTTGATTTCAGAAAACAACAGGTTTTTTTCTTTTTTGCAAAGAGCACGACAGACAGGCAGGAGTGCTTCTCACTTTATTAGTAGGTATAGAGAGGAATAGGAAAGTGTTAGGAACTGAGGTGGCATCTATCTCAACTAGAAGCATACGCGCGCCTTGCCGCGCCGTTTTCTCTAACCATTACACGGTAATGACGCTACCATTCGGACAAAAATTCTTTGAACTCTTTAAGGACGCACATATCCAGGGGTGTGGCCTGCCCTCGGTGGTCTAAACTCTTTAAGGATGCACATATCCAGCATATTTGCTCCTCCAGGTCTGACCACCTACCACTCTTGTTAACATTCAGTGAACGCATGGAATACAGGAAAAAGAACAGCAGCTTTCGGTATGAAGCCATGTGGGAGAGGGAAAATTCCTTGTTTGAGACGGTGGACAGCACATGGAGCAGGTCTGCAACTGCTAGTTCACTGGAGGAAATGAAAGAGAAGTTGGGCTCGATACAACAAGGGCTGCAAAGTTGGGCTAAGAAAGAATTTGGATCCATTGTTAAGAAAACAATGCAGTTGCGCAAGAAACTCGAGAGAAGGACCTCCCACAGCTGGTAGGCAGTACCAAATAAACAGAGTAGCGAGGGAACTTGATGAAGTTTTGTTGAGAGAGGAAATTATGTGGAGACAAAGATCTAGAACAACCTGGCTGAAAGAGAGCGATAAAAACACTAAATATTTTCAGCGGAAGGCAACCTGGAGAAGGAAAAAGAATACCATCACAAGGTTGAAAGATGGTAATGGCCAGTGGGTTGACGATAAGGATGGGATCCAGCAGATGACCACACGCTTTTTCAAGGACCTGTATACTAAAGATGATAAGGTGGCACCGCAGGAATTAATCAACATGATGCAAGCGAGAGTTAATGAGGATATGAATAACATCTGACAAAGGATTTCACAGAAAAGGAAATCAGTGACGCCTTATTTCAAATCGGCCCATTGAAATCACGAGGGCCTGATGGGTTTCCAGCCCACTTCTATCAGAGGAATTGGGACATTTTAAAAGAAGATGTGGTAGGGGCGGTAAAGAAGTTCTTTGCAGATGGGATCATGCCCGAAGGAATTAACGATACTACTATTGTCCTCATTCCGAAAGGCAGCAACCCCGAGAGCTTGAAGGACTTCCGTCCGATCAGTTTATGCAACGTCATATATAAGGTAGTGGCGAAGTGTCTAGTAAACTGACTGAGGCCATTCCTGGATGAAATCATCTCCGAGACGCAGAGTGCGTTTGTCCCTGGGAGATTGCTAACGGATAATGCCTACATTGCGTTTGAATGCTTCCATAAAATTCAGCATAGCAAGAACGCACGAGATACTCATTGTGCGTACAAGCTAGACCCGGCGAAAGCATATGACAGAGTGGATTGGGGTTTCCTTGAAAACACTCTGCGCAAATTGGGATTTAATGAAAAATGGACGAACTGGGTGATGAAGTGTGTTTGCTCGGTGAGATATGCTGTCCGGTGCCATGGTGAGCTGCTGCAAACTTTTAGTCCATCGAGAGGGCTACGTCAAGGAGATCCCCTTAGCCCATATCTATTCCTCTCTGTCGCGGATGGTCTTACTAGTATCCTGAATAAGGAGATATCCAATGGTAACATCACACCCATTAAGGTGGCAAGAGGGAGCCTAGGTATTTCGAATCTCCTCTTTGCCGATGACAGCCTTTTGTTCTTTAAAGCATCTGCGGAGGAAGCCAATGCCGTTCAGAAAGCGCTCGCTTTGTTTCAAAATTGCTCGGGTCAGCTTCTCACCCCAAGTAAGTGTTCAATACTTTTCAGTGAGCGATGCCCGAACACAACCCAAGAACGGATCAAGGAGACCCTGGGTGTGGTGTCGGCCACGTTTGAGAGCAAGCACTTGGGACTCCCTACTCCAGAGGGGAAAATGAAGGATGATAACTTTCAACCCATTATGGACAGGTTTGGCAAGCGATGCAATGATTGGTCGGAAAGGTATATGTCTCATGCAGCGAAGGAGGCACTTGTGAAATCCGTAGCTCAAGCTTTACCCACCCATGTGATGAGTGTTTTCAAGATGTCTGTAGGCTTCTGTGAGAAATATGAGAAGCTTATCAGAAAATTTTGGTGGGGTGAAGATGGAGAACACCGCAAAGTCCATTGGATGGCTTGCGATAAAATGGTAAAACCCAAGAGAGCAGGTGGGATTGGATTCAGAGATATGCAAGGTTTCAACCAAGCACTTCTAGCTAGACAAGCATGGAGATTGATCCAGAACCCGGATAGCCTCTGTGCTCGAGTCCTTAAATCCAAATATTTTCCGCATGGTAAGCTCCTTGACATAGGCTTTGCATCGGATGCATCACCTGCATGGAGAGGGATTGAATTTGGGCTGGAACTTTCGAAGAAAGGCCTCATATGGCGTGTGGGTAATGGAAGAAGTATTCAAATCACAAGAGATAATTGGATCCCCAGGAAGGAAGGACTCAAAGTGGCGAACTTTACCTCCAGAACTCGGTTGAGATGGGTCAACCAACTATTAGTGCAACGGGAAAATAATTGGAACACCGAACTTATATATCGGATTTTCAATCATTTTGATGCAGTTGATATTTGCAAAATCAAACTGCCGACCAATCCGACGGAGGATCAGCTTGCGTGGAATCATGAGAAATCTGGAGTGTTCTCTGTGCGGAGTGCGTATAGACTAGCCATGGACGGACCAGGGCGAGACCTAGCTACATCTACATCTGCAGGTGACAGAAACAACCGTAGCATATGGGATCTTATCTGGAAGGCTTCAGTGCCGGAAAAGGTTAAAATATTTGGTTGGAGGGTTGCGACCAATACCCTGGCCACCAAGAAGAATAAATTCAAATGAACTCTGGAGGTGGATACTACATGTAGCATATGTGGATATGCAGAGGAAGAGGAGTTCCACAGTGTGATAGAATGCACCAAAAGCAAGGCTTTGAGATTTGCAATGAGAGAGGTTTGGGACCTCCCGGATGAGGGACATTCAGAAACACTGGTAGAGATTGGCTACAGATCATCCTGGACACATGCAATGCAGACATGCGGGATAAAATCCTTTTACTGATATGGAGAGCATGGTTCCTACGGGACAACTGCGTGCATGGGGATGGGAAAGAATCCATCTCGAGATCTGCATCCTTCCTGACAAGATATGACGAGGAAATCCGAAACTGTCTTGTCGCCACAGATAGCGAGAGGGGGAAAGAGCCAGTGGGAAGCAAGAACATATGTAATGTGAGGCGGGAAAATGATGCAGGCAACCATTGGTATGCTCCTCCAGCGGGATTTGCAAATCTAAATACGGACACAGCATACAACCCTGACTCAGGACTGAGCTATGCCGGAGCTGTGGCTAGAGACCACAAGGGAATCCCCGTTGTCTCCCTTGGGCAGAATACTGGGACCTGCATGGTCGTAATGGAGGCTGAAGCATGTGCTATTAGAGAAGGCCTGATAGGCCTGTCCGCTCTGTTTAATGGCCATATAATCATCGAAACTGATTGCAGTACACTAGCTAAAGAGTTGTCCCCGCAAGCCACAAACCGATCCCACTGTTTTCCGATTATCAGAGATATACGTGAGTGCTTGGGGCACTTCGTATCCTGGCAAGTCAACTGGATCAGCAGGGAAAGGAACAAGTTCGCGCACAACCTGGCGATGGAAGCAAAAGATCATGGGGACTTCAAGATGATTGGAGCTGTACCAAGTAGGGTACAGGAGGCTTGGTTGTATGACCATAATCATTCTCCTGTATAATTTGGGGGCTCGTCATTCTCAAAAAAAAAAATTCTTTGAACTGGACATAAATAAAAGGCTGCATGAAGCCAATACAAAATTCAAAATGATAGTGCATGAAAAAATAAAGTCTGATCGGTTTATCTAAGCTATCCTAACTAATTTCAATCCTTGAAACACCATCCCGATCCATTGCCTTATTCGTATTAGTGGATTACAGTGGAGTTCTTCTCCACGTTCTATTTGCAAATTTATGTCTTCCTGAAACATCCAAAAATACCAAATAAGCAAAGCCACTATCAATTAAATTAAATTGCAATACTGAGATGGTGAATAGGAGTCTTGCTACACCATGAACTCTAGTTTGCCATGAACCCAAATACTTTGAAATGTATAATTAGGTGTTGATGAAAGTGAAGAAGGAAATGCAGAGTTTAGAGTGATATAATATATATTTATTCAACCAACTACATGCAATCCCATAGATCACAATAGGAGCATTTTATCCTACAACTAAAGTTCGGCATCATAAATATTGAAGGCCGAAACCTGCACAAAACACATTTAGTAATAAAGTTACCGACTGAAGCAGCAAATTGGACTCCATTATTCACTATAAATAGTGTATTTGCACAATGACTCTAGGACTTCTTTACCAATGCTCATTAGCAAGCAATGCTACCATCTAGTCAAAACTTAGGTAGTTCAAGTGTAACATGGGACAAAATAAAATTTCATCTCCTCAACCTTGAGCTAATATTTCCGCAACACATTTTTTCTAGAATTCAGTACTGTAGTTACAATGACTAAAACAAGCATCGTTTCAATTTCAGAGTTGTTCTCAAAGGTAGTACCAAAAAAAGTAAAACAAATATGTACTCTCTAGGAATATATATCAGAATATATAACATGAAGAAAAATTAATCTTATGCCCTAGTATTTATTTGAAAGTGACATATCATCAAGATATGCTAATATGTTTAGACCTTCATTAATAACTCTCCAAGAAATTAAAGATGGATGCAGACCTCTCTCCAGGTCAGGTGGTGGGAATGACAGATATAGGAAGCATTATTGTAATATGCTGTTGCCAATTCCTGCAAGCAAAACAAATCCTAACACTAGTAGAAAAAGGGCCTATTCTCCTGGTTCGTGAGGGCCTTCTGTCCCGGTTTGTGAACCGGGACTAAAAGGTCGTTACTAATGCCCTTGGCCTTTAGTTCCGGTTCTTACATGAACCAGGACAGAAGGTCCTCCACGTGGCCGCTGCGGCCAGCCCAGGACGGGGGGCCTTTGGTCCCGGTTGGTGACACCAACCGCGACCAATAGGCATCCACGCGTCAGCATCTGGCTGGAGCTGAGGTTTTTTTTTGAAAGGGGCTGATTTAGGGGTTTGGGGGGTTAATTTAGGTTGTTATTAGGTAGCTATTAGAGAGAAGTGTCCTCTCTTATATCTCCGTGCTTGGTTTACCAACGCTACGTACTGCTATGCCTAAACATGGCTTAGATTGAAGTGAAAGCAACATGTGGTGCATGTAGAAAGTAATACTAATCCTAACTTGATCAAGTTTGGATTGTACTACTTTCAACATGCACCACATGCATGTTGCCTTCACTTCAATCCAATCCATATTCATTTCACCCACTCATATATAATAACTCCTCATGCGCGCATCATGCATCATCATATATAATAACAAGTCCTGCTAACCTTCATCATACAACTTCTACTCGTTATTAATAACAAGTCAGAAGATCATCATCCTCATAGTCATCGAACCAACCCTACTTAATTGCTCTTAGCACATGATCATCAGTATTAGGTAGGACCGAAATACCCTCTTTAAGGTAAAATAGCATAAAACAATATAGACCCTGACTCTCCATTATGGAGAATGGAGATCATCCTGTCTCCAATTCTTGCGCTTCGCTTCCTTTTGCTTCCAAGAACCTCCTTGCGACCGTCCATACATTTTTTCCATTCTTTGATTTGCATGTCTCCACTTCTTTTAGAAATCCGGTATGGACAGTTGAGATTCGTAGGATGACCTGGTTGTTTGTTCAAAACATCAAGCCTACCATTCTGATACATCAAATGAGGCACACAATCCTCTGGGATTATCTGTTGAAAAACATAGTGATAACTTCATAGTTAGCAATGATGTACTAGTTTTAGAAGTATGCAAAATATGCACGGATGTCGTAATAGTAACAAATCTTACCAGGGTATCTCCATAGTAGTTACCGTAGTTCAACACGTGCACTAGTGGCACGTATTGACCATTATGTGGAGGAGTTTTACAATAGATATTGTAATTCTCAAGATCAGTACAAAATCCGACCAGATGAGTTTTCTCCTTATAAGTTAACTCAGAGCCATCGGTGTAGTAGGTTCTGTCTACCATGTTCTGCACATTGTTTGAACAATCAAAATAAGCTGTCAACTATTTTGAAATGAACAATATAAATTAGCTAATAACTATGTTTGAGAAACTCACATAGCGGTAGAATTGGAGGCGTATCAACAAGGACCCAAATGTCCATATTGTCTTGCTCGATGTCAGGATCACCAAGATCCATGGTGACAAGCATACCCTCATCAAAACCATACATCTTGCAAAATGCTTCCCAATTTTTGCAACCAAAATGGGTTACGCTCTCACAATTATACGGATTTACTTCAAAATCTATATCATGATGGGTCCTTAGGTGAATTTTCTTTGTTTCCATACTTTCATGGTCTTCAAAACCCATCCTCTTCAAGACGTAGCGTCTTGCATGGCATGGGATAAGCTAGCC
Organism: Aegilops tauschii subsp. strangulata; assembly: GCF_002575655.3. NCBI lineage: Eukaryota > Viridiplantae > Streptophyta > Magnoliopsida > Poales > Poaceae > Aegilops > Aegilops tauschii. The sequence continues at coordinate 64,341,275 of NC_053041.3, read as the reverse complement.
GAATTGTAAAAGATGAAAAGTACACGTTGAAATAGTTGAAGTCGTGCTTAATTACGAAAAAAATAACACTTGTCGTCGTTGCGTACCGTTTCAACATCGAAGGTCTCCTCCAGCTTAATACTGAAGCGCCGATCTTCGTCCAGGTGAGGCCTGTCGCACTGACCTCGGTCGTCATGGCACCAGTCGCACTCCCCCGGGAGACTTTCGTCGTCCGAGTACGACATTTCCTATGTTCATAATTCAAATATTAAACGTCTACAATTAAATATATGTACTAAAACACCTAAGTTAGATCATTATTATTCATCACGGGTTGACTATCGGTTTGTCGAGTCTTTTCTTGAAAACTCTCAGCTCACGTGGTGTATACATTCGACCGTTGGTGATGGTCGCTCCTCCATTTGTCCCCGAGTGCATTACACCAAAATGTCTAGCATACCGGAACAAAGGAGAAGCGACCCCCACGACAACAGTTGGGATTCTTCGTCCTCTCATATATATGGTGGAACTCTCCCTCACCGATTCCTCTCTGACATTTGCGACCGTCGGTGATGGTAGCTCCTCCTTTCGTTCTCGAGTGCATTACACCAAATTGTCTAGCACACGGGAACGAAGGAGAAGCTACCCCCACGACAACAGTCGGGATTCTTCGTCCTCTCATATATGGTGGAGACTCGACAGACTTACAGTCAACCAGAAATATCGTTTAATTATCTTTCTAAAAGAGGATTTGGCTGGTCTCACCTCGATGTCGGAGGGGGCGGTGACGGGGACGACGGCGGGGATGATGGAGGGGCCGGGGGCTCCTAGATTTCTGCGAAAACAAAAACCCTATAAGCTATCAACTAATCATAATGCTCTCCAATTTTAGCATTCAAAGTAGGAGTAGTTTTCCACTTTGAGCATTAAATAAGCAAAATCAAATCACAAAATAAAGTAGTATTCAAATTAGGATGCATTCAATTATAAGCAAAACTACATCATCTTCATGCGTCCGTACATCGTCGAATATTATCACTAATACACCTCGAATACTATCATACATATAGCATCACTAGTACAGCTAGAACAGTAGCGCCCGGCGGGTATCGGCGCGGGCGGTGGACACCCAAAGGGACGGAACCATCACGGGATCATAGTTCCAGTGAGATCCCTGAAGAACCTGCCAGGTATTGTCGAACCTGCCCTCCAAAGCAACCATGTAGCGACGGACGTGCTGGTCCTCCTCGCTGACACGGTGACGTACCACCTCCGTGGTGTCCGGAAGCCTCGGCACCGTCACTGGCTCACGCGACCACCACCAAACAAGGATCGGGTCAACGCCGGGCTGGCTCCTCACCAACCTACGCCCATCGGAAGGTAGCACCTCCCAAAACCAGCCCGACGGAGCCTAGTCCCGGACATGGCCCCTCTGATCAAGCCGGCCTCCTCCGCCGAGTCGACGATGAGGATGCGGGATAGGCATCGTCGACGTCGATGCGGGAATAATTACTTTAACTAAAAAAACAAACTAGTTCTATTAATTTCCTTGCTAAAAATAAATTACTTCTATAGTAAAATAAACTAGTTTTGTTAAATCAACTAGTTCAACTACTAATTAAGCACTTACTATAAATAAAATAAAGTAGTTTTATTAATTAATCAACTAGTTCAACTACTAAGCATTTACTATAAATAAATAAAATGAAGTAGTTCTTACTAAAATAAACTACTTCTATATATAGTAAAATTTAATAAAATAGTTTTATTAATTAATCAACTAGTTCCACTACTAAGCACTTACTATAAATATATAAAATAAAGTAGTTCTTACTAAAAATAAACTACTTCTATATATAGTAAAATTTTATAAAATAGTTTTATTAAATCAACTAGTTCAACTACTAAGCACTAACCTAAAATCGATATCTACTAATAATTAACCTCAATAAACAATTAATACATATATGAAAAAAACGTATATAAACAAAAAATTCTATGAACATTATATTCATACAAACATAGCCACATCCATTCATCATATAGCTACCACATACATATACATACATATATATATATATATATATATATATATATATACATTATATATATGAAAAAATGCAATGAACAAAAAAATAATACAAATTATATGAAAAAAATAAACAGAGCTGTGGCGTGGCGGCGGCTCACATCGGGCGACGGAGGGCAACGGCGTGGGCGGCGGAGGGCGACGGCGTGGGTGGCGGAGGGCGACGGCGACCGCGGCGGGCCGGGGGCGGAGGGCGACGGCGACGGTGACGTATGGGCGACACGGCTCGGGGGCGCGCGGCGGAGGGCGACGGCGATGGCGGCGGGGGGTGGAGGACGACGGCGACGGGCGAGGGCGTGGGCTCGGGGGCACGGGCGATGGCGACGGCGGCGGGGCAGCCTGGCGGCGTAGATCGAGCTCGCGGCGTCGTCGGGCGGGGGAAAACTGGCGATGGAAATCTGAAAATTTTCTAAGTGCTGGCTTATATAGCAAAGGCTTTGGTCCCGGTTCGACGCACAAACCGGGACCAATGCCACCTTTAGTCCCGGTTGGTGGCACCAACCGGGACCAAAGGCCTCTTTTCACCAGCCCAAAGGGCGGGAAGCAGAGGGCTTTGGTCCCGGTTGGTGGCACCAACCGGAATGTGCCACCAACCGGGACCAAAGGGGAGCATTGGTTTCGGTTCGAGCCACCAACCGGGACTAATGTGCTGGCGCAGTGCGGTGGGAAGTTTAGTCCCACCTCGCTAGCTGAGAGAGCTCAGCACCTGTTTATAAGCTGCGTTGCAGCTCAGGTGCTGAGCTCCTCTCTAATATGCAGGCATTACATGCCTACCCTTGTCACTTCCATGTTGGGCCTATTGGGCCTGCGGGCCAGCATCCTGGCCCATGTGCAGATGGGTTTCTAGTCGTATGCAGGCCATGCGGCCCATTAGGCGGCATTTTTTTTATTTTTTCCAGTATTTTTTTTGTTTTTTGAATTATTTATTTTATTTTTATTTTTGAGTTTATGAAAGCATTTCAAATGAACTCTGCAAAGGTTGAAAGTTGGCATGGTATCATCATTTCATCCACATAGCATGTTCAAGAAAGTTGAGAGGGTTACGGCAAAAACTGAATGCACTTCGTGTACAAAACGGACAATCTCTTTCAAAGTATCAGGATTTCATACGGAAACTCGTCTGTTACAAAGGGATTTCATTTACTAAAACTTATTCGATCTCCTGACTTTTTGTGTGTTCAAAATGCATCATTCAAAGCCACGTCATCATTTTTCAATTCTTTCTGACTTCATTTGTTATTTTTCATGCATTTACTAATTATTTTGAGCTATAAGACCCTAAAAATGAAAAGCATTTCAAATGAACTCTGCAAAGGTTGAAAGTTGGCATGGTATCATCATTTCATCCACATAGCATGTGCAAGAAAGTTGAGAGGGTTACGGCAAAAACTGGATGCACTTCGTGTACAAAACGGATAATCTCTTTCAAAGTATCAGGATTTCATACGGAAACTCATCTGTTACAAAGGGATTTCATTTTTTAAAACGTATTTGAACTCCTAACTTATTGTGTGTTCAAAATGCACCATTCAAAGCCACATCATCATTTTTCAATCCTTTCTGACTTCATTTGTTATTTTTCATGCATTTACTAATTATTTTGAGCTATAAGACCATAAAATTGAAAAGCATTTCAAATGAACTCTGAAAAGGTTGAAAGTTGGCATGGTATCATCATTTCATCCACATAGCGTGTGCAAGAAAGTTGAGAGGGTTACGGCAAAAACTGGATGCACTTCGTGTACAAAACAGACAATCTCTTTCAAAGTATCAGGATTTCATACGGAAACTCGTCTGTTACAAAGGGATTTCATTTTTTTAAACGTATTTGAACTCCTGACTTTTTGTGTGTTCAAAATGCACCATTCAAAGCCACAACATCATTTTTCACTCCTTTCTGACTTTATTTGTTATTTTTCATGCATTTACTAATTATTTTGAGTTATAAGACCATAAAATTGAAAAGCATTTCAAATGAACTCTGAAAAGGTTGAAAGTTGGCATGGTATCATCATTTCATCCACATAGCGTGTGCAAGAAAGTTGAGAGGGTTACGGCAAAAACTGGATGCACTTCGTGTACAAAACGGACAATCTCTTTCAAAGTATCAGGATTTCATACGGAAACTCGTCTGTTACAATGGGATTACATTTTTAAAACTTATTTGAACTCCTGACTTTTTGTGTGTTCAAAATGCACCATTCAAAGCCACATCATCATTTTTCAATCCTTTCTGACTTCATTTGTTATTTTTTGATGCATTTACTAATTATTTTGAGCTATAAAACCCTAAAATTGAAAAGCATTTCAAATGAACTCTGAAAAGGTTGAAAGTTGGCATGGTATCATCATTTCATCCACATAGCATGTGCAAGAAAGTTGAGAAGGTTACGGCAAAAACTGTATGCACTTCGTGTACAAAACGGACAATTTTTTTCAAAGTATCAGGATTTCATACGGAAACTCGTCTGTTACAAAGGGATTTCATTTTTTAAAACTTATTTGAACTCCTGACTTTTTGTGTGTTCAAAATGCACCATTCAAAGCAGAGACTGATTTTGAATGGTGCATATTTAACACACAAAAAGTCTGTAAAGATCGCCAACCTCAACATAAGAAAATGAGCATAGATGCGCTTATAGAGAAAATTCAACCTAAATTCATAATAAATTTTTATGAATTTCAGAGAAACTCACTCTGAATTTAGGTCAAATTCCCTGTATAAGGGCATTATTTTCTTTTTGAGAGGAGCTCAACAAGGCAGAGAGGGACGGGCTTATAAATCGGTGTGAGCACCCTTCGGTTGGCGAGGTGGGACTAAACTCTGGCCGCAACGAGGACCAACCCTTTAGTCCCGGTTTGTGGCACAAACCAGGACTAATGGTCATGGGCCAGGGGCGAGGCGCATTGGTCCCGGTTCGTGCCTTGAACCGGGACCAGTGGCCCACGTGGCCCGGCCGGCCCCCTGGGCTCATGAAGCGGGACTAATGCACCCCATGGGTCCCGGTTCGTGCAGAACCGGGACTAATGAGCTGGCCAGGCCCGAACGAAAGTCCTGTTTTCTACTAGTGTAAGTAGATAGATTATTCTTATTCAACTATATAAACGGCAAAATTTACAGATATTTATGCACTTGAAATTGACCCAGACCAACGATGAGTCACCTTGAGAGTTAATGTCCTAAATAAAAATTACTTCTGAAAGCACTGTCAGTTAGCAACAGAACATATGTTCTAGAATGGGAATCCGTCCTTTATATAATCTTGACAGGAGTTATTTTATCAGAGTACCTTTTATTTCAAATAGTTGTTAACATCCCGCAAAAAAAGTTGTTAATGGAAGTTTCTTCTACAACAAGTAGATTCTCAGCATAAAGCTCTTTTCTCGATTCCAAACAGAGGAATATACTGGAACATCTGTAACACATCTTCTTTTGATAGAAGGCTCTTTTACTGAGTGTAGCCCAGCTCAAAGGCAAAAATCCAATCATCTACTTACTTAACGATGTCACTCATGCTTGCAATCTGCAGTAACTGAAGAAAACCTGCGCATCTTCATACAAGAGATCCTGTTGGTTGCCTATTGTTGCTTGCTGCTCCTATCAGCAAACTCCAGATCTAACCGGCAGCTATACATTGAGGATTGCAATTATACATATCCAAAATAGAAAAGTTTGAAAATGTAACAACAAACTATCGTGTCACATAAAGAACATAAATTTCCAGTTCTTGGCTTTCATAATGTGACAGCCACAAACATTGAACCCAATGCTCCAAATAAGTACTGCAAAAAATTAGTACAAAAGGAGACTATTATTAATCCCTTCTCTATACACAGATGTCATTATTTTTCCAGTTCATGGCTTCTTGCCACTACACTAATACTGAAAGAGCAGCAGTAAACAATATACAGTACAACTTGAAGAGCGGCAGTAAACAATATAAAGTACAAGTCGAAGAGCAGCAGTAAACAATATACAGTACAACTTGAAGAGCGGCAGTAAACAATATAAAGTACAAGTCGAAGAGCAGCAGTAAACAATATGCAGTATACAATTCAAAGAGCAGGAGGCGGAGATGGTCAAGGAGTCATTACCTAGACTCTGCGATGCCACCGCCGGTGGCACTGAGGTCATGCATCGGTACATGGCGCTGTAGGTGCAGGAGCTCGAGTATTGAGTTCGAGCCTCCGAGGCAGCCGAGAAGAACCCCCTGCCACACATGCTCTTTAGAATGAAAATCCTATGGCAACATAAATACAGATGAAATCTAGTACCTCTTCTTCCGGAGGGAGGACACAAAAAAATGAAGATTAAACTCCTTTGACGACATCTAGAAATACCATGAGCTCACCACAATCTATAGCTTGAATGAACCAAATAAGTATAGGCCTCCAAATTGCCCATGATTTTGCTCGAAATTAAGATCTACTTTTCTGAAATTAGTCCGCGAGGATAACAATAGAATCAGACAGAGATTGGGAAAAGAGAGATCCGAGTAGGTGGGGGTGAGGGGAGGGGATGCGACCATGGTGGGCTTGAGGAAGGCAGCCGAGCCTGCAAATGGTGGACGTCCCTGTCCAGCGCCATCACAATGCTTCTTGTCGGCGGCACGGCGCACGGTGAGGGGCTCGCCGTGTTGGCGCCACCTCTCCTCGACGCCGCTCCTCTTCTACTGTTTCTTTCATGGTTGCTCTCAAGAACACACTAGACCTGGACACACACCAACGCACCCATATACCAAGGAAGAAGAACATAAGGCCTTTGCCTAGAGCACTCCCTTGGTGACCACCGTGGCTACATTGTGCTTTTGGCCTCTCAATCATTTTTCCATTCACTCAGAGGAAACCATTTATTCAGGGACTCGACACATCATGGTACATGCGGCCACAACCACCATGCACCACTCACGCCACTAACTACTCCTATTCTCATGCTCACGTCCAGCGTCACCACAACGCCCAAACAACCCGGCCGTCCATCTAGCTAGCTAACCAACGACCTGCATGCATCCATACCAGAGTGTGTGCTAGCTTTCCTCAATGGCCGACCACTAACCAGCTAACTACATGCATGCGACTAACTAATCAAGATTACTACTAACATTTTCCTCCTTAATCCCGACTTGTCGTCACCGGAGTTGCTGCCGCTCCTGTCATTGTCATCGTCATGACCGTGACCCAGCCCGCGGACCCGACCCGGCGCATCGACGCCGGTCGCACCGCCACGGACTCGACCTGGCGCACTGACGCCGGTCGCACCGTGCTCCGTCACGACCCCGGCGACATACGCCGAGCTCCTTCTCCGCCGGCGACACATGCCTGGCGTCCCTCTGCGCCCCGCACGTCCTGCGCGCACCCGACGCGCCCGACGAGTCCGACCGCACCAGTGTGTCCCGCACGTCCCGCGCGCACGCGACTCGCCCGACGAGCCCGACCGCACCAGACGCTCACCGCGCGCCGCCTCCGCGTCCGCCATACGCCTCCTCCCAACGTCAACCGCATGCTCATATGCGCGCCCGCGGTCCCGACGCGTCCAGTGCGCACCAATAACACGCACCGGTCGCGCTCGGCTCGCCGCCATGGCTTATTGCCCTGCACCGTTGCGGCATCAACCGCAGCGCAGCACCTCCATGCCGCTGTGTGTCGTTGAAGTCGCCACGACGCAGGTCCTCCGCGGCCTCCTCACCGTGCCGCTGCAGCCACCGCGGCCTCCTCGCCGCGCCGCACACCTTCATAGACCGACACACGGCCCGGAGCATCACGCAGCCGCCGGCGAACACCGCCATCGCCGGCACGCCTCCGGTACGGCGAACCACGCCCAAGACAACCAAGCTCATGATACCAATTATTGGCACCACCTCTCCACGACGCCGCTCCTCTTCTACTGTTTCTCTCATGGTTGCTCTCAAGAACACACTAGACCTGGACACACACCAACACACCCATATACCAAGGAAGAAGAACATAGGGCCTTTGCCTAGAGCACTCCCTTGGTGACCACCGTGGCTACATTGTGCTTTTGGCCTCTCAACCATATTTCCATTCACTCAGAGGAAACCATTTATACAGGGACTCGACACTTCATGGTACATGCACTCTTCTTCTTCTTCTTCTTCTTCTTCTTCTTCTTCTTCTTCTTCCACAACCACCATGCACCACTCACGCCACTAACTACTCCTATTCTCATGCTCACGTCCAGCGTCACCACAACGCCCAAACAACCCGGCCGTCCATCTAGCTAGCTAACCAACGACCTGCATGCATCCATACCAGAGTGCGTGCTAGCTTTCCTCAACGGCCGGCCACTAACCAGCTAACTACATGCATGCAACTAACTAATCAAGATTACTACTAACACGCCGGCCTCCCGCGGGCAAGGTGGTGTAGCCGGGGAGGAGATGTGCGGTGGTGGACGGAGCTGGGTGGGCGGCGAGCGGTAGGCGGATGGAACCCTAGCTGAAGAATAGAGATGTTGGAAGGAGGCCGACGGTCGTCGCGCACAACCGACAACGGGAGATGTCAGAGTTGCGTGATGGGGGCAGGTGTGAGGAGGGGATGCGAGACGGGGACCGAGGGAGGAAGGAAGGAGGCATGAAGGAGTAGGCGGCGTCCACTCCAGCCGACGGCGAGCCCGTCGCGTCGTCAGTGCCGAGTGGAGGAAATCCTAGTCGTTTCTCTGAGGCTCTGAGCGCAGCGACGGAGGAAAAGAAACAGTGTGTTGCGACACCTAGGAGCCATCGCCAATTTCCAAAGGACGCAGGCATACGGCGTGATGGAAGAAGAGGTGTTTCCAGTCGAAGCAATCACCGAGCAACATGAAATGTGGGCGATTTGCGGCCACGTCGCTGAAGAGTTCAGCAGTCACACGAGGGCGCTCCCCAAAAAACCTTCTCGCCCCTCTCCTGTGACGCACGGGCGAGGCGTGACGAGGCAAAGGAGCACATGTGTGTGTCCAACAGACCCTGCACAACCGAAATGGGACTAACCTTTTCACACAACCTTGCCATGCATGAATGGGCCATATACGGCACTAGGATTTTCCTAGAAATCATCGGAAATAATAAGTTGGCTAAAGGTCAATAATTCCAAAACAATGTGTGGGGTATCATGTAGTGTAGATTAATTGACGACCGCCAATTATCGGCCAAAGTTTTGCATTTTTTGTGAGATGTATATGTATGTTTATCCTTTTTATTAGCCTACCATGTAATGTTAATCTACAATATTTTATTGAGCTTTAATTTCAATTTATAATAGATAGATTAATACCGTAATGGAATTGATAGATAACAAGGGAAATACAAATAAGGGAAAACAGATAGCCAACACAGTTGGCTGGTACATTCAAAACGAGTTAAATATACCATAGGTGCCTTAACTTGTTCGTCAAGGTTACTTTGGTGCCTAAAGTTGCAAAATACATAAAACTGTTGCTATAACTTGTCCGAGTGTTCAAATACGGTGCCTCTTGTGAGAGCCTGGCTTAATTGGAATGATAGGCTACTCATATCAACAAGAAATTCCTTCTTTTCCAGGAGTCAATTCAAAAAGAACTCTAAAGTTAAGTGTGCTTGGCTTGGAGTAATTCTAGCATGGGTGATCGGTAGGGAAGTTGATTCTAGTGCGCACGAGTGAGGACAAAGTACGCAGAAAAGACTAGTGTTAATTTGTGGAGCCAGTCAAGATCACTCCAGGCGTAACGGCCGGGAACCGATGGTTATCGCCGGGGCATTACAATTGGTATCAGAGCTAACCCTCGCGGTTATACGGGCATGCGCAGGTCAGGTGCACGTGCATTTGGCTCATGGCGTGTGTGACCCGTTGTGGCACATGGCATGACAGATGTGCGGGACTGGACTGGACGCGCATATGTGTGCCAAGAGGGAACGTTCCTGGTGGCCGACGAGGACGTCGGTTCCTTTGGGCGGGGGTGTATGTGAGAGCCTAGCTTAACAGGAATGATAGACTACTCATATCAATAAGGAATTTCTTCTTTACCGGGAGCCCATTTGAAAAGAACTCTAAAGTTAAGTGTGCTTGGTTTGGAGTAATTTTAAAATGGTGACCGACCGGAAAGTTGATCCCGGGTGCGCACGATTGAGGACAAGTGCGTAGAAAAGACTAGTATTTTTCTGTGGGGCCAGTCAAGATCCCTTCATGCATAACGCCCGGGAACCGGTGGTGGTCGGCGCGTTACACCTCTGTACGTATGCGTGCGTATGAGCTGCCCGTTTGACGTGCCAGCTGGTGGCCCACATGATAGTGTGTGTTAACCGAGGCTGTGGCGTGCAAGGTTTTTTTACAAAAAACTCCCTAAAATTTAATTAAATCTCGTAAAAAAAACCTCAGATTTTATTTAATTACGCATGAATGTTTTCAAATACTTATGTGTGTCAAGTATGGGCCCATATGTCGATACGTATGATGAATACAATAATGACAAGTAAAACCAGACGAGCTAGCTCGGATTTGAACTCCTTAATTAACTCATGCACAACACGTAGTGGAATGTTAGCCACTGCGCCAACCACAGTTGTATCTTCTGTATGGAGATACGACCGTGTTTCTAATATGGTTACCAGACGAAATAATAACGAGAATTACAAAATGAAAAAATTGAGTCACTGGGATTCAAACCCAAGAATTCGTTTTTTCGTCAGATAAGGGTGGTAAAGCCGCTAACCGCGGAATCTCCGAATTTTTGGATTTTTTCATTCGATGTTCTTCAAATGATTTTGGAATTTAAAATAGGTTAGAATCATCAAAATATATAAAGTTGAACCTCTAAAGCAGCCAAACAACCATTTTTTTTTGTAAAACGGTCGGGGGGGGGAGGGGGGGGGGGGAGTCGATCGGGCGGCGTGATGAGTAAAGGACATGTGCCTATCCACTACGCGGACAGACACAAGATATTTGAATTGGCATACATAACCTATTTGAAATTCAAACTTTGAAAATAACAAACGAAAACAAAATTCCTCAGGGCCAGTGGAATTTCTGGTTGCCCAAAAAAACCCTGGTCACATGAGCTCCTTGTTTCGTATTCGCACTGACTCAAAATTTTCTTTATAAATAGATTCACATCTCGTCATGAACATGTAGCTGCGCTTGTTGTAGTCGCTAATGTGCACAGGTCTCAGTCGACTAAGATTTAATCAAGTCTCAGTCAAGTGACATAACAGGTAAGAGAGCAAAATAAAAAAACATTTTTTGCACGAATCTTAATGTAAGATCGCACGGATATAGCAAGTTATAGCACCAGTTTCAGGTGTTTTATAACTTTGGGCATCAAAGTGACCGCTCTGAACAAGTTGATGCACTCCCAGTGTATTTAACTCGTTCAAAACCTTATGTCCTCCTCAATATTTATTTTCATAAGTTCGCTTAGGAAATCTGAAATGAGAGTGCTCCTGCAGCACGATGTGCTGAACATGTGCTACACAGATGTGCACATGATAATATTGTGTGAAATAGTAGTTACCTAGACATGCAATTAAGGAACCATACTACATCGTACTATCATCGCCCATGCACTGTTGGGCAGTAATCTAGATGCCCTATTAGCCTATGAGGTTGGATATTTCTCCCACGATTTTATTAAGAAAGATTTTGAGTGCAAAGAAATGTTCGTCGAGATAAGGTGTCACGACACGGGCAGTTGACACTTGCACAGTTGGAGTGCAGACAACGTAGAGAAGTACGAAATGGTGAAGAAAGTCGCAAAGCGAGCTGTCAGTGAAGCAAGGGGTCGGGGGTATGAGGATGTCTACCAACGGTTAGGCACGAAGGAGGGCGAAAGAGACATCTATAAGCTTAAGGTGGCTAAGATCCACGAGAGGAAGGCGAAGGATATTGGCCAAGTCAAATGCATCAAGGATGGAGCAGACCAACTCCTGGTGAAGGACGAGGAGATTAAGCATAGATGACGGGAGTACTTCGACAAGTTGTTCAATGGGGAGAATGAGAGTTCTACCATTGAACTGGACGACTCCATTGATGAGACCAGCATGCGTATTGTGCGGCAAATCCAGGAGTGTGAGATCAAGGAGGTTTTAAAAATGATGAAAGGAGGCAAGGCGATGGGTCCTGATGGTATCCCCATTGAGGTGTGCAAAGGCCTCGGGACATAGCGATAGTATGGCTAACCAAGTTTTTCAACCTTATGTTTCGGGCAAACAAGATGCCAGAAGAATGGAGCCGGAGTATATTATTACCAATCTTCAAGAACAAGGGGGATGTTCAGAGTTGTACTAATTACCATCGAATTAAGATGATGAGCCATACAATGAAGCTATGGGAGAGAGTCAATGAGCACTGCTTAAGAAGAATGACAAGCGTGACCAAAAAATCAGTGTGGTTTCATGCCTGGGAGGTGGACCATGGAAGCCATTTTATTGGTATGACAAGTTATGGAGAGATACAGGGAGCAAAAGAAGGATTTGCATATGGTGTTCATTGACTTAGAGAAGTCCTATTATATGATATCGCGGAATGTCATGTGGTGGGTCTTGGAGAAACACACAGTCCCAACAAAGTACATGACCCTCATCAAGGCCATGTACGATAATGTTGTGACAAGTGTCTGAACAAGTGATGTCGACACTTATGACTTCCTGATTAAAATAGGACTGCATCAGGGGTCAGCTTTGAGGCTTTATCTTTTTTTCTTGGTGATGGATGAGGTCACAAGGGATATACAAAGACATATCCCATGGTGTATGCTCTTTGCAGATGATGTGGTGGTAGTTTACGATAGTCGGAGGGGGTCAATAGGAAGTTAGAGTTATCGAGACAGACCTTGAAATCGAAAGGTTTTAGGAATAGTAGAACTAAAACCGAGTACATGAGGTGTGGTTTCTGTACTACTAGGTGCGAGGAGGAGGAGGAGGTTAGCATGGATGGACATGTGGTGCCTCAGAAGGACACCTTTCGATATTTCGGGTCAATGCTGCAAAAGGATGGAAGTATTGATGAAGATGTGAATCATCGCATCAAAGACAGATGGATGAAGTGGCACCAAGCTTCTGGCATTCTCTATGACAAGAGAGTGCCACAAAAGCTAAAATGCAAGTTCCACAGGACGGCGGCTCGACCAACAATGTTGTATGGCACTGAGTGTTGGTCGACTAAAAGGTGACATGTTCAACAGTTAGGTGTGGTGGATGATACGTCTCCAATGTATCTATAATTTTTGATTGTCCCATGCTGTTATATTATCATTCTTGGATGTTTTACAATCATTTTATAGCAACTTTATATCATATTTTTTGACTAACCTATTGACATAGTGCCCAGTGCCAGTTGCTGTTTTTTTACTTGTTTTTTACTTGTTTTTTACTTCGCAGAAAATCAATACCAAACGAAGTCCTAACGCAGCGAAACATTTTGGAGAATTTTTCTGGACCAGAAGACACAAGATGGGCCAAAGAAGTACCAGAGGGGGGCGAGGGGAGCACACCCCCCGGGGCGCGCCCAAGAGCCCAGGCGTGCCCTGGTGGGTTGTTCCCACCTCGGTGACCTCCCGCGCCGCCTCTCCGCCCTATAAATACCCAAATATTCCAGAAACCCTAGGAAAGTCGACGAAACACAATTCCAGCGGCCGCAAGTTCCAGAACCACGAGATCCAATCTAGACACCATCACGGAGGGGTCCAACATCCTCATTGGTGCCTCTCCATGAGTAGTTCATCGTAGACCTATGGGTCCGTAGTCAGTAGCTAGATGGCTTCCTCTCTCTCTTTTGATTCTCAATACAATGTTCTCTTGGAGATCTATTTGATGTAACTCTTTTTTGCGATGTGTTTGTTGGGATCCGATAAACTTTGAGTTTATGGTCAGATCTATATCCATGAAAGTTATTTGAGTTCTTTCATCTCTTCTATGCATGATTACTTATAGCCTCGTATTTCTACTTCGAAACTTTGGTTTAGTTAGGCCATGGGAAGAGGTACTTTGTGATGGGTTCGATCGTGCGGTGTTCTTTCCCAGTGACAGAAGGGGCAGCAAGACACGCATGTATCATTGCTATTAAGGATAACAAGATGGGGGCTATTCCTACATGAATAGATCTCGTCTACATCATGTCATCGTTCTTATTGCATTACTCCATTTCTCCATGAACTTAATACACTAGATGCATGCTGGATATATAGCGACCGATGTGTGGAGTAATAGTACTAGATGCAGGCAAGAGTCAGTTTACTAATCTTGGACGTGATGCCTATATAATGATCATTGACTGGGTCTTGTCATAATTATTTGATGTTCTATCAATTGCCCAACAGTAATTTGTTTGCCCAGCGTATGCTATTTTCTCGAGAGAAGCCACTAGTGAAATCTATGCCCCCCGGGTCTATTCTTTATCATATTTGCTTTGAGATCTATTTTTATGTGCTTTTGTTTTCAGATCTAATATTCCAAAAACCCAAAAATACCTTGCTGCATTTTTTTGCTATTTATTTTATTTCGCGTTTTATCGAGATCTATTTATCCAATTTATCACAATTTTATCCCGTCAACTTGACAATATCTGTCGCCGTTACCTGAAAAAGGGATTGACAACCCCTTATAAGTGTTGGGTTGCAAGTATTTGTTATTTGTGTGCACGTACCGTTTACATAGTGTTGCTTGGTTCTCCTGCTTGATTGATACCTTGGTTTCATAATTGAGGGAAACACCTACCGTAGCTATGATGCATCATCCCTTCCTCTTTGGGGAAATACCGACGTAGTTCAAGCGACATAAAAGGGAATTTCTGGCGTCGTTGCCGGGGAGACATCATCAACATCTATCAGGTTCCTAATCACAAATCTCATCTCCTTGCAATTTACATTATTTGCAATATGCCTCTCGTTTTCATCCCCACCACTTCACAAAAATTTGTTGTTTTATTCGCCCTCTTTTTCGTTTGCCGTTTTCTCGTCAGATCTGTGTTTGTGTGCAATCTTGCTTGCTTTGCCGTTATGGCTAGCTCTTCCTCTGTCGTGTATACTCTCAAGAATGAGGTTCTTAATTTTAAACAAAGGGGAGGGGAGAATCTAAAAGATGCTTGTTATAGAATTTGCAATGCTCATAATAGATCTATTCATAAGCAATCTACCATTGTTCTTCTTCGCAGTTTTTATGTGGGCAGTACCACTTGTTATAGATTCGTCCTTGATACGATTACGGGTGGGAATTTCTTGATGTGTCTATCTTTGGATGCTTTAATTTCTATGGGTAATCTAGTGGGATCACCACCTATCATTGTTAATGAAACAAATTTGACTCTCGAGCATGTTATGCAAACATTAGATGCTATTGAAAAGAAGATGATTACTGAGGAACAAATTGAAAATTTGGATAAAGGAATGCATAATCTTGCTAATAAATTTGGGTGGGGAGACATTTTTAAGCTACTAAAGGAAAAGGAAATCATAATTGATGAAAGAATTGAAGAAAGTTCTTCTCGGATTGATAAGTTGGAAGAAATTTTTAGTAACTTGAGCATGGCCTTTTCATCCATTAAAACTATTGAAAAGACTCCCGTAAAAATTTGCAAGTCCACACAAGTTACCAAAAAGAAGGGTGTCACTTCTAATAGCAACAAGGGGGATCTGAAAATGATTAGTATTCATCCCAATTTTATTGAAGTGATTAAAGACCCTACTTGTAAGAGCGAATTCTTCAATCTTGTTCCTAGGAATATTGTTGTCGAAAATATGTATGCTAAATCCTTGAAGAAACCTAGGTGTTTGATTGAGGAGTTGAAAACAAAAGATAAAAATACTTGAATCTATGCATTATGCCTAGATAGGGGCATAAAACGATGGCGCTTGTTGGGAGGCAACCCAATGAATAAATTTTCTTTTTTCCTTTTTCTTTCTGTTCTTGAGTGTTTGCACAATTATGCTACAGTTATGATTGTGTTTTTTTATGTTTTAGTTAGTGTTTGTGCCAAGTAATGCCTTTGGGACCATGTTTGGTGATAGTTGATTTGATCATGTTGAAAAACAGAAACTTTTACGCCCAGTAAAAGAATTTTCAAAATTCACAAAAGCATGATAAAATCCTGATTTTTGTACACAAGGTTGATATACAAATTGCCTACGTTGTCCTAATATTTCAGAATGTTTGAAGTTACAGAAGTATACGAATTTTTCAGATTGCTACAGACTGTTCTGTTTTTGAGAGATTCTGTTTTCTTTGCGTTGTGTGCTTATTTTGATGAATCTATGGTTTGTATTGGAGGGTATAAGCCATGGTAAAGTTTGAATTAAGTAGATATAATGCAAAAATAAAATATGAATGGGTTTGCAACAATACTTAGAGTGGTGATTTGCTTTGTTATACTAACGGATCTCACGAAGGTTTTGTTGAGTTTTGTGTGATTGATGTTTTCAAGTTTTGGGCAAGATCACGATGGATGAAGGAATAAGGAGTAAGAAGAGCCTAAGCTTGGGGATTCCCCATGGCACCCCAAGATAATATTCAAGGAGAAACACGCAACTAAGCTTGGGGATGCCCCGAGTGGCATCCCCTATTTCTTCTAAGGACCATCGCTATTTTAATTGGAGCTATATTTTTATTTTTCACATATCATGAGTTTTGCTTGGAGCGTCTTGTATTATATGAGTCTTTGCTTGTTTTTCTTTTTAGTTTGTCACAAGTATCCTTGCTGGACATACCTATTTGAGAGAGCCAAAATTATGCTATGATTTGTTAGAATTGCTCTTTATGCTTCACTTCAATTTTTTGAGCTATGGAATTGCTCTAGTGCTTCACTTATATATCTTTGAGAACGGTGTGCTTTAATATGTTTGAAGAAATGCTCTCCTGCTTCACTTAGATTTGTTTGAGAGTTAGTAATTTTTTTGAAGAAATTCTCTCATGCTTCACTTATATTATTTTGAGAGACGAAAAAACTTGTATGCTCATGTTCTTCACTTAAATTTGTTTGACCTTGTCAAAATCAATTGCAATATATG
Organism: Aegilops tauschii subsp. strangulata; assembly: GCF_002575655.3. Lineage (NCBI taxonomy): Eukaryota > Viridiplantae > Streptophyta > Magnoliopsida > Poales > Poaceae > Aegilops > Aegilops tauschii. Next base: position 64,324,242 of record NC_053041.3, on the reverse strand, counting down.
AAACTAGTCCCAAAGTGATAGATATTCAAGAGGGATATAAAAAGAATTCATGAAGATCATTGGACAAAATAAACTTGATTCTTTGTAATAGTTTTGATATATGATGATAAGTGATATGTGAGTCATGTTCGTGAGTAATTATGCTTTAGTAAAAATATTGGTGTTAAGGTTTGTGATTCCCCATGCAAGCATGAAAGTCAATAGTTATGCAATGAAATTACATCCTACTTGTGGTGCATTATTCGGTGTTAGTTATGCTTAATGCTCGCTTATGTGATTTTTCGTTTCTTGGTTGGTTGCTTCTCAATCTATTTGCTAGCCTCCGCTTGTACTAAGTAGAAGTACTACTTGTGCATCCAAAATCTTTAAACCCAGTTTTGCCATATGAGTCCACCATACCTACATATATGCTGTATTTTCGTGCCATTCTAAGCAAATTTGTATGTGACATCTCTAATTTTCAAAAATAACTTCCTTTTTGTGTGCTCGTACCGCTCATGAAGCGGCAGGGGGTGGCCAATATTTTCCATGCTAGATGTGTTATTCTCAAGATGAATGTTTATTCACTTTTCATTGCACGAGAGTGTGGCAAAGGTAATAGGAAATGAAAAATAAATTTACTTGATGTTGTCAAATAATAAATTCCTTGGAAAGTGTTGGTATGGAAGGCACCCGTGGATACGGCTAGCCATGGATTGTGAAACAATGGTGGAAAAAGGAGTAAACTTTATTTTCTATTTGGGAACCACCTATGATATATCTAGGATGGAAAGTGTTGGGAATTACTCGGTCGTTTTCGTTGACGGGAAAAGTATGCCTCTCAAAAATTTTATTTCTTAATTTAAGTTTTGAGCTCTGGCACCTCTACAAATCCAAGGGCCTATCTATTTAATTTATGCAATTTTTATTTTATTTGAGTCTCCATCTTCTCTTATAAAGCACCAACTAGGGAGCACTATGATCATACTTGAGCATTGAATGTAGCTAATATGCGAGTGTGTTTCATGAATGGATCAATAATTGAGCATGATGGGCTGGGGATAACTTTCTTTAGTGTTGATATTTTGAAAGACATGGTTGCTTGTTGATATGCTTGAGTATTGAAATCTTAATGTCAAAATTAGACTATCGCTTTGAACCATATGAAAGTGCAAATGTCCATGCAACAAAAGAAAAGAATATGTGATGAACATGTTAGGCAGCATTCCACATTAAAAATTCTGTTTTTATGATTTACCTACTCGAGGACGAGTAGGAATTAAGCTTGGGGATGCTGATACGTCTCCAACGTATCTACAATTTTTTATTGTTCCATGCTGTTATATTATCATTCTTGGATGTTTTCCAATCATTTTATAGCAACTTTATATCATTCTTTGGGACTAACCTATTGACATAGTGCCCAGTGCCAGTTGTTGTTTTTTGCTTGTTTTTTACTTCGCAGAAAATCAATACCAAATGGAGTCCAAACGCAATGAAACTTTTTGGAAAAAAATTCTAGACCAGAAGACACAAGATGGGCCAAAGAAGTACCCAAGGGGAGCATAACCCCCCGGGGGCATGCCTAGGAGCCCACCGTGCGCCCTGGTGGGTTGTGCCCACCTTGGTGACCTTCCGCACTGCCTCTTCGCCCTATAAATACCCAAATATTCCAGAAACACTAGGGGAGTCGACGAAACACAATTCCAGCGGCTGCAAGTTCCAGAACCACGAGATCCAATCTAGACACCATCACGGAGGAGTCCATCATCCCCATTGGTGCCTCTCTGATGATGCGTGAGTAGTTCATCATAGACCTATGGGTCCGTAGTCAGTAGCTAGATGGCTTCCTCTCTCTCTCTCTCTTTTGATTCTCAATACAATGGCCTCTTGGAGATCTATTTGGTGTAACTCTTTTTTAGGGTGTGTTTGTTGGGATTCGATGAACTTTGAGTTTATGATCAGATCTATATCCATGAAAGTTATTTGACTTCCTTGATCTCTTTTATGCATGATTACTTATAGCCTCGTATTTCTTCTTCAAATCTTTTGTTTAGTTAGGCCGACTAAATCAATTTTTCTTGCCATCGGAAGAGGTGCTTTGTGATGGGTTCGATCGTGCGGTGTTCTTTCCCAGTGACAGAAGGGGAAGCAAGACAAACATGTATCGTTGCTATTAAGGATAAAAAGATGGGGGCTATTCCTACATGAATAGATCTCATCTACATCATGTCATCATTCTTATTGCATTACTCCATTTTTCCATGAACTTAATACACTAGATGCATGCTGGATAGCGGTCGATTTGTGGAGTAATAGTAGTAGATGCAGGCAGGAGTCGGTCTACTAATCTTGGACGTGACGCCTATATAATGATCATTTCCTGGATATCGTCATAATTATTTGATGTTCTATCAATTGCCCAACAGTAATTTGTTTACCCACCGTATGCTATTTTCTCGAGAGAAGCCACTAGTGAAATCTACGGCCCCGGGTCTATTCTTTATCATATTTGCTTTGAGATCTATTTTTATTTGCTTTTGTTTTCAGATCTATCATTCCAAAAACTCAAAAATATCTTGCTGCACTTTTTTTTGCTATTTATTTTATTTCGCGTTTTATCGAGATCTATTTATCCAATCTATCACAATGTTATCCCATCAACTTGACATTATCTGGCGCCGTTACCCGAAAAAGGGATTGACCACCCCTTATAAGCGTTGGGTTACAAGTATTTGTTCTTTGTGTGCAGGTACCGTTTACATAGTGTTGCTTGGTTCTCTTGCTGGATTGATACCTTGGTTTCATAACTGAGGGAAATACCTACCGTAGTTGTGCTGCATCAGTCCTTCCTCTTTGGGGAAATACCGATGTAGTTCAAGCGACATCAGTGGAGATGCGCATGTTGAGGTGGATGTTTGGCCACACGAGGAAGGATCGAGTTCGGAATGATGATATACGAGATAGAGTTGGTGTAGCACGAATTGAAGAGAAGCTTGTCCAACATCGTCCAAGATGATTTGGGCATATTCAACGCAGGCTACAGAAGCTCCAGTGCATAGCGGACGGCTAAAGTGTGAGGGGAATGTCAAGAGAGATCGGGTAGACCGAATTTGACACGGGACGAGGCCGTAAAAAGAGATCAAGAAGACAGAAATATTACCAAAGAACTAGCTATGGACAGGGGCGCATGGAAGCTTGCTATTGTAAGGACCGAGAGTATATCGACCAGAGGGGGGGTGAATGAAAGATTCAAATTTTCTTTCGAAAGCTTTCAAACTTATCCCACTCACAACAGCGGAAGTAGTATCGAAGGAAATAAACTAATCAGTCTTCTTCGTCAGAAGCATATTCATCTATGAAAGCATTGGCAACAGTACGAGCTTGATAAATCACAGGTTTAACTACGATGAGAGTAATGCAACATGCAAAAAAATGTAGTAGAACGAGACATCGCAATCTATGGAAGGATTTCACAGGTGAATCCTAGGGACAAGATGATAACAAATGAATACAGACGAAAACAGTGAAACAGGGTGAACATTGAAACACAAGTTGATAACAACCTGAATGAAATAATCGAATAAACTATCGGCACATAGCACGAAAATAAACTGCTGATGGAAATGCAGTAGAGTAAATAGAACTAATGGTGCTTGATGGAGACAGATATATTTGGTAGACCAGTTCACCCTTCTGCCAAAGGGCTACGTCTGGTTGGAGGGGCTGTGACTTAACACGGAATATAAACTCTCTTCACCCTATTCTCCTTTAATGTAGAACTGATCTGACTCGGGTTGATTTCACTCGTGGTAGATCCTTGTCGGTGATCTGCAAACCTTCGGTCGACCTTCGCGAACCACAGACACTCTTGGTTGCTGAAGATTTGTCTTGGTGAAGACAACAACTCTTCAACACTTGAAGCCAAAACCTATCCGTCTAGAGAGTGCGCAGCTCTGAAGAGTAATAGGTGCAAAAACTCTCACTAAGAACTACTGTGATGCTAAACCACTATCTAAGTTTGGGCTCTTGGTTTTTTTCTCTCGGTGGATCTTAAACTCAAATCACTTGGAGAGGGGTTGCTCAAATCAATCTTCTCATAAATCTCAAGCGGAGCAGCCAACGGACAAAGTTGGAGCGGGGTGGCTATTTATAGCCGCAGCCTTCCCTGATGGGAAAAGACCAAATTAGACATCGGGTTCAGCCAATGGCCAAACGACACGAGTCCAACGGTTGGATTTGAGCATAACGGTAACATTTCTTATGGAGCAAGAAATGCTAACTCCTCGGTCCGAGGCAAATCTCTCGCAGCGAAGAAGACCACAGTCTCTTGCTGACAAGTATTTGGTCGGAGCACAAAGAGATTTCTCTCGCATCTTTCATAGGTTATGGCTAAGCATCACAATAGATCTAAGCAGCGAGAACCTATACCCCTCTTAATAGTACGGAGGTCCTATGACTCGAAAGAATGAAAGAAGAACAACGAAATGAATACTACATCTTCACTTTGTCTTTGACTTCCATCGCTGCACTCAATTTCTTCGGACGACGGTACCAAACCAAAAGCTTTGCTTCAGAAGTAAACTTTCGAGGGGTCAATTTATTCACATAAATCTTCTCGACTCTATTACTTCAAAAAATATAGCTCATTCTTCTCTGTAATGCAGATATACTTTGGTGAAGTTCCCCGAACTCAGCACCGGAGACAACATTATCTTCGGTTGTGTATGAATATTTCTTTCTGTATGCACTAGCAAACAAATCAGTCCATACCTGTTTCTGTCAACAATCTCAAAAACCCATGGTGGGCAGATATTGCACCAACAATCTCCCCCTTTTTGGACAATTGTTGACAAAACAGATCACATCGAATGATAGATAAAGAATGGAATGTAATGCGAAGAATAATGAAAGACGAGAGAAAATTACGAAGATAAGATATTCTCCCCCCTCAAATTATGCTTCAGATCATGACAAACCGGAGGGAAACAATATTATTCTTCGTATGAGTGTCATTGACAAGAGATCTTATACTTGAATTCTTTCAATGCACTCGATAGTGTGTGGTGTAGTTCCTGTCACAAAATCTTCGAAGAAAGTTAGATGTAATATAAGTGTTGAGTGATTTGTGACAAATGTATATCATGAAGATTTTCTCAAAACAAAATTTAAATCCACACGAGATGTAGTTTTCCTGCATCTTAGGTATACGATGTAAACAGAGCAGGAAAGAGAATAAGAAAGTTGCTCGAAATGGATATGCTTTAGATGTGCTTTCCCTACAATGCAGAGGATAACACAAGAGATACATGCGAGGGAAAAACACTTTGTCAGTTGATCATATGCCCTTCTTGAAGGTCATAAAGTTTAAACGCACACTCATTTCCTGCAAGGTTAGATAATAAGATATAATAATCGGCACATATCCACCAGCAGCAGTAATAGCTCATTTAGAGCTTGAGGTATTTCTCCAAAAAGGTATCATCACATGATGATTTTCTATTCTTCTTTGAGAAGAAGATATGTATCCATGTAAGATAAGTAATTTTGGAAGATAATCATTCACAGGGAAAACGCATTTGATGGTACCTGCAGACAAATAGTACGAAGCAAATGATATTGCAGGCGGGGGTTATTAACGTTACATGACATCGAGTGTTTCAGCACCACATGTGGTGCGATAAGTTCATGAAGCAAATTGTTCAAGGGAAAACCAACTAGCGAATGAAAAACACCCTACAAACCCCGATAAACTATCACTCCATGTAATTCTCCCCCTTTTTGTCAACATGTGTCAAAAAGGAATGAGAAGACATACGAGGAATTACTCCGTGGGAGTGTCTTCCGAATCCGAATTAAAACCACTCGATGAATCAGTGTCTGAAGAATGCTGAATGGTCGAGGCAGGAGCAGGGGTAGCAGCCTGGGCCTTGGAAGACATGGAGTGATGAACATCTGGCTTGTAGACAAGAGTAATGTCGATGCAACAAACCCCAGGTGTGTTGCCCGGACTATACACAGGCTCAAGAGCAAGGCTACGATGTCCAAGACAAGACCAAGTTGAAGAGATAGCTCTTTGAGAAATCAGAGAGCGGATCAAGAAGACCAAGTCAAGCCAAGGGAGCAAAACACCACTAAGGAGAAACCTTCCTTGCCGGGCAGGTGAGCCCGGCGAGGTCGAGGTTGCCCCGAAGACAAGTCTCAAGACCGCCCCGGCAAGCTTGCCGAGGACGCCAAGGGCGAACTACCCCGCCAAGGCTCCACCGCTCCACCTCACAGCGATGCAAGTCATCGATCGGTACGGTGTTGAGCCCCCAAGTAACTAGGTGGCTGTCATTTAGCACGTGGCAGCCACTTCCTAAGGAAATTATCTCCAAAGGACACCTGTCCAGGGATGTGTCATGCAGGCAGGTGAGAAGATGGCCGAACGGCCCGGCAAGGCTTGCCGGGCACGCCACGATGTGACAATTAAAGGTGCATTTAATGCGCTCTGCCCTGTCTGTAGAGTTAGGTATGATAGCACTATTGCTATCTAATCAGTACACAATGACTGATTTGCCATTGTGGTGACCCCTTGTTCTATAAAAGGAGGGACATGGCAACCTTAGAAAGGATTCGGACCCTTGTACACTCATCGCGCGTAGCTGTTCTCGCCCCGAGGAAACCATGCCGGGCTAGAGCGCTGCATGTCCACCACGGTCCTCTCATCAATCCACCAAAGCAGGAGAAGGGTTTTACGCCTTGCGGCGGCCCGAACCTGGGTAAAACTACCAGTGTGATCACTGCCATGCTACCCCTGCACCCTCCGCTCTTTGTGCAATGTGCTCTTCCCCTGTCGAACCAAAAGGGGCTGATAGTCCCATAGGTGGCCATGTTTTCCCATGACATCTTTGGCGTGCCAGGTAGGGGGAAGCGCTTGCGCGAACCCGAGAGTGTACACAGCGCATCATCATCGACATTTTCTTCATCGACGGCTCCATAATCCATGGCGCCCAAGAAAAAGCCCGGCGCCACAGCTCACCCGTCCACCTCAAAGGCCCCTTCGCATGCGGACGCTGACGCCGTGGGGACGACGAAGGCCCACGAGAACGTGGAAGCCGCGGGAGACGTGGCCAGCGCAGGCGGTGCAGCCACCATTCCTCCTACGGCCAGAACGCGGGCGGGAAGCGTTGGAGGAGGACAGCGCCAACAACGTCCCAGCGGCCACGCTCCGCAGGGTGCGGGTGGAGAGATCATTCCGTCTCTACCTCTCCACCCCACCGATGGACGCAGCCACAGTGACAACGCTAGTTCTTGGGCGAACCACAACCCTCCGGCCGCCCCTGCTGCAGGCGCGGCTGCAGGGCGTGCGCCACCTCCGGGGCAAGCTGACCAAGCCGATGCACCAAATGGAGCTGCCGACCCCCTTTCGACCGTACGTGGTCGAATGCAAGTGTGTTTCCTCTGTTTTGAGGTACGCCAGACCCTTCCCGATGAAGAGGACCCCATTTCGACTGTACGCAGTCGAACAGAAGGCCCGTTTCCTCCGTTCTGCGGTACACCAGACCTCGTTTCGGTTGTTCCGTCCAAGCCGGTTGGCTCCCGATGAACACGACCTATTCCGTTTCCTCCCGATGAACATGACGCATTCCGTTGCCTCCCCATGAACAGGACGATGCAATTTCCCTGTTCTGACCCAGCCGGTTGGCTGCCGATTAACAGGATTAGTCGCTGTACGCGTTAGAGACCCTGCCCGTATGTACGTACGCCGTATTTACTATCTTGTAGTGTGGTCGTACGTACATGTACACGATATAGACCGGGATGCGTGACATGCTATGTCGGCACCTCTACTTCAACACGTGTCGCTCCTTACTCGGCCACGGTACGTCGCTGCAGAGACACCGATCGACCGCTATGTACGTACACATTCGCGGTCAGACAGATAACGCTACCTTCGCTTCAACCTGGTGGGTCCCAGCTGTCAAGGGGTAAGAAGGCAGTTCCTTCCATGCGAAGATAAAGCCGGTGGGTCCTAGCTATCAGGGGGGAACGTTTTTTTTGCGAAATATAGAGGCCCTTCCGGTACGTCCGAGGTGTCAGGTGGAAGAATCATTATTTTGTGCTTAATAAGGAGGCACTTCCTTGCATGCGGCCATGGACCAAGCTGTCAGCCTCTCCACTTACCGTCCTCTTCTGATGGCTGTCGTTCGTTGACCGCGTTGACGATGCCGTACTGCCCGAGAGCACCAAGGTGGTGGATGACGGCACGACCTAGGAAGGTAACGACCCGGAGCCGTGGAATACGCAGCAGTGGATGCCCACGCGGAGGGGAGTACGAGGGTTGACTGCTTCGGCTGCGGTTTGAGGCTGCCATCTCTGGAGAATAACAGGGGGTGTGGGTGAGTAGAGGGAAGGCTTGGCCAGTAGTAGTATGGTCAGGCTATGAGGCCTGTGTAGCAGAACAGCCGGCCGTGGGAGGCTGGAGCAGGCGGTATGGCAGGCGCAGGTTTGGGCGGCTGGAGCAACAAGACCAGAGGTTGAAGACGCAGCTTGGCCGTTGGATTAACATCGAATGGTCAGTGCAGCTAGAACCGTTTATTGACTAAGTTGACAAAGCCATGCGTACGCGTTAACTTAGTAGGCCCACAAGTCAGCCTCCAAATCTGGTGGGTCCCAGCTAGCAGGGGGAATCAATTTTTTCGCGTAATAAGGTGGCACTTCCTTGCGTGCGAAGATGTTTCTGGTTTTTTTATTTCTTCTTTTTCGAGTTAGAATAAAAAGAAAACAATTTAGGATCTTCGCTACAATCTATATTTTCATGAAAAGGATCAGAATAAAGCTGGTGGGTCCCAGCTATCAGGGAGAGGAAACTTTTTAATTCCGCATAATAATGGAAGCACTTCCTTGCGTGCAAAGATGTAGCTGGTGGGTCAAACCTGCTAGGGGGAGAAATTATTTGTTTTCGCATAATACGGGGGCACTTGCTGCGTGCGGCCATGGGCCATGTGGGTCTCTACTGTCAGCCAATCCACGTACATGCCTCATCCGATGGCTGTCGTTTGTTGATAAAGTTGACCACGCCGTGCCGAGAGAACCAAAGCAGTGAACGATCGCGAGTATTACGAAGGGAACGACCCGGAGCCGGCGAAGACACGACAGTGGATGCCCACGCGGAGGGGAGTACGAGGGTTCACTGGTTCAGCTGCGGTGTGAGGCTGCCATCGCCGATGAAGAACAAGAGGTGTTGGTGACTAGAGGAATGGCTTGGACGGTGTTTGGGAGTAGAGTGGGCCGGTGAAGCCTGCACGGCAGCACAGCCGGCCATGGGAGGCGGTAGCATGCGGTACCGCCGGCGGTGGTTTGGGCGGCCGAAGCAAGAACATCCGAGATTGAAGAAGCACTACAGCCATTGGATGGACATCCAACGGCCACTGCTGCTAGAATCGTGTCTTGACTATAAGTTTACAAAGCCTTCCCTACGCCTTAGTAGGCCCACAAGCCTTCCATACGCGTCACTGACTATAATTCTCAAAAAACTAGTAGGCCCACAAGTGAGCATCACATATGTGGCAGCAGAGAACACATAGCCCATTTGCGATTTGTAATAGTGTACAACCCATTTTTGAATTCTAATGGAATTTACTACAAACCATTTACAGTCTGTTAAAATTACAGCTCATTTTCTAGCCAGGACAACGATTAATAATTTAAACCAACCTCTCAAAACAGAATTCAACCAAAAATCCCACATTTTGATGGGATCTTTAAAAAAATTATCCGAAAATTTCGAGTCAGGTTAAATATAATTTCAAAATGAATTTTTATTAGGTAAAAATCTAAAGAAATACTGCGCGCGCAATAAGTAATGAAATTAAAATTTCCAAATTCAAACAATAATATTTTTGTAACTAATTACCTGCTTGGTGCGTTTTTGTATATTTACAGCCCAGTTTTTATAATTACATCCCATTTATTATTTCTTAAAGCCCATGTTCTTGTTAGGCCTAATGCATCCCTCATAGGAAAGATTTACAGCCCTGCGGGGCGGAGAATAACAAGTTGACCTGGGTTGGGTATTCTGCAAAAAAAGTATAGCTAGGCTAGCCATTTTCACCTTGAAAAAAAATATCTAGGCTGGATATTTGGTCGACATAAAATAATAGCCTGGGCTAGACGGGCCGCAGCCCACCTAGTTGATACCCTGCTCCTCTGAACAACAACAAAAACATCGCTCAAGAAAAACTCCGCTTACACCTAAAAAAACAAATACTGCTCGAGCTGCTGGGTCCCAACTGCCGGCCGCTCCTTGTGCAATTCTCTCATTTATTGACTATATAGGTTGACGATGGTGTGGGACCGTGATGTCAGGAATCCAAGAGGAAGCAAAAAAATTATAGTTGTATATAATAAGGAGGAACTTGCGTCCGTACGGCTATAGCCCTAGTGGGTCCCTACTGTCATCCAGTCCAAATAAAGTCATCTCCTGATTCCTCATGTTCGTTGACCATGTTGACAATGATCGGCGCCACGGCGAGCGCAACAACTCGAAGGACGACGGAGAGGGCCTCGTGGGCCCTACGGATGGTCTTATCCACTGCCCGCTGCTCATTTAGGAAGCCAGGATCATCGGACACCTATGAGCACCTTCAAGAGACTGAGACAACATGAAACGGTAAGGCCGCGCTTGGGACCTCTGGATTGTTTCACACCTGTATTAAGATACAAGTGTAATTTACTCGTCATCGGAAACAACACGTAAAATACAGGCGTAATGAAACCGAGGGCCCGAGGTCTGTAACGAAAACCGGCGAGTTACACATATAATTTGAGAGACCAGTGTATATTTTACTAGTGGAAATCGACCAACCAAGCGCTTCGCCCGAGACCATCTGCTTTTATTTACAAGCGTCGGTTTTACAAGCAGTTTTGGTTGGAAAACGACGATCCAATCACGGCCTAAGATGATGAGTTGGTCGGAAGATGATATGGTTTCACCTCTAACCTACCCGAGTTGTCGTATAGGCTATGAATCAAACATAAGACAATGAACTTCTTAAGCACAGAAACAACAGAAGAGGATGATCTTCTTAACATGCAAATCACAGGCATTATCTCAACATGCAAAACAATATGAAGCATTATTCTCAGGAGGCACGGTGAACAGCTCGTGATGCCGCATGCCACAGCATTCCAAGCTCAACTTTGCAATCAAACTCACAAGGCCTGGCATTACATAGACAACATTCAGAACAAACTCTTAAAATAGCTTACATAAGTCAACATTCATGTGACTATGCATCTCAGCAGAGTAAATATTTACTTCTGAACTGAAGACAGGAATAGGAAAAAACGATCGACGTTCCTCACAGCAAAGGGCGTCCCACTCAAAAACATCAAATGCATGTCTTCTGGCTAACATCAATGAGCAATATTTGACAAGGTTTTCCAACTCCAATATATTAAACTAATGTCTTCTTGCTAACATCAATGATTAAACTTTGACAAGCTTTTCCCATTCAAAATATGTAATGCCTATGATTGTGGAATGGGTAGAGTTTGTCATCAGTTTGTCATCTGATAGTCCGGTGGCTCAAGGTGACGAAGAATGATTAGAGAACCATTCGATGTATTGTGCATGACCAAGTATTATGGAGGACACGAACCATCTAAACATTTTGTGCAGTTCCACTAAAATCAAGCTGAGCATCCCTGTGGATTTCGTATTTATATGCTGCAAGAAAACAAAGACACATTAGTACACACATGAATATTGGCCCAAGTGTCAACCCACCAATCGGTGGACTAACAAACTGAAAGTACGGTAAACAGATTACCATACCCAGATGCCCCATCATTGTTGCTTAGAATGACATTGACAGACTTGGAGTCCTGTCCTGGCTTCTTGTACTTGTTTGGGCACTTGTTTGCTGAGTGCACGCCACGTGTTGTTGAGTTGCCTATGCTCTCTGCAGACTAATCATGTCACCAGCGTCTACTAATACTCTCTAAAGCTTCTCGACCATTCGTTCTGTAATGTAGCGCAAACAGTGGCTGCTTCTATCTGCAAAGTGGTAAGACCAACTGGACCCACTAATGTAGCAGTTTGCCTTAGACACATTGGCTCATTTTGTGCAGTTCAACTAAAATCAAAGTCGAAATAAAACCGAGCAGAAATTTTGATATCCCTGCAAGCAACAATAGGTAAAGGGAAACAATTACTAAGAAATAATGGTTGATGACTTGTACTCCCAGAAGAAAAACATCTACTGATCTACCTTATCTTAAGGGCAAACAAAGCAGGAGAGTGGCAATTCTCAATCAGTGTGATTCATTCATATTAACTGAGACATTATCTTAACAATGTGTTGTTTCAACATGTATAAAGAACGACAAAGCAGAAAAGTACCATTCCTAAAACAATGCGACTGATTCATATTAATAGAGATATTATCTTAACAATACCTTGGTTAAACATGTAGAGAGAACTACAAAGCAGGATAGTACCATTTGTAAAACACTATAAAACATTGTAACTGATATATAATAAAAGAGACATTATCTCAACAATACATTTCTTAAACATTTGCTCCGGCCGATCCCTAACAGAAATGGTACTCCCGCCGATCCCTAACAAGTGTTCAGTTTTGAACTAAGATTCAGTAGTCAATTCTGAGAGTGGCATTGCTTAATTTTATCAGCGGCATTAGATTAAAAAAAGCATAAACAGTTCCAGGGGAGAGTGGGCGCAACAACACCATGTGCTTCCATCTACTTATAAAGGGGTGATGCAGAGTTTGTTGTAACAAAGCAACAAGCATCATGTCTGGGTTGGTCCCATTTTTGTTCACTACTTAATGGGAAAAGACAGCAATACAATAGCTTCAATTCAACATTTATTTAAAATAGTACCAATACAAGTAGGCAGTTGCACAACATCTCAAAGCACACTTCACCATCATGTGGATGAAAGTTAGTACTGACCTTTCTTGACCAAGATTTGAAACAACACGTGAGGACGACCTGAAAGAAACCTCAACACATATATGGAAATCCGATCTCCTTTTGTGTAGTTCAACCAAAATTAAGCAAAGTCGCCGGTGCGACATTCAAGTTAAACTGCACAAAACACTCTTAAAACAAAAGTGTTTCGCGTAGCCTAGCAAAATGTCGCAATAGCAACAAGTTGAATAGATATCTCTGTTTTAATAGAGGCAAAAAAGGAAACAATTACTGGCCAATAAAGGAGGATGATATGCGGCCACAAAAAGAAGCATCTACCTTATCTTGATGGAAAACAAAGTATAGGACAGTGGCATTTCTAAAATGCTTGCATAGATTCATATTAACAAAGAAATTCTCTTAAAACTGTTCAGTAGTTAATTCTAATAGTGGCATTGCTAAATTTTACCAGCGGCGTTAGATTAACAAAAAGCATAAACAGTTCCAGGGGAGAGTGGCCGCAACAACACCATGTGCTTCCATCTACTTATAAAGGGGGTGATGTAGAGTTTATTGTAACAAAGCAACAAGCATCATGTCTGCGTTGGTCCCATTTTTGTTCACTACTTAATGGGAAAATATAGTAATACAATAGCTTCAATTCAACATTTATTTAAAACAGTACCAATACAAGTAGCACAACATCTCAAAGCACACTGCACAATCATGTGGATGAAGGCCTGTACTAACCTTTCATGAGACGGACAAGATAAAATACGAATCTACCAACACGAATAGGAAATCCAATCTCGTTTTGTACAGTTCCATTGAAATCAAGCAAAGTTGCCGGTGTGACATTTAAGTTCACTATAGCAACAAGTTGAATAGATATCCCTTTTTTAACAATGGCAAAAAAGGAAACAATTACTGGCCAATAAAGGAGGATGAAACATACGGCAACAAAAAGACATTCTCTTAAAACAACATTCGTTAAAAATGTAGTTTACTTTTAACAGTGGCATTGCTTCAATTTTCCAGCGGCATTCTTAGATTAACAACAACAAAATAGTTGTATGGGACATGGGACATGGGACATGCCAGCACCATGTGCTTCCATCTACTTAAAAAGGGGGTGATGCAGAGTTTTGTTGTAACAAAGAAACAAACATCATGTCTGGGTTGGAACAAGTTTTGCTCACTTAATGATAAAAGACAGTAGTTCAATAGCTTCAATTCAACATTTATCCAAAACAGTACCAATACAAGTAGCACAACATCTCAAAGCACACTGCACCATCATATGGATGAAAGTCGGTACTGACCTTTCTTGACCAAGATTTGAAACAACTTGCGAGGAGGACTTGAAACAAATCTCAACACATATATGGAAATCCGATCTCATTTTGTGCAGTTCCACCAAAATTAAGCAAAGTCGCCGGTGTGACATTCAAGTTGAACTTCACAAAACACTCTTAAAACAAAAGTGTTTCGTGTAGTGAAGCAAAATGTCGCAATAGCAACAAGTTGAATAGATATCCCTGTTTTAACAGAGGCAAAAAAGGAATCAATTACTCGCCAATAAAGGAGGGTGAAACATGCAGCCACAAAAACAAGCATCTACCTTATCTTGATGGAAAACAAAGTATAGGACAGTAGCATTTCTAAAATGGTTGCATTGATTCATATTAACAGAGAAATTCTCTTAAAATAACATTCATTAAAAATGTAATTTACTTCTAATAGTGGCATTGCTTCAATTTTCCAGCGGCATTCTTAGATTAATAACAGCAAAATAGTTGTATGGGATCACCATTGGTCCCATATTTGTTCTCTTTGAACCTTTTTCCCATGTGAGGGCAGCAAATTTAGTCCTGCACAAACTACCCGACCCCCCAGTTGCTTTCCTTTTCAACAAAGAGATCGGTTCCTTACAGATGTGTGTACTGGGTTACCCCCCTTTTTCCCTTTTCGACCAACAAAGCAGCTGGATAGCCAATCTATACTACTTTCCCTCCCTCCTTTCCTCACTGAACCACGTCCTAGATTCATGCTCCACCCCACCGCACCCTTTTTCCTCTTTGAACCAAGACCTAGATTAGACTACAGAATCGAAAAAGATCTGCATGCAGCTAGAGCAATGACGGTTTCAACGAAAGTTATACCTTAGGGTCGTCGGGATGTGGCTAGGCTTGCGGCGGGAGGCCGGATCTGCCCACACTACGTACGGCAGCGAGGAAGAAGGGGTCGGTGGCCCTCCCGCACAGGCGCTGGGTGAAAGAGAATAGCGTAGCCGGCAGTGGATTGCCTCCCTCGCCGAAGGCGATAGAGTGAACGCTACACCTCCTCCCCTTCCCGGTGCGAGGGGATCCGGACGGCTCCTTCACCAGCTGTGAGGGGGGAGAGAGATAGAGGCCAACGCGGTCTTGTTTAGATCTGGTGAAGAGGGTGAGAGACTGTGAATATAGCAAACCCTAGCAAAGGAACGCTAAGCCTCCAGCGTGTATATATATATGTGTAGTGCGGCGAGAGTGTGGAGAGTGCAAACCCTAGCGAACAAGCGCTGAGGCTCCAGCTTATATAGTACTTATATAGTACTCGTGTATACTACTAATATATAGTGGAGTGGTTTTCTTTTTCTCTCCATAACAATTGTTTTAAATTGTGTAAATACAAAACGAAACTCTTTATTTAACATACCAGTGAAGAAAACTACTTACGATGAACTAACAATCCACTCGTCCTAGTCGTACTTCTTGTCCTTCACATGCAGTACACTACCCTCCGTTAAGTGAACAACCACACATGAGCCAAATTATCGGAAACATGTGAGAGTGTGTACAAATAAAGAATTTTAATTTCAATTATCGGAAAGGTTTGAGAGTTGTCGGTGTCAAAACCAGCGGATCTCGGGTAGGGGGTCCCGAACTGTACGTTTAAGGCGGATGGTAACAGGAGGCGGGGGACACAATGTTTACCCAGGTTCGGGCCCTCTCGATGGAGGTAATACCCTACTTCCTGCTTGATTCAACTTGATGATATGAGTATTACAAGAGTTGATCTACCACGAGATCGTAGAGGCTAAACCCTAGAAGCTAGCCTATGATTATGATTTGTTCTTGTCCTACGGACTAAACCCTCCGGTTTATATAGACACCGGAGGGGGATAGGGTTACACAAATTCGGTTACAAGGGAGGAGATCTACATATCCGAATTGCCAAGCTAGCCTTCCACGCCAAGGAGAGTCCCGTCCGAACACGGGACGAAGTCTTCAATCTTGTATCTTCATAGTCCAACAGTCTGGCCGAAGGATATAGTCCAGCTATCCGAGGACGACCCCCTAATCCAGGACTCCCTCAGTAGCCCCTGAACCAGGCTTCAATGACGATGAGTCCGGCACGCAGATTGTCTTCGGCATTGCAAGGCGGGTTCTTCCTCCGAATACTCCATAGAAGATTTTGAACACGAGGATCTTGTCCGGCTCTGCAAAACAAATTCCACATACCACCGTAGAGAGTATAATATTTCCACAAATCTAATCTGCTAACAATTTTTCATAACGTGACATCACGCCACGGCTCGGTCATTATTCGAACCGTTTTTCTCAACCAGCTACTGCACATATTGCAAGGCGGTTTTCTTGGCACGTCTTGTCGAAGCAGAGATCGTGTCCCCTTATCACGGGATTCTCATCAATACGGGTGTGGGTAACCCAACCTTGCCTATTGGTATGACTCCTTGATTTTAGGCAAGTTCCAAACGGCCACGCGGAGAACGCTTGATATTCACCCTCTTTATAAAGGGGCCAAGGCATGTCCTTTTCTTCTCGCGCTCGATCCTTCCCTTCCCCCACCTCGAATTCCAACATCCAAGGCTCAGGCTAAGCGGTTCGAACCTTCAATTATGTCTGGATCCAACCTTCAAGGCCGGTGGATGGCCTCCTCTGTCACAGAGGAGGACATCAAGAAGCTAAGAGAAGCCAGGTATCAGACCGCCGAAATCTCGCACAGGATGCCCGCTCAAGGGCAGGTCATCCCCACTCCCGAACCCAACGAGAGTGTCGTATTTGTTTCCCACTTCCTCCGAGGGCTAGGCTTTAGTCTTGATCCCTTTGTTAGAGGGCTTATGTTCTATTACGGGCTCGATTTCCATGATCTAGCTCCGGATTCCATTCTTCACATCTCGTCGTTTATCGTTGTGTGTAAGGCCTTCCTCCACGTCACCCCGCACTTCGGCTTATGGCTCAAGACCTTTAATGTGAAGCCGAAGATGATTAATGGGCGACACGCAGAATGCGGAGGTGCCATAATAAGCAAAGGCGCCGACGCCCTATGGCCAAAGGGTTCCTTCCCGGAGGTGTCCAACTTATGGCAACGGGAGTGGTTTTACATCACAGCTCCCCGAGGTACTAAGTGGGTAGCCGCCCCTGCCTTCCGCTCGGGCCCCCCGCCACAACTGGCATCATGGGTCAACAAGGGGCTGGACTGGGGGCCAGTAAATGATGTGTTGACATTACAGAGTCACATCCGAGATCTCCTCCAGAGAGATATCAACCTTGTCAAGGTAATGCAAGTCATGCTAGTTCGTCGAGTCCTGCCTTGCAAATGTCGACATCTCCGTATGTGGGAGTTCAACCCGGAAGGACCGCGAACTATTCAGCAATTCTTTGGCGTGACGCTCGAAGAGATGTATGGATTGTTCTTCGGATCACGAATAAAGTGTCCGGACACCATCGAGGATGCGGGTCTGAGCTGCAATCGTCCAGATACCCATGTAAGTAATTCCACGACCGAACACGCTGTCTTTTTATTTATCACAACATCATTCAGAAATGTCGCTCTTTGACCAGGACTGGATAAAAAAGGTGACAATGATCAGGTGTTCGGCCCCCCTTCCCGAAGGCTCACCGGATCCTGTGCTAGCCAGGATGCTTGAGCTTGCACCTTATCAAGCGCCATCAGGCGAAGATAAAGGGAGAAATGAAGAAGCCGCAAGTGGGCCTCATGCATTACTCATCCAAACCGGGGGAATTAGTGTCTCCGCGAAGGAGGATAATCGGTGAGAAGAATCTGAAATTCCCTCTCCCCAAGGAAGGAAAGGGACCGCCTCTGAAGACTTGGCAACAAGGGTTTCCAAACGAGGGAAGAACCCTTTGCCAGGGGGCCCTGCCCCGGAGGGCTTTCTTACTGCACAATGCCCACCAGGGGATCAGCCCTCCACCGAGCTGTAAGTAAACAAGAGTGCTTTATAGTAAATATACCCTGCTTTATTTCTGAGGACAATAACCGAGACGTATGTCTTGTAGTTCGGACCGTAGCCCTTCTCAACAGAGTTTGTCTTCAGGGGATCTTCTTCCGGAGTTGATGGAGAGCGAAACGCCTCCCCTTGTATCCCCGCCTCGAGGGGCGGACGACCCTGAGGTGTCGTCACGGAGGCTTTCCCCTGATCCGCCAAGGCCAGAAGGTAACCCTTCGGCCACCCGAAGTCCGGAGTATTCGGCTCCTAATGAGAGCAACAAAAAGAGTCCGGGACTGTCCGGTGCACGACCGGATGCACTGACGGGTCTTCTGGAGCAAGCAGCTATCTCAGAGGCACATCATACTTTAATGGGTATGGTGGTTGAGAGGATTTCATCCGCCAAAAGTGGATTGCATGAAGCTTTTATGAGCCTACTAAGAGGCTTTAAGGTACGCAAAGTAATATGTATATATTCTTTTTTGACGGTACCGCACACGCTAGGTGTGCCCTATGAAGATAGTAGCCCCTGAGACTCTGGTTTCTGTCCAAAGGCGGCAAACAGAGGATCATAGTCCCAGGTAATGATCTTGTTGCTTTCGTGTGCAGGCGGCTGAGGGTCCGGTGGCTGGCCGGACTGCTGAGTTTGCCGAACTGAGGAGGCAGCTTGATGCCACAGATGCTGACATCACGCTTGTGAACAAGCGGCTTGACGAGGCACAGGGTATGTATTTCCGGGTGGTCAACAAATATTAAGAGGAGCATGATGCTAGTATCTATAATATGTTATTTTTTACAGATGGAGCTGCCGCCGTGGAGACCCTTCGGGCGGAACTTGCCCTAGCCAAGGAACAAGCCAGGAGAAGCGATGCGGCCGCCCTAAAGGCGGCCGAAGAGTTAAAAGTCGAACAGGCTGCTCATCGCCAGAGCGAAGATAAAATAGCCAAGATGGCTGTTGAGCTGAAGGATGCCGCCGACCGGTATGAGCTTCTTGAAAATGAAAGCCAGGCGAAAACGGCGGACCTGAAGAAAGCCATGGTAGCAGCCAAGGAAGCCCGCTCTAAAATCAGAGCGGTGAAGGAGGAGCTTCGTCAAGCCGGAGATATCATGGCTGGGAAGCCCTTTTTGTTGTGGTCGAAGTTTGGAGATCCGAAGTATGCCCCTCTGGATCAGTTATGGAGTGCTGCAGACGCATATTCGGACTTGGCAACGAGTGCTGCTGATGCGACTGAGTTTTTCAAGGATCAAAAATATCACGAAGTGGAAAAGTTGTTCTGGTCGCAGTTCAGTGCTCCAACGCGTCCGCTGCTGTTAAATGAACAGATGGCCGAGTGGGCTGAGCTCCATAGATTGTCCGGACTTGCCATGAGGTCTGTCGTGGATCATCTTTGCCGGAAGGACCAAGGCCGAATAGTTATTTTAGTTTAGTGCAACGATTCCTTGGTGTTGTGCCGCATATCGACGCTGTAAAGAGGTCGGCGTGCATAGAGGGTGCGCGGATGCCTCTTGCCCGTGTTAAGACATACTGGACAGAGATGGAGGCCACCGCTATTGCAACCCAGGGTCCGGTCGTAGGCCAGGTATCGGTCGAGCACTATTTTGAGGAAGTCCTAGAAGGTGCTCGTTTAATAGAGGCTCAGTGCTCGAAGAGTATCATGTTTGAGTGACATGTATCCCAATTGTAAGAACAATGCTATTTGGGTTATAAAGGCTGTGTTTATACTTTTGCCTGAAAGTATTATGATGCCTCCTGTGCGGCCGTTTATGTATGTATATAACCTGAAAGTTTGTACTCGTCGGCTTCAGCCCCCACGCATATAATGCGGGGGTGTTTGAAAAAAGCGCGTATTCACACTTGACCCAACGTCTTGGTCCATTAAGGAGGTGATAGCGCGGCGAACAAGGCAATTGGACTATATAGCTTTAACACTTTCACTTAGCCATAGGAGTTTGACGGTGGGGCTACTATATAGCACCTGGTACTTCCGCGCTCATCCGAATACGGGGCGCGTACATACATGACCGGGAAACGGCCCTTCGTTAATGCGGAGGAATCGCGAAGATTCCACTGGGTCATCGAGTGGTTGACCAGTCTCGCACTTTATCATGATAGTCAGTTTTCGGCTTTCTCTACTGAGGTGCTCATCCAGATGAACCAGGGCACAATCGCAGTAGTTCTCCCGGTGCCACCTTAGCCGATAGAGCGGAACGTAAGGTAGCAAAACACAGGAGCCAGGCAAACCCAACTATTGACCAAAGACATGATTCGGAGCTGATGCATATAAGGCCAAACTCGCGACGCCGAACACTCCCTAAGGTATTCAGACTTTACAACATATACCGGGTTGAGTAACGCCCTTGATAATGAACCCTGAATTTCCAGGTATGTGCATTAGTCTGTCGTGGCGAAATGCCAATAACGCCAGCATCCCTCTCGGTTGTGTTGAGTATCCGGAGGGTGTGAAGCAACAAGAGACAATAAAAAAGGTTTACGCAGGGTCTTAATCTAAAAAGAAACCTTTGAACGGGGCCCTGCTGCACGTCTGCGCCTGTGTCTCCGTTGTGCCGTATCCTGGAAGGGTGTAGCACGATGATCATCTGCAAAAGAGAAAAACCTAGGTGAAAGTCTTCGTGCGAAAAAATTGGTTATTCTTAATGAACCATTAAAATTCAACCTAAATAAGGTCAAGCCGAACTATAGTTCTTTTTACATGCGGGAAGCCCCTAGCACCACCTATGGGGGTATGTCCATCGACCCACTCTCAGGTTTATCTGAGCTGTTACAGCCAGTGGTGCGCCGAACTCGTCTAGCCGTGTGCGCGGTCTTGACGACCGATCATTTATTCTGGTTGAAGAGGTCGTTCAGTGTTCGGCTTCTAACACCGCCGCACATTCTTCCGTACGTAAGGAACGCTTTGTGTTTCCACTAACTATGATGATGCCACGTCGACCGGGCATCTTAAGCTTAAGATAAGCGTAGTGCGGTACTGCGTTAAAACGAGCGAAGGCCGTTCTTCCGAGTAGTGCTTGATAGCCGCTTCGGAATGGAGCGATGTCGAAGGTTAACTTTTCACTTCGGAAGTTTTCGGGAGAACCGAATACAACCTCTAGTACTAGAGAGCCCGTACAGCGGGCCTCTGGGCCTGGTATTACTCCTTTAAAGGTAGTATTGCTTTGGCTGATTCTTGCCGGGTCTATCCCCATTTTGCGGACTGTGTCCTGATATATCAGATTAAGACTACTGCCGCTGTCCATAAGGACTAGGGTGAGATGGTATCCGTCAATTATTGGGTCTAGCACCAAGGCGGCCGATCCTCCGTGCCGGTTACTAGTCGGGTGATCCCTGCAATCGAAAGTGATCGGGCAGACCGACCAAGGGCTGAACTTGGGGGCGACGGGCTCTATGGCACATACGTCTCGGACTGCGCATTTGCTCGTCCTCTTCGTTACGTGAATCATGTTCACTGTTTTGACCTCTGGTGGGAATTTTTTCTGTCCCCAGTGTTTTGCTGGCGAGGCTCATCCTTGTCTTCACTTGGTGTCTTCCTCCCCTTGTGTTCGGCATTTAGCTTGCTGGCCTGCTTGAAGACCCAGCATTCTCTGTTGGTGTGATTTGCAGGTTTGTCGGACGTGCCATGAATCTGACATAATCTGTCTAGAATCTTGTTTAGGCTAGACGGTCCATCTCTGCTGCCTTTGAATGGCTTTTTCCGTTGACCGGGTCAAGAGCCCCTGAATCCGGCGTTTACCATCGTGTTATTTGGGCTGTCTTCACTGTTTCTACGCTTACTTTTATTGCGTCATGGTTTTCCATTGCCATCCCTAACTTCGGATGTGCCTGGTCGCTGGTGCCGCTACGGGCCAGCCAACTATCCTCGCCCGCGCAAAAGCGGGTCATAAGGCTTGTTAGGGCTGCCATTGTCCTCGGTTTTTCCTGGCCGAGGTGTCTGGCGAGCCATTCGTCCCGAACACTGTGTTTGAAAGCCGATAAGGCTTCGGCGTCCGGGCAATCGACAATTTGATTCTTCTTAGTGAGGAATCTGTTCCAAAGCTTTCGGGCTGCCTCTCCGGGATGTTGAATTATATGACTTAAATTGTCTGCATCCGAAGGTCGGACATAAGTCCCTTGAAAATTAGCCCTAAAAGCATCTTCAAGCTCTTCCCAACTCCCAATTGAGTTTTCGGGGAGGCTCTTCAACCAGTGCCGAGCTGGTCCTTTCAACTTTAGGGGTAAGTATTTGATGGCGTGGAGGTTATCTCCGCGAGCCATGTGGATATGAAGGATAAAGTCCTCGATCCAGACCCCAGGGTCTGTCGTTCCGTTGTATGCCTCTATGTTCACGGGTTTGAATCCCTCTAGAAATTCGTAATCTAGCACCTCATCAGTGAAGCATAGGGGGTGCGTGGCACCACTGTATTTGGATGTGTCATGGCATTCTGATGGTTGTAGTGTTCGGTTTTCCTTCTGTGCCGGGGCTCGCTTCCTAGATCCGTAGATGGACCTGGTCATACCGGATTTTTTGTGCAAGTCTTCACGTAGATCGTGAGCTGACTTATGAACGACATCGTTAGCCGCCCTATCGCGGCCACGGGGTGATCGATCCGGCTGATCGGCCATTTTATTTTTCGACTGTATGGGCTCTATAGCCTCTTCATCGAATTCAGGCAGCAGCTTGCGCTTTGGATAGCTCTTTGTATGGCGACTGCCACCGTACTTTTCTGCAGTGTCGAGCACTTTGTTCCATCTACTGTTGAGTGTATTTTGCGCGGCCTTAAGCCTTTGCTTCTGCTTCTTCAGACTCCTCGCGGTGGAAATAAGCCTTCTATGGAGGTTCTCTTGCTCCAAGTGCCTTTCCGGGATGATGTGTGCATCGTCGTCCGGACTGTTCTCTTCTCTGGAGACAGGTTGATTAGCTTTACCCTTGGCGTCGCCAAGGGTCGGACGGCGGCTCCGTACTATGTTCACCGTCCACTGGTTCATCCTGCTCTGTCACTGGATCTATGTGGTCGTCGTTTCCTTTGGAGTCGACCGGGGTATTGTTTTTTCCTGCGCTGTTGTCGCTGTTTTTGCCGAGGCGGGATTTGGAGCGGCGTCTACGTCATCGCTTTGGTTGCTTCTCGAGGGAACTATCCTTCGCTGCATCCTTCCGTTCCTCGTCATTGTTTTCTTTGGGTGTATCCACCATATATATATCGTGTGATGAAGTGGCTGTCCAGAGCCCTGTGGGCGGTGGTTCCTGTTCCTCTCCTGCATCGTCATCCATACCGTCGATGTCTTCGGAGTCCAAATCGAGCATGTCGGCTAGGTCGTCGACAGTGGCTTTTAAGTGGGTGGTGGGTGGGGAACGAATTTCTTCGTCGTCCGCTTCCCACCCAAGCCGGACATAGTTCGGCCAAGGGTCTCCTGACAAGGAGAGAGACCTTAATGAATCAAGCACGTCGCCCAAGGGCAAGTGCTGGAAAATATCCGCGAAGGTGAACTCCATGATCGGTGCCCAATCAGATTCGATAGGCACGGACGCGGGCGGTTCGGAGCCCGTGGCCGAGGATGAATCCAAGTGTCCGGCAACACGGGTCTCATAGGAGGTGAAATCAGTATTCGGCTCTATCGCCACCAAGTGTGCGGCCTCCGTGGCGGGGTCCATCCACCCGTCCTCGGACGGCGCACTCTGCTCCGGATTTAGGGCCGGAGTAGACACATGTGTGATCTCCTGAACACCGTCTGACGGCAGAGTTAGGTCATGCTCGTCATGACCGTGCGGCGTACCTGATACAAGCTCGAATCCGTCAAAGATCAAATCTCCGCGGATGTCGGCAATACAGTTTAAATTTCCAAACCTGACCTGACAGCCAGGGGCGTAACTCTCGATCTGCTCCAGATGGCCAAGCGAGTTGGCCCGCAGTACGAAGTCGCCGAATACGAAGATCTGTTTAGGGAGAAAAACCTCACCCTGGATTGCATCGTTGCCGATGATCGAAGAGGCCATCAAGCCTTATGGTGACGGCACAGTGGAACTCTCAATGAAAGCACCAATGTCGGTGTCAAAACCGGCGGATCTCGGGTAGGGGGTCCCGAACTGTGCGTCTAAGGCGGATGGTAACAGAGGCGGGGGACACGATGTTTACCCAGGTTCGGGCCCTCTCGATGGAGGTAATACCCTACTTCCTGCTTGATTGATCTTGATGATATGAGTATTCCAAGAGTTGATCTACCACGAGATCGTAGAGGCTAAACCCTAGAAGCTAGCCTATGATTATGATTTGTTCTTGTCCTACGGACTAAACCCTCCGGTTTATATAGACAACGGAGGGGGATAGGGTTATACAGAGTCGGTTACAAGGGAGGAGATCTACATATCCGAATTGCCAAGCTTGCCTTCCACGCCAAGGAGAGTCTCGTCCGGACAAAGGACGAAGTCTTCAATCTTGTATCTTCATAGTCCAACAGTCCGGCCGAAGGATAGAGTCGGTTACAAGAGCACTGATGGAAGACAGCTTGTTTTTCATTGAAAAACGATCAGCTTCACCAGCCGATGCAACCATGAGGCGCAACCATGAGCATCGATAGGTCATCGTGGTGATGCATCATCTATTTGGCATCAAGTTTGGGTGAGGCACCTATGAAGTTCGACAAATCCTCACTGTAGTCCATTTCTTCTTAGTAATCAAGCTCGAGGAAGGAAGAACCACGTGGCAGAGGACAGTGAGGCGGAACAACAATGGCCATCCAATTTTGTGCAGTTCTACTAAAATTGAGGAAGACATGCCCGGGTATGGAGATATGCATTGCTGTTTGCAAAAATATAAAAAAGGGATATAGTGTTGTTACTTTGTTTTGGCAGTGGTACAAGATTAACAGCGACATTACGATTGTCAATAAAAATTAATGAAAAGTACACCAACAAACCGAAGCATCATGATTATCTTGATGGGAACTAAACCAGGATACCCGAGAAAAAAAAGCATTTCTTCATTTAACCAGTGATAGTATTAAATTAGCAGCAGCAATAGGAGCATATGGACAATGACCGCACAACCACCATGTACTTTTTGTCGAAACAACATGTATACCTCCACCGAGGCATAAACCAGGACAACTTTTTGAGTGGCATTTCCTCTATAATAGTAAAAAATAGGTGATGTTGGACTAGTCGACGGACCCTAGCTACTGTACATGGGCAGCTAGGGAGTAGTGGCATAGAATAAAACCCGCATGCAGCGACCTCGGGAGCTGGACCAGTACGAGAAGTTATACCTCAGGTGGGCGAGATGTCGCTTAGGCGGGCGGGTGAGATCTGCCCACACGACGGCAGTGAACAAGGGCGCGGAGGACCTTCGTCCATGCCAGCGCCGGCTCTGAGAGGATGGTGCACATCGGCTTCCTCCATCGCCGATGGCGACAACGTCAACGCTGCATCTCCTCACATCCCGCAGTGGACGGGATTCGTCCAGATCTGTGACCACCGATGAGGAGAGAGATAGAGTGGACACTATCGTCTTGATTTGTTATGGAGAGGGTGAGAGATCGAGACGTGAGAAACCCTATCAAACAAGATGCTATATATACAATGGATTAAAAAAATCTCCATAACAGTGGTTTTAAATAGAATATGCGCGTTCCCGGAGAAAAGAAACGAAAACTGGCGGACAATTTTTTTTTAACATACCAAGAAAGAAAACTCGATCAAAAACATGCCCCCGCTTCCAGGTCGCGAGAGTCGTCGCGCACACACATATAGACATAGACATGCATATCCGTGTTTACGTAAAATTCCTTCTCCATCTCCATCTCCAATCATATTTGTCCAACTGGCACATTATTTACGTTGTTAATTATATACGCAGCAATATTAACGTACAACATCTCTTGTTTGCGGGCGTCCAGACCGCTACCACGCCCGCTATTGACCAACCCAAACCCTCTTCATCACTCGCGCGTGCTTCCTGCCCGAAACGGTCAGTGCCGCATTCATGCCCAGACAGAGTGGACGCGACCTCTCACTGGCGCCGGCATTGAAGCAGCGCGTCGGCCGAGAAAGCATCGCCCACGTTGCTTCGCGGTGCACGCGACTGCTCCGCATTCAAAGGTCGCAATAGCCGGCCACAACATGCATGTAAAAAGTTCTTGGGAGTCTGTGCTACAGCTAGCTGCCCCCCTCCTTGTCAATCTCTTCCAGTAGTGCTATTACTCCATGGCGCGATCCATCGACAAGCAGGCGGGAAAGTTATCATATACTCGGTTTGCAGTGAGTGGCATGCCAAGCTACCGTGTGGCGTAGAGCCGTGGAGGATGGTGAGACACGAACGCGACAGACATGATTTAAACGTTGGTTTTGCTCGATGGCGCGATCCAACAAAACGAAACGTTGGTTTCTCTCTGTTTCCATTTTTTCTCCGGACTAGTTCCTCCATCTAGGTGCGTGCCATGTCCTATCTAGTCATCACAACAAGGTTAGCTATTAGAGTACTACTAGCTCCCTTCTAGTTTAAAGGGCTCGATTCAAAATTTTCACCTACTCTTACCAAAATAGAGGCGGTGGAATAGTTTTTGTAGTCTGCAAAAGTACTCAATTAATGATCTCGTTCTTCACAAAAAATGTGTTTACCAATGCATTATCGCATTGCATGCATTCATGAACATTAGTAAATAACAAAGATTTTTACATGCACTAGCAAGATGCCCGTGCGTTGCACAGAACATCAAGCTGCATTTGTATGAGTAGTTTATCTTGTGGGAGAAAAGGATGAACGAGGGAAGGCCTTATCTGCAAATGTGGAGAGGAGTCGGGTAAATTGTCATAGTTTCCTTCCTATCCATTAGATATAGATCGGACGGCCTATATTGCAGGATGGCAGGCACACCATCATCACCAACTCTGCTTTTTATAAGAGTAAAGAGTAGAGAAAATCGGAAACTTTCCACTCCATTTTCATTCCTACTCCAAGGTTGCCCCGTTACAACATTCCATCAAATACAAAGGAAAACTAACGTGCATGCTGATGCATCTCAATGATTCACAGATCATAGCCAATATTTACTTCACAACTAAAGGCAAAAGTTGTGAGAGTGTGTACAAAAGAAAAACTACTGATGGGGTCACTATGACTTAAACCCTAAACATGATTTAATTTCGGTAGAACCTGTCGAAGGAAAGACGGCTGGCACCCTCGGATCATATGATGCTTTTGTGCAGTTCCACTAAAATCCAGCTGAGCATCCCTGATGGCAAAGATATTGAAGAAGTGTGATTAGAATAATAGTACTAGCACTAGTTCATGAGACATAAACTCATCACAAATAGAAGCCGGTAGAAGTAGAGAAAGATAGACATGGAGATGGAGCTACATGGGGAGCTGTGGCAGTGGAGCAAGCCGGCTCCAAAAGAAAGTTGTACCTGGGACATCGGGCTGTAGCTAGAAGGGCGGTTGGAAGGCGGCATCAGCCCATACCGCGGGGACCCCCGATTAGGACGCACCGACAATGAGTTTTCTCCCTCGCCGATGTCGACCTCGTCTACATAGAACAACGTCCCCTTCCCCAGCGGCGGGATCAGGCCGGATCTGTGACCAGCGGTGTGGCCACCGTCGTTTTATGCTTGTGAAGAGAGCAACCCAAGCAAGCAGGCTTGTAGCTTAGGCTCCTGCTAGTGTATATATAGTGGTTTTCTTTTTCTCTCCAGATCAACCATTTTATATTGCCTACGTGTCATTGAAGAGTGAAATGATGGTTGCTTCTTCCGACTAACTTACTGTGTGATTTGACTGCTCCTTAGTGGCCCCTACACGTACTCCCCCTACGTGTATGACCGTTCCTAAGTCTCACTTGTATTTATCTCTATTTTCTTGCATGACACGTAGACATGATGCGCATAGAGGAATTTTGTTACTGCACGTTGTTACGTAGTACTACTAGTACCTACTCCCTCCTTCCGGTTCACTACTAGTACTCCCTCCGTCCTGGCTTATTGGTCCCCTTTGTACTCAATTCATGGGCTCGTTTTCCTCAAGAAATTGTCTTTACCAACATATTAATATCGGGAATGCATGTGTGAACAACGAATGATTAAACCTTGCATGCAAAGTTTTGACAAAGCATTGACTTATGAACATGTGAATGTGAGGGACTACAACCTCGTGCATGCATGCAAATAGTCACATGTACACATGGACGCAAAAACACGCGCGACGCCCTAATGCATGCATGTCCGAGCACACGACAGAACACACACGGTCACGATCAAGTGCTCAACCTACATGTACATGCACACACATACTCAGCCAGGGTGAGCTAGTGACGGTATAAACACCAGAAAATGTATATATTGAGCTCAATGAGCGTATTATGAAGTCCACTGACCATATTTTTACAAATATACAGTTACAGACAGTGTGGACCAGCATGGACTAGCATTACTTTTGCTGTGTCCCGTCAACTTGCCGAACGAGGAGAAGCTTGCAGGACGGGAGAAGCTTGCGTGCGGTGGCTCACAGGACAAGGAGAAACTTTTGACTAATGCAAGCTCTCCCTCGCTCAGGCGGTGGACGTGCAACACTTAATTTGGTGTCAGATTGCCAGAAGGATACACTGTACTAGTACCATTATTGTTCGACTTCCCGAAGAGGCGAATAACCAAGCGCAAAGTTTACTAGTACTAGTACTACTACCATAGAGGTAGTATGTACTACTACTACTAGGAACCAGATGGAGGATCATCTGCACTCTTATTTTATTTTATTAATCTACACTCTTATAAAAAACAGAGTTGGTGATGATGGTGTGCCTGCCATCCTGCAATATAGGCCGTCCGATTTATATCTGACGGATAGGAATGAAACTATGGCAATTTTGCAAAAAGGTACCCACACACCTCTCCACATTTCCAAATAAGGCCTTCCCTCGTTCATCCTTTTCTCTCACAAGATAAACTACTCATACAAATGCATCTTGATGTTATGTGCAACACATCAGAATCTTGCTAGTATAAAATTATAAAAACCAGAGTTGGTGATGATGGTGTGCCTGCCATCCTGCAATATAGGCCGCCCGATCTATATCTAACGGATAGGAAGGAAACTATGACAATTTACCCGCACTCCTCCCCACATTTGTAGATAAGGCCTTCCCTTGTTCATCCATTTCTCCCACAAGATAAACTACTCATACAAATGCATCTTGATGTTTCGTCCAACGCATGGGCATCTTGCTAGTTATTTTAAAATGTTATAAAGCAATCTTCAACACATTTAGTTCTCTTCGAGGGTTCTCACATGTGATAATGGAAGTTGATTGCATGGAACACTCGCCACAATTCTCGCTTAATTCTGGCTCATATCCTATTACAAATAGGACTGCTCGGTAATATTTTCTCTTTTTTTGTTATTCGGCATGTAAACAGGTCAACAAACCTTGTGGCGCATCTTTGTGCGAACCGTGCTTGCTGCACTTTGAATGTGACCGAGAGCTGGCTTGATGAAAGACCTCGCTTCTTTCTTCTTTTTTGCGGGGTACCTCGCTTCCTAGTGACCAGTCTCTTGGTTGATCATCCTAAGAATGCTTATATATGAATAAAGCTCTCTCATTTACCCGCAAAAAAGATTAAGCCATATTAACCGTAAAGGAGGGAGTATGGATTAACACTACTTTTTGGTGTGTTCTGTCAACTCGCAGAATGAGGAGAAGCTTGCAGGACAAGGTGAAGCTCGCTTACGCCCACTCACTACTATTTTTTTCATTTTTTTTCTAAATCTTGGGCCACTTTGGCTTAATCTCGGGTCAATATGCTTAATCTCAAGTCAAATCGCACTCTGTGGTCAAACTTCTCGGAAGGTCACCCATCCTCACACTACTCCAGCCCGAGCACGCTTAACTTCGCAGTTCTATCCAACCCCAGCACCAGCTCACTTCACAGGCACTTGTTGATATAACTATCATATCAATCCTATTAAACCTTGTTGATGTCTAGGACTTTGTTCATGTTCATGAGTGTGATGAAATTTTGAAAAAATATTTCAAACTTCCCGGTCATATTACGTATCATATTTTGAACATTTTTTCCAAAAAAATCGAAACCAATTTTTTTTTCTGTTACCAGTGGCGCACCTAGCAAATGGTGCGCCACTAGTAAGTTTGAAACTTTTTCCATTTTCCCCCTGTAGATCTTAAAAGCCCCGTATCTTTCGTTCTGTTAGGTTTTTGGGGATTCTGAAAATCTTCCACGGGGTTCCCTCGGTTGAATTTGGATGTAACTTTTTGAATAGATGATTTTTCATATAAAAAACTTTTTAATCCGAGTTCGTATGCAAAAGTTATGCCCATTTTATTAAATTCCAGAGAGATGTTGCAAATAAAGTCGAAATTAATATTTGTAAATTTTCCCAACAACTAGACCACATATCACATGGGAAACTTATTTTCTTTTATTTTTTTGACATTTCCATCATTTTCTTTTATTTTTTAAAAAACTGAAAAGGCGGTCCACAGGGGAGGGGGGGCAAAGAAAGTTAGTAATGGCGCACCAGGGGATAGTGCGCCATTACTAGTTGACATAGTAATGGCGCACCTTCAGCAAAGTGTGCCATTACTATGTGTATGACTTGGTCAAACCTTGGTCAAACTTAGTAATGGCGCACTTTGCATAGGTGCGCCATTACTATGTCAAACTTAGTAATGGCGCACCTACACAAAGTGCGCCATTACTAACTTTGACCAAGGTTTGACCAAGTCATACACATAGTAATGGCGCACTTTGAGAAGGTGCGCCATTACTATGTCAACTAGTAATGGCGCACTATCCCCTGGTGCGCCACTGCTAACAATTTTTTTTATTTTTTTTCTAAACTAGTAATGGCGCACCACACATCAGGTGCGCCATTAGTAATATGTCAATAATGGCGCACCTGTATCTGGTGCGCCACTGCTATATAGCAGTGGCGCACCATATACATGGTGCACCATTAATGTCCATATTAGCTATAGCCCTTTTCCTAGTAGTGACTCCGTCTACCTCAAGCCTGGTGGCTTGTAGGACGAGGAGAAGCTTTTGACTAATGCAACCTACCCTCGCCCAGGCGGTGGACATGCAGCAGTTCATTCAATGTCAGATTGACAGAGGCATACACTGTAGTACCATCATTGTACGACTTCACAAAGAGGCGAAGAGCCAAGCGCAAGGTTTAGGGCCTGTTCTGAACCTCTCCAACTCCCAGCTTCTCAAACTCCAAACAAAAAATCACGTCGAACGCTTTAGCTCCAGGAAGCTAAATTCTCGAAGCTCTTCTGGGCCATAGTGCAATTTGGAGAAGCTAGGAAAATCGAGCTCCGCGTTTACAAGAATCTGGAGTTCCATCTATTTATGCCCAATATGCCACCGCCCAGGAAAACGATTCGGGCTCGTACAGGCGCACGACCCCCTCGAGGCATCTGAACCAGTCGTTTTCCCTCTCCTCTCTTCCTCGTTCTCTCTCTCGAACCCTCCTGCCGCCGCCAGTCACGCCACCACGCCCGCTCCCCCGTGGCTGCGACGCCGGCGCCACCTCAACTAGCAGCACCGCCTCCTCTCCTCCGACTTCCACCCTAGGAGCCTGCCCCAAGCCCCTGATGCTCCAGCGCAGAGCAGAGCGCTTTAATTCGGCCATGGCGTATGCATTTTCGATCTCCTTTGTTACTGAACAATAGGTTGTGCACTCTGATAGAATGGATTCGCGACGAATAGGGCGACAAATTTGATGTTCAAGTTGATGTGATTCGGGGTCTAATTCACCTGATTTGATGAGTAATTGGCAGTAGTTATGTGTCCAATTTGTTCTTGTGCGTGAGCTGAAGGTTGAAGGTTGAGGACGACCTGTAGCGAAGGTGGGCTAGCTGGGAGGCTCCCCTATTACAGCCCAGCCGGCCCAATACGGCGCTAGACAGGCCAACAACTGCTACCAGCCCATGGTGGTGATGGAGAAGTTGATTTTGCTGCAGAACGGATGGAAGTCGTTGGGTGGAGTTAGAAGCCACTTTGAGAAGCTGGAAATGTGCAGTTTTGAGAAGCTGGAGAGGTTCAGAACAGGCCCTTAGTAGTACGAGTAGTACTACCATTAGAACCACATGGTGGAGTGTCTGTACTCTTATTTTATTTTAATCTCTGATAAAGTACACATTTATTCGGGAGAAGTGCGGAAAACGGCAGCCCAATTGTAGTATTAAAAAACATCAAACATGTAATGATGACATCGATCAACCATACTCGAATATATCTTGGCCTCCGTGCGAGCCCGTCTGTGTGTTCTCGCTCCTCGTCTCTCTCAAGGAACAGCGGGTTGGCCATTTTGCCGTCAATTGAGATCGGTTTGCTCACACTCTGGTCCCACATGTCACTGATATGCCAAGAGGAAGTGCGTTGACCGACTGGCCGTATGCGTAGTTGGTTTTGCACCTTCATACTACTCCTCCCTCCGTCACAGTTTACAGGGCGCGCTTCATTCTCATGCATTTCTCTCCATGCATTTCCAGCACCAGAGAGACTTTAGACGCGTTTGGTTTAATACCCAATTAATTAGGGTGTGGTAACCGCAATCAACTTCATAATTTTCTCTCGATGTACTAGGTGTGTACACGGAGTGGAGTAAGTGCATTCATGTGTGTACCCGAGGTGGAAGCACTGCATGCATGTGTGTAAACATTATTTCCTCTAGTAATAGACGTCATGCTATAACTGCCAATGCTATTTTTCAGGCCGATTGCTAGTCGCCTTGGTCCCAGAGATTGTTTATTTAAGCACGCTCTATAAACAGCGACGGAGGGAGTAGTATGAGCGGATTCAAAGAAGAGCGTAATGATGGTTTCTTCTTCCGAGAAACTTACAGTGGGAAAGGTGGGGCTTATGATTTGTCTGCTCATTACTCACTATTAGTGCGGCGCAACGACCGGGCTGAGTCTCCCATGCGGTTGTGCACTACTCCCTCCGTTCTTAAATATACTATGGAGTATTTGTCTTTCTAGAGATTTCAACGAGTGACTACATACGAAACAAAATGAGTGAATCTACACTCTAAAATATGTCCATTTGAAATTTGTAAAAAGACAACTATTTAGGAACAGAGGGAGTATAATGTTGTGCATGGCACATGGACCCAGATGCTGAAGAGGCTTCTGGCAATGCTATCAAGCTTCCAGCATTTGTTTACATAATTGACGTACTATACAAATAATAATTTTCCAGCGACATGAAATTGTACAATGCTCTGAGCTTTTAGCTTTTGTTTCGTTATCTTGCCATCCATGCTCTTTCGGAAAAAATAAAAAACTAACTTCCTTGCTACTGCATCTCAATGATTAGCAGATCAGAGCTAATATTTACATCACAACTGAAGACAAAGTTGTGAGAATGTGTTAATTTAAAATTGATCCATGCTTTCATTGGCAGCAACTTCCCCCCAGCTCTGTCTAAATCAACAAGGCATGTTGGGAAAAAAGTAGCTGTCTGGAGCATGCAACATTCCGATCATTTTGTGCAGTTCCACTAAAATAGAGCTGAGCTTCCCTGTTCCAACGATATTAAGTGTGATTACAATAATAGAGGACTTTTGATGAAACAATAAACACACAAATAGAAGCCGGTCACCTTTGCAGTCTCTCTTAAGACTAACTAGTTGGAGAACATTAAGCAAATAGTTGGAGAAGATTAGGCTCGGAGTTGGATGAGGAGGATAGAGCAAAACCAATCTCCCTTTGTGCAGTTGCACTTGCCCGTGTAACATTTTTGCGGAACTGCACAAAACACTCTTGAGAAAAAAGTGATTTGTGCGGTTCACCAAAAGGTCGCAATAGCAACGAGGTGAAATGGATAGCCCTGTTTGCAAAAAAGAGGTAGAAAGGAAACAATTACTGGCCAATAACAGTTGATGACACATACGACGACAAAAAAGAAGCATATTCCTTGTCCTAAGGGAAGATAACAACACGGTTAGTTTGCCTAAAATGGTGTGAGGACGAGATTGCAATATGGAAAGTACGTCGGACGAGCTATGTTTTGGGCAAAGAACTATGGAAGATCCACATGCAAGATTTTCCACATGCAGCGACGTGGGAAGACGGGAAGTGGAGCAAGGCCGGAGGGGATACCTGGGGTTCGTCGGGATGTAACTAGGGGAGCGGCGGCGGGCGGGATCTGCCCATACTGCGGCAGCGAGCAAGTGGCGTAGGCCCTACCGCACCGGAGCTTGGTCAGAGAGAACGGCGGGTACCGCAGATCGGGACGTGCTGCCTCGGCGCCGTCGAACGGAGAAACGATGCACATCCTCCCTTTCCACCGGCGGACGGGATGCGGCCGGATCAGTGACCAATGGTGAGAGAGAGAGAGGCCACCGCCGCCTTGTGTGAGATACTCTGAAGAGAGACAAACCCCGGCAGGCAGGCTCCATTGTATATAGTGGAGCGGACAACCTTTTTCTCCATAAAATCGTGTTATATTCTGTGTACGTGCCATTGAGCGATATAAATTTATTTAAAAATAACGCGCCAACGCATCAAGTCGAACTTTGTTTCGTGCACGCGTGGTACACGACCTCCGTAGGTAAACAACCGCTACACACGCTCAAATTAGCACGTGGGCTGCCATTTCGTATAGAAATGAGCTCCATCGTGTACCCGCGCGGGTGTGGCTGGGCACGAAGTGTGAGTACGTGCACCTATTCTCTTCGTGTATGTACACCACCTACGTGGGGTTGTGTGAGAGAGATACAAATGTAGAGAGATATAGTGTGTGGGTTCGTGAGTGTTTTTTTGGGAGGGGGTGTGAGAGATTGACAGGGAATATGTGTCGATGATATTTCAATCAAAAAATGTAACATATGCAATGTGTGTGAGATAGAGGCCTGGATATATCATATATATAGAGGGGGCGATCCACGAGAAGATGGAGGTATCATCGGCGTGAGGTATCCATAAAATCGAAGCAAGCGATGATGATGTGTGTGTGTGTGCGCGCGCGATCGATAGAGTGCCACCGAATTTGTGTGTGCCCACGTCAAAGATATAGGGTGGCTGGCCTACTGGAACGTGAGAGGGTACAGGTGCAGTTTGTCTCTGTGGCATGGATACCTACCTACAGCGCTCGACTATCGGTGCGTGGTGGGGGGTGGGGGGGAGAGACCTAATTAACTATAGAGGTACAATGGCTGGTATATGTGTGGAGGAGGAGAGAGACCTACCTTATGTATTGAGGGAGATCGATTGGCGTCCATGCATATGTGTAGGAGAGGAATAAGGTTGGGAGAGAGACAGAGCT
The DNA here is from genome assembly GCF_002575655.3 of Aegilops tauschii subsp. strangulata. Lineage (NCBI taxonomy): Eukaryota > Viridiplantae > Streptophyta > Magnoliopsida > Poales > Poaceae > Aegilops > Aegilops tauschii. The sequence goes on along the minus strand of NC_053041.3, from coordinate 64,288,836 downwards.
AGAGTGTCGGAGGGGTTGTTGGTGGAGTTGCTTCCAACAAATGGTGGGAGAGGCTTGCTAGACAAACCGAGGGCACGCCTGAAATATCAATAAGAGAGGGGATGCCTGCCTGTCTGTGCACGTGCGTGTGAGAGATGGGTCAGGAGGCATGCACGAATGATGAGGGGGTACGATATGGCTGTGGTAAGCAGACGTAGCTACATAGGAAGATCAATCGTCCTTTGTCGAAGAAAGGAGAGACATAACTTGTGAGGTACGTCGATTGATGGGTGGGGGAAAATAGTTCAAGTCGACCTAGGTATATGTAGGGAGATCGATCGGTATACATACATGCAAATAAGGCCTTGGGAGAAGGATAGAGAGAGAGGGATGAAGCTAGGAGGTGGTGCGAGAGGCATACTATATCGAGGGGGAAGGAGTGTGCGAGTACGAGGTCGATGAAAAGAGGGGTGGGACTGAGGCATGGATGGTGAGAAGAGAAGAGGGAAAGCTTGTGTTTGTGGTAGGCACACCTGGCTAGAGAGGCATATTGTTCAATATGTGCCGTAAAGAAGGAGCTGGGGGGCCTACACACACTGTGAGTTAACGACCTAAAGTGAAAAGACGAATTTGTGCGATGGAGCTAGAGAATGTTGAGGGAGGGTGAGAGGGAAGCGGGCGTGTGCATGCACGAGAGAAAGTTAGCGCTAGCTACAAAGATAAGAGGATTGTGTGGGTGTAAAAGACGAATAGAGATCATAATTCATTATAAAAAGTGAATTCGGATATTTGAAGAATTTATCATAGTATTTTAAACCGACGCATGCGTGAATATATATATAACGGTGATACACATGGTGTGGTTATGAACATGTTATACTACATATAATATATTTTATCTCTACTCTTATAAAAACAGAGTTGTTGATGAAGGTGTGCCTACCTTCCTGCAATATAGCCCGTCCAATTTATATATCTGACGGATAGGAAGGAAACTATGGTAATTTTGAAAAAAGATACCCACACCCCTCTCCACATTTGCAAATAAGGCCTCCCCTCGATCATCTTGATGTTCCGTGCAACGCATGGGCATCTTGCTAGTACTACATATAATATTTAGAACATTGATTATAATTTTGGATAATGTGTGGCTTTTGCAGCTCAGGGCTGAATACTTGTCATAATGTAGGGGGCGGGGCACTATACTTTGTGTGATAAATACGGTGTACGTATGGAACATGGTTTAGATTATGAATATCTAGTTAGTACATCAAATGTACTATTATTTGGAATAACCATCAAGTGTCTTCAAAAAATTGAATTCGAGTTCATATAGTACACATAGTTCATATCTATCTCTGTAGTAATCATGTGATGTGGTGTTAAGGTAATACACGAATGATGGTTGAAGTTGGCAACAATCATGATTGTAGATTCTTATTCCAATAGCGAAACGAATTCAAATTTAGTTCAAATTGCAGTGGTAGTATAGACATTTTGAATGCACTAAAATCTTGGTATGAGTAGGTTACATGCATTATATAGCCAGTGAAAAAATTTAATTGGACATAACATGGATTCATAGCTTTGAATAGCATTTGTATAGTAAAACGGGACAAGACTCTCTCTTTGTGTGGTGTGAATAGTTTTATTTTTTTTCATTTTTTTCGTTATTTTTTGTTGTGGGAAGTGCGAATTGATTTGGTACGTACAAGTACAATATTACACGTTAGGCTTGTCCCTAAAATTCAACCCACGCCTTGTTATATCCCGAAAATTCAGATACTGTGCTCCCAAAACTCGCGCCTTCACAACCCGCGCCTTGCTATCCCAAAATTACAACGCGCGTGAAAACTCCCTCCAGCTGCCAAATCCCGACACGCGAAATCCCCCTTCTAACTCTGAGCTGAAAGGGCCGCTAGTTCAAATCGGTGGGAGTACTTTTGTAACACACCCTACATTTTGGACAAGCGCATCCCTAAGTCATGGTTCCCCCCTCCCATCGCCTCCTTTTCGCCATTCGAAATCCCATGCCGCCATAACCTCTCTGCTCCAGCCGCGAAACCCCATCCTCCTCCGTCCGCCACCTCACCGCTGCCCAGCCGGAGCCTCTTCCCCGACGATGTCGTCCACCGCAACAGCTCGACGTCCCTCATCCACCTCCTCGGATGAGGATCCGTCGTCCATCTCGTCGTCCCGCCGGTTCAGCCGCCCCATCCTCCACCTTCAAGGAGTTGCTCCGACGATCTCCTCGTCTATCGCGGCTGCTGCATCCCCACAGCACCGCCTTAACCTGCTCCACCAGAACCGCAGCAACCTCACCGACTCCTTGGACGAAGCCGAGGCCTACTCGGCGCCACCAAAGAGGTTGTACACACATCACATCGCACCTTCTCCTTAACTCGACCTCCCGGCACCGACGGTGCTCCATCCTGCACCCCCATGGCCCGGCTACCTCGAAGCCGGCGCCGCGGGCGACAACTCCACGGTGGCTCTCCCCCATTGCAAGGCCCCTTCGGCGGCGGCGGCCATACCAGCCGGATCTGCTGCTGCTGCTCCATCTCTCACTCACTCGCTCGCGCTGCTGCTGCTACTCTCCCCCTCGCTCGTGCTGCTGCTCTACTCCGATTTAGCTCCACTTCAGTCGACTGAATCGACTTTTGGGTCAGTCGATTTTCAGGGGGTGGGGGGCTCACCGGAGTTAAGGAAGAACCACCCACAGCGGGGAGGGGGGCTCGCCGGAGAGGTACCCCACTATCTATCTTAGGGTTCAGGGTGGGGGCGGTGGTCGCCGGCGGTGGGGGCGCGGTGGTGTGGGGATCGCCGGAGAAAAAGCTCCGCGCGGGGGGGGGGGGGGGGCTAGTGAGCTGGCCGGGGCGGCGGTGGGGAGTTATTCATGCATTTTGTTAAAGAAATGGAGCAAAACATCCACCTGGACCTACTTTTCAAAATCCTATGCATGAAAACAAGACCAAGTGCATTAGTGGCAGAATAACATTCTAACTGTACACGCTTTCGTATGGTTTCACTTTAATTTGGCCATGTTTCTTTACATTCCCCTGCTCTTCCAATTCCTGTGAACCAAACACCCAAGTTGACAGAAATCCTTTGTTTACAAATGCTCTGTTTCCCATGTGCATTCATATCTTATTCTGGTGTTTTTCCTATCCCTGCGTTTTTAGAATCATGCAAGCCAAAGGAGCCCTTACAGAATTACTTCAGTTATAAGTAGGTGTCGAAGAAGACTTTGTGTGGTTTGTCCTGCTCCTGTCGTGACATCATACACCTCACCTGAGCTGCTCCATCGACAGAAGCATCCACCAAACCAGACATCACGACTCCTAACAGTCTTTCGCCGCCTCAGATCTCCTTCCCTGCCGCCGGCACCCACCAAAAAGGCATCACCATCATCGACTCAGCAGATGAGCCTGAGGAGTACACTGGTCCACAAGAGAGGTCGCACTCTCTTGTTTCTGCTTATGTTATGCATTGCTTAATATTACCTGCTACTTTATCGTCCTATTCACCTCTCCAAGTCAGGTCCAAATTAATGTTCAAACTTGAGTTCTAAATTAGTTGTGGGGAACATATCGAGGGCAATGAATAGTATCTCTATCTAATATCTGGTTCACCTAGGGTATGCCTATGTTGTTCATCTTGGGTGGAAACAAATAGTAAAGCAATCATGATCTGTCTTTTTATTATATTAAAGAAATCATCAGCCTGCTATCATTATTTTTGGATCCATCCACTGGTTGTTACAATCACTCTAGATTTCTGCATGCTCTCCTTACATAATCTCACTATATTTTTTCGTATGCATGTCAGATATTGTACACAGTCATGCTGAACATGTAGAGAAAAAGAGAAGAGTTTTGTGGCAATACAATGTCATGCAGACATCACTCCATGGTGGGTTCAATGGCAAACCCTCCCCCCTCTCCAGATTGTAATCCAGAGGAAGATATCTGTTCTGAGGCAGATTCAGACGTAGTTGACCACTCCTATTTACCCCCCAAGGTGTTTGCTCTAACTTGGCATGATGATGGTATTCATATCATGCATATGTTGCTTTGCAGTGCCTACTTTCGACATAGTATATGTCATCTTCTTAGTTTAGACATGTTCTGTAATCCCACTTGTTTCGTTTCTATATCATATATGGGAATTATGCAGTCTCATGTCTTTTAGCCAGCCATAATATATGTGAAATTTGTAATGCCATCATGTTTAACCAGGCATCATATGTTTGAATGATATCTTGCCCATCCTTTTCTTCATTACATTTCCATTTGTCGGCAATGTTTGTACAATAAACTACTCTTCCTGTGAATCAGCCATTTGAGTGGGTGATGGAAAAATCTGGAGTGAAAACAAGGCCTTCAGAGCAGACAGTGCTACCTGTCGAAGCAGACCTCTTGCTGGGTCCCGATAGCTCCTCAGAGATGGATTCCGAGACAGATGACCAGTCCTATTCCCCCACCGAGGTGTATGCTATAACTTGGCATGGTTATACTGCTCATATCATGCATATGGTGTCTTGCATTGCATAGTTTAGACATCATATACACAATATTCAACACCATGTTCTTAGTTCAGACATCAAATATGTGAGTGCCCTCTGCTTAGCATATAAATCACATTTGTGAATTAAATCATGCGATCCTGATTACTTAGATAACATGTATGTGAATTATGTCATGCGATCCTATTTAGTTAGTCATCATATCTTTGAATTATGTTATGCTATGATATCCAGTTTAGATAGACATCATATATGTGAAATTATGCCATGATATCTGTTTTAGTTAAACAATATACATGTCAACTATTTCATGCCCTCATTTTTCCCCACTGTCTGTTGCATCTGTCTCTCATATAATGTCTGTACATTCAATTATGTTTCCTGTTTATCAGCCATTTGAATTGGAGCGGGTGATGGCAGTATCTAGCGGAGTAAAAACATGGTCTTCAAATAAAACAGTGCTACCTCTTGGTGGAGATAGCACCCCGGTTGTACATGCACAAGAACCATCCCTACCACACATAACCCACACTCTCGTAGATTGTACCCCTACTGCGATGGACAGAGAACCAGCTTCACCCAATCTAACCCCAACCCCAGCAGATAGTAACCCAGTTCATGTTGACACAACACCATCTCCACCAGAGAGCTCCCAAACAAGAGTAGTTAGTAAGGCAGCTCCAGTGCCCAAAGCGCTAGTACTACCACGGCGAACCCCAACTCCACCAGTTAGTACACCTATTCCTGTGGAGGAAGCACAACCAGCCAGTCATAGTTTAGCATCTATCGCATTTGATGTTGTTAAATCCTATGTGCGTATCTTCCCATCATGGAAACATTATATTGAAGATGAAGGTAAATGTCAGTTGCAGGTGTTTGTCCAGGAGTTATGTGTAAGTAATGTTATTCATGGAAATTACTTTGCTTTGTCCCATACATTCTACCTCGATGATGGTTACAATACAGCAAATTTTCCCATTTTTCTCTATAGAGAAGGACCGATTTGGAAACTCAGGATGAGGTAACCTATGCTAATACCTCTGCTATATTCAAGAATGCTTGGTGGCAGTATTAGAATTACCTAAAGAAAACTTACTTCACTGGCAAAGAAACTCATGAAATTCCCTTACGTTCTCCTTAGACACATATACTGGACGATGTGACTGGGAACGCCTTGTTCTGTACTGGTCCCGAACCAAGAATGTGGTAAGGTCTATGAGCTCTTTTTTAAAGTACTATATGCTTGTGTCTTACTGTACTCTGTTCATGTAGAACAAGTGCTTAAACCTGAAGAACAACTATTCTCATTTAAGATTCCATTGCTATCGTGCATACTGCTTTGCTCTTGTATCACTGTGTTTACTCATACAAACTTATTTTTAAATTGAAGGATCCAATCGAAACTCCAATGGCACAACAGGTATGTTTACGCATGTTTCTTTAAGAGGTTTCCTCTTATAAATAGCTCTGTTAATTTCAATTTCAATTGTGTATACAGTTGACTTCTCATATCATGCACATTACTAGCATCAAGACAGAGCCAATAGTGTTGTTGTACATGTATACCCGTTGTACCCATCTGAAATCTTGTTGTGCCGTGTAGTTTCCCACGCTTTGTATTCTTTGAGTGCTGCTTTCTCTTGAACTGATATGATTTGAACCATGTCTCTATTTTGATTTGGCAAGACAATGCAGTGACCATAGGACATAGATATATGTTTTTTTGATGCTTTTACAATGTACTGCTTGGCAATAGAAGACTTGGTATTTTAATCTTGTCCACCTTACTAATGAACTGGTTCACCGAAATGAGTTTCATATACTAGTACATGCCAAACCTGTTATGTGTCTGCTTGTTTCTTCTTTTAGAATGCTGACAGGATATTGGGGAAGAGTGCCTTATTAAGCAATGGTAAAGGAAGTAATGCAGATAAGGTTCAGGATAGTGAGACATCGTTTTTGGTCTCCAACAAAGCTGATAAAACAGCTAAGGAAAACTATCTTGAAGATAGTGAGACAACCCCAAAGTCCTGTCTTAGTTTAGTGTTCGAGTTACTAGCCACTACTGCTGGCACAAGCTATTCAAACTCACTGTCTTAATCAGTTCGTTTTCTTGAGTCTCAACTACAAGCTGAAAGACATCGATCAGCTGTGCTGTGACAAGAAGCGGAAGGACTGCGGAAGTCTCTGGAGCATTCAGATGCATACTTTCTGGTGCAACACCAAGCGTTGGAGGATTTTAGCGCCAAACAGGACAAGGCTAATAAGCTTGCTAAGCTAATTGCCAGCATGGTGGATACCTAGGATAACGTTTGTTGAGCTCTTCTAAAGTTGTTTTAGTTATGGACTTGTTTTGCTGCCGCGTTTATTTGCACTGGTGGCCAATTTAGACGGCCAGTGTATTGAATATACTTCTTTATTCCCTATATCTGCACTGGTGGCGAACTTTGATGCCCAGTGGATGTAATATGTGTAATAGCTGTAATAGCCTAGCGTTAGTTGCTTGCTTATTTATTTCCTTATTGTCTTTTTTAGTTGTTGGCTTGTAGTCACTGCAGTTCCTTTTCCGCGTTTTTCTAGTGCCCACAATAACCTATTTTTGGTAACTAGGCCACAATAACCATGGCAACACACGGACCGTTGTAACCATGGGCCTCCCGCGGGCCGTAGGATCCATGGGTCTTCTACGGGCCGTAGGATCCATGGGCCTTCTACGGGCCGTAGGATCCATTGGTTTTCTACGGGCCTTATGATCCATGGGCCTTCTACGGGCCATAGGATCCATTGGCCTTCTACGGGCCATATAATCATTTTGCCAAACATGGGCCATACTATTCGTGGACCATAATGGTCCATTAATAGGCTGTATTTGATAACGCTATGAAAACAGCCCAATTGGTTAACGGGCCGAATGTAACTACCGGTTGAATTTGGCCCACAAACGGAACAGGCCAGTAACGGACTGTAACTAACCGAATTCTAGAAATGAGCCCAAGAATAAATGGGCCCTTAGAAGGCCGAACGTTAACACGGGATGGAAATGGCCCATAGAATAATGGGACATTAATGGGTATAAAGGATACATTGTTCATTATGGGCCAGTTTCATCTCGGGCCTTTTATGGGCCCAGAGTTATAAAGGGCCTCCTATGGGCCGAAAGACGTCATGGGCCATACATGGGCCGGAAGTTACAAGGGGCTATCTCATATTGGATGGCCCAGATGACGCTATTGGGCCAAATTCCGGTAGGCCGTGAGTTAGCGGGTTGTAAATGGGCTATATGCGAACAAGTCGTTAACAAGCTTTCCGTGGGCCGGCCCGCTACCTTTTGACCAAGTCAAACGGGCCGGCCTTTTACTAGAATGGGCCTCTGTTGGGCCGTGCCATGTGTCGATGAATCGTAGGCGCCTTCAGTCTAATGAGTAGATGACATATGTCCCAACGGTGAGCCGACACGTGGTTTCGTCGGCCAATGAGATGTTTACACGTGGAAAATCGGCATTGCTCATGGCTGTTTGCGGGTTATCGGATCAAAAACCGGACCCGATAGCTTAACGGTGACCCGTTACGATGGATGCCACATGTCGGTCACCCTTGACGAAAGCACTTCCATGACGCGCCATTTATCGTCATGGAAATGGACACTTCCGTGATGATAATTTTGGTAATGTCATGGAACACTTCTACGACAACATAGGTATGACTATCTTGATTCTGTCAAAAAATTGTCATGGATGTACATGCGTGACAGAAAATGTGACCTACTGTGACAAACACGTATCATCACGGAAGTGTATTTTTTTGTAGTGTCTAGGAGTGGTTTCGCTTCTACCCCCGCTCAGGCCGTTCAGTTTGCTGCGTTCGAGATTCTCGTTGAGTTACGCTATAACGAGATCCAAATGCAGACTCATCCAGGCTTCTACTACTACCCATCCATTCACGATGATGGGCGTATCCGTTTTCCTATGATTGATCCAGTGGCCGAGAGTCCCGCTAGACACCTTTCCTGCTATATCACTGCTAGCTATCTTCTGGTTCACGAGCTGGCCCGAGAGCTGAATCGTGCCCGTACTGCTTTGGTGGCCGCTAGGTCCAGTTTCGTTCCACCTTCCATAGGATTTACCCTCGTTACTCCCCCAGCTTCTAGCTCGCTAGCTACCCCGGTTACTCCTTCGAGTAGCTCGAGAACGTCGACCATGACTCCCCAGAGTGCCCCTGCCGAGTGGGCTTCACTTCTCGCTACTCCTGCAGCCCCTATGCTCCAGCCTCATCCAGCACCCACCCCTGAGGGAGAGCTCATGAGGCAGCGTTGTTGTGTTACCTTTAACCCAGAGGTTTCTGTTAACATCGTCAGTTCAGGATCCGAGTCTGGGTCAGGAGAGGACCCAGCAGGACCAGCTGAGCACTAGATCGCCAGAGTATCCGAGGTTGTCATGATGCTTGGATGTATGGATGTAGTCTTACTTGTCATGATGTTTCCTTTTATGTATGAGTGTAGTCCTACCGTTCATGATGTTTCATTTCATGTATGAGTCTATGTATAATTATGTTGGATTTTTCTCTGTTATTATTCACCTTGGTTTCTTCTTGCTTTCTTTCGGGTTTTGTCGCTTGCTTTTCTTCCCCATTTATGGATGTTGCTCATCTCGATGCTTCGTATTGGGAAACAAAAATAGGATGACAAGAGGAGGTAGTAGCAGTCGGGCAAGTGACGATACTCCTGTTCGCCGCTCCGCCCGACAAGCAGGGCATTCCCCTGAACCATATCAGCCACCACCACCTCCACCACCGCAACCACCTACCATAGAGTAGATTATGAGAATGTTAGAAGAAAGAAGAAACCAAGATTTACTTGAATTACTGAGAAGTGTGCAGGCTATGGTTGGGCAGAATGGAAATCAGTATGGCAATCACTCCAAACTATCAGACTTTCAGAGGACTAAGCCTCCCAGTTTCAGTCAAGTTGTCGATCCATTGGAAGCCGATGATTGGTTGTGGACTATTGAGAAAAAGCTTGAAATTGTCCGCACCAAAGAAGCTGACAAGGTTCCATTTGCTACAAATTATCTTGAAGGAGCTGCCGCTATATGGTGGGATAATACTAAAGCTATGTGGCCTGCGGACAATGAGATCACTTGGGATAAATTCAAGGACAATTTCCGCAAGTACCACGTTCCCACCGGTATCATGAAAGTTAAGCAGCGTGAGTTCCTCGCTCTCACTCAAGGAAATCTATCAGTAAATGAGTATCTGCACAAATTCAAACACTTGGCTCGTTATTCCCTCTGATGTGGCCACTTGAGAAAGGAAGATCGATCGATTCCTTGGAGGACTCAATCAGCACCTCCGATGCACACTCAGCATGTTCGACTTCCCCGACTTTCAGAATTTAGTGAACAAGGCCCTCATTGCAGAAAGAGAACACAAGCTGGTTCACGATAATAAGCCCGCTTATAATGATCATAAACGCAAGTTCAAGCCTAAGAAGGATGGACAGCCAGTGCAGAAGGCTCGTACCTGGCAGCAGCCTCAGTTTGAGTTCAAACCAACCTGGCAGCAGAATACCAACAAGACCAACAATCAAGTCAAGACCATCGTGGCCAATCCTGTCCGGAAAGACTATCTGCGCAACAACGCATGTTTCTCTTGTGAGCAGACCGGACACTATGCAGACAGTGTCCTAAAAACATCAAGTCGAATGCACCCCTCAAGTCTCAAGTCAACCACGTGGAATCCTACACCGAGGAGGAACTGATCCATGGCCAGGTGCATCATCTCTCTGCCGAAGAAGCCCAAGAAAACCCCCAAGTGGTCATCGGTATGTTTCCTATTAATAACATGCCCGCAATAATTCTATTCGACTCTGGGGCTTCCCATTCCTTTATTTCATGGAGTTTTGTTGCCCAAAACAAATTTTCTTAATCTATTCTTGAGAAAAGAATGATGTTGCAATCCCCGGATCCATGCTCAAAACAAATTTGGTATGTCGTGACTTGGAAATACGGATTCTTGGAGTCATATTCCCTGCCACACTGGTAGTCATTGCATCCGGAAGGCTAGATGTCATTTTGGGAATTGACTGGATGACAAAGCATCAGGTCTACATAAATTGTGCAACAAGCGAAGTTACATTAAAAAATCCGGCAGGACAGAGAGCAAGGTTTGTCGCTCGTAGAACCATGCCTAAGAAGGAAATGGTTTTTGCAGCAATATCCTCATATGTGGATTTAATACCAGTGGTTAGTGAGTTTCCAGATGTATTCCCTGAAGAATTGCCAGGAATGCTACCAGACTGGGAACTCGAGTTTGCCATTGATCTCGTGCCAGGAACGGCAACCATATACATGAAATATTACTAGATGCCTTCGTCAGAACTGGTTGAGCTAAAGAAACAACTCGATGAGATGCCCAAGAAAGGATACATCCGCCCGAGTTCTTCGCCCTGGGGGTCACCTGCCATATTCGTGAACAAAAAGGATGGTAGTCTCCGGATGTGCATAGACTATCGTCAGCTCAACGATGTTACTATCAAGAATAAATACCCGCTCCTCAAAATTGATGATTTGTTCGATCAACTGCATGGAGCTCAAATCTTTTCCAAGATTGATTAAAGGACCGGGTATCATCAACTCAAAATTAGGAAAGAAGATATTCCTAAGACCGCACTCACCACTCGTTAAGGTCTATATGAACATAAAGTTATGTCATACGGGCTGACTAATGCTCCTGCATTCTTCATCCATATGATGAACAAAGTATTCATGGAGTTCTTGGACAAATTTGTGGTGGTATTTATCGATGATATTCTCATATACTCTATCGGGGGAAATGACACCTATGGGATCACGAGGATCCCTTCTGCGGTTGGCGGGCGCGAGGTTGTGCAAAGAGCGGGTCTAGTAGTTAGCACGAGGCGATTTTACCCAGGTTCGGGCCGCGAAGATGTGTAATACCCTAGTCCTGCTTTGGTGTGTATTTGAGCGTTCTTGACTCTTGAACTAGCTATGGTGCGTGCGTAGTCCAAAAAGTCCGAATCCTTCCTCAGTATGCCTCGGGCCTACTTTTCTAGGAAAAAGGGGTTGCCACAGTGGCACACAGGAGGTGGAAAGTATGTACAGTGTCCAAGCTTATCGCCTGACATCACAGGACAAAATGCATTAAATGTGCTACTTAGGTGTCGTCTTGCTTTATCGGGGACGGCAACAAAGCCCGTCCCGTCCGTCGCCGCTTCGCCATGCTCCGACACGCGTCCAGGCCAACGAGGCATGCAACGCCATGTAGGCTGGCAGGCTGCTGAGCTGGTGTGGTGCCAGGGTCTTCATGAAGATCTGGATGCCACCACACAGGTGCTTGACTAGTTGGCTTAGGAGCCACGTACTTCCACGTGGGTACTTGCTTAGTTGGTGGGTCGGCCGCTGAGCTGGGGCGGTGACGGGGCGGTAAGGCCTTGCCGCGGTCCTGCTGATATTCCTGGCAAGGGTCTTGCCGGGGCCTCGTGGGTATCTTCGGCAGGAGCCTTGCCGGGGCCCCGTGGGCATCCTCGGCAATGAGCCTCGCTGTTGTCTTGTTTTCTGGTTCCTATCTAGGCCTCGCAGGCCCTTTGTCTTCACAAAGATCTGCACTTCACTTCGCAGGCCCCTCCCGAGCCTTGTTCCAATGTCGTCGATGGTGTCGGAACTCTAAGGCTCAAGGGTGGTGGCCTTGCTGTTGTTGCGTGAGTTGCCCCGGCAAAGCTCTTGCCGGGGCTGCGTAGGCCGCCCTGGCAAGGGTCTTGCCGGGGGAAGCCCATGTTGTTGCCTCGTCCTTCTGCGCCCCTGGTCGGAGCGCTGCTCTGGTGGTCTTGTACTTTTGCTTCCTTCCTCTGCCTCGCTAAGTGTGGCCGTAGGTGCGGCTCTGACTGCCCGTGCACAAGTAAAGGGGTACAAAAGAAGGGCCCCTACTTTTGTACACCGACAGGAGCCCCCGGGCCTGGGCCACACATAAGCGCGACACGTTGTTGGGCTAGGCCCAGAACGGTGCGCAGGCACACGGGGCTGAGTTTTACCGCAGTAACTTCCCTCGCCAGTTGCGCTTCCCCACGACCCACATTGAATGCGTGGCGTGGGGAGCGTGCATGGGGCGGTTGCTGCACGTGCGCATCACATCGTGGTAAATGGTAAAGAGGCGGCCCGCGCCTTCCCCATAAAAAGGGAAAACCGCAGGCGCGCTGCTCATTTACCCTCTGTGTCTTTTCCAATCTCAGAACCGCCGTTCCCCTCTTCTTCCTCAAGCGAAAAATTGAAGCTCTCGCCTCTGCTAGCCACCGCCGCGCCCCCAATGCTCTCGATCCCTTACCTCTTTCTCAGCCGCCATGCAACCCAAAACCAGCATGGGCAAGGGAGTGGCCAAGGACGCCGGGGAGAAGGAGGTGCCGGAGAGCGAGGTGGCGCTTCGGACGCAGCACGCCTACTTCCCTTCAACGGTCGATGCGGTCCATCTCAGGGACTAATTCTTGCCCCTGTGGGGGAGGGCAACGACGGGGCACCCTGCCACGCGCATCGTCCCCGCCGATTTCGCCAAGGCCGGCCCAAACCGGTAACCCTTCTTCGTCGACTACTTCTCTTGCGGGCTCTGCCCCCCTTTTTCTGACTTCTTCAACGACGTCATGCACACCTACGGCTTCCATCTTCTGGATCTTACGCGGAATGCCCTGGCGGACATGGCCTTCTTCGCCCATCTCTGTGAGGGCTTCGCCGGAGTGATCCCTAGGACGGCGCTCTTCCGCCACTACTTTTACCCCCGCATCCAGCCAGGGGCGCCATCTCGGGCTGCGTCACCAGGATCCCGAGGACTCAGGAGAAGGGCACGTACTCGGAGGGCGCCCAGAAGGAGAGGTGGGAGGAGTGGTGGAGCCGGTGGTGCTGGATCGAGGAGAAGGATCCACCGGAGTTCTGCCGGGTTCGCTAGAGTCCGCCGGTCCGCTGCAAGGACTGGAGCGACCTCGACGCCAACGACAAGAAGCTCTCAGTCGCCACCACCAGGATTCATCGCCTCACCGAGGCCAGGCTCACCCTTGAGATGATTGGGGCCGATTTCATCCGCCGCCGTATCGCCCCTCTGCATAACAAGGGGAGGCCGGCCTGGGATTACACGAACGCGGCTGATGTCATGAGGCTCCACCCCGGGTTGAAGCACAGCTTCACGGTGATGGGGCATGCCCATTTCTGCAAGAGGCTCTTCCAGCTCAAGGTGAGTGACGACGGCAGGGCTGAGAGGACCGGCAGGGCCGAGAAGGCTGGCAAGGCCGTCAAGGCGTCTTTGTTTGGGTTGCCAGCGGGGTGGTCCCGCTGAGCAACCGTTCTCGCCGGACCGAGATCATCGCCATGATGCTAGACTTCAACGCGCACGGCCTTAACCCAAGCTGGGCCGAGCCGGAAGCGGAGCGGGTGCAAGAGTTCTTCGACAATTTGTCGGAGAGGTACGTCCCCGACGAGCCATTGCTCATCAAGGACACCACCAAGCAGGAGCTGGACTACATCGCTGCCAGGGCAGCAGAAGCGGCGCTTGCCTGGGAGGCCGGTAGCGTCGGCATCGTGGAGGACAAGGCCGACACGGCCGCGGAGAAGGAGCTCGCCCAGTGGGCGGAGTCTGCCGGGGAGGCCAGCGGTACCGGCGCCGGGGCCCCCCTCATTCAAGACGTGGGCGACGAGTCGTTCGAAGAGGAGGCCGAAGCGGACGACCCTCCGGCCACGGGGAAGAAGCACGTCCTGCGGCGGGCCAGCTCCGGCGAGCCGGTCCGGCCCGGCAGGATCGCGCAGCGGCAACCGGCTCAGGAGCAGCCCGTGCGCCAGACGAGGGTGATGAAGGCCGCGACAGCGAAGAAGACGGGGAAGACCGCGGTGGCAAAGAAGATGGCGACTGCCTCCTCCTCGTCCAAGCGGCGCCGGACCCCATCCCCTTCTCCCCCTCCCTCGGACAGAACCCTCGAGGCCGAGTTCGATCTCGGTTCTTTTAGCCCGAAGAGGAAGAGGAAGCTAGTGGAGGACGAGTAAGTATTTCGCCGCCCATCATCTCCTGACCTCACGCCTGCGTTATCCTCCTTTGACTTGATGTTATCTTCACAGGGACATGAAGACGCTGGCCCAGAGGGTGGAGAAAAGAGCCAGGGCCTCGACGAGCAACAAGCCCCCGGCCAGCACACCCCACACACCGGTGGTGGCGGAGATCAGCCTGGACAACAGCCCCCGGCGCAGCCCCCGCCTCAGCCCCCAGCGTGAGTCCATCAATCACTCCTTGCCGATGCGCCTTGGGGCGTGCATCTTGGTGCTGACCTTGCCGGATTCGCAGGAGGGGAGCAGCGTCAGGAGGAGCCGCTGAGGGCCACCCCCAACACGCCGCCACCATCGACCACGCCGCCCAGAGGGGCGTCCCCGGCAAGGGCACCTACCACCGAGCCCACGCGCACGGAGGAGGCAAACTGTGGCGGCAGTGGCTCCACCCCAGCGACGAATGTTGGCGGGGAGGGAAACACTTCTTCCCAGCCCGGCACGGGTAAGTGGCCTGCCTGCAGGCCCTGTCGCTCTCTCTCTCTTTTGGACCTTGATTTTGGCTTCGTCTCATTCTTCTTCTCGGCCTCGAGACCCTCCCTCGACGGACCAGGAGGATATCGACACCGTCATCGGGGAGGTCGCCAAGGACGCCGAGGCCGAGGCCGACAAGATTGTTGTCGAGGAGGCCGCCAAGACCGCCGCTGAGGAGGCCGGCAAGGGGCTTGCCGGGGATGAGGTGGCTGACGACCAACCTTCCTCCCCTACAGCCACTGCCCCGGGCAAGTACTTGAAGGTGGGCGACGACCTGTTCGTCCACCTTCCAAGGACGGCGAGCACCAGGGCGGTAGTCGAGGGGGAGGTGTTCGACGACGAGGCGCTCGCCACCGCCGGGCTCTAGGTTGTTGATGAACCGAGCACGGGCGGCGGCGGTTCCCAGGAGGAGAAGCTCCTCCGAGCCATGAGTGCCAACTTCCAGAAGCTCCAGGCGCTCCACCGCGCCCGTCAAGACAAGATAAAATCCAGGATGGCAGCGGTGGACAAGGCAGAGGCATATTTTGAGGGGCGCGTCGCTGAGACGCAGGCCTGGTTTGGCGAGGCTCGGGAAGAACTGAAGGCTGCTCAGGACGAGCTGGCTGAGCGCAAGCGGGAGCTCATCCTGAAGCAGGCTAATGTTGAGAAGGCCCGGGAGGTGGCGAAGGCACAGGCTACCCAGGACGAGGCTGCCCGGCAACAGCACCAGGCTCTGCTGGACTCCCAGGAGGAGGGCCTTGCTGCTCGTGAGGAGGCGCTCACTGATACGTCTCCAACGTATCTATAATTTATGAAGTATTCATGCTATTATATTATCCATCTTGGATGTTTTATGGGCTTTACTATGCACTTTTATATTATTTTTGGGACTAACCTATTGACCCAGAGCCCAGTGCTAGTTCCTGTTTTTCCCTTGTTTCAGTGTTTCGAAGAAATGGAATATCAAACGGAGTCGAAACGGAATGAAACCTTCTGGAGAAGTTATTTTTGGAAGGAAAGCAACCCGGGAGACTTGGAGTCCACGTCAAGAAAGCAACGAGGAAGGCACGAGGCATGGGGGCGCGCCCACCCCCCTGGGCGCGCCCTCCACCCTCGTGGGCCCCTCGTGGCTCCCCTGACGTACTTCTTTCACCTATATATATCCATATACCATAAAACGATCGGGGAACAGAAGAGATCGGGAGTTCCGCCACCGCAAGCCTCTGTAGCCACCAAAAACCAATCGGGGTCCTGTTCCGGCACCCTGCCAGAGGGGGGATCCCTCACCGGTGGCCATCTTCATCATCCCGGCGCTCTCCATGACGAGGAGGGAGTAGTTCACCCTCGGGGCTGAGGGTATGTACCAGTAGCTATGTGTTTGATCTCTCTCTCTCTCTCGTGTTCTTGAGGTGGTACGATCTTGATGTATCGCGAGCTTTTCTATTATAGTTGGATCTTATGATGTTTCTCCCCCTCTACTCTCTTGTAATGGATTGAGTTTTCCCTTTGAAGTTATCTTATCAGATTGAGTCTTTTAATGATTTGAGAACACTTGATGTATGTCTTGCGTGGGATACCCGTGGTGACAATGGGGTATTCTATTGATCCACTTGATGTATGTTTTGGTGATCAACTTGCGGGTTCCGCCCATGAGCCTATGCATAGGGGTTGGCACACGTTTTCATCTTGACTCTCCGGTAGAAACTTTGGGGCACTCTTTGAAGTACTTTGTGTTGGTTGAATAGATGAATCTGAGATTGTGTGATGCGTATCGTATAATCATACCCACGGATACTTGAGGTGACATTGGAGTATCTAGGTGACATTATGGTTTTGGTTGATGTGTGTCTTAAGGTGTTATTTTACTACGAACTCTAGGGCTGTTTGTGACACTTATAGGAATAGCTGTCGGGTGGTAGGTGCGACATATGCCAACGGGTGGCTTATCTGGTGGGTGCCAGTAAGACGTCGCCGGTGCCTGGAAACGGGATGAGGCGAAGACATGCACGCCGGCGAATCTTACCCAGGTTCGGGGCTCTCCGTGGAGCTAACCCCCTAGTCCTGCTCTGCGGGGTCTCCGCATGATCACTAGATCGGAATGAGTAGCTACAAATGCTCCTTGAGCTGTGGGGTTCAAGGGAGAAGAAGAGCAAGGCTAGCTCTTGCTTCCCTCTCTCTTTGGTGTGTGTGTAACTCTAAGAAGCCAACCCTTTGCATGGGTGCCCCGGGGGGTTTATATAGGCCTACCCCCCGGGGGTACAATTGTAATCCGGCTGGGTGCGGATCCCAGCCGTCAGTGTCTGTGCTCGCCGGCTTCTTCGCCGGCCGTTGGGGCCCGCCGGCTGGTGGGTCCCGCCGGCTGCCGACCTCTTGGTCGACAGGCCGGCCCCACTGCCTAGGGGTCTTGTCGGCGGCTGCTTACTGTAGCCTCGCCCCTGATGACGAGGGCTTGGTCGAGGTAAGCGTGGCTACAGTGTGCTGCCTCGAGGGCTCTCACTGTAGCCTTACCTTGTCTTGTCTCCTTAATGTGGCACATGCTTCGAGGGAGGGGGTAGCCGGCTTCTGGGGGCCGGCTACGCCCTTGGCCGACTGGGGGAGGCCGTGCCGCCTTCGCGCCTCTCTCTGGCTAAAGGGGCCCGCCGCCCGTGGGCCGTACTGGCGTCTGTTGTGGGTGACGTTGACGCCAGCATGCCTACAGGGCCGAGCCGGACGGGAGATGGCCGTCCCGTACGGCGTCCTGTGGCCATGCCTGCCTCGGGCTTCGGGGGTAGTGGGCCGCACTGTGGCCACACCCCGTCTTGTCACCGTTATGTGGGTGTAGTTTTGGTGGGTGCAGTCTTGTCCGGCTTTGTGGAGTCGGCGCGCTTCATGGCTGGCTCTTGGAAGTTGGTCCTCTTGGCGCCGGCTTCCTGGAGTCGGCCATCTCGCGACTATCTCGGGGGAGGTTACCAAGGCCGGGTCGCCTTTGGGGAGTCGGCCTCTGGGGTAGTCGGCCGGGGGAAGTCGGCCCAATGCTTCGAACGCTTGAAGGCTCAAATGGCCTGATAATTTTTGAAGAACCATGGGTAGTCGGTTAGGCTACCCGTGGCCATTTACTCCGATAGTAGTCCCCGAAGATGATTGGGCTTCGATGTTGGGTGGAGTCGAGAAGCGCGATCAGCTTCCTATCCTGACGAGCCGGCAGTTGGGAGCCGACTTTGGTTGGGGCGCCGTCTCGGCGAAAAAAATTTAGGAGTCGGAGGGCGGGAGCTAGCTAGCGCGCGCACCGGGCCGCGGGCCGGCCACTTGCCACCTGCGAACCACGTGGCCAAAAAGCCTGCCAGCCCACGCGCGCGGCGGGACGTCGCCACAGGTCGGGGGCCCACCACGCCCACGCTCGGGCCCAGGCGTGGATTCTCCGCGGCCCGAAGCCGCCCGCACGTCTTCCTGCGGCGGTTTCGGCACGCTTTTAGGGCGTAATAATCGCGAGGCGTGGGGGAGTGGGTGCAGGTAATCCCATGTCTCACCCCACGCCCTGCCTCCCCGGCTTCACCTTGCGAAGCTATAAGTAGGGGGAGGGGGAGAGCGGCAGGATCTCGCACGCTCCTCCTCTTTCCACCATCTTCTTCCTCTTGCCCTTTCTTGCAACAGCGCCTCGCCGCCGCACCGTTCCACCACTTGCTCCCCCGCCGCCGCGCTCGTTCTCGCCAGCCCCACGCCACGATGCAGTACGGCGGGGATTGGGACGGCTCCAACGTCCACGAGGATCACGTCGAATTCCTCCGCAAGACGCGGCGGCTGCCCGGCACGGACAAGGTGGAGGTCCGTCTCGTGCCGGCGAAGGAGATTACGCCGGAGCCGCGGGAGGGCGAGCGGGTAGTCTTCCGCTCGCATTTCTTGCGCGGCCTCGGCCTGCCCGTGAGCGCCTTCTTCCGCTCTTGGCTCTAGTTCTACCAACTCCAGCCGCACCACCTCCCCCCGAACACGGTGGTGCTGCTGTCCGCCTTCGTCACCCTGTGCGAAGGCTACCTCGGCGTCCTCCCTACCCTCGAGCTCTGGGGGGAGTTCTTCCAGTCCAAGCTGGGCACGCGCATGCAAGGCGTGCCGGCTCAGAGTGGCGCCTTCATCGCGATGCGGAGGGTGGCCGCCGACAACCCCTTCCCCGTCATCACGCTGATCCAGTCGGTGAAGCTATGGCAAAAGTCATACTTCTACGTGAGGAACGTCGCCCCGCAGGGCGACTACGTCAATCTGCCGGCTTACGTAGCCGGCCCTCCGGCGGGCAGGCGGCCCCAGTGGTCATACCGGGCCGTGACGCTGACGCCGGCTGGAACCGCCGCCGTCGCCCGGGTGCGAGCGATGATCCAGTCGGAGGGCTTGTCGGGGCCCGACCTGCTGGCCGCCTTCGTCACGCGCCGGGTACTCCCGCTCCAGAGCCGCCCTCATCTGATCTGTCAGATGAGCGGCCAGCTTGATCCGAGCCGGATGTGCACCAAAGACATGCCGCACGACGAGGTGGCCCATATGGTGAACTACCTTGCGAACTGCAAACTCTCCACAGAGTGGCAGTTCGGCAAGGAGCCATATTGCCAAGCTCATCCGCCGCCCACGGTATGTCCTCTTCTTCTCTTTTTTCTTTTCTCAGTTTTATTGCCGAGTTCCTTTTGGCCGACTCTGACCAGCTGGCTTGTCTCGACAGAGCTCTCTTCTTCGACCTGCAGGCGGGTCGGACGCGGAACGCCGGTTCGTCCCAGACCGGACGGAGCACGATCTGGAGGACCCCGACTTGGGGGCGGCCGCTATGGATGAAAACACCGAGGCGGGCGGCGGCCAAGCAGGTGGCTCCGGGCTTGGAGTCAGCTTCGACGACTGGCCGGACGATGACGAGGCTGAAGTCGTCCCACGCCGCCAGCCGGCATCTAGCCGCGACGTGGGTTCCTCCGCCGCGCCGCCTGCTCGGGGCGGCGGGCAAAAGCGTCGCGCCGCACCAAGCTTGTTCGGCAGTCGGCCGAAGAAGCCCAGAGGCGGGGCAATGGCGACCAGGCGGGAGGAGGCGGCCGCGAAGGCGGCTCGCTTCCGCAAGGCGGTGAAGCAACCGCAGACGGTGTCGGCATACGTTCAAACTCCTTTGTGTACTCTTTTTTTCTTTTCTCTGGTGGCTCCTGAATCCTTGTCTTTTTCTCCAAACAATTAGAGCTCCATTGTCGCTCGAGCGGGCGGTTGTCGCCTCTGCCATTGAGTCGCCGAGGGGATCTGCGAGCACCACTCGCCGCGTGGACCCCCGTGCCGATCTTCTGGCGGCGACGGAGCGGAACGCGCGGGAGGTGCGGGAGGAGCGGGAGGCGCGGGAGGCGGAGGCGGCGAAGGCGGCCGCCGCCAAGGCGGCACAGGAGGAGGAGGCGGCGAAGGCGCGCGCTGACGCCGCGGCCAAGGCTCAAGCGGAGGCCACGGCTGCAGCGATGGTGGAGAAAGCCTTGCTGGTCACCCCGCTGTGCGTTGCGGCGCCTGGGGCCCCAGAGCCCTCGCCCGAAGAAGCCGGCGGTGACCAGCCGGGGCTGGAGAGGGACGATGACGTCGCCATCCTGGAGAGGGCGCCGGTGCTGACCCCGCCGACTGGAGCGGCTCAAGGCGGCCGGCCTCATCTGCCGCCTGCGCAGTCGGCGGGGGGCTGAGCCGGCCGCGAGGACTAAGCTGGCGGTCCGGACGCCGCCGAGGCGGCGCGCGGGGAGGGCTGCGTCAGAGCCACAGAAGGCTGCGTCGGAGCCGCAGCTGGCCGCGGGCTCCAGCTTGTCGGCCCAAGATGTGGAGGCGGCCAGTGCCACCTCGGGGTGGACGTCGGGCGGAGGGACGGCCGTGATGAATGTGGCCGTGCAGGACGTCCGGACCCGGCTCCAGGCCCAGGCGACGGCGCTGAGGCGGTACACCGACGAATACCTTGCAACGCGCGCGGCCATCCGGGTTAGTCTTCTTATCTTGCTTCTTCTTGATCTTGCTTTTTTCCGTGGGGGCGCGTCAGCGCACCCACTGGGTGTAGTCCCCGAGTTCCGAGTCGGCTGCTGAGCAGGCGGCTTGGAACTTCTTAGTGGATTTAGCTTTGCTATTTTTGTTCTTACTTCGATCTTCTGCTTGTCTTGCAGGACTACCACAATCTTCGTGCAGCTGCCTTCAACTCCCAGGCTCGGGAGCTGACCCAGAAGACCGCCGACCTAACTGAGAGCCGGGGTAAGTGTTTCGTCCTTTATCTCATGTGGGGGCGCGTCAGCGCACCCACTGGGTGTAGTCCCCGAGATCCGGGCCGACTGCTGAGCAGTCGGGTCGGATCTTTCTTGACGACTTCCTCTTATTGCTTCTTCTTTTTCTGCCGTCCTTGCAGCGGCCAACGCCAACCTGAGGGTGCAGCTGGGAAGTTCTCAGACTGCCCTTCGTGCCAAGGAGGCCGAGTTCGCCGCCTTGGTGTAGGAGCGTGACCGCCTGGCCAAGAAGTTGGCCGACCAGGAGGAGAGCCATAAGGCGGCTCTGAAAGCGGTGCAGGACCGCGAAGCCGCCCTCCAGGCCGAGTACGACACAGAGGCGGCTGGCTGGGCTGAAGCAAAGCAGACTCTGATCAATGGCTATGGCCAGATCGAAGATCTGGTTGACGGTAAGCCGCCTACTTCTTCGTCCTTTCTTGCCGTCTGCCGCTTTTGGCTCGCTTTCTGACTTGGTGTTTTCTCTTCTTTCTCTTTCTTTCTTGCACAGAGTACTTCCCTGGCTACTCTACCGCCGCCAGCCAGATCATCGAAGCCCGCCGCCAAGCACGAAGGCAAGCCTGCGCCGAGATTGCACCAACCGCGGGCCGTTCGCTGGAGGAGCAGCTCTTGGCGATCCAGGCCCGTCTCCAGCCGGCTCACCGACTGCTCCGCCGGCTTCAGTGTGCCGGGGCGCAAGTAGTGGCCGCCCTCTGGCCCGGCGAAGTGGTTCCCCGCACCCCCAGTTGGACTGCCGACTGGCTGGAGGTGGCGGTCGGTCGCTTCGAAGCCTGGAAGGCCTCGGTGGCTCGGTCTGGCGCCAGGCGGGCGCTGGAGTTCGTCAAGGCCTGGTAACCGGGCCTGAGTCTGGACCAGCTGGCTACCTGGCGGCAGCAAGCCGACACAGAGCTGGAGCCGGCGCGGCCGGCTATCATCCGGCGGGCTTCGACGATCGCCGACTACACCGACACCAGCGTCTTCGCCCCTGAGGTACATGACAACGGTGTTGCCCAGTCGGAGGAGTGGTTCGGGCTGAACCCGGCAGACGGTGAAGACTCGGCGGAGGAGATCGACTCCAGCGACGAGGGCGAGGAGGAGGAGGAGGAGGGTGAAGACGCCGGGCCGGATGGTGGAGCGACCGACCAGCCTCAGCCTGATCGCGCCTCCAGCACCACGTCACGCGCGGGTGCGTCGCCTGCCACCGGTGGTGACCAAGCCGAGACCCGCCAGCCGGCCACTCCTTCAACCGACGACGCCATCTCCACCGACCAACCCGGCTCCCGCACCGCGCCTTTAGTCTAGTCTGCTATCTTTTGTTTTCCTGTCTTGTCACTTTTGGAACAATATTCTGTTAAGTTCACACAATTCCACCTACTGGGGGTGTATTCGAACCATGTCGATTGCCGGCCTGTTGGGGGCTTTATATGTATATATGACTATGCATATGTGTGGCTTTTCCTCGTTCTTTGCTTTTCATCCTTCTGCTATTTCCTTTGCCGCCCTCCCTTGGTTGCCGCCTCCCCAGTCAAACAGTTGCTCTGCAATCTGTGGCTGGAGAAGTGCTTGGCCAATTGGGAGGGCAAGTACTCTAGCTTTGTTGGATTATAGCTAGGTGTTTGGGAAGCCGGCCAGCCGGCTGTTCTGACAGCCGGCAAGCATGGTTGGAGGCCGTCTTTTCGCTATATGAGTTCATTAGTCCTTAGCCGTTTTTCATGTGGGCGTCCTTTCTGCCTTGTCTCTTGCTAGTCGGACAGTCGGTTCTTCGAGCTGCGACTTTCAACAAGAGAAGACTCGGGAGCCGGCACACTACTTGTCTGACTTCAGGTAGAACTTTTAATATAGCTTAAGGCGGCCAGTCCCCGGGCCGACTAGTCGAACCCGGTGCCAGACAAGAAATCAAATGTAATAATACATTCATGGATATGACACTTGTCACTCATAGATAAATGAAGGCAGTCCCCGAGTGCTCCTTGGGGGGCCTGTTGTTTCGTACTTAATACAAAAGGGGAGCATGATACATACTGCTTTCAACTGTAAAATCTTCTCAGGAGGTTCGCATTCCATGGTCGCTCCAACTCCTTGCCGGAGTCGTCTCTCTTGCGTGCTCTTGGTTTTTGCGCGTCGATCAAGTAGTAGGAGTCGTTGCCTAGTGCCTTGCTGATGACGACGGGGCCTTCCCAAGGGGCCGAGAGCTTGTGCTGGCCGGCTGTTCGCTGGATCAGCCGAAGCACAAGGTCGCCCTCTTGGAAGGATCTTGGCTTGACCTTGCGGTTGTGGTAGCGGCGCAACCCTTGCTGGTAGATGGCAGACCGGCTGAGTGCCAACAGCCGGCCTTCTTCTAGTAGGTCGACGCCGTCTTCTCTTGCTTCCTTGGCCTCCGCCTCCGTGTACATGGTGACCCGAGGCGAGTCGAACTCGATGTCGGTTGGGATGACATCCTCGGCACCATACACAAGGAAGAACGGAGTGAAGCCAGTTGACTTGTTGGGGGTAGTGCGCAGACTCCAGAGGACAGCCGGCAGCTCATCGAGCCAGCAGCCGGCCGATTGCTCCAGTGGTACAACCAGTCGGGGCTTGATGCCGGAGAGGATGAGTCCATTTGCTCGCTCGACCTGGCCGTTTGACTGCGGGTGGGCAATGGACGCTAAGTCCAGTCGGATGCCCTGCGTTGCGCAGAAACGTGCCAGTGCTCCTTTGGCAAAGTTTGTGCCATTGTCGGTGATGATGTTGTGCGGTATGCCGTACCGAGTAGTGATGTCGGTGATGAATGTTACGGCAGTCGGCCCGTTCAGCTTCTTGATTGGCTTCGCTTCGATCCACTTTGTGAACTTGTCTATGGCGACGAGCAGATGTGTCAAGCCGCCGCGGGCTGTCTTGAAAGGACCCACCATATCCAGTCCCCAGACGGCAAAGGGCCAGGTGAGGGGAATGGTCTTGAGTGCAAAAGCCGGCAGGTGTTGTTTGGAACTGAAAACTTGGCATCCTTTGCAGCTCTTGACTATCTCTTTGGCATCTTCCAAAGCAGTCGGCCAAAAGAAACCATGGCGGAAAGCCTTGGCCACAAGTGATCTTGAGGCTGCGTGGTGGCCGCATTCACCTTGATGGATATCCTTGAGGATTGCCACTCCTTTTTCTGGCTCGACGCAACGCTGGAAGACTCCAGTGACGCTGCGCTTGACAAGCTCTCTGTTGATTATTGCATATGCTCCGGCTCGTCGTTGCACTAGTCTTGCTGAAATCTCATCAGCCGGCAGCTCTCTACTGACTAGGAATCTGAGGATGGGCTGGGCCCAAGATGGAGCTGTGACTTCTTCTTCTGTTAGTGTAGCCACCATGACTCGGGTGGGTGGTTTGGTGTTGGGGAACGTAGCGGAAATTCAAAATTTTATACGCATCACCAAGATCAATCTATGGAGTAATCTAGCAACGAGGGGAAGGGGAGTACATCAACATACCATTGTAGATCGCGATGCGGAAGCGTTGCAAGAACGCGGATGAAGGAGTCGTACTCGTAGCGATTCAGATCGCGGTTGATTCCGATCTAAGCACCAAAGAACGGTGCCTCCGCGTTCAACACACGTGCAGCCCGGTGACGTCTCCCACGCCTTGATCCAGCAAGGAGAGAGGGAGAGGTTGGGGAAGACTCCGTCCAGCAGCAGCACGACGGCGTGGTGGTGGTGGAGGAGCGTGGCAATCCCGCAGGGCTTCGCCAAGCACCGCGGGAGAGGAGGAGGGAGAGGTAGGGCTGTGCTAGGGAGAGGACTCACGTGTTTGCAGCCCCCAATACCTCAACTATATATAGGGGAGAGGGAGGGGGCTGCGCCCCCTCTAGGGTTTCCACCCCAAGGGGTGCGGCAGCCCCAAAACCCATCTAGGGTGGCGGCCAAGTGGGGGGAGAGGGAGGCGCACCAGGCATGGGCCTTTAGGGCCCATCTGCCCTAGGGTTTGCCCCCTCTTCTCTCCAGGCGCATGGGCCTTGGTGGGGAGGCGCCCCATCCCACCTAGGGGCTGGTCCCTTCTCACACTTGGCCCATGTATGCCTCCGGGGCCCCGTGGCCCCTCCCGGTGGACCCCGGACCCCTCCGGTGGTCCCGGTACACTACCGGTGATGCCCGGAACACTTCCGGTGGCCAAAACCATACTTCCTATATATAAATCTTTACCTCCGGACCATTCCGGAACTCCTCGTGACGTCCGGGATATCATCCGGGACTCCGAACAACATTTGGTAACCACGTACATACTTTCCCTATAACCCTAGCGTCATCGAACCTTAAGTGTGTAGACCCTACGGGTTCGGGAACCAGGCAGACATGACCGAGACGTTCTCCGGCCAATAACACAGCGGGATCTGGATACCCATGTTGGCTCCCACATGTTCCACGATGATCTCATCGGATGAACCACGATGTCGGGGATTCAATCAATCCCGTATGCAATTCCCTTTGTCCATCAGTATGTTACTTGCCCGAGATTCGATCGTCGGTATCCCGATACCTTCTTCAATCTCGTTACCGGCAAGTCTCTTTACTCGTTCCGTAACTCACATCATCCCGTGATCAACTCCTTGGTCACACTGTGCACATTATGATGATGTCCTACCGAGTGGGCCCAAAGATACCTCTCCGTTTACACGAAGTGACAAATCCCGGTCTCGATTCGTGCCAACCCAACAGACACTTTCGGAGATACCTGTAGTGCACCTTTATAGCCACCCAGTTACGTTGTGACGTTTGGTACACCCAAAGCATTCTTACGGTATCCGGGAGTTGCACAATCTCATGGTCTAAGGAACTGATACTTGACATTAGAAAAGCTCTAAGCAAACGAACTACACGATCTTGTGCTAGGCTTAGGATTGGGTCTTGTCCATCACATCATTCTCCTAATGATGTGATCCCGTTATCAACGACATCCAATGTCCATGGTCAGGAAACCGTAACCATCTATTGATCAACGAGCTAGTCTCCTAGAGGCTTACTAGGGACATGGTGTTGTCTATGTATCCACACATGCATATGAGTTTCCTATCAATACAATTCTAGCATGGATAATAAACGATTATCATGAACAAGGAAATATAATAATAACCTATTTATTATTGCCTCTAGGGCATATTTCCAACAGTCTCCCACTTGCACTAGAGTCAATAATCTAGTTCACATCACCATGTGATTAACACTGACAGGTCACATCACCATGTGACCAACATCCAAAGAGTTTACTAGAGTCAACAATCTAGTTCACATCATTATGTGATTAACACTCAATGAGTTCTGATTGATCATGTTATGCTTGTGAGAGAGGTTATTAGTCGACGGGTCTGAACCTTTCAGATCCGTGTTTGCTTTATGAATATCTATGTCATCTTGTGGATGCTACCACGCGCTATTTGGAGCCATTTCAAATAATTGCTCTACTATACGAATCCGGTTTACTACTCAGAGTCATCCGGATTAGTGTCAAAGTTCGCATCGACGTAACCCTTTACGACGAACTCCTTTTCACCTCCATAATCGAGAAAATTCCTTAGTCTACTAGATACTAAGGATAAGTTCGACCGCTGTCATGTGATCCATTCCCGGATCACTATTGTACCCCTTGACCAACTCATGGCAAGGCACACTTCATGTGCGGTACACAGCATAGCATACTGTAGAGGCTACGTCTAAAGCATAGGGGACAACCTTCGTCCTTTTTCTCTCTTCTGCCGTGGTCAGTTCTTGAGTCTTACTCAACACTCACACCTTGTAACACAGCCAAGAACTCCTTCTTTGCTGATCTATTTTGAACTCTTTCAAAATCATGTCAAGGTGTGCGTTCTTTGAAAGTATCATCAGGCGTCTTGATCTATCTCTATAGATCTTGATGCCCAATATGTAAGCAGCTTTATCCAGGTCTTCCTTTGAAAAACTCCTTTCAAACAACCCTTTATGCTTTCCAAAAAATTTACATCATTTCGGTTGCTCTAGTCCATGGAAGGATCGCTGGAGCTAGCATACCTTTTAGCATCCTTAGGATCGACAAAACCTTTCTGATTGTATCACATACAACCTTTCCTTACGAAAACTGGTAAGGAAACTTGTTTTGACATCCATCTGCCAGATTTCACAAATGCAGCTTATGCTAACATGATTCCGACGGACTCAAGCATCGCTACGGATGAGAAAATCTCATCGTAGTCAACTCCTTGAACTTGTGGAAATACTCTTTGCCACAAGTCGAGCTTCATAGACGGTAACATTACCGTCCACATCCGTCTTCTTCTCAAAGATCCATTTATCTCGGATTTCAACTCTTTGAAATCATGTCAAGGTGTGCGTTCTTTGAAAGTATCATCAGGCGTCTTGATCTATCTCTATAGATCTTGATGCCCAATATGTAAGCAGCTTTATCCAGGTCTTCCTTTGAAAAACTCCTTTCAAACAACCCTTTATGCTTTCCAAAAATTTTACATCATTTCGGTTGCTCTAGTCCATGGAAGGATCGCTGGAGCTAGCATACCTTTTAGCATCCTTAGGATCGACAAAACCTTTCTGATTGTATCACATACAACCTTTCCTTACGAAAACTGGTAAGGAAACTTGTTTTGACATCCATCTGCCAGATTTCACAAATGCAGCTTATGCTAACATGATTCCGACGGACTCAAGCATCGCTACGGATGAGAAAATCTCATCGTAGTCAACTCCTTGAACTTGTGGAAATACTCTTTGCCACAAGTCGAGCTTCATAGACGGTAACATTACCATCCACATCCGTCTTCTTCTCAAAGATCCATTTATCTCGGATTTCATGGCTTCTAACCATTTGTCGGAATATGGGCCCACCATCGCTTCTCCATAGCTCGTAGGTTCAGTATTGTCCAACAACATGATATCTCAGACATGATCACGTACCATTCTGAAGTAGCACGCATCCTCGTCGTCCTACGAGGTTTGGTAGTGACTTGATCCGAAGTTTCATGATCACTATCATAAGCTTCCACTTCAATTGGTGTAGGTGCCACGGGAACGACTTCCTGTGCCCTGCTACACACTAGTTGAAGTGACGGTTCAATAACCTTATCAAGTCTCCACCATCCTCCCACTCTATTCTTTCGAGAGAAACTTTTCCTCGAGAAAGGACTCGTTTCTAGAAACAATTACTTTTGCTTCCAGATCTGAAATAGGAGGTATACCCAACTGTTTTTGGGTATTCTATGAAGATGCATTTATCCGCTTTGGGTTCGAGCTTATCAGCCTGAAACTTTTTCACATAAGCATCGCAGCCCCAAACTTTTAAGAAACGACAACTTAGGTTTCTCTAAACGGTGTCGTCTCAACGGAATTGTGTGGTGCCCCTTTTAAAGTGAATGCGGTTGTCTCTAATGCCTAACCCATAAACGATAGTAGTAATTCGATAAGAGACATCATGGTATGCACCATATCCAATAGGGTGCAGCTATGATGTCCGGACACACCATCACACTATGGTGTTCCAGGCGGTATTAATTGTGAAACACTTTCCACAATGTCTTAATTGTGTGCCAAACTCGTAACTCAGATACTCATCTCTATGATCATATCACAGACATTTTATCCTCTTGTCACGACGATCTTCAACTTCACTCTGAAATTACTTGAACCTTTCAATAATTCAGACTTGTGTTTCATCAAGTAAATACACTCAGCATCTACTCAAATCATCTGTGAAGTAAGAACCTAACGATATCCACTGCATGCCTCATCACTCATTGGACTGCATACATCAAGATGTATTACTTCCAATAAGTTGCTCTCTTGTTCCATCTTACTGAAAACGAGGACTTTCAGTCATCTTGCCCATGCGGTACGATTTGCATGTCTCAAGTGATTCAAAATCAAGTGAGTTCAAACGATCCATCTACATGGAGTTTCTTCATGCATATATACCAATAGACATGGTTCGCATGTCTCAATCTTTTCAAAAACGAGTGAGTCCAAAGATCCATCTACATGGAGCTTCTTCATGCGTTCTATACCAATATGACTCAAATGGCAGTGCCATAAGTATGTGGTACTATCATTACTATTTTATATCTTTCGGCACGAACATGTGTATCACTACGATCGAGATTCATTTTAGGTGCAAGACCATTGAAGGTCTTATTCAAATAAACAGAGTAACCATTATTCTCCTTAAATGAATAACCGTATTGCGATAAACATAATCCAATCATGCTCAACGCAAACACCAAATCTCGATAGTAGAGGGAGCATGCGATGCTTTGATCACATCAACCTTGGAAACACTTCCAACACATATCGTCATCTCACCTTTAGCTAGTCTCCGTTTATTCCGCAGCTTTTATTTCGAGTTACTAACACTTAGCAACCGAACCCGTATCTAATACCCTGGTGCTGCTAGGAGTACTAGTAAAGTACACATTCATATAATGTATATCTAATATACTTCTGTCGACCTTGCCTGCCTTCTCATCTACCAAGTATCTAGGGCAGTTCCGCTTCAATGACCGTTCCCTCATTACAGAAGCACTTAGTCTCGGGTTTGGGTTCAACCTTGGGATTCTTCACTAGAGCAGCAAACGATTTGTTGTTTCATGAAGTATCCCTTTTGCCCTTGCCCTTCTAGAAACTAGTGGTTTTACTAACCATCAACAATTGATGCTCCTTCTTGATTTCTACTTTCGCGGTGTCAAACATCGCGAATAGCTCAAGGATCATCATAACTATCCCTGATATGTTATAGTTCATCACGAAGCTCTACTAGCTTGGTGGCAGTGACTATGGAGAACCATCACTATCTCATCTGGGAGATAAACTCCCACTCGATTCAAGCGATTGTGGTACTCAGACAATCTGAGCACATGCTCAACGATTGAGCTTTTCTCCCTTAGTTCTCCCTTAGTTTGCAGGCTTAAGAAACTTGTCAGAGGTCTCATACCTCTTGACGTGGGCACTAGTCTGAAATCCCAATTTCAGTCTTCGGAACATCTCATATGTTCTGCGACGTTTCAAAACCGTCTTTGGTGCCACAATTCTAAGCCGTTAGCAATACGCACTGAACTATCACGTAGTCATCAAAACGTGTGTGTCAGATGTTTCACAACATCTACAGACGACGCTGAGGTTTAGCACACCGAGCGGTGCATTAAGGACATAAGCCTTCTGTGCAGCAATGAGGACAATCCTTAGTTTACGGACCCAGTCCGCATAATTGCTACTACCAACTTTCAACTAAATTTTTTTCTCTAGGAACATATCTTAAATAGTAGAACTAAAGCGTATGACATAATTTGCAAAGAGAATTTTTGACTATGTTCATGATAATGAAGTTCATCTGATTATGAACTCCCACTCAGATAGACATCCCTCTAGTCATCTAAGTGATACATGATCCGAGTCAAACTAGGCCGTGTCCGATCATCACGTGAGACGGACTAGTCATCATCGGTGAATATCTCCATGTTGATCGTATCTACTATACGACTCATGTTCGACCTTTCGGTCTCTTGTGTTCCGAGGCCATGTCTGTACATGCTAGGCTCGTCAAGTCAACCTAAGTGTTTCGCATGTGTTCCGAGGCCATGTCTGTACATGCTAGGCTCGTCAACACCTGTTGTATTCGAACGTTAGACTCTATCACACCCGATCATCACGTGGTGCTTCGAAACAACGAACCTTCGCAACGGTGCACAGTTAGGGGGAACACGTCTCTTGAAATTTTTAGTGAGGGATCATCTTACTTACTACCGTCGTTCTAAGCAAATAAGATGCAAGACATGATAAACATCACATGCAATCAAATAGTGACATGATATGGCCAATATCATTTTGCTCCTTTGATCTCCATCTTCGGGGCACCATGATCATCTTTGTCACCGGCATGACACCATGATCTCCATCATTGTGTCTTCATGAAGTTGTCACGCCAACGATTACTTCTACTTCTATGGCTAACGCGCTTAGCAATAAAGTAAAGTCATTTACATGGCGTTATTCAATGACACGCAGGTCATACAAAAAATAAAGACAACTCCTATGGCTCCTGCCGGTTGTCATACTCATCGACATGCAAGTCGTGATTCCTATTACAAGAATATGATCAATCTCATACATCACATATATCATTCATCACATCTTCTGGCCATATCACATCACAAGGCACATGCTGCAAAAACAAGTTAGACGTCCTCTAATTGTTGTTGCAAGTTTTTACGTGGCTTGTATAGGTTTCTAGCAAGAACGTTTCTTACCTACGTAAGACAACAACATGATATGCCAATTTCTATTTACCCTTCATAAGGACCCTTTTCATCGAATCCGTTCCGACTAAAGTGGGAGAGACAGACACCCGGTAGCCACCTTATGCATCTAGTGCATGTCAGTCGGTGCAACCTGTCTCACGTAAGCGTACGTGTAAGGTTGGTCCGGGCCGCTTCATCCCACAATGCCGCCGAAACAAGATAAGACTAGTAGCGGCAAGAAGAATTGGCAACATCTACGCCCACAACTACTTTGTGTTCTACTCGTGCATAGAAACTACGCATAGACCTAGCTCATGATGCCACTGTTGGGGAACGTAGCGGAAATTCAAAATTTTCTACGCATCACCAAGATCAATCTATGGAGTAATCTAGCAACGAGGGGAAGGGGAGTGCATCTACATACCATTGTAGATCGGGATGCGGAAGCGTTGCAAGAACGCGGATGAAGGAGTCGTACTCGTAGCGATTCAGATCGCGATTGATTCCGATCTAAGCACCGAAGAACGGTGCCTCCGCGTTCAACACACGTGCAGCCCGGTGACGTCTCCCACGCCTTGATCCAGCAAGGAGAGAGGGAGAGGTTGGGGAAGACTCCGTCCAGCAGCAGCACGACGGTGTGGTGGTGGTGGAGGAGCGTGGCAATCCCGTAGGGCTTCGCCAAGCACCGCGGGAGAGGAGGAGGGAGAGGTAGGGCTGCGCTAGGGAGAGGAAAACTCACGTGTTTGCAGCCCCCAATACCTCAACTATATATAGGGGAGAGGGAGGGGGCTGCGCCCCTCCTATGGTTTCCACCCCAAGGGGTGCGGCAGCCCCAAAACCCATCTAGGGTGGCGGCCAAGTGGGGGGAGAGGGAGGCGCACCAGGCATGGGCCTTTAGGGCCCATCTGCCCTAGGGTTTGCCCCCTCTTCTCTCCAGGCGCATGGGCCTTGGTGGGGAGGCGCCCCAGCCCACCTAGGGGCTGGTCCCTTCTCACACTTGGCCCATGTATGCCTCCGGGGCCCCGTGGCCCCTCCCGGTGGACCCCGGACCCCTCCGGTGGTCCCGGTACACTACCGGTGATGCCCGGAACACTTCCGGTGGCCAAAACCATACTTCCTGTATATAAATCTTTACCTCCGGACCATTCCGGAACTCCTCGTGACGTCCGGGATCTCATCCGGGACTCCGAACAACATTCGGTAACCACGTACATACTTTCCCTATAACCCTAGCGTCATCGAACCTTAAGTGTGTAGACCCTACGGGTTCGGGAACCATGCAGACATGACCGAGATGTTCTCCGGCCAATAACCAACAGCGGGATCTGGATACCCATGTTGGCTCCCACATGTTCCACGATGATCTCATCGGATGAACCACGATGTCGGGGATTCCATCAATCCCGTATGCAATTCCCTTTGTCCATCGGTATGTTACTTGCCCGAGATTCGATCGTCGGTATCCCGATACCTTGTTCAATCTCGTTACCGGCAAGTCTCTTTACTCGTTCCGTAACTCACATCATCCCGTAATCAACTCCTTGGTCACACTGTGCACATTATGATGATGTCCTACCGAGTGGGCCCAGAGATACCTCTCCGTTTACACGGAGTGACAAATCCCAGTCTCGATTCGTGCCAACCCAACAGACACTTTCGGAGATACCTGTAGTGCACCTTTATAGCCACCCAGTTACGTTGTGACGTTTGGTACACCCAAAGCATTCTTACGGTATCCGGGAGTTGCACAATCTCATGGTCTAAGGAACTGATACTTGACATTAGAAAAGCTCTGAGCAAACGAACTACACGATCTTGTGCTAGGCTTACGATTGGGTCTTGTCGATCACATCATTCTCCTAATGATGTGATCCCGTCATCAACGACATCCAATGTCCATGGTCAGGAAACCGTAACCATCTATTGATCAACGAGCTAGTCTCCTAGAGGCTTACTAGGGACATGGTGTTGTCTATGTATCCACACATGCATCTGAGTTTCCTATCAATACAATTCTAGCATGGATAATAAACGATTATCATGAACAAGGAAATATAATAATAACCTATTTATTATTGCCTCTAGGGCATATTTCCAACAGTTGGGTGGCGTGGAGTTGGAGTCGGCCACCGCTTCTTGTGTCGTTGCAGTCCCCGGGCCGACTGCTGCGGTCCCCGGGCCGGGTTCTGAAGTCCCAGGGCCGGGTGCGACTACGGCAGTCGCCGGGCCAGTTGTCGAAGTCCCCGTGCCGCCTGCGGGGTTCCTCCAGTCGG
The DNA here is from genome assembly GCF_002575655.3 of Aegilops tauschii subsp. strangulata. Classification (NCBI taxonomy): domain Eukaryota; kingdom Viridiplantae; phylum Streptophyta; class Magnoliopsida; order Poales; family Poaceae; genus Aegilops; species Aegilops tauschii. The sequence continues at coordinate 64,255,087 of NC_053041.3, read as the reverse complement.
ATCCGGCTGCATCTGGCACAGGCGGTACGAAGATAGAGTCCGACTCTGGAGACGGCTTGATGGACGGCTTGAGGAGGCGCTGGAGGGAGACGCCGGTTGGTATAGCCTATCGGGTGGAGCCGATCCGTGCCAGGGCATCTTCTTGGTCGTTGTCGGCCCTTGGCACGTGAAGGAACTCGCACCCTTCAAAGTACCCGCTGATCTGCTGGACGAGGAATCGATAGCTCGCCATGTTCGCGTCCTTGGCGTCCCAGTCGCCAGACGACTGCTGGACCACCAAGTCTGAGTCGCCGTAACATAGGATCCGGCGTATGCCGAGCTCTTTGGCTAGCCGGAGCCCATGTACGAGCGCCTCGTACTCGGCCACGTTGTTGGAGGCGGCGAAGTGGATTTGCAGCGTGTATCTGAGTTTGTTGCCTTTGGGAGAGGTGAGGACGATGCCGGCTCCCAAGCCGGTGCGCATCTTGGACCCGTCGAAGTGCATCCGCCAACGGGTAGAGTCGGGAGCCGGCGGTAGGTACTGTGTCTCGGCCCAGTCGACGAGGAAGTCGGCCAAGGCTTGGGACTTGATGGATGTGCGGGGTTGGTAGAAGATCGTGTATGGCGCCAGTGCAATGGCCCATTTAGCCACCCGGCCGGATGCATCCCGGCTGCCTATGATCTCGGCGAGCGGGGCGGTGCATACGACCATGATGGGATGCTCTTGGAAGTAGGGCTTCAGCTTCTTGGCGGCGAAGTACACCCCATAGCACATCTTCTGGTAGTGCGGGTAGTTCTGCTTTGAGCTGGATAGCACTTCGCTTAGGTAATACACCGGCCTCTGGACTAGCTGGGCTCGACCTTCTTCCGGGCGCTGGACCACAACAACTGTACTGACTACCCGGCTAGTCGCGGCAATGTAGAGGAGCATGGGCTCCTTCTCAGCCGGCGCTGCCAGGACAGGCGGAGTGGTCAGCATCTTCTTTAACTCATGGAAGGCTTGGTCGGCTTGGTCATTCCACTCGAAGTGAGTGGACTTCTTCATGAGTCGGTACAGGGGGAGAGCCTTCTCTCCTAGTCGGCTGATAAAGCGGTTTAGGGAGGCCAAGCACCCGGTGAACTTCTGCACATCTCGCAATTTGGTGGGAATCTCCATCCTCTCGATGGCCTTGATCTTCACAGGGTTGCACTCGATGCCGCGTTCGGAGACCAGGAAGCCTAGCAGCTGGCCGGCTGGTACTCCGAACACACATTTCTCGGGGTTGAGTTTGATTTGGAATCGGCGCAAGTTGGCGAATGTTTCTTTGAGATCTTCCAGCAGGGTGCCGCGCTTCTCTGTATTCACCACAATGTCGTCTACATAGACGTGGGCATTTCTGCCGAGTTGCTTCAGGAGGCATTTCTGCATGCAACGCTGAAAAGTGGCACCGGCATTCCTCAAGCCAAATGTCATGGTCAGGTAACAGAAAGCTCCAAATGGTGTGATGAAGGCAGTCTTCAGGCGGTCCGCTGGGTCCAACTTGATCTGATGGTACCCTAAGTAGGCATCCAAAAAACTCAACAGCTCGCATCCAGCCGTGGGGTCTATCACTTGGTCAATCCGTGGCAAAGCAAACGGATCCTTGGGGCAGGCCTTGTTCAGGCTGGTGTAGTCTATACACATACGCCACTTGTTGTTCTTCTTCAATACCAGAACTGGGTTGGCAAGCCACTCTGGAAAAAACACTTCCATAATAAAGCCAGCGGCGAGGAGCCGGGCTATGTCTTCGCTTCTCTTCTGACAGTCGGCGAAGGGGCTGCTTGACCGGCTTCGCGTCGGCTCGGACGTGCAATTTGTGCTCGGCGAAATCCTTCGAGACACCCGGCATGTCCTTTGGGGACCATGCAAAAATGTCTCGATTCTCACGAAGGAAGTCGACGAGCTCGCCTTCCTATTTACTGTCCAGGTTTGCCCCAATGACAGCAAACCTTTCTGGGTTCTCCGGGTCCAGGGGTATCTTCTTCGTCTCTTTGGCCGGCTGGAAGGAGCCTTGTGCATCACAATCTTTGGGGTTGGGGGACAAGGCCGGCTGCTTGCCGGCCATGGCCACAACCCGCTCCAGCATCTTATTCTCTTCTGCCACTATGAGGGACTCGGCCAGCCGGCTGCTGGCCATGGCGCACTCGATGGACTTCTTGTAGTCGCCGGCTACGGTGATGATCCCCTTCGAGCTCGGCATCTTCATCTTCAGGTAGGCGTAGTGGGGCACAGCCATGAACTTGGCCAGGGCAGGTCGGCCAAGCAAAGCATGGTAGGGGCTCTCCAGATCCACTACCTCGAACCAGATCGCTTCTCGGCGAAAATGATCCTTGTCTCCGAAGAGAACATCCATCTTGATCTTGCCGATCGGGGAGCATGACAAGCCGGGGACGATACCATGGAATACGGTCCGGCTCGGCATGAGCTGCTTCGCCTTGATGGTCAGGTTCTCCATGGTATCGCGGTATAGTATATTGATACTGCTTCCGGCATCTATCAGGACGCGGGAGAATCGGGCAGCTCGCCTCTCCGTCGCGAGGGTGACGTCCAAGACCAGTGCATAGGAGCCAGGGGATGGCATCACCTCTGGGTGGTCGGCCTGGCTCCAGCTGATTGGCTTCTCTGACCAGTGCATGAACTCGGGAGCGCTAGTGGCGACTGCGTTGACCTCTTGATGCTGACGGCGCCGACTGCGCTTGTCTTCGGCTTGGCTGGTGAAGACGACGTAGGCGGCGTGCTCTTCAGAGAATTCATCTTGGATGGCTCCGACTGCCGGCTGAGCCGCCGGCTGCTGGGGGGCTGGAGGCGGTGGGCCGGGAGGCGGAGGCGGCACCAGCCCTTCGCCCTTGGAGATTCGAGTGAGCCAGTGGCATTTTTGGGTCGTGTGGTTGGACGGCTTCGCGCCGCTGTGGAATTTGCAGGGGGCGTCGAGAGTCTGCTCGTAAGAGAAGGCCGGCTGCCAAGCCGGCCTGCCACCCTTCTACTTGGGAGCGGGCCGCTCTTCGGGCTGCTCATCTTCAACTGTGGCCACCTGCCGACTGGTGGAAGGCGGCATGGGGGCTTTGCGCTTGTGATCGTTCTGGTAAGGGCGCCGATTGGAGTCGCCAGCCGGCGTCTTTGGAGCCGGAGCGAGCACCTTCCCAGAGGCGTCCACTCGGAGCTCGGTCTTCATCGAGGAGTCGGCCGTGGCGTACTTGTCCGCGATGATCAGCAGTTCGTCGAGGGTAGCCGGCTCGTCGCAGAGGAGTCGGTGCTTGAGGAGGGTGCCCTCTCGGCACCCGGCGGTGAAGTACTCGATGGCCTGAACCTCGTGCACCCCCTCGCAGGAGTTGCGGAGCTCGGCCCACCGCGTGAGGTAGTCGCGGGTCGACTCATTGGGCCCTTGGACGCACAGGGAGAGCTAGCGAGGCTTGGGAGGCCTCTTGTACGTGCTGGTGAAGTTGCGGACGAAGACTTCCGTGAAGTCCAGCCAGCTGTTGATGCTGTAGGGCTTGAGGCTGTTGAGCCAGGTGCGCGCCGTGCCTTGCAGCATGAGGGGGGCGTACTTCACGGTTACGCGTCGGTTGCCGTTCGCTATGCTGACCGCAGTGGAGTAGTCGATGAGCCAATCTTCCGGCTTCACAGAGCCGTTGTACTTGGGCGTGTCTCTGGGGAGCGAGAACCCTTTGGGGAAGGGCTCGTCGCGGATGCGGGGGCCAAAGCATGGCGGGCCGACATCGTCTTCTTCTTCTAACGCCAGGGATCGAGCAAGGCGGTCGATCCGGTGGCGGGCGTCGTTCTCGCCGACTCCTTCTCGGCGGCCTAGTCGGTCACCAAGAGTCGGGTGCGTGACGGGCGGCGGGGTGAGACGTCTCTTCCTTCGAGGCGGGGGAGGAGGCGGATTTCCTTGGCGCTCCACCGCTCGAGGGCGGCCTTCCGCGTCGCGCTCAATGGTGATACGAGTCCGGCTGCGGCTAGCAGCCGGCTCCTTGTCTTTTCTCTGGGGGGCGCCACTCGCAGTCGGCGAGCGGGATGTCGCGGCGTGCTCTCGGCGCGGGGGATGACTATCGGCGCGGGCGCCGGCTTCATGCCGTTCTGCAGCCGCGTCGATCAGCTGCTGGATCCGCCTTGTCATGTAGGGGAGCTCGTCGGCTCCCAGCCCATTCAGCTCTTCAGCGGCCGCCTGGGCAGCTCGTAGATTCTCGAGCGGGGTGGCGTAGACGAGCGATCTGCCCCCAGCATGCTGGCGATAGCCGCGCCGCGCTTCTGGACGAAGCCGGCTCGGCTCGGCCCGCTAGCCGGCGGCGTACCGAAGGCGGCGCGGTCGACTTCGCGCTGGTGGGCCTCGATGAGGCGTCTCATGGAGGCTATCTTCTGGCCTTCCGCGACGAGGGCGAGGCGGCGTGTCTCCAGGGTCTCGGCGTCGGCGTCGGCCGGGATGGGGACGGATAGGTCGTGCATCGCCGCTTGCAGGGCGTCGTGGGCGTTCTCGCCCGAGTTGGCGACGTGGCTAATGACCAACACTTCGGTGACAGCGCTGCTGCCACTGTCAGCTCGAGGGAGAGGATCCTCGAAGAACACCACGTCGGAGGGGTAGGCGTCCAGCGATGCCGTGTCGGAATCGACAAGCATCAGGTCGGTGGAGCCGACCAACTCCAAGTCTGCAGCAGGCTCGCCGGAGACGTGAAGCTGGTCGAGGAGGCTAACGAGGCGGCTCTCGGGGTAGTCCGTGCCCGCATCGGACGCGGGCTCGTCGGAGATGCGAGTCTCGCCGAGCAGATCGGCGAGGCAGCTCGCCGCACAGGCGTCGTCGACGCCTTGCAGCGCGTCGAGGCAAACGCCATCGGGCGCAGCAGGCTGGCTGCGCTCGCGGGGGAGGAAGAGGGTTCCCGTCCAGAACAGGTCTCCGGACGACGGTGCACCTGGCCCCACGGTGGGCGCCAAATGTCGGGTGGTAGGTGCGACATATGCCAACGGGTGGCTTATCATGGTGGGTGCCAGTAAGACGTCGCCGGTGCCTGGAAACGGGATGAGGCGTAGACGTGCACGCCGGCGAATCTTACCCAGGTTCGGGGCTCTCCGTGGAGATAACACCCCTAGTCCTGCTCTGCGGGGTCTCCGCATGATCACTAGATCGGAATGAGTAGCTACAAATGCTCCTTGAGCTGTGGGGTTCAAGGGAGAAGAAGAGCAAGCCTAGCTCTTGCTTCCCTCTCTCTTTGGTGTGTGTGTAACTCTAAGAAGCCAACCCTTTGCATGGGTGCCCCGGGGGGTTTATATAGGCCTACCCCCCGGGGGTACAATTGTAATCCGGCTGGGTGTGGGTCCCAGCCGTCAGTGTCTGTGCTCGCCGGCTTCTCCGCCGGCCGTTGGGGCCCGCCGGCTGGTGGGTCCCGCCAGCTGCCGGCCTCTTGGTCGAGAGGCCAGCCCCACTGCCTAGGGGTCTTGTCGGCGGCTGCTTACTGTAGCCTCGCCCCTGATGACGAGGGCTTGGTCGAGGTAAGCGTGGCTACAGTGTGTCGCCTCGAGGGCTCTCACTGTAGCCTTACCTCGTCTTGTCTCCTTAATGTGGCACATGCTTCGAGGGAGGGGGTAGCCGGCTTCTGGGGGCCGGCTACGCCCTTGGCCGACTGGGGGAGGCCGGGCCGCCTTCACGCCTCTCTCTGGCTAAAGGGGCCCACCGCCCGTGGGCCGTACTGGCGTCTGTCGTGGGTGATGTTGAGGCCAGCATGGCTACAGGGCTGAGCCGGACGGGAGATGGCCGTCCCGTACGGCGTCCTGTGGCCATGCCTGCCTCGGGCTTCGGGGGTAGTGGGCCGCACTGTGGCCACACCCCGTCTTGTCACCGTTATGTGGGTGTAGTTTTGGTGGGTGCGGTCTTGGCCGGCTTCGTGGAGTCGGCGCGCTTCATGGCTGGCTCTTGGAAGTCGGTCCTCTTGGCGCCGGCTTCCTGGAGTCGGCCATCTCGCGACTATCTCGGGGGAGGTTACCAAGGCCGGGTCGCCTTTGGGGAGTCGGCCTCTGGGGTAGTCGGCCAGGGGAAGTCGGCCCAATGCTTTGAACGCTTGAAGGCTCAAATGGCCTGATAATTTTTGAAGAACCATGAGTAGTCGGTTAGGCTACCCGTGGCCATTTACTCCGACAATAGCCCAATGGATTGATCGGAAAGAATATCTTTGAGGTGGTTTCGTACCCTACCATAATCTCTTCATTTGTTCTCTGCTATTAGTGGCTTTGGAGTGACTCTTTGTTGCATGTTGAGGGATAGTTATATGATCCAATTATGTTATTATTGTTGAGAGAACTTGCACTAGTGAAAGTATGAACCCTAGGCCTTGTTTCCTAGCATTGCAATACCGTTTACGCTCACTTTTATCATTAGTTACCTTACTGTTTTTATATTTTCATATTACAAAAACCTATATCTACCAGCCATATTGCACTTGTATCACCATCTCTTTGCCGAACTAGTGCACCTATACAATTTACCATTGTATTGGGTGTGTTGGGGACACAAGAGACTCTTTGTTATTTGGTTGCAGGGCTGTTTGAGAGAGACCATCTTCATCCTATGCCTCCCACGGATTGATAAACCTTAGGTCATCCACTTGAGGGAAATTTGCTACTGTTCTACAAACCTCTGCACTTGGAGGCCCAACAACGTCTACAAGAAGAAGGTTGCGTAGTAGACATCAAGCTCTTTTCTGGCGCCGTTGCCGGGGAGGTGAGTGCTTGAAGGTATATCTTTAGATCTTGCAATCGAATCTTTTTGTTTCTTATTTTAGCACTAGTTTAGTTTATAAAAGAAAACTACCAAAAAAATGGAATTGAGTCTGTCTGATACGCTTCATCTTTTTAATATCTTTCGTGAGAATGATGGAAAAGAAAATTGTGCCAAAGTGTTAGAAGAAGAATGCATTAAAATGTTTGGCACTAAATCTTTGAATGATGAGCATGATTGCAATGTTGTTAGTATGAAATCTTTGAATATCCATAGTACTAATGATGATTGCACTAGTTATGATGAAAATGTCTCCTATAAACATGTCAATTTTTGTGGTGTGCATTGGGTTTGCAAGTACACATCAAATAGAGAAGATAGATATTGCAAGAGGCATAAGCATTTAGAAACTAAATTGTTGCAAGAAAGGCTAGATGTTTGTGCTGAAAATTTAAATTTTCTTGGGCATACTTGTGAACTTTGCAATGAACGGGGTCATTTAACTATCCGATGCAAATTGTTTCATGATCTAATCGTGTCCAAAAATTGTGATGACTTGATTTCCCTTGCACATTACAATGAACTTAGTTTGCTTATGGGTTACGAAGAAATGAAACGTATAACTAACTATCTTCCAGAATTTGCCCGTTATAAACTTCTTGGATTTGATCTAGAAGAAATTTATATGTATTGTGCGGTGAATTGCATTGAAAATCCTTATATTTCCAATTACATAAAGAAAATAAACAAATAGAGGATGAAGAGAATACTAACGAAAGGGAAGAGACTTCCCAATATCCTCCTATTATTTCTTATGTTGAATCAGGTAACGAGGAGGAGCCTTCTATTCAACCAATCTCATTAATAAGGAGCTCCAAAAAGAGGACTGAACCCACACATGATGTGGTGAAGAAGAAGAAAAGGAAAAGGAAGAGAGGTAAAAAGATATCTTTCCCAAATAATGTTGCTCCTATCATTGTTGTGCCTCGTGAAAATGAATCAAAAATAATTGTGGAAGATGATGCACTTGATGATGATCTCGTTATGCCTATTGCCTATTGGGATGATTATGATTGGGAAGATAATGATACCTCTTATGATCTTGAAAATCTTTTTGGCACTTGCTTGGAAGAATATGATAATTGCTATACTATTGGTGTTATCCATACTATTAATGATGAGAGTGATTATGCTTATGATATGAAAAGGCCCAAGCTTGGGGATGTTATGTTTGATGAAGATGATGTTTTTGAGAATATATTTGCTGAAATTAATGTTTGTCCCAAGCTTGGGGAGGCTACGTTGAATGAAGATGATATTTTTAGTCTCCCAAGTTTTGATATGCAAATTTATAATGATGATAGCATGCCTCCTACTTATGATGATTATATTGATGAAAGTGGGTTTGGAAGAGTGTCAACTTTAGGATGTACTGATCCCACAATATTGGAGGATGTTGAATCTTATTGTGATAATTATGAAAGTGGATTTGGAGAGGTCATGACTTTATTTAGTGATGATTCCATTATCTTGGAAGAGGTTTCAATCGATTATGATGAGAACAAAGTTGCTACTTATGATGATTACTGTGATGAAACTTATGCTATAAAAAGTAGTGATGATTATATTTATAAAACTTGTAATGATTATTATTACCCTTTTTCTGAACATTACTCTTTTAATGTGGAAACAATTTATAGTATTCAAGTCTCTTATGATACTCCCACTATTCCGAATGAGAAGAATTTTGCTTATGTGGAGAGTAGTAAAATTTCTATGCTTGTAGATCATGAAAAGAATGCTTTAGGTGCTGGTTATATTGTTGAATTCATTCATGATGCTACTGAAAATTATTATGAAGGAGGAATATATGCTTGTAGGAATTGCAATAATATCAAGTTTCCTCTCTATGTGCTTAAAGTTTTGAAGTTATGCTTGTTTTGCCTTCCTATGCTAGTTGATTCTTGTTCCCATAAGTTGTTTGCTCACAAAATCCCTATGCATAGGAAGTGGGTTAGACTTAAATGTGCTAGTCATATTCTTCATGATGCTCTCTTTATGTTTCAATTCTTATCTTTTGTGAGCATCATTGATATCATCATGCCTAGCTAGGGGCGTTAAACGATAGCGCTTGTTGGGAGGCAACCCAATTTTATTTTAGTTTCTTGCTTTTTGGTTCTGTTTAGGAATAAATAATCCATCTAGCTTCTGGTTAGATGTGTTTTCATGTTTTAATTAGTGTTTGTGCCAAGTATAACCTTTGGGAAGACTCGGGTGAAGTCTTTATGATCATGCTGTAAAAAACAGAAACTTTAGCGCTCACGAGATTAGCCAAAACGTTTTACTGGAGAGTGCTATTTAGTTGATTCTTTTTGAAGATGATTACTAGACAAATTCCTCAGGTCCACAAATTTATTTTAGAATTTTTAGAGTTCCAGAAGTTTGCGTTAGTTACAGATTACTACAGACTGTTCTGTTTTTCACAGATTCTGTTTTTCGTGTGTTGTTTGCTTATTTTAATGACTCCGTGGCTAGTAAAATAGTTTATAAACCATAGAGAAGTTGGAATACAGTAAGTTTAACACCAATATAAATAAATAATGAGTTCATTACAGTACCTTGAATTGGTGTTTTGTTTTCTTTCGCTAACGGAGCTTACGAGTTTTCTGTTAAGTTTTGTGTTGTGAAGTTTTCAAGTTTTGGGTAAAGATTCGATGGACTATGGAATAAGGAGTGGCAAGAGCCTAAGCTTGGGGATGCCCAAGGCACCCCAAGGTAATATTCAAGGACAACAAAGAGCCTAAGCTTGGGGATGCCCCGGATGGCATCCCCTCTTTCGTCTTCGTTCATCGGTAACTTTACTTGGAGCTATATTTTTATTCACCACATGATATGTGTTTTGCTTGGAGCATCTTTTTATTTTATTTTGTTTTGCTTGCTGTTTGAATAAAATACCAAGATCTGAAATTATTAAATGGGAGAGTCTTCACATAGCTGCATAATTATTCAACTACTCATTGATCTTCGCTTATATCTTTTTGGAGTAGTTTGTCATTTACTCGTGTGCTTCACTTATATCCTATGAGTAAATGGTTGAATGATTTGAATGTCATAAATCTGAAATTATATATGTTTCATATGCCTTTCCCATGGGGAGTAATACCTTCACATATAATAAGTAGATGTGGTAAATTTATTGGAGGTTAGCAAACATTGTATTGGTCACTTGAACAATTCATGAAAGAATATTGAAGGAAGAGAGATTTCACATATAAATATACTATCTTGGACATCTTCTATGATTGTGATCCCCATTAATTATTTTCAAACCTGAGCAAATTAGTTGAAGTTGGACAAGGAAGACAACATAATGAGTTATGCTTGGGTATATTTGTATAAGTTATGTTGTTTTGGATCCTCTAACATGTGGTGTTTCCTATTTAGAATCCTTTGCTAGCCAAAATATCTGTATTAAGCGGGAATACTGCTTGTGCATCCAAATTCCTTGAACCAAGTTTCTTCCATGAGTGTCCACCATATCTACCTATATGAGGTATTTACCTGCCGTTCCGAGTAAATTTGCATGTGCCAAACTCTAAACCTTCAAATAATAATCTGTTTTGTATGCCCGAATCGCTCATGTCGACTACGGGTTAGCAGTATCTTCCATGCTAGGTGGGTTATTCTCATGATGAGTGGACTCTGCTCATCATTCATGAGAAAATGGCCGGTAACTGGGATGCCCAGTCCCATGATCAAAAGATCAAAATCGAATCAAAAATAATTGCAAACAAAACTCCCCCAGGTTTGATGTTAGTTGGAGGCACCCGTTGTTTCGGGCAAGCCATGGATTGATGATTGTTGGTGGAGGGGAGTAAAAATCTTTACCTTTCTGTTTGGGAACCGCCTATAATGTATGTAGTATGGAAGATATTGGGAACTCTTGGTCGTTATGTTGACAATGAAAGCATACCTCTCAAAATTATTTTCATCTCTGTTTTTGCTTCGCGCTCAGGCACCTCTGCAAATCCCTGCTTCCCTCTGCGAAGGGCCTATCTTTTAATTTTATGCAAGAGTCAGTAGTATTCCTTCTCATTCCAACCTACTCTTTAGTTGGCAAGCATCATGTGATGGAAAGATCTAAGCATATATGGCCATTCAAATATATTTGAGCATGAATTATTATTGTTGACATTACCCTTGAGGTAAAAGGTTGGGAGGCGAAACATTAAGCCCCTATCTTTCTCGGTGTTTGATGAATACTATTTGTTCTAAAAATATGCTTTGAGTGGTAGCAATCATGGAAGACTAAATGATAGTTGAGTATGTGAAGTTTGCTGAATCAAAGCTCTGACATAGACTCTTCCTGAAAATAAGATGAATTGTAATTGTTTGATGACTAATAACACAGTTTGGTAGTTTTCAAGAAGGTTTATGATCTATACTTTAACATGTGAATAGTTTGTTACTTGATCATGAAAAGTTCTATGAGTTGAGCTACTGTTATGACATATAATGATGCTAGAAAAGGTGATTGAAATTATCATTGATCAAACTTATGCACCTGGTAGCATAAACACTTCATAAATTCTTTCTTTTATCATTTACCTACTCGAGGACGAGCAGGAATTAAGCTTGGGGATGCTGATACGTCTCCAACATATCTATAATTTATGAAGTATTCATGCTATTATATTATCCATCTTGGATGTTTTATGGGCTTTACTATGCACTTCTATATTATTTTTGGGACTAACCTATTGACCCAGAGCCCAGTGCCAGTTTCTGTTTTTTCCCTTGTTTCAGTGTTTCGAAGAAAAGGAATATCAAACAGAGTCGAAACGGAATGAAACCTTCTGGAGAAGTTATTTTTGGAAGGAAAGCAACCCGGGAGACTTGGAGTCCACATCAAGAAAGCAAAGAGGAAGGCACGAGGCAGGGGGTGTGCCCACCCCCTGGGCGCGCCCTCCACCCTCGTGGGCCCCTCGTGGCTCCCCTGACGTACTTCTTTCACCTATATATATCCATATACCCTAAACCGATCGGGGAACAGAAGAGATCGGGAGTTCCACCGCCGCAAGCCTCTGTAGCCACCAAAAACCAATCGGGGCCCTGTTCCGGCACCCTGCCGGAGGGGGGGATCCCTCACCGGTGGCCATCTTCATCATCCCGGTGCTCTCCATGACGAGGAGGGAGTAGTTCACCCTCGGGGCTGAGGGTATGTACCAGTAGCTATGTGTTTGATCTCTCTCTCTCGTGTTCTTGAGGTGGTACGATCTTGATGTATCGCGAGCTTTGCTATTATAGTTGGATCTTATGATGTTTCTCCCCCTCTACTCTCTTGTAATGGATTGAGTTTTCCCTTTGAAGTTATCTTATCGGATTGAGTCTTTTAATGATTTGAGAACACTTGATGTAGGTCTTGCGTGGGATACCCGTGGTGACAATGGGGTATTCTATTGATCCACTTGATGTATGTTTTGGTGAACAACTTGCGGGTTCCGCCCATGAACCTATGCATAGGGGTTGGCACACGTTTTCGTCTTGACTCTCCGCTAGAAACTTTGGGGCACTCTTTGAAGTACTTTGTGTTGGTTGAATAGATGAATCTGAGATTGTGTGATGCATATCGTATAATCATGCCCACGGATACTTGAGGTGACATTGGAGTATCTAGGTGACATTGGAGTATCTAGGTGACATTAGGGTTTTGGTTGATGTGTGTCTTAAGGTGTTATTTTACTATGAACTCTAGGGCTGTTTGTGACACTTATAGGAATAGCCCAATGGATTGATCGGAAAGAATAACTTTGAGGTGGTTTCGTACCCTACCATAATCTCTTCGTTTGTTCTCTGCTATTAGTGGCTTTGGAGTGACTCTTTGTTGCATGTTGAGGGATAGTTATATGATCCAATTATGTTATTATTGTTGAGAGAACTTGCACTAGTGAAAGTATGAACCCTAGGCCTTGTTTCCTAGCATTGCAATACCGTTTACGCTCACTTTTATCATTAGTTACCTTACTGTTTTTATATTTTCAGATTACAAAAACCTATATCTACCAGCCATATTGCACTTGTATCACCATCTCTTTGCCAAACTAGTGCACCTATACAATTTACCATTGTATTGGGTGTGTTGGGGACACAAGAGACTCTTTGTTATTTGGTTGCAGGGTTGTTTGAGAGAGACCATCTTCATCCTACGCCTCCCACGGATTGATAAACCTTAGGTCATCCACTTGAGGGAAATTTGCTACTGTCCTACAAACCTCTGCACTTGGAGGCCCAACAACGTCTACAAGAAGAAGGTTGCGTAGTAGACATCACTCGCCGCCACACTCCACGGCAAGGACAAGGAGATCGAAAATCTTGTCGCACAGTGGACCCAGGAGCTGGAGCAGAAGCATAAGGACGCCCTCGATGCTCTGGACCGGGTTCACGCTGGCGAGGTGGAGAAGTTGGAGCTGGAGCGGGATGGGCTGAAGAAAAAGGTCTTGGAGCTGACGGAGGAGAAGGACACGGCCAACGGCGCTTTGGTGGATGCGCATGCCGCAGTCCTCGGCAAGGCCGAGCTACTCTCCAAGGCCAACGACTCCATCAATGACCTGAAGCTGAAGTTGGATGGCCTGGAGGGAACGCTTTCGGAGGTCAGGGCCCGGGAGGAGACCCTGACCAAGGAACTCGAGACCGAAAAGCGGCTGTGGAGTGACGACGCCACTGCCCACAAGGAGTACGTGGGCGGCGTCAATCTCTGGATTAGCCATCTCGTCGACGTCGCAGGGAGGCTCACCACGCAGCTAGCCGCCATGGGCCTGCCGAATGTCAGGTACTCCGAAGAGCCGAACGTGAGCCCCAATGCCAGGCTGACCCTGTTCTTCGAGGGAGTCCTCGGAGCCCTAGAGCGGCTCCGAACCAACCGAGCGGCCTCCCTGGCCAATGAGGCCCGGAAGCTTTGCCAGGGCGCCCTAACGAAGGTCCTCACCAAAGTGGCGTACTTGAACCCCAACGTCAACTTCGCCGATGCACTGGAGAGCTTGCCGGAGGGCGTGGACCTCGCGGCGCTCGAGGAACGTATCGAGCACATCATCAGCTGCGTCGACAGAGTTCAGAGGGTGGAGGGCCAGCACCTGGACTAGGCACCCCATTTCTCATCGCCACTGCGGGTTCATGACCAAGACAATTTTATATTAAGTTAGAACCGCAGCAACAATTAGTGTAATATAACTCTACAGTACTTTGAAATGATGCATGCTATTTTCCTGTTCGATCTTTCTTGGTATGTACGCCCTACGCTTAGTTGGACAGGCTTGCCGGTGCGTAAACCCAAGCCGCGGTGCTTTGAGGACGGATCCTTAGTGGCATGCCGGGTGTGCTTGCTGCCGGGCAAACCACCTTACTGCTCCCAGCGCGGCCGCTTGAACTGTTGAGCGGACTCGAAACAGAACAAGGGCGTTGCCAATAGCGGATAGGCCACCCTACCATTCTCAACGCAGACTCGAAACAGAACAAGGGTGTTGCTAATAGCGGGAGGGTCCCATCGCGTGCAGGTTTTCCATACAAAGGGCAGGATCTTTCCAGGAAAATAACTTTATAAACAAGGGAATTACTCAAAGTTTTGCGTGACTTAGCTTTTCCGTCACCACGCGGGTGGTTCTCGCGGCTGCAGACGATACTGCCTCGCCTGGCTGATAGCACCAGAGCGTGGCTGGCTGATGTTGCCTTCTTCCTTGAAGCCATTACGATGACGTAACCAACGTGCTCGCTTCTAGACCGGATTTCCACAGCTACGAGCCCCCTACCTGGCGCGCCAAAGATGTCAGGGGAAACGACACCTATGGGATCACGAGGATCCCTTCTGCGGTTGGCGGGCACGAGGTTGTGCAAAGAGCGGGCCTAGTAGTTAGCACGAGGCAAATTTACCCAGGTTCGGGCCGCAAAGATGCGTAATACCCTAGTCCTGCTTTGCTGTGTATTTGAGCGTTCTTGAGCTCTTGAACTAGCTATGGCGCGTGCGTAGTCCAAAAAGTCTGAATCCTTCCTCAGTACGCCTCGGGCCTACTTTTATAGGAAAAAGGGGTTGCCACAGTGGCACACAGGAGGTGGAAAGTATGTACAGTGTCCAAGCTTATTGCCTGACATCATAGGACAAAACGCATTAAATGCGCTACTTAGGTGTCCTCTTGCTTTATCGGGGACGGCAACGAAGCCCGTCCCGTCCGTCGCCGCTTCGCCTTGCTCTGACATGCATCCAGGCCAACGAGGCATGCAGCGCCATGTAGGCTGGCAGGCTGCTGAGCTGGTGCGGTGGCAGGGTCTTCATGAAGATCTGCATGCCACCACGCAGGTGCTTGACTAGTTGGCTTAGGAGCCACGTACTTCCACATGGGTACTTACGTAGTTGGTGGGTCGGCCGCTGAGCTGGGGCGGCGACGGGGTGGCAAGGCCTTGCCGCGGTCCTGCTGATATTCCCGGCAAGGGTCTTGCCGGGGCCTCGTGGGTATCTTCGGCAGGAGCCTTGCCGGGGCCTCGTGAGCATCCTCGGCAAGGAGCCTCGCTGTTGTCTTGTTTTCTGGTTCCTATCTAGGCCTCGCAGGCCCTTTGTCTTCACAAAGATCTGCACGTCACTACGCAGGCCCCTCCCGATCCTTGGTTCCAATGTCGTCGATGGTGTCGGAACTCTCAGGCTCAAGGGTGGTGGCCTTGCTGTTGTTGGGTGAGTTGCCCCGGCAAGGGTCTTGCCGGGGGAAGCCCATCTTGTTGCCTCATCCTTCTGTGCCCCTGGTCGGAGCGCTGCTCTGGTGGTCTTGTACTTTTGCTTCCTTCCTCTGCCCCGCTAAGTGTGGCCGTAGGTGTGGCTCTGACTGCCCGTGCACAAGTAATGGGGTACAAAAGAAGGGCCCCTACTTTTGTACACCGACATACTCAAAGGGAGAAGAAGAGCATAAACAACATCTCCGAGCAGTATTGCAAAGGCTTCGTAACCACCAGTTATATGCAAAATTCAGTAAGTGTGAATTCTGGCTTAGGCAAGACGGATTTCTGGGACACATACTCTCTGCTAAAGGAATAGCTGTGGATCCAAGCAAAATTAAGGATGTGCTAAAATGGCCAGCACCCACGTCAGTGACGGAAATCAGAAGTTTTCTCGGGCTTGCTGGTTATTACCGCCGATTTATTGAAGGCTTCTCCAAGATTCATAAGCCCATGACAGAACTGCTCAAGAAAGACCAAAAGTTCACATGGTCAGAAGATTGTGCGAAGAGCTTTAACGAATTGAAGACTCGTTTGACCTCAGCACCCGTGTTGACACTCCCAGACATCTATCGAAGCTCTGATGTGTACTGCGATGCATCTCGGAAGGGCCTAGGATGCGTACTCATGCAAGATGACAAGGTTGTGGCTTATGCATCCAGACAGCTACGACCACACGAAGGAAATTATCCTACTTGTGACTTGGAGCTAGTAGCCGTTGTGCATGCCTTAAAAATTTGGAGGCATTACCTTATTGGCAAGCGGTGTCAAATATTCACCGACCACAAAAGTTTCAAGTACATATTTACTCAACCTGATTTAAATCTTCGACAAAGAAGATGGCTTGAGTTGGTCAAAGATTATGACCTCGGGATAAACTATCACCCGGGTAAAGCTAACGTGGTCACAGATGCTCTCAGCCGCAAGCCAACCATAGTCAATGCATTAATGATATCTTTGCCTCCTGAGCTACAAGAAGAAATGGCCCAACTCAATTTGATCCTTGTAGAGGCCCACTGCACCAATATAATGGCAGTCGCTCCCACTTTAGAAGAAGGAATTCGCAAAGCTCAGCAGGGAGATACGTTCTTGCAACATCAAGTCACCCGGATAAAAGAAGGCAAGACTCAAGATTTCCTGATGGATGAGCAGGGTACCCTACGATTCCAAGGACGAATATGTGTACCCAAAGAAGAAGAGTTGAGGAAGAAGCTATTGACAGAAGCACACGAGTCCTCATACTCGATCCATCCTGGAGGTACCAAAATGTACGAGGACCTCAGGCAAACGTTTTGGTGGGATGGAATGAAGAAGGATATTGCATAATTCATCGCCTAATGTGATATATGCAATAGGGTTAAGGCAGAACATCAAAAACCCACCGGGCTATTGTGCCACAATGGAAATGGGATGATGTCTGCATGGACTTTATTACCGGTCTTCCAACCACCCCTCGAGGAAATAATGCTATATGGGTCGTGGTGGACATGCTGACCAAGGTGGCCCATTTCATTCCTATCCGGACCACATACCGTGCAAATTAAGTGGCTCAACTCTATGTGTCCTGAATCATCAGTTTGCATGGTGTACCTAGAACTATCACCTCAGATCGAGGATCCCTTTTTACCTCAGCATTCTGGGCACGTCTTCACCAAGCCTTGGGGACATCATTGAAATATAGCACAGCTTATCACCCTCAGACAGATGGCCAGACAGAGCGAGTAAATCAAATACTCGAGGACATGCTCAGGGCATGTGCTCTCGCTCAAGGACCCAAGTGGGAAGACATCTTACCCTACACTGAGTTTTCCTACAACAACAGCTATCAATCCATCCTCAAGATGTCACCATATGAGGCCTTGTATGGACGCAAGTTCCGTACCCCCTTAAACTGGTCCCAGACTGGAGATAGTCGCATTTTCGGGACTGACTTGATGATGGAAGCCGAGAAACAAGTCAGGGAAATCTGAGACAGATTACAACTAGCTAAGTCTCGACAAAAGAGCTATTATGATGCTAAGCAATGACAGATCGGTTTTGAACCTGGTGAATATGTCTACCTCTGAGTCACACCTATGAAAGGAGTCAAGAGATTTTAGACTCAGGGAAAGCTTGCACCAAGGTATATTGGCCCGTTTCCAGTTATGTCCAAGGTTGGCACAGTGGCATATCAATTGGAACATCCCCCGGAACTGTCAAAGATACATAATGTCTTCCATGTATCACAGTTGCGAAGGTGTATCTCACCACCTGAGAAACGGACTGATATGGCAGAAATAGAGCTTGCTAAGGATCTGACATATGAAGAGAAACCTTTCCGAATATTGGATGAGATGGAAAGAGTCACCCACAGCAAGTCAGTTAAGTTTTACAAGGTGCAGTGGGAACACCATACCGAGAGTGAAGCTACCTGGGAAAGGGAAGAATTTTTAAAGACAGCATATCCTAAATTGTTTCCTGAGCAACCGAATCTCGAGGACGAGATTCATCCTAAGGGGGAGGTTTGTGACACCCTGGTTTTTGCCCACTTTCTTTTTTGGATTTATTTGCATTTTTTATTTAAATTTGAGTTTTGGATCAACTCATTTGGACTTAATCACTTGGGCATTTCTTTGACTTTCACCCAAGTGACTCATCTCACTCTCACACTCATCTCTCTCTCTCTCTCTCTCTCTCTCTGATATATCAAAATATGGCCATGGGAATATTTTTCTTAAATGAAAAATATTCATTTTCTCTCAAGAATACCACTTCAGTCACTTCTACTCCAAAGCAACCCTCATTTTTCTTGGCCAAAAAATATGAGAAAATTCCTGAATATTCTTTGGACCTTGGCACATGTCCCTGTGCAAAAATATTGCATGGTTATTTGGAATATTTTTGCTCCAGAAAATCTTTTCTGTTCTGGCCAGAAAATGCAGGTTGTGAAGGAAGTGCATTTTTCCTTGATCCAATGGAGCTGCAATTTTTAGGGTTTCATTACCCTCCTAAGAAACCCTTAACCACCAAAAATTAGCTCTTAATTCTTTCTAGATTATTCTCTATTAAGCTCCAAAGTTTCTGTCCAGAAACTTGCTAGGAGGCTACAGTCTCACTCAGTCGACCTGGCTTCAACTCAAACTGATGGATCAACCTAGCCTTGCATGAACAACACGCCAGATATGAATTTAATGCTCTGCGCGCTGTGTGGCCAAAGTTCACGTGGTGATCGCGTGTGGACACGATGCCAGGCGTGTGTTCGATGTGCTCTGGGTGCCGCCGACGCCTCTGTTCCGCTCATGCGCGCGCCCAAGGCCAAACCACTTTGCCACCGAGCGCCTGCTGCCTGGCCTAATCACCTTGACCTCTCCCTGTCGCTCGCCGACACCGGAGTTCGTCGTAGCAAGCACGGGCACGATGTGGCCAAGTGCACAGTGAGCCCGTGCTCACTGTTGTTGTCCCCTCCCATGCCCTGTGCTCATCTTCGTCCTCCCACAATGGCCGCGTGATCCCTGGTGTAGCGACCCGATCCCAATGGATCGAAGTCTCTGTTCTTAAGTGTCATCCCTGGATCGGTATGCTGACACACACAATACTTGAGGATTTATAACAGAGTGCAATCACATTTAAAAGTAACGTAAATACTGTTACCTCAATCCATGTAGCGGAAGTAACAACGAAGTTGTGGAGTCCCAACAACGCCAACGTCAAAGTTGAGTGTAGACATCGTAACCCTAAGGTATCACTTACTCGTTGTAAGAATCCTGCAACATGAGACGTTGCAGCCATGTAGGTCAGTGCATTGAATGTACTGGCAAATCCACACCATAGAATAATGAGGAATCATGTCTATCTCTAAATGCATATTTGGCTGGTGCAGGCTCTAAGTTAAATTTTTGCATAAAGCTAATTTTTTCCTACAACAAAGGAATAAATTTTTATTTAACTACCAAGTTTATGCCATTATTGAGAAGGTTCCTCCAACTCAATCCCAAAATAATATTAATAACCCAACAAATTTATTAAGTAAGTGATGAGATCAACCAACAATTTAAATACCAGATACTCAAGATGTCCATAACCGGGGACACGGCTAATCATGATTAGTTTGTACACTCTGCAGAGGTTTGCGCACTTTTCCCCACAAGACTCGATCTCCTCCGTTGAATTTCTCGCACTACATGATGTTTGAGAAACGGATGATCGAGACACAGTCTTTCTGAAGCATTAACTCTTTACTCTAGGTAGACAGTACTACCTACTTTCCCCTACATCTGCTAGCCTACCACTGGAAGAGGTCACACAACATACTCAACTATGCCAGAGCCCATAATGGCTTGTGGTTGCACAGAAGTTTCTAGCATGAATAATCTTATGATCCCTTTGAGCCTGGGTGGCATTCCATAGGATGATCACACGGGTACTCCGGGATCCCCTTGGGCAAGCACCGAGTTCTCCAGGTGCCCGGGCAAACCACTGGGTGCTCAAGGGTGCCCCAACCATTCCACCCAGATGTGTATTAAAGTAGCCACCTTGAGTTTCCCTTAGTTAAAATCTCTCACATCTTGCATGAATCTCACATACCAATCCACTTCTACGAGCATAGCGTAGCAGTATGAGCAACGTATAAAACCATGGTTGATAATAGACAATAGGTTCCTACCTCATCAACTACTTCCCACATCCACGTGTTTACCAATCCTACTCATGCAATGTTTGAGGGATGTATCTAATGCAAGAAAAAGTGGGTATAAAAGAGTATGATCAAAGTGTGAACTTGCCTTGTACTGTTGATGAAGATGATTCACACTCATAAATCCTAGTAGTTCTACTCGTCACACTCGGGTCCATCTATCTTGACCAATCAATAGTAACCACACATAAGCAATCAAGCAAAAGAATCGAAGAACAGATCTCAAAGAACTTCGAAAACCAGCAATTAACTCTTGCAACAGAAAACAATTTCTAACAGTACCAAAATTGGGTGGATTTGGTCTTATCAGAAAGTCTAGGTCAAGAGCTTCAATTAGCAAAAAGAATCAATTAAATCGGAGTTATAAAACTTGAGTTATGAACAAAAGATGTTTGAATTCAAATCTATTTGAAACCAAATTTTAAACTTTTCAAAAATATTTTTAAGTTGATTATCTGGAAAGAGGGGATCATAACGAAGAAGTGGGCGTTGGTTTCGTCGAATTTGGACAAGCGGTTAAGAAGTTGAGAGGGTTTGTAAATTAGGCGCTAATTTGTAAAATAAAACTAGCAAATAGGTCCCTGGCAGAAATTAAAAAGAAAAAGAAAAAATTGTACCGAACGAACGTTCTCTACAGAGACCTAAGAGATGAAAGTGTTCGCTCAGAGGCTTAACTAGTGAACATTCACTACAAAATCTTATTAGATGAAAACGTTCGCTACGGAGGCAGAACTAGTGAACGCTCACTATTTAACGAATACCGTTTAAAAAAAATGAAACGCGATATAATCCTAACCGTAGGATAGAGATCGGACAGTCGAGGGTGCTCTGGGGCGTACCGCGGCGGTGGAAGTCGCCGGCGACGAGCGAGACGGCAGCGTCGGCGTCGGCTGCGAGCGGGGAGGCGACTCCGGGGTCGGCGACGGCGGCAGAGTAGTCGGGGAGGAGTGGCTCGGCGACGGGTGGAGCAAGGCAGCAAGGCACGGCGCGGGCGGCGGCGGCATACGGCTGCGGCGGCGAGGCGTACAGCGCGGGGCGGCGGCGAGATGCGGGGTGACGGCGGAAAGCGAGCAGTGGCGGCGGCGTGATGCGGGGAGGAGAGAGGCGGCGGGGCTAGCTTCTAAAGACGGGCGGAGAGGGGTGGCTTGGAGGAGGGGCGAGGAAGAGGCGGCGGGGTGCTCGTGCGGGTGGCGGAGTCCTCCCATGTCCTGGCCGGACTCGAGGAAGGCGGCGGCGGTGCGGCTGGGCCGTGGCCTGGCCTGGTTGGCTGGGCCGGCCCAGTCGGCTGAAGATTTTTTTCAAACAATTTTTACAATCAATAAAAATAAAATAAATCAAATAAAATAAAAAATATACTATAGGCATATATATATATATAAAAATATTTTCTACAACATGAACATTTTGTTAATGTCAAATAAATTCCACAAATAAATTAAATAAAGCAAAGAGTGCAACAGCTATAATAAAACCCAATAAAAATCATTTTAAAAATACCAAAATAGTTTCAAATTTATTTCTCTCCAATTTTCTAATGTAGGGAATCATTTTACCCTATTTTCCATATATTTTATTTTTGGAGAAAAATAATTTGAATAAAAACCAAATAACTTCAAATTGAAAATAATTTCAAAGGGACTTTAAATTTGATTCTTTTAAACTTCCAACTCATATTTCATATGTTTTGAAGAAGTCATTTTATCTTTCTCTCATGAAAATCATTGAGTTGCTTAAAGTTTCTGAATTTATAAAAAATTCCAAATGAAATTCCAATCTTTTCAAAACCCTTTTCATTTATTTAAATGGAAGAAGTCATATCATCTTCACTCTAGGGTTTTGTGATGAAAAGAATCTGAAATCATGGAGATAAAAAATG
The DNA here is from genome assembly GCF_002575655.3 of Aegilops tauschii subsp. strangulata. Taxonomy (NCBI): domain Eukaryota; kingdom Viridiplantae; phylum Streptophyta; class Magnoliopsida; order Poales; family Poaceae; genus Aegilops; species Aegilops tauschii. Next base: position 64,233,087 of record NC_053041.3, on the reverse strand, counting down.
CAGGGTGAAAGTTTGGTAAAGTCCTTTTATTCCCTCTCATTTAACTTTCAAAAAGTTTCAAATTTCACTCAATTTCACACAAGCGACCATCCCACAATCAAACAAACAATCAAAACTATTTATTAACATTCCAAAATTTAGAATTTTGGGATGTTACACCTGGCCACTTCCTCCTCTCTCACTGCGCGCCTCGTCGCCATGCGCCACTTCCTGATCCTCCGGCGAGCTCTCGATCCCCGCCTCGGCTCCTCCTATAAATAGGTCCCTCCCGGGCTCATTTCTCCTCACCGGTCCACTCCTCTGGCACCCACACTCCTCCTAGATAGCCGCAGCCTGGCCGGGCAGGCCTCTGGCCACCGTCGCCGTCCCGAGCTCGCCAGCGATCCCCTTCCTCTGCCCCCTCCCACTCCACTGCCCCTTGAGCTCGACCGACTGCGTAAGCGTGTTCCTGGTGGTCCACTGGTGCTAGATGGTGTCCCTAGAGCCACTGGAACGACCCCTCGACGTCGGCGTCTTCCTCTCCGATGAGCTCCGCCCGCTGCAGCCGCTGGAGACGACCGCGTCGACCTCGTCCTTCCACCTCCCGCCAAGCTACGGGTACGTGCGGGTGCGCCGTAGTCTTGCGCGTCGATCCCTTTCTTCCCCGGCGGTCGTCGACCTCTCCTCGCCGGAGAAACGCCAGTGACGCGCCGCCCCTCCTCTGTTTCTCTCTCCCTCTCTCTAAACCTGAAGGGCGGGGCCCACTGTCAGCCTCACCACTCGTGCCCGAAGCGGTCCGACTGGAGGTGTATTCGCCAAAATACGCCTTCGATGTCATCTCTTTCTTATTTTATGAAAATCAAATTTAAATCCAGAATATTGACTGAACTTTGACCGGCTATAACTTTTATTCTATAAGTCCAAATGACATGATTCTTTTTGTATTGGTCTTGTGTTGAAATTCTCTATCAGCATGCAACAGATGAGATTTTTTTCTTACTGTCCTTATTTTCTGGTGAATTAAATAGTTCTATGTGACATTTTCTTTTTATTATTTTAACTATTTTTAGAAGGGATTTCTTGCCTTGAAGATCACCAGAGGGAGTGTGACCCTCCTCTGCACTAAGGCAAGCCATCACAAATATTTGCAAGAGTGTCATTTCAATAACTATGATTTTCACTTGAATATGATCATTTTAATTTCATATAGAAATTCATATAAAGTTATTTGATGCTAGTTCAAGTTCTTGCTATGTTTGTTCTGTTATCAGTAGCATTATGGTTGAATAAATAAGTTTATGCAGCAGAGTATGATGATGATATGCTTGATCTAGTTCATATCAGTGTTATGTTAAAATGATGCATATATGGTTCATTGCATTTTCATGGCATACTATGACTCGGTAAAATTATTTGCAAGTTCAAACCTGATAATAAACCAACTTGAACATGTTGTTGATCGAGTCATGGTGCCAACGAATCGAGCTTACCTAAGTGCAACCACATTTGCCTTTATGAGGAGGGCCCTTTCGCGGTCTGTTGTTAGGCCTCTCGCCGGTGCCTCCAACTAGGCAAGGTTATTCGCTGGCGCTACCCTGGCCCGGTAGGCAGGTATAACCTTGTGTGCCCGTAGTTGTTTTGGTACCATGTCCCAGTTTGGGATGATTGTTTTGACACGACGGTGGCCGTTGGATGTACGGAGTGGCATCGGGGCCACCCATGACTTAGTCCAAAGGGGAGTTGGTCTGAGTGGCCGGGAGGGTGTCATGGCCATAGACTGGTTTTGTCAGAACGTCGTTGGTCCACCCGAATGGGAATCCAAGGCCATGGGTTCCGTGGTGTGGGTACAGTGTGCTAACCTCTGTAGAGTGTGTTTAATCTATCGATAGCCGCGTCCTCGGATATGGACACAAGTTCGTAGTAGGTCACACCGTGGATCAACAAAATTATTAAAACTTGCACACTAAGTGAATACTTGTGGCACTGGTCATGTTGGTGAAGTTGTTGAGACCATCGAGATGGTTTCGTTTGTGATCCGGAAGTGATCACCTTGATATGATGAGTTCCGTGGTTACGAGGTAACCAAGATGGTAAGCGGGTCTGAAAGACCCTGTTATGAGCACAATCACTTCATGAGAAGCATGTTGAATTCTTGCATTAAACCTGCTTAAATATCATTGTTGTTGTTTGCCATTGTGGCTTTATTTGTGTGAGCTTGCAAGTACATTCAATGTACTGACCTGACGTGTCATGCCAGTTTCAGGAGAAATCATATCGGAGTTGGAGTTGCATATCGCATCGCAGTCTAGACCGTGTCCACATCAGTGTCCCTATGAGATGGAGTCCTTCTACGTCGTCGTTCCGCTGCCGCGTAGTCTTATCGTGATGTCGAGGTCCCTATTCATGTCAACCAAATAATGTACATATGTTCAGCAACACCAATTGTGCTGCTTGGCCTCACTACTTGATGTAATATCAAACTCTATGTTCCGATAGTACCATTAAAGCGGTTGTATTTCTGTACCAATCTGTTGTGTGTTGCCAGAAGACATGATCTCTAGGCTGGCAATGCAAGGCGAACCGGTCGCTCTAAGCCGGGGTGCCACACCAGCGACTTGCAGCTCCTCCCGCAGAAGGAAGGGGAGAGTCTGTGGAAGTACATGGAGAGGTTCAGTCGAGTGCACAGGAACATTCCAGATATCCACCCGGCAGATGTGATAGTTGTGTTCCAGTCCAACATGCGCAACTGCCGGATACGTTCCAAAATGAACGTGCGGTTTCCCAAAAGTGTGAACGAGTTGTACACACTGGTGGATAAGTGTTCCCATGTAGAGGAGGGGAGGCGGCTCCCCGGTGAAGAAGATGGTGTCGACGTCGACTCAGAGGACGATGATGACACCCCCAACCAGAAGAAGAAGAACAAGAAGCGCAACAATAAGAGTAAGGACAAAGCAGTGATGACAGTTGAAGGATCGAGCGTGCCTAGTACCGCAAGAAGGCTAAGGTAGAGGTTCCCGGCAAGGAAGTTGCCGCGTGCACTGATTGCCGGGAAACCACGGCTGCCGAGAAGGCCGGGAAGAGTGATGGGCCGTACTGCAAGATCCATCAGACCAAAGGCCACGATCTTCAGGAGTGTCATCAGGTTGAGGAACTCGTCAAGAAGCAGAGGGCTGAATACGAGAAGCGTGATAAGGAGAAAGATCGGGATGGCACTGGCGGGAAGGGCCAAGGCGGCAGAGCAAGCCACCCCGGCAATGCTCTTCAGTATCAAGGAAACCCCACCAGAGGCCGTGAGTAGAAGGATTGCGATGATGAGGGTGAAGAAGGAGATGAAGAGGAAACCAGCGAGCAGGAGTTCCAGAAAGCCACTAACGCCATGTGCATTGATGGAGGTGCATCCTTGCACTCCTCTCACCGCTAACTTAAACAGTGGGCGCGTGAAGTCAATGTCATGGAGCCAGCGGCAGATTCTCGAAAAGCGCTTAAGTGGTCCCACACACCCATCATCTTTGACGAAGAGGGTCACCCTGACCGCACCACCACGGTAGGGTGCTTGCCGTTGTTGGTCTCACCAACAATCCGCAACCTCAAGGTCACAAAGATGTTGGTTGACGGCGGGGCTGGGTTGAATCTGATTTCTCCAAAGGTCATCAGCAAACTCCAAATAGCAGATGAAGAACTCGAGATTACTGAGTCATCCTAAGGGGAAGATCACACTACCAGTGACATTCGGAGGGGAGTTAAACTACCGAACTGAGAAGATCGTATTTGATGTGGTTGACCTCCCCCTGCCGTACAATGGAATCCTTGATCGCCCAGCTCTGGCCAAATTCATGGCGGCATCCCACTATGCCTACAACACTCTGAAGATGCCAGGGCCGTGATACGTCTCCAACGTATCTATAATTTTTTATTGTTCCATGCTGTTTCATTGTCAATCTTGGATGTTTTATAATCATTTTATATCATTTTTTGGTACTAACCTATTGACACAGTGCCAAGGGTCAGTTGTTGTTTTCTGCATGCTTTCTACATCGCAGGAAATCAATATCAAACGGAGTCCAAATGCCACAAAACTTCACGGAGATTTTTTATGGACCAGAAGGAACATGTTGGGCCCTGGCTGTGTCTGGGGGGAGTCCCGAGGAGGGGATAACCCACAAGGGCGCGCTAGGAGGCCCAGGTGCGCCCTGGTGGGTTGTGCCCACCTCGGGTGCCCCCCGGACCGCCTCTTTGCTCTATAAATAACCCCAAAATCCCAGAACCCTAGGGGAGTCGAGGAAATAGTCATCCAGCCGCCGCAGAGTCCAGAACCACCAGATCCAATCTAGACACCATCTCGGATGGGGTTCACCACCTCCATTGGTGCCTCTTCGATGATGCGTGAGTAGTTCTTTGTAGACCTTCGGGTTCGTAGTTAGTAGCTAGATGGCTTCCTCTCTCTCGCTGAATTATCAATACAATGGTCTCTTGGAGATCCATATGATGTAACTCTTTTTGCGGTGTGTTTGTTGGGATCTGTTGAACTTTGAGTTTATGATCAGATCTATGTTTTTATATCCATGAAAGTTATTTGAGTTTCTTTGATCTCTTATATGCATGATCTCTTATAGCCTCGTATTTCTTCTCCGGTATTTGGGTTTTGTTTGGCTAACTTGATCTATTTATCTTGCAATGGGAAGAGGTGCTTTGTAGTGGGTTCGACCTTACGGTGCTTGATCCCAGTGACAGAAAGGGAAACGACACGTATGAATCGTTGCTACTAAGGATAAAATGATGGGGTCTATCTCTACATAGACAGATCTATTCTACATCATGTCATCGTACTTATTGCATTACTTCGTTTCTCCATGAACTTAATACACTAGATGCATGCTGGATAGGGGTCGATGTGTGGAGTAATAGTAGTAGATGCAGGCAGGAGTCGGTCTACTAATCTTGGACGTGATGCCTATATAATGTTCATTGCCTGGATATCGTCATAATTATTTGAAGTTCTATCAATTGCCCAACAGTAATTTGTTTACCCACCGTTTGCTATTTTTCTCGAGAGAATCCACTAGTGAAACCTACCGCCCCCGGGTCTTCTTTCTCATATTTTGCGTTTGCGATCTACTTTTCCTTTGCATTTATTTTTAGATCTATTAGACCAAAAATACAAAAATACCTTGCTGCGTTTTATTTCTATTTATTTTATTTGGCGTCCGATCTATCAATCTACTACAATTTATGTCACGTTCGTTTGCCTATCTTGAGGCGTCGTACCCCGGAAGGGACTGACAACCCCTTTAACACGTTGGGTTGCGAGGATTTGTTATCTTTGTGCAGGGGCTGTTTACGTTGTGTTGCTTGGTTCTCCTACTGGTTCGATAACCTTGGTTTCATACTGAGGCAAATAGCTACCGCTGTTGTGCTGCATCATCCCTTCCTCTTTGGGGAAATACCGACGTAGCTTCAAGCGACATCAAAAGGAATTTCTGGTGCCGTTGCCGGGGAGGATCTTCCACATATACCAGGTTCCTAATCACAAATCTCATCTCCTCGCAATTTCCATTATTTTCCATTTGCCTCTCGTTTTCCTCTCCCCCACTTCACAAAAATTTGCCGTTTGATTCGCCTCTCTTTTTTCGTTCGCCGTTTTCTTGCGAGATCTGTTTTTGAGTGCAATCTTGTTGTGTGATCATCATGACTCAAGAGAACACCAAGTTATGTGATTTCTCAAATACCAACAATAATGATTTTATTGGCACTCCGATTTCTCCTCCCGCCACTAGTGCGGAGTCTTGTGATATTAATACTGCTTTGCTGAATCTTGTTATGAAAGATCAATTTTCCGGTACTCCTAATGAGGATGTCGCGTCCCATATTAATACCTTCGTGGAATTATGCGATATGCAAAAGAAAAAATATGTGGACAATGATGTGGTGAAGATGAAATTATTTCCATTTTCTTTGCGTGATTCTGCAAAAATTTGGTTTTCTTCTTTGCCTCGCAATAGTATCGATTCTTGGAATAAGTGCAAAGATGCTTTTATCACTAAGTATTTTCCTCCCGCAAAAATTATTTCCCTTAGAACCCAGATCATGAATTTCAAGAAACTTGAACATGAGCATGTCGCACAATCTTGGGGAAGGATGAAAATGATGCTAAGGAATTGCCCAACTCATGGGTTAAATCTTTGGATGATCATACAAAAAAATTATGCGGGGTTGAATTTTGTTTCTCGTAATCTTTTAGATTCCGCCGTGGGTGGAACTTTTATGGAAATTACTTTGGGTGAAGCCACCAAATTGCTTGATAATATCATGGCAAATTATTCACAATGGCATACTGAAAGAGCTCCTACTAGTAAAAAAGTTAATTTGGTTGAAGAAATTTCTTCTTTGAGTGATAAAGTTGATGCTCTTATGAAAATGGTTGCTAGTAAAAGTGCTCCAATTGATTTTAATGATATGCCTGTCTACTTTGATTGAGCAAAATAGTGATGCCATAGATGTGAATTTTATCTCTCGAAATAATTTCAACAACAGTGCTTATAGAGGTAATTTTAATCCTAGGCCTTTTCCTAGTAATTCCTCTAATAATTATGGTAATTCCTATGGAAATCAATCTTATAATAATAATAGGAACACCTCTGATCTTGAGAATAATATTAAAGAGTTTATCAACACGCAAAAAGTTTTCAACACTACCATCGAAGAAAAGTTGAATAAGATTGATGATTTGTCTAGAAGTGTTGATAGAATTGCTCTTGATGTGGAAAATCTCGAGTTGAAAATTTTTGTGCCTAAAGTTGATGAATCAATTAAAGCTCTTTATGTTTCTATGGATGAAAGTAAGAAAACAACTGCTATGCTTAGAGCTAAAAGATAATTTTTAGAAAAAAGTGTTCTCTAGTGATTACTTTCGCAAAAGTGATGAAGATCTTAAAATGATTGGTGTTTCTTCTATTGATTCCTTGTTTAGTAAAGTTAAGATTGATGAAAAAGGGACTGGAGAATAGTCAACTTTAGGTAGAAGGCATCCCAATATTTTGGAGGGTGAAAATCTTGTCGAGAAAATTGATGAAAGTGGGCTTGGAGAGGTCAAAACTTTAACTAGTGATGTGCCCACTCTTTTGGATTACAAAGACTTTAATTATGATAGTTTCTCTTTGATTGATTGTATTTCTTTGTTGCAATCCATGTTAAATTCACCCCATGCTTATGAACAAAACAAAGCTTTTACTAAACATATTGTTGATGCTATGATGAAAGCTTTGGAAGAAAAGTTGGAATTAGAAGTATCAATTCCTAGAAAATTGCATGATGAATGGGAACCTACTATGAAAGTCAAGATTAAAAATTATGAGTGTTTTGCTTTATGTAACTTGGGTGCTAGAGTTTCTACAATTCCAAAATCTTTATGTAATGTGCTTGGTCTTACTAGTCTTGAAGAATGTTCCTTGAATTTGCACTTGGCGGATTCTACTATTAAAAAGCCTATGGGAAGAATTAATGATGTTCTTATTCTTGCAAATAGGAATTATGTGCCCATAAATTTATTGTTCTTGATATTAATTGCAATCCGTCTTGTCCAATTATTCTTGGTAGACCGATTTTACGGACCATCGGTGCCGTGATTTATATGAAAGGAGGCAATATTAAGTTCCAATTTACTTTGAGGAAGGGTATGGAACACTTTCCTAGAACAAAAATTTGGCCACCATATGAATCAATCATGAGAGCATCTTATGGATCTCGAACCAAAGATGACAAAACATAGATCCTTGCTTTATGCCTAGCTAAGGGCGTAAAACTATAGCCCTTGTTGGGAGGCAACCCAATGAATAAAATTTATTTTTGCTTTCTGCTTTCTGTTCTTGTGTGTTTGCACAATTATGCTACTGGTATGATTGTGTTTTTTTGTTTTAATTAGTGTTTGTGCCAAGTAAAGCCTTTAGGATCTACTTGGGTGATAGTTGTTTGATCTTGCTGATAAACAGAAACTTATGCACTCACGAACATAATTTTTATAAATCACAGAAAAGTGCTTTTGCCCTGATTCTTTTTGTAGAAGATTAATATACAAATTACCCTAGTCGTTGATGACCCACAAGTATAGGGGATCTATCGTAGTCCTTTCGATAATTAAGAGTGTCGAACCCAACGAGGAGCAGAAGGAAATGATAAGCGGTTTTCAGCAAGGCATTCTCTGCAAGCACTGAAATTATCGGTAACAGATAGTTTTGTGATAAGGTAATTTGTAACGGGTAACAAGTAACAAGTGTAAATAAAGTGCAGCAAGATGGTCCAATCCTTTTTCTAGCAAAGGACTAGCCTGGACAATTTCTTATATGAAGGAAAACGCCCCCGAGGACACATGGGAATTATCGCCAAGCTAGTTTTCATCACGTTCATATGATTCGCGTTCGGTACTTTGATAATTTGATATGTGGGTGGACCAGTGATTGGGTACTATCCTTACTTGGACAAGCATCCCACTTATGATTAACTCCTATTGCAAGCAGCTGCAACTACAAAATAAGTATTAAGGTAAACCTAACCATAGCATGAAACATATGGATCCAAATCAGCCCCTTGCGAAGCAACGCATAAACTAGGGTTTAAGCTTCTGTCACTCTAGCAACCCATCATCTACTTATTACTTCCCAATGCCTTCCTCTAGGCCCAAACAATGGTGAAGTGTCATGTAGTCGACGTTCACATAACACCACTAGAGGAGAGACAACATACATCTCATCATAATATCGAACGAATACCAAATTCACACGACTACTAATAGCAAGACTTCTCCCATGTCCTCAGGAACAAACGTAACTACTCACAAAGCATATTCATGTTCATAATAAGAGGAGTATTAATATGCATATAGGATCTGAACATATGATCTTCCACCAAATAAACCAACTCGCATCAACTACAAGGAATAATCAACACTACTAGCAACCTACAGGTACCAATCTGAGGCTTTGGGACAAAGATTGGATACAAGAGATGAACTAGGGTTTGAGAGGAGATGGTGCTGGTGAAGATGTTGATGGAGATTGCCCCCCTCCTGATGAGAGGAGCGTTGGTGATGACGATGGCGATGATTTCCCCCTCCCGGAGGGAAGTTTCCCGGGAAGAACAGCTCTGCCGGAGCCCTAGATTGGTTCCGCCAAGGTTCCACCTCGTGGCGGCGGAGTTTCGTCCCGATAGCTTGCTTATGATTTTTCTCGGACGAAAGACTTCATATAGCAGAAGATGGGAACCGGAGGGCTACCAGGGGGTCCACGAGGCAGGGGGCGCGCCCCCCACCCTCGTGGCCAGGGTGTGGGCCCCCTCTGGTATTTTCTTCGCTCAGTATTTTTTATTATTTCCAAAAATGACTTCCGTGAAGTTTCAGGACTTTTGGAGTTGTGCAGAATGGGTCTCTAATACTTTCTCCTTTTCCAGCCCAGAATTCCAGCTGCCGGCATTCTCCCTCTTCATGTAAACCTTGTAAAATAAGATAGAATAGGCATAAGTATTGTGACATAACGTGTAATAACAGCCCATAATGCAATAGATATCGATATAAAAGCATGATGCAAAATCGACGTATCAACTCCCCCAAGCTTAGACCTCGCTTGTCCTCAATCGGAAGCCGATAACGATAAATATGTCCACATGTTTAGAGATAGAGGTGTCGATAAAATAAAATACGGACATGAGGGCATCATGATCATTCTTATAACAGCAACATATATCTATATTGTCATATGATTCCTTATGCTCAAGTAATAATCTATTCACAATGTCAAGTATGAATCAGAAACTTCATTGAGAACCAGCAAACCATAATCTCAGTCATTGAAGCAATTGCAATTTATCATAACATCGGAAAGAGTCTATGTATGAGCTTTTCAGCAAGTCCACATACTCAACTATCATTTAGTCTTTCACAATTGCTAACACTCACGCAATACTTGTGGTTACGGAGTTTTAATCAGACACAGAGAAAGATAGGGGCTTATAGTTTCGCCTCCCAACCTTTTACCTCAAGGGTAATGTCAACAATAATAGTTCATGCTAACTTACATCCAATTGGATATATATATCAGGATCTTTCCAACACAAGGTGCTTGCCAAAGGATAAAATGTAAAAAGGAAAGGTGGAGATCACCATGACTCTTGCATAAGGGTAAGAGATAAAAGTAAAAGATAGGCCCTTCGCAGAGGGAAGCAGAGGTTGTCATGCGCTTTCATGGTTGGATGCATGAAATCTTAATGCGAAAGAACATCACTTTATATTGCCACTTGTGATGTGGACCTTTATTATGCAGTCTGTCGCTTTTATTTCTTCCACATCACAAGATCGTATAAAGCTTATTTTCTCCACACTAATAAGTCATACATATTTAGAGAGCAATTTTTATTGCATGCACCGATGACAACTTACTTGAAGGATCTTACTCAATCCATAGGTAGATATGGTGGACTCTCATGGCAAAACTGGGTTTAAGGGTATTTGGAAGCACAAGTAGTATCTCTACTTGGTGCAAAGAATTTGGCTAGCATGAGAAGGAAAGGCAAGCTCATCATGTTGGATGATCCATGACAATATACTTTATTTCAGATATAAGAAAACATAACCATTACGTTGTCTTCCTTGTACAACATCAACTCTTTAGCATGTCATACTTTAATGAGTGCTCACAATCATAAAAGATGTCCAAGATAGTATATTTATATGTGAAACCTCTCTTTCTTTATTACTTCCTATTAATTGCAACGATGACCAAAGCTATGTTTGTCAACTTTCAACAACTTTTAATCATCATACTCTTTATATGTGAAGTCATTGCTCTCCATAAGATCAATATGATCTCTTTATTTCTTTTTATTCTTTCTTTTTCTTTTATTCCCTCAAGATCATAGCAAGATAATCAAGACCTTGAATCAACACTAATCTTTATTATATAGCTCACGGACTTGATTACATAGAGGGATCATAAAGCAAAACTCAAAACTAAATCATACTAAAAACTTTATTCTACTAGATCAAGATATTACTAAAAGGATCGAACTAAGAAAAACGGTAAAGATAGGAGTGTGATGGTGATATGATACCGGGGCACCTCCCCCAAGCTTGGCGGTTGCCAAGGGGAGTGCCCATACCCATGTGATTATATCTCCTTTGCTGGTGAAGAAGATGGAGGTGATGATGGATAGTCGCACATCGAGCGTAAGAGGTCCTCCAACTTGTGTATAATGCCCTTGAGTGCGATGATATGCTCCTTCAACAAAATATTTTCACGTGTGAGATACTGGTTTTGTATACGAGCTAACTCAATCATCTTGAAAGCTTCGATCTCAGTTGGGGTAAGAAGATTGTGATCAAGTTGAAGGATATCTTCTGCTGCCGGAGCTTGGTCCTCCGTGGCTTTCTTGATCCCTTCATCCTTGTTGATCTCCATGGGTTATTCCCCCTTCAGCTCTATCTTCATTAGCCAAGCATCATTGTCACCATTGTTGGAGGAGGGGGACGACATGATGCCTGGCCTTGACAACCCTGACAGAAAATGGCTCGAAACAAGAACAGAGGATAATTGCGTGATACGGTGGTCAAAACCTTTGGGAGATTATATAATGAATTTTTACCGACCGAAAGAAGTATCATGCAAGAAAACAGAGTCCGGAGAGCACACGAGGTGCCCACGAGGTAGGGGCGCGCCCAGGGGGTATGGCGCGCCTCCCACCATCGTGGAAGCCGCGTGTCCTTCCCGGACTGCTTCTTATTTTCCTATTTTCTTAAATATTCCAAAACAGAGAAAATTTGCCATTACCACGTACCTGTTCCTTTTCGGAGTCTGAAACGTTCTGGAAAGTGTCTCTTATGTATTCCTCCGGGGTTACGGTTTCAATAATATTGGTTTCAACATTTATGGGATTACCTGAGATATAATGTTTGATTCTTTGACCGTTCACCACCTTCGGATTTGTGCCTTTGAAGTTGTTTATTTTTATGGCACCGGAACGATAGACCTCCTCGATAACGTAAGGACCTTCCCATTTACAGAGAAGTTTTCCTGCAAAAAATCTTAAACGGGAGTTGAATAGCAACACATAATCACCTACATTAAACTCACGCTTTTGTATCATTTTGTCATGCCATCTTTTAACTTTTTCTTTAAACAGTTTGGCATTCTCATAAGCCTGGGTTCTCCATTCATCAAGTGAGCTTATGTCAAATAACCTCTTCTCACCGGCAAGTTTGAAATCATAATTGAGCTCTTTAATAGCCCAATATGCCTTATGTTCTAGTTCGAGAGGTAAGTGACATGCTTTTCCATAAACCATTTTATATGGAGACATACCCATAGGATTTTTATATGCAGTTCTATAGGCCCATAATGCATCATCAAGTTTCTTGGACCAATTCTTTCTAGATCTATTAACAGTCTTTTGCAAAATTAATTTGAGCTCTCTATTGCTCAATTCTACTTGACCACTAGACTGCGGGTGATACGGAGATGCAATTCTATGACTAACATCATACTTAGAAAGCATTTTACGAAAAGCACCATGAATAAAATGTGAACCACCATCAGTCATTAAATATCTAGGGACTCCAAACCTCGGAAAAATGACTTCTTTAAGCATCTTAATAGAGGTGTTATGATCAGCACTACTAGTTGGAATAGCTTCTACCCACTTAGTAACGTAATCAACAGCAACTAAAATATGTGTATACCCATTAGAGGAAGGAAAAGGTCCCATATAATCAAAGCCCCAAACATCAAATGGTTCAATAACAAGTGAATAATTCATAGGCATTTCTTGACGTCTACTAATATTACCAATTCTTTGGCATTCATCACAAGATAAGACAAACTTACGAGCATCCTTGAAGAGAGTAGGCCAATAAAAACCGGATTGCAATACCTTATGTGCAGTTCTATCTCCAGCGTGGTGCCCTCCATAAGCTTCGGAGTGACACTTGCATAGGATCTGTTCCTGTTCATGCTCAGGTATACAACGTCTAATAACACCAACTACTCCTTCTTTATAAAGGTGTGGGTCATCCCAGAAGTAGTGTCTTAAATCATAGAAAAACTTTTTCTTTTGCTGGTATGTAAAAATAGGTGGTATAAATTTAGCAACAATGTAATTAGCATAATCAGCATACCATGGAGCAGTACGAGAAGCATTTATGACAGCTAATTGTTCATTAGGAAAGCTATCATCAATAGGTAGTGGGTCATCAAGAACATTCTCTAACCTAGACAAGTTGTCTGCAACGGGGTTCTCAGCTCCCTTTCTATCAATAATATGCAAATAAAATTCTTGTAGCAAGAGAACCCATCTAATAAGTCTAGGTTTAGCATCTCTCTTTTCCATAAGGTATTTAATAGCAGCATGATCTGTGTGAATAGTTACTTTAGAATCAACAATATAAGGTCTAAACTTATCACAAGCAAAAACAACTGCTAAGAATTTCTTTTCAGTAGTAGCATAATTTCTCTGGGCATTGTCTAAAGTTTTACTAGCATATTGAATAACATTTAATTTCTTATCAACCCTTTTCCCTAGAACAGCACCTACAGCATAATCACTAGCATCGCACATAATTTCAAAGGGTAAATTTCAATCAGGTGGTTGAACAATAGGTGCAATGCTTTCTTAAGTATTTCAAATGCTTCTACACAATCATCATCAAAGACAAATGGTATATCTTTTTGTGATAGATTAGTCACATGCCGAGAAATTTTTGAGAAGTCCTTAATGAACCTCCTATAAAAACTGGCATGACCAAGAAAACTTCTTATACCTTTGATGTCCTTCGGACATGGCATCTTTTCAATAGCATCAACTTTAGCTTTATCAACTTCAATACCTCTTTCAGAAATTTTATGCCCCCGGACAATACCTTCATTAACCATAAAGTGGCACTTCTCCCAATTCAAGACAAGGTTAGTATCTTCACATCTCTGCAAAACTCGATCAAGGTTGCTCAAGCAATCATCAAAAGAGGATCCATAAACGGAGAAATCATCCATGAAAACCTCACAAATCTTTTCACAAAAATCAGAGAATATAGCCATCATGCATCTTTGAAAGGTAGCAGGTGCATTACATAAACCAAGAGGCATACGTCTATAAGCAAAAGTACCGAAAGGGCAAGTAAAAGTGGTCTTTGCTTGATCATCAGCTGACACAGGTATTTGAGAGAAGCCAGAGTAACCATCTAGAAAGCAAAAATGTGTATGTTTGGATAATCTTTCTAGCATTTGATTAATGAAAGGCAAAGGGTAATGATCTTTTTTAGTATCTTTATTTAGTTCGCGGAAATCAATTACCATCCTATAACCTGTAATAATTCTTTGCGGGGTCATTTCATCTTTATCATTAGGAATGACAGTAATACCTCCCTTCTTAGGGACACAATGGACAGGGCTTACCCACTGACTATCAGCAACGGGATAAATTATACCTGCCTCAAGGAGCTTTAATATTTCCTTTCTTACCACTTCTTTCATCTTAGGATTCAGCCGTCGTTGGTGATCAATAACTGGTTTGGCGTCTTTCTCCAAATTTATTTTGTGTTGACATAGAGTGGGACTAATGCCCTTAAGATCATCAAGAGTATATAAAATAGCAGCACGGTGCTTCTTTAGAGTTTTCAATAATTTTTCTTCCTCCTTCTCTGAAAGGTTAGCACTAATAATAACAGGATATATCTTCTTTTCATCAAGATAAGCATATTTAAGAGTATCAGGCAATGGTTTAAGCTCAAACACGGGATCACCCTTGGGTGGAGCAGGATCCCCTAGGATTTCAACAAGCAAGTTGTGTTTCAGAATAGGTCCCTGTTTAAAGAATACTTCATCTATTTCCCTTCTTTCATTCATAAACATATCATTTTCATGGTCTAGCAAATATTGTTCTAAAGGATCATTAGGAGGCACGGCAATAGAAGCAAGACCAATAATTTCATCTTTACTAGGCAATTCCTCATTACGGGGTTGTCTACGAAATTTAGAAAAATTAAACTCATGAGACATATCATCTAAACCAATAGTAACAACATCCTTTTCGCCGTCTATCTTAGCATTAACAGTGTCCAGAAGGGTCTACCAAATATAATGGGACAAAAGCTATCTTGTGGGGAACCAAGAACAAGAAAAGCAACAAGATAATTAACCTTCCCACACAAGACTTCAACATCTCTAACAATCCCAATCGGTGAAATAGTATCTCTATTGGCAAGCTTAATGGTAACATCGATATCTTCCAACTCAGCGGGTCCAATGTCATGCATAATTTCTTGATATAAAGAAATAGGTATTGCACTAGCACTAGCACCCATATCACATAAGCCATGCTAACAATGATCTCCTATTTTAACAGAAATAACAGGCATGCCTACAACAGGTCTATGTTTATCTTTAGCACCAGGTTTAGCAATTCTAGCAGTCTCATCACAGTAGTAAATAACATGCCCATCGATATTATCAACCAAGAGATCTTTAACAATAGCAATATTAGGTTCAACTTTAACTTGCTCAGGAGGTGTATAAGTTCTAATATTGCTTTTACGAACCATAGTTGAAGCTTTAGCATGATCCTTTATCCTAACAGGGAAAGGTGGTTTCTCAACGTAAGCAGTAGGAACAATAGGATCATTATAAGTGACAGTCTTTTCTTCAACTTTAATAGGTTCAACTACTTTTACTTCTATGAAAGGATGATATTTAAACCACTTCTCCTTAGGGAGATCAACATGAGCAGCAAAAGATTCACAAAAAGAAGCTACTATCTCAGAGTCAAGTCCATATTTAGTGCTAAATTTACGGAAAACATCGGTATCCATAAAAGATTTAACACAATAAAACTTAGGTGTTATACCTGACTCCTTACCTTCATCGAGATCCCAATCTTCAGAGTTGCGTTTAATTCTTTCCAGTAAATCCCATTTGAACTCAATAGTCTTCATCATAAAAGAGCCAGTACAAGAAGTATCGAGCATGGAGCGATTGTTGTCAGAAAGCCGAGCATAGAAATTTTGAATAATCATTTCTCTTGAGAGCTCATGATTGGGGCATGAATATAACATTGACTTAAGCCTCCCCCAAGCTTGAGCGATGCTTTCTCCTTCGTGAGGCCAAAAATTATATATATAATTACGATCACGATGAACAAGATGCATAGGATAAAACTTCTATTGAAATTCCAATTTCAATCGCTTGTAGTCCCATGATCCCATATCATCACATAGCCTATACCATGTCAATGCATCTCCCTTCAAAGATAAAGGGAAGACCTTCTTCCTGATAAAATCATCGGGTATACCTGCAAGCTTAAATAATCCACAAACTTCATCCACATAGATTAAGTGTAAATCGGGATGCAATGTTCCATCTCCTGCAAAAGGATTAGCTAGCAGTTTATCTATCATACCCGAAGGAATTTCAAAGTAAACATTTTCAATAGGTTCAGTAGGTTGAGGAGCAACTATTTGCTCTACCGGTCGGGGTGAAGATACCCCGAACAAGCCCCTCAAAGGATTACTTTCCATAGTAACAAGTGACAGTAAATTTCAGCACACTATATAAATTTTTCCTTACCAAATTCCACCTACCAAAGGCGCTTCACTCCCCGGCAACAGCGCCATAAAAGAGTCTTGATGACCCACAAGTATAGGGGATCTATTGTAGTCCTTTCGATAAGTAAGAGTGTCGAACCCAACGAGGAGCAGAAGGAAATGATAAGCGGTTTTCTGCAAGGTATTCTCTGCAAGCACTGAAATTATCGGTAACAGATAGTTTTGTGATAAGGTAATTTGTAACGGGTAACAAGTAACAAGTGTAAATAAAGTGCAGCAAGATGGCCCAATCCTTTTTGTAGCAAAGGACAAGCCTGGACAATTTCTTATATGAAGGAAAACGCTCCCGAGGACACATGGGAATTATCGTCAAGCTAGCTTTCATCACGTTCATATGATTCGCGTTCGGTACTTTGATAATTTGATATGTGGGTGGACCAGTGCTTCGGTACTGTCCTTACTTGGACAAGCATCCCACTTATGATTAACTCCTATTGCATGCATCCGCAACTACAAAAGAAGTATTAAGGTAAACCTAACCATAGCATGAAACAGATGGATCCAAGTTAGCCCCTTGCGAAGCAACGCATAAACTAGGGTTTAAGTTTCGGTCACTCTAGCAACCCATCATCTACTTATTACTTCCCAATGCCTTCCTATAGTCCCAAACAATGGTGAAGTGTCATGTAGTCGACGTTCACATAACACCACTAGAGGAGAGACAACATACATCTCATCAAAATATCGAACGAATACCAAATTCACATGACTACTAATAGCAAGACTTCTTCCATGTCCTCAGGAACAAACGTAACTACTCACAAAGCATATTCATGTTCATAATCAGAGGAGTATTAATATGCATATAGGATCTGAAAATATGATCTTCCACCAAATAAACCAACTAGCATCAACTACATGGAATAATCAACACTACTAGCAACCTACAGGTACCAATCTGAGGCTTTGGGACAAAGATTGGATACAAGAGATGAACTAGGGTTTGAGAGGAGATGGTGCTGGTGAAGATGTTGATGGAGGTTGGCCCCCTCCCGATGAGAGGAGCGTTGGTGATGACGATGGCGGTGATTTCCCCCTCCCGGAGGGAAGTTTCCCCGGCAGAACAGCTCTGCCGGAGCCCTAGATTGGTTCCGCCAAGGTTCCGCCTCGTGGCGGCGGAGTTTCATCCCTAAAGCTTGCTTATGATTTTTTCTCAGACGAAAGACTTCATATAGCAGAAGATGGGCACCAGAGGACTACCAGGGGCCCACGAGGCAGGGGGCGTGCCCCCCACCCTCGTGGCCAGGGTGTGGGCCCCCTCTGGCATTTTCTTCGCTCAGTATTTTTTATTATTTCCAAAAATGACTTCCATGAAGTTTCAGGACTTTTGGAGTTGTGCAGAATAGGTCTCTAATATTTGCTCCTTTTCCAGCCCAGAATTCTAGCTGTCGGCATTCTCCCTCTTCATGTAAACCTTGTAAAATAAGAGAGAATAGGCATAAGTATTGTGACATAACGTGTAATAACAGCCCATAATGCAATAGATATCGATATAAAAGCATGATGCAAAATGGACGTATCAGTCGTCCTAATTTTTCAGAATTTTTGGAGTTACAGAAGTATTCGAAATAGTCATATTGCTACAGACTGTTCTGTTTTGATAGATTCTGTTTTCTTTGTGTTGTGTGCTTATTTTGATGGCTCTATGGTTTTCTTTGATGAGTTTTTGCCATAGAAAAGTTGGAATACAGTAGATATAATACAAAAAAAATATGAATTGGTTTTATACAGTACTTATGGTAGTGGTTTGGTTTCTTATATTAACGGATCTCACGAAGGTTTTGCTGAGTTTTGTGTGATTGAAGTTTTCAAGTTTTGGGTTATCTTACGATGGATGAAAGAAGGATAGAAGAGCCTAAGCTTGGGAATGCCCTGGCATCCCAAGCAATTATCCAAGAATGAGCAACCAACTAAGCTTGGCGATGCCCCCGAGTGGCATCCCCTCTTTCTTCTAACGACTATTGGTATTTTACTCGAAGCTATATTTTTATTCGTCACATGATATGTGTTTTGCTTGGAGTGTCTTGTATGATATGAGTGTTTGATTGTTTTATTTTGTGTTTTAAGTCATCAATCCTTGCTGGACACACCTATTTGAGAGAGCCAAAATTATTTCATGATAGACTTGTTAGAATTGCTCTCTGTGCTTCACTTAAATCTTTTATGAGCTAGGACTTGCTCTAGTGCTTCACTTATATCTTTTTGAGCACGGTGTGCTTAGTATTTTTGAAGAAATACTCTCTTGATTCACTTAGATTTATTTGAGAGTTAGTAAAAAATTGAAGAAATTCTCTCTTGCTTCACTTAAATTATTCTGAGAGAAAGAAAAAATTTATGCTCATGATCTTCACTTATATTTTCTTGAGCTTATGAAAAGCAACACATGAAAATTAGTCCCAAAGTGATAGATATCCAAGAAGGATAAGTAAAAAAATTCATGAAGACCATTGGACAAAATAAACTTGATTCTTAGTAATAGTTTTGAGATATGATGATGAGATATGTGAGTTGTGTTGATGAGTAATTATGCTTTAGTAAGAATATTGGTGTTAAGTTTTGTGATTCCCTATGCAAGTACGAAAGCCAATAGTCATGCAATGAAATTATATCCTCTTGTGGTGCATTATTTGGTGTTAATTATGCTTAATGCTTGCTTATGAGATTATTCGTTTCTTGGTTGGCCGCTTCTCAATCTTTTTGCTAGCCTTCATTTTGCACCAAGTATGATCTCTACTTGTGCATCCAAAATCCTTTAAACCAGTTTTTCCACACGAGTCCACTATATCTACCTATATGTGGTATTCTTTTGCCATTCTAAGCAAATTTGCATGTGACATCTCTAGTTTTCAAAATAAACTTCTCTTTTGTGTATTTGTTTCGCTCGTGGAGCGGTGACGGGTGTCTAATATTTTCCATGCTGGATGTGTTATTCTCACGATGAGTGTATATTCACTTGTCATTGCACGAGAGTAAGGCAAAGGTTTTAGGGATGCCTAGTCCCGAAATGCAAAAATGAATTTACTTTATGTTGTCAAATAATAAATCCTTGGAAAGTGTTGGTATGGAGGGCAACCGTGGATACGGCTAGCCATGGAAAGTGAAAGTGTGGTGGAAAAAGGAATAAACTTTATTTTCTATTTGGGAACCGCCTATGGCATATCAAGCATGGAAAGTGTTGGGAACTCTATGTCGTTTTCGTTGGTGTGATGGATACACCTCCCAAAATATTTTTATCTCTAATTTTTCGCTTTGAGCTCTGGCACCTCTACAAATCCCTACTTCCCTTCGCGAAGGGCCTTTCTTTTACTTTATGAATTTTTTTATTTTTGAATTAGAGTCTCCATTTTATCTTACAAAAGCACCAACTAAGAGGCAATATGATCATACTTGAGAATCACATAAAAGTCCAAATGTCCATGCTATAAAGAAAAGAATATGATATGGCATGATAAACAGCACTCCACATCAAAAATTCTGTTTTTATCACTTACCTACTCGAGGACGAGCAGGAGTTAAGCTTGGGGATGTTGATACGTCTCCAACGTATCTATAATTTATGATTGTCCATGCTGTTTTATTATCAATCTTGAATGTTTTATAATTATTTTATAGTCATTTTATATGATTTTTTGGTACTAACCTATTGAAATAGTGCCAAGTGTGAGTTGTTGTTTTCTGCATGTTTTTTACATCGCAAGAAATCTCCAGCAGCCACTCCACAAGCTCCAACTACATCAATTGATGCCTTCGTCCTTGGAGTTCTCTCTACACCACCTCCCGAAGACCAAGCCTGAGAGACGCATAGCACTATGCATATTTGAACTTTTTGGCAATTTTTTGCCAAAGGGGGAGAAATATGTATAGATCATAGGCTTCGAGGGAGTGTTTTGCTTCTTTGCCTTTGGTTGAACTTTTTATTGTGTGAGATACTCTATGTCCTTGTGTGAGATACTTATTTGATCATGTGTTTGATCATTTTCTACCATAATGCTTGTTTGGATGATATTATCTTTTATATCTCATATATGATCATTCACTTGCTTGGTGATGAGTGCATGCTTTTAATTTCTATCATTTTGAGCGCCCCACCAAGATGTATGTGACATGGAAGAGTAACCCATGATCCTAATCGATTGTGCATTTGCATTCAAAAGCAAATTTTAAATAATGCACGAATTTAGGGGGAGCTCTTGCTTATCACATACTTCTCAAAGCGACGATGTTTTTCAATCTTATTATCATTTGTCGAAGCTTTGATCTATATGTTGTCATCAATTACCAAAAAGGGGGAGATTGAAAGTGCAACTATCCCTAGGTGGTTTTGGTAATTACTAACAACATATAGCTCATTGAGCTAATGCTATCTCAAGATAAATATTTCAGGAAAGCTCAATGATTGGCATGGCATGGATTAGGAATGTGGACCCCTCAAAATGCTAAGGACAAAAGATTGGCTCAAGCTCAAGACTCTACATTTTACTTTTAGTGATCCAAGATCACATTGAGTCCATAGGAAAAGCCAATACTATTAAAAGGGGATGAGGTGTTGCTTAATGAGTTACTTGCTCAAAATGCTTAGTGATATGCTCCAAAACCCTCAACTACTTTCTCATATCCACATATGTCCCAAACCAAAAGTCAAACTCGGCCCCACCAAAATTTCCTAAACAACACCACTGAGTTCACTTGACATAGCCACTGCCACAAACCCTAGTCACTTCGGTCTCATCGAGATGGGATTGCAACCCCTCTGTTTCCCTTCGTAACGTTTCGGTCTAACTGAGATGAGCGATCGGTCCCACAGAGATTGCAATGCAAACTCTATGTTTCCCCTTCGTAACGTTTCGGTCTAACCGAGATGAGCGAATCGGTCCCACCGAGTTTGCCTGACCAACTCTCTGTTTGCTTATTACCAAAATTGGTCCCACCCAGTTTGTGTAATCGGTCTCACCGAGATTACGTTATGCCCTAACCCAAATGGAATCGGTCCCACCGAGTTGACATGTCGGTCCCACCAAAAATCATAACGTTCACATTTTGAACTAAATCGGTCTGACCGAGTTTTCTGATTCGGTCCCACCGAGTTTGGTGATTTGTGTGTAACGGTTAGATTTTGTGTGGAGGCTATATATACCCCTCCACCCACTCTTCATTCGTGAGGAGAGCCATCAGAACATGCCTACACTTCCAACACACATTTTCTGAGAGAGAACCACCTACACTTGTGTTGAGGTCAAGATATTCCATTCCAACCACATAAATCTTGATCTCTAGCCTTCCCCAAGTTGCTTTCCACTCAAACCCTCTTCACCAAATCCAATCCTATGAGGGAGAGCTGAGTGTTGGGGAGACTATCATTTGAAGCACAAGAGTAAGGACTTCATCATCAACACACCATCTATTACCTTTTGGAGAGTGGTGTCTCCTAGATTGGCTAGGTGTCACTTGGGAGCCTCCGTCAAGATTGTGGAGTTGAACCAAGGAGTTTGTACGGGCAAGGAGATCGCCTACTTCGTGAAGATCTACCCTAGTGAGGCAAGTCCTTCGTGGGCGATGGCCATGGTGGGATAGACAAGGTTGCTTCTTCGTGGACCCTTCGTGGGTGGAGCCCTCCGTGGACTCGCGCAACTGTTACCCTTCGTGGGTTGAAGTCTCCATCAACGTGGATGTACGATAGCACCACCTATCGGAACCACGGATAAAAATCTCCGTGTCTACATTGCATTTGCTCCCTCCAAACTCCTCCCTTTACCTTCATATGAAATTGTTTTACATTCTGCTGCTATACTCCTAGAATTGCATGTGTAGGTTGATTACTTGAATTGTGCTAAGTTGCTAAAATCTGCCAAGACTTAAAATTGGGAAAAGGCTAGATTTTTATTTGGTCAAGTAGTCTAATAACCCCCCTCTAGACATACTTTCGATCCTACAGCTTCTCGTTGCTCCCACTGAGGAACATCTTAAATACCTCGTCCAAATGCATTTCCCTCGGGAGAAGGCTACCAACAGTACTGCAGAGTATGAAGGGCTCCTTGCTGGGCTCAGGATTGCAACAAAACTGGGAATCAAGAAGTTGATCATCTGCGGAGACTCGCAACTCATGGTGAGATAAGTAAACAAGGATTACCAAAGCCCATTGATGGAGGCATACGTTGAGGAAGTGAGGAAGTTGGAGGAGTGCTTTGCTGGATTGCAAACAGAGAACATACCCCATGCGGAAAACAACATTGCTGATCATCTGTCAAAGTGCACTATGCAAAAACTCCCTGCGGAACTAGGGACTTTTGTTTTCCATCTGACACAGCCCTCCGTGTCCCCGGCAACTATGGCTAGAAAGAGGAGGAAACTGGACTCCGACAAGTCTCTCTCGGCAGAGCCTCCCGAGGACCCCGACAGAGAGCTTGGCGGGAACAACTCCCCTTCGATCGGCAAGCTGCACCCTCCCGCTAAACTACCAACTTCTGCGGTTGAGGATTGCACTCCCGTGGATGAGGAGGTGCTGCTGGTCCTCGTTGCCGAGCCTCAGGCTCCAACTTGGGCGCGGTACATCATCTGTTTCCTCCAAATAGGAGAACTTCCCGAAGAGCAAGAAGAAGCTGAAAGAGTAGCCTGGAGGGCCAGTATGTATCAGTTCGTTGATGACACGCTATACAGAAGAAGGCCCAATGGTGTGAAATTGAAGTGCATTCTCTGGGAAGAAGGAAAGGAACTATTGGAAGAGATACACAAGGGTATGTGCGGCTCACACATTGGATCGAGGGCCCTGGTTGGAAAAGCCTTCCGGCAAGGATTCTACTGGCCCACGGCCCTCCAAGATGCAATTGAGCTAGTCACCAAATGTGAAGCCTGCCAGTTCCACTCCAAGAATATCCATCAGCCTGCCCAAGCTCTCCACACGATCCCTTTATCATGGCCCATCTCGGTCTGGAGGCTTGACATCATGGGCCCCTTCCCTCGTGCTACCGGGGGCTTTGAGTTCTTGTTCGTCGCTATCGACAAGTTCACAAAGTGGCCACAGGTAGAGCCCGTGAGAAAGGTGACAGCACAGTCAGCTATCAAGTTCTTGAAAGGATTGGTGTGCCGCTTCGGGGTCCCTGCCCGAATCATCACCGACAATGGCACCCAATTCACGAGCCATGCCTTCATATAATACGTTCATGCCCTCGGAAGCAAGATCTCATTTGCCTCTGTCGCCCATCCCAGGAGCAATGGGCAAGCTGAGAGGGCGAACACTGAAGTGCTGCGAGGACTCAAGACAACAACATTCGATAAGCTGAAGAAGTGCGGCAGGCGATCGATCGACGAGCTATCGGTGGTTCTTTGGTCCCCCGTACGACACCAAATCGAGCTACCGGGCAGACTCCCTTCTCCCTAGTCTATGGGGCAAAAGCAGTTATCCCCACGGAACTCATATACGGATCACCTCGAGTGCTTGCCTACGATGAAGTAGCGCAAGAATAGCACCAGCGTGAAGATGATGTGCTACTTGAGGAGAACCATCTCCAGGCTGCTACGCGTGCTGCACGGTACAAGCAAGCCTTGCGTCGCTATCACAGCCGCAGGGTTCATGCCCAGAGTTTTGAGGAAGGCGGCCTTGTCCTTAGGCGCGTTCAGTCCGCCAAGGGTACAAACAAGTTGACGCCGAAGTGGGAAGGCCCTTACCCGGTATTACGAGTCACCAGACCTGGTGTGACACCCTGGATTTTGGCCCTTTCTTTTTCTTTTGATTTTCTGAGGATTTTGCTTGAGATTTCTTTTTTCATGGCTATGTGGTCTGAAAACTTGGGAAGATCGCCTCTTCTCAGTTTCCAAAGTGGCTTGTCATCCTCAAAAGCATCTCAAGACCTTCATATTAGCCCAATCCCAATATTATTTTTATTGGGAATATTCATTTTTCTATTAAAGAAATAACCCTATTTGCCCTAGGTTGTGAAGCAACCTATATTTCTGTCACTCTCAAAATTCCCAAATAATTCTCATGAATTTTTTGGACCTTATATGCCCCAAATATGTCCAAACTTTCCTTTCCTAGCCCAAAAATAATTCATCAATATTCATTCTTCTATTATGTCCAGTGTGGCTTGTTGTGAAGGAAGTGCCACCTATATTTTCTTGATTGCTCCCAAACTTTTTGGGCATCATATCTCACCCAAATAATTGCCTCATGCCAAAATTCAGCTCCATTTGCCTAGCCAATCTTCCTCATCAATTTTCCAAAGTTTCTGTCAGATGGAAGCCTTGTTGAAGGAAGTACCAGCTAGGAGTACCCAAATGAGCTGTAATTTTGCAAGCTCCTTCATGTGCTCATATCATGACTCTCCACAAATTTTCAGCTCTATCTAATGATCTATGTGAGCACACTATCAAATCTTTGCTTCTGGTCATCTTTTTAGTTAGTGAAGAAAGTATATTTTATATTGCTTCATTATTGCTAAAAATTTACCAGGACCTTCTCCTATCCATATAACTCATCTCTACCAAATTTGGGCACATTTCCTTTAGCCATTCTCCCTCAAGAATTTTCCTAAGATTCTGTCTAGAGGGATGCTTGGTGAAGCAAGTACTATTTTGGCAAGGCCAAATGGTATGAAATTTCTATAGCATCCTTATATGCCCAAATGATCATACTTTGCCAAGTTCCATCCCAATCCAACACTCCTACTGAGTGCTATTTCATGATCTTGATTCTAGACCAGATTGTGAAGTTGTTAAGCAACCACATTAAATCTTGGTCCAAATCCTCTCAAAATTAGTAGGATCATAGTCCTTCCTTCCCTAAGTATCTCTCACATCTCTTTGTCTCTAATGGTCGTGTATTTTTCACCCAGCATCTGTTCCAAGTTTGGTACAGCAAACTTCAGGTGATCACTCCCATCTAACCACAGTACCCCTGATCGAGCCATAACCTCATAAATGATCTATCTTGGAAGGACTATCAGCTAGACAACGTTTTGGGTGCCAGAGAGTACTGTATGCCCCGGTTCACGCGGTGACCGCGCTGTTGACGTGACGGTGCACGCGCTCTGCAGCGTTTGGCCGCGTCCAGGACGTCTTCCAGCTTTGGCCCCTCCCCCCTCTCGTCGTTCTTTCGCGTCGGTGCATGTCTAGGAGGTTCCCCTCGTCGTCACCTTCATCCTGGACCCCTCTCCCCCTCCTGTCAATCCCTCCTTGGCGCTCTCCACCGCACGCCCACGGGAGAATAGTGGCTGTTCGGCTCTGTTCACGCATCGGCTTCTTCCTCCCCGTGCCCCTTGGCCTTCTCCGCCCCGTGAGCCTGCCCTCTGCCCCCTCCCATCGTCTGTCGTTGAGTGAGCTCGTCCGCCCAAGCGTACGCGGGCACGCTCGAGCTGTGGCCACGTCTCCACGGTCACCCCCTCGCCGCTCGGCTATAAATAGCTCGTTCCAGAGCACTCCAAGCACACCAGCAGCCTCACCGCTTCTCTAGCAACCTCCCCGGACTCTCCAACCGCCCCTAGAGCCCCTCCTCAACCTCCATTGACGCCTCAGAACCCGCCGGTCTCCTCCTAAATTGGAGCGAGCCGCGCCTCCTCCCTCCACTATACCTCCACCAGTAGAACCCCTCCACCCCGGTGAGCCTCTCCCATCTCTTCTTTTCTCGCCGGAGAAACCGCGGCCGCGACCCCAACTATTTCCGCCGCTGTCGCACGTGGCCACACCATGGCACCACTGATGTAGTCCTCCTGGGCGCCCGTTCTGCTTCTGCACGCATGCAGCCCCTTCTCCCAAACCCGCCGGTGCATCAAGTTCGGCCGGAGACGGCCTGAGTCACCGGGGGTCATCACCGGGGTGCACGCTTCGTCTCTACATCGCGGGGGAGAGCAAGGAAGGAGACGACCTCGTCCCCAGCCAGCCCGTGGACCCCGCGGCCCCACCTATCCGCCAGCAGTCGTTGACCCCGCCCTGCCACGTCACCTAAGTGGAATCGTACTTTTAGAAGTACCTTTGAGTAAGCGTATTCTTGCTCTGGTTTAGCCAGAAATACGTTTTCCCTGTTCTGAAGACGTATACACTGAAAGTGCGTTTTCTGGTTTTCAGTCAAGGGCATGTTTGTAGGGTTTACTTTTACAGATTGGTCCCTGGACTTCATCTGGCTATATCTTTTCACCCGTAACTCCAAACAAGGTGATTCTAAAGCCCAATTCTTCGTCTCGTCGAGCCTGTCATGTTCGTGTCATTTCCATAACGTTTGCACATAGGGGAAATGACCATTTTGCCCTTGCCCGTAAACAGCCCCCTCCGGGAGAGAACTATTTCGAGCGAATCTTTTCACGATCCTTCTGCACTTCTTCCCGGTGACCTCTTCATTCCCAGGCAAGCCACGACGGCCACTTGCATGATAGCCTTGCAATAGTAATGGTTTTCAACTTGAATCTTTAATTTTTTGTGCATGCTATTATTCCGTGAATGATTTATCCATGCTCGTGTTTGCATGCTTATGCTTGTGCTATGATCGTTTGCATCTAGTTGAATAGATGTTTACTTGCTTATGCTCTTGTTATACTCCAGTCAAATAATTATTTTGATGCTAATGATCATGTTATGCTCTTATGTGACTTGGTTATACTATTTTGTTCATGTCCATCATCATGTCATGCTCATCGGTATTACTGCTTTACTACTGTTGATATGTTGAGTGATTATGCTTTCCCATCCATGTTCATGTTATTATCATGGTTAGTTCATCATGTTATATTGTGTGACTCAGCATCATTTGCATTCAAGTTTAACCGGACTTTAATCGAACTTGAACACCTGTTGGCTGAGTCATAGTGCCATCGAGACGAGCTGACTAGTGCAACCACATTTGCCTTTATGGGAAGGCCCTAATGCGGTCTATTGTCATGCCTCTCACTGGTGCCTCCAACTAGGGAAGGTTAATTAGGTGCGCGTGCTACCTTGGCCAGGTAGGCGGCAGTAACCTTGTGCGCCCGTTGTTGTTGTACCCGGGTTGTCCCCTTTTGGGACTGTTTTGTTTTGCCACGACGATGGTCGTTGGATGTCACGAGGTGACGTCGGGGCCACCCATGACTTAGCCCAAAGGGGAGTTTGTCGGAGTGGCCGGGAGAGTGTCATGGCGATAGATCAGTTTTGTCGGAACGCCGTTGGTCCACCCGAATGGGAGCACGAGGCCTTGGGTTCCGTGGAGTGGGTACAATGTGCTACCCTCTGTAGAGTGTGTTTAATCTATCGATAGCTGTGCCCGTGGATAAGGGCCCAGTTCATAGTAGGTCACACTATGGGTCAACAGTAATAATAATCTGAATTAATAACAACCCCGGTTCGATGATGGAAGAAGTTGATTCTGTGATCGTGAGAGGATCACAGTGGTATCATGGATACCGAAGTTGGTGGATATTTCTGGTGTCATGTGATAATCCCGGGTAAAGATCAAGCTCCTTGTGTTCATGTGATCACTACGATATTGTTAATACCAAGATTGGTTGGTCCTGAGATGATCGTGTGATGCCCAAGTTGGTAAGTTGGTACACGTGGTGGTTACGATATAACCTCCAATCAGCGTAAGTGAATCATGATAGTTCTTGCATGCTGGATCCTTGTATCATCCTGTTCATATCATGAGTAGCATGCCATGTTCATTTCATATGGTTCTAGTTGTGTGATGTGCAACATGCTCATGTTCATGCCATGCCTATGTTGTTCTAGTGGTATCATGTTCATCGCTAATGTTTAACCTGTATATGCCATGTTGTTGTTTGCCTTTACTACTCTTGGTTGTTGTGAGCTTGCAAGTACATTCAATGTACTGACCTGGCGTGTCATGCCAGTTTCCAGGTCATGCCTTCTCTTCTTGCTTGTTTGCTGTGGATCCCGAGTATGCGAGCTAGGATAAGCGTTACAGCCAGAGTCCCTGCGCAGTGGAGTCCATCATCATCGTCGTTGTTCGTTGTTGCGCTGCTAGAAGTTATTCCGCTGCTACATGTTGTCCTGCTGCTAGCATAGAGCAACCTGAGTAGGCATAGTGTCACCGTGCCGATGTAATTCCCTTGTATCCATATCGATTGTAATAAAGAGATGATTTGTTCTATGCCAAGTAGTGTCGTATTCCAGAAGACCTACCTCAATCTCAGGGCTGGAATACGGGGCGTTCCGGTCTCTCTGAGCCGGGGTGCCAAAAGGCTTGGTATAAGAGCAGGTATGGTTGTAGGACGCCCTATTCTGCGCGAGCATTAGAATGTGGTAGTATAGAGTCTAGTCAGTTTGTTGCATTTGGTTGTTGCATTTGTTTGCTGCATAGCATGCATATAGACTTTTTATCTGGTCGCTAATGATCTTTTGAGTGTAGATGGCATCGGTTTCGATCCACTACCTGCACCCTTCCAACTGTGCTTGCCTGCTCTTCGATGTTTGGCATCATCTCTGTCCTAGCCGAGTGATGCCGTGATACCAAGTGTTCCAGACACCATTTTGCAGGAGTTATGCTCCAGTATCGCGTCGATGTCTTTCCGCCAGCCACCCCTATTATTTCGGTGATAGACATGTTTTTATCACGAATCGTGCCATTCCTATCACCGCTTTGGCAACCCTTACTGATCTTTGTTATCAGAAAAGGGCAATGTCAGCAAGCCCTATTCTTCACCACTATCTTACCCTCACCCCATTCCCTAGACGAGTACGATTCCCTTCCGTCCGCTTGATGACAATGTGGTCATAACCTCCGTGTTCCGCCACGTGATCACCAAGCCCGTCCTCACCCCTGCATCCGTCGAGATGCGACGATGTTAAACCAGCGTTTGGTGTAGCTTTGTTTACACACACTCCTTCCACACGAGAATTCACTTTCGTGCACACCGCCACAGCATAATAGATCGCAATCCCGGAGTTTCAGCGAGAATTCACTTGCATGCATATTATTATTGTGAGTAGCAGTAATGTGTGTTGTTGATTGAATATAATATTATTTGTATGCCTTGTGTGTTGTTTTTTTACCACTGAAACAGTAGGAGAGGCTCCTAGTGTGAATTAAATAAATAAATCAGGTGATGTACATGGAGTTCTTTTTACAAGTCCATCCCACTTTGGGGGTGGAGGAGTGGGCGGGGGGAAGAAGGCACTTAATACAAGGTATCTAAGAAAGAAAGTAGAAAGGGTTTATTCTTCTCTCCCACCCTATAAATGAGGCGGGATAAATCTTCCTTTAGCCTAGAAAGCCAAGAACTTCTAGATGGTGTGATTCCTCTAAAATGTTTGTTGTTTCTTTCTTTCCAAATGCTCCAAGCTGATTGCAGGAGGATTTCAATGAACAAGGGTCTATTCCATGAGGTTTTAGCTGATTCAACCCAATCCAATCTGTTGCCTTGGGTGGAGCCCTGCATTCCAATATCTGACCAGCACTGTGAGCTAAAATGGCAATCAAAGAAAAGATCTTCCACTGTTTCATATGTGCAAGTTGGATATAGTAGACATCCAAAGTTGTTGCCAATGTTGTGGTGTCTCCTTTTGAGCATGTTTCTAGTATTCAATCTATCTGATAGTAGTAGCCATCCGAAAACTTTGATTTTCATAGTTGCTTTTGATTTCCAGAGCCACGTGCAGGCTGGATGTGCTTGGATGTCTCGGAAGTAGAAAGCATAGGATTTGTTGGCCGAATAATGAGGAGATCCCCAAATGCATGACCAAATATCATGCATTGAATGCTCAGCTAGTTGTACTTCTGAGGTTTTTTGTTGTAGCTCTCTGGTTTCTGCATGTGCCTGCGCTCAGAGTGGGAGGTGGAACGTTTCCTGCAGGCTGGTGGTCCCCAAGAAATCACGTACAAAGACGTCTTCATCCTTGGCAAAGGAGAAAGCTCGTGGGTGAGTTTCGGCGAGGATTTCACCCAGCCACATATCCTTCCAAAAAAGACTATCTGATCCATTGTTTGCATTTATCCGTGTGATCCCTCTGTATGTTGGCATTAGCTTAGTGATGTCACGCCACCAGAATGAGCCCCATCAATCAGTAGCATAGAGGATCTTGGTGGTGTAATATGTGCTCCAAATTAAGTCCACCCAAGGAAGGTCCCAATGATTGTAAAACATGTGTAGGAATTTGAGAAGTAGAGCCTAATTTTGGATTTTCAGATTGAGGACCCCAAGTCCTCCACATTTCTTTGGTTTGCAAACCATGTCCCATGCAGCAAGTGAGTTGCATTTGTCGCCTTGTTTCGTTTTCTTTGTCCAGAGGAATTTTCTGCGGATCTTATCCAAAAGTTCAATGATTCCAGCTGGAAGTTTGAGCGTGCACATGGCAAAAATAATGAGGGAAGTTATCACCGAGTTGAGTAAAAATAATTTGCCTCCATATGATATCATATTGAGTGTCGATGACAGCCTTCTTTCCATATGACAGACCAGTGGCAGAAGATCATGCATGGTGGGTTTTATTGTTCCCATAGGGAGACCAAGGTATGTGAATGGCATCTTGCCAAAGACACATCCAAAGATGTTGGCCAAACTGGTGTAGAGTGATTCATCACAGTTGATCGGGACTAGGGTGGATTTGTGAAAGTTAATCTTTAAGCCAATTGAGGTTGCATAATCTGAGAGAATGTTCTTGATGGTTGTTGCTTGCAGTGGACAAGTCAGCATTGCGATAATCGTGTCATCTGCATATTGGATTACCGGATAGTCCTTTTGGGCATTGCTTGGGAATGGCAGCTTGATGAGATCTCTAGCAAATGCGTCATTGATGGCAGCTTGTAACAAATCCGCGGCCAGAACAAAAATTAGGGGGGACAAGGGGTCACCTTGGCGAACACCACATTTCCAATGGAATTGGCGTCCAGGGACACCATTGAGAAGGACAGCTGATTTACCCAAGGAAAAGATGCATTTGATCCAGCCGAGCCATTTGTCATTAAAGCCCATGTTCCGCATGATCTCAAGAATGGCGTCGTGATCGATTGTGTCAAAGGCGTTGGCAAAATCTAGCTTGAGAAGCACAATCTCTTTTTTGGAAGCTTGGCATTGGTAAATGTACTCGAAGGCCCAAACCAGACAGTCTTGGATCGTGCGTCCTTTGAGAAAACCATATTGGTTGCGGTGCACGATCTTGAGGATAATTCTTTGTAGTCGGTTTGCCAAAAGTGTAGTGATCACCTTAAGACAACAATTAAGCAAAGTGATTGGCCTGTAGTCATTGACTGTCGAGGGTGCATTGGTATTTGGGATTAGAGTAATAAGGCCCTCATTAATGCTCTCAAGATTAAGATTACCGTCAATGAATTGGTTGCAAAGTTTCTAAAAATCCTCCTTGATCACTTCCCAGCAAGATTTAAGAAATACGCCAGTAAATCCATCAAGGACCGGGGCATGATCAGCTGGCATCATTTTGATCACATTGTCTATTTCTTCCTTTGTGAACGGTATCGTGAGTTCATCAAGGCCATCAATTTTTTTGATGATTCGGGACAGGTCAAATTTCATGTCATGTTGAGAGTTCGTACCGAGTCTTTCTTTGAAAGTTCGGAAAATAATGGACTCTTTGCTTGCATGATCCTCCGCACAAAAGCCAGAATATGTCGTGAGGGATGTGATATTATTTCTTCGATATCTCTCCGACGCCATTGCCTGAAAAACTTGGAATTTTCATCACCAAACTGAACCCATCAGATAGTGCACCGTTTCTTCCAATATTGTTTTTGATATCAAAGGAGTCTCATGAGATGCTTCTTGAGTATAATCCTGAAATTTGCTTCTGGTGTTGTGAGAGATCTCCTGTTCTCCAACCCATCAATTTCTAGCAAAGCCTTGTTAGTATTCTCAATGGCAATAGATAACTTGGAAATGTTCTTACTCCAAATTTTAAGATCATGTCTTAGGTTCTTGAGTTTCTTACAAAGATTTGTCACCATATTCTGAGATGTAGTTGGTTTGGCCCAAGACTTCTTGACAGTGTCTAAAAACCCCAGGTGGTGGATCCAATAGGACTCAAAGCAGAAGAGCTTAGATCTTGGATTTTTCGTTTCAATGTTAATGACACAGGGTATGAACTGCTCTAGTGATTGCTTGTGAAAAACCAATCAATCTGTTCAAGCAAGGGGTATGTTTGCATGTTGCTCCACGTGTATACCCAGCCCTTAAGTGGTAGTTCAATCAGTGCCTATGTTCTAATGAAATCATTAAAAGTGATCATCAACCGACACCGGACCCGAAGAATCAGCAAGGAAGCCCAGTTAATCATTATGGAATTCTCAGTCGTGTGCATTGTATTGGGAATATTTGGTCAGCATGCAAATGATATCCTGGTTTGGTTATCGGCATCAAGTACACCTTGGTGGGCAATCTTCATAGCAGTAATGATGAAATCAACCGAAAGACGGATTGTGTGCAAGACCAACAGTATATTTTCGAGTCAAAGGTATGGTTCAAACGCAAGGTTTATTCTGTTATGAGTAAGATTTGAAATATGTTATACCCCAGAAGCAAGTCAGAATGTACTATGAATTCAGTACTCAACCAGAAGGATAGATGAATAGCCTTTTTCATATGAGTATCGGCAGCAGAAATATTAAAAGGAATATACATGACATTCAGTCTGCATACCACAGTAAGAAGCTTCTGTGTAAGAAACTCAATCTTCCCTCGCAAGCTACCGAAGAAGCTTCCAATGCCAGATTCCTCTACCTTCTCGGGCACGATATGTGTATGGCGTCCTAGGTAAGATACTCTTCCTTCTTCAGTACGCCACCGCAAAAGCTTCCAGCACAAGGTACCGAATCTTCCCCAGCAAGTCTTTAAGGGGGGAAGCTTATGAAGCACGATACCCAGTCTTCTTCAGCAAGCTGTCCCGGCAAGAGCTTCGAGCACAAGCTATTCAGTCTTCTGCAGCAAGCAAGTTGACAGCATATGGCAGTGCATCTTAAAAAAATAAGATCCATAACAGTTTGGTCAGGAACACGAGCTAGTCTGGACACAAGTGTCTCCCTCAGGAGCCAAATGCTCAACTACACATGCTTTCATTGTGAGCTACAACTAAGGTCTTGCAAGTCACTCGAACGATGATGTAAATAGAATCTGACAACCACATGAGTATTGTTAAAAGAAGGAAGCCAGATATACACCTCAGTGTGACAAAGGACTATGAAGATTGACGACAACAGTGAGTTCTGTACAAGTACCTGTGAACCTGGTATATGATCCTAATGAGCCCTTGTCTACTTTTCTCCGGTGACGGCACCACGCCTGTATTCTGAGCTTTTTTGGCCGCCCGGGGTGGATGCCGACTTTATATTTCTCTATCCAACAACTCTTACGAGTTCTGAGCTGCTTTCCGGCCGTCTCGTATAGCTAATGAGTTTCTTTTGTTATAGTGGCCCTATGCTCTGAGCTGCTTTTCAGCCGTCTTAGGGAACTGCCACTTTCTTCTTATCAACACGGTCTCATGCTCTAAGCTGCTTTTCGGCCGTCTGGAGCAGTGGTTGAGTTATTTTAGTAATGTCCCAGATCTAAGTTGTAAAGACCGTTCTGGTGGCTACTAATTTATTTGTCGATTTCTTGCAAGGGTTTGGATGATCATTTCCCTATGGTTAAAACTTGAGAGACGATGAGCCTGCCATTTAAACGATATTACCATGTCAGGAGATGAGGATAAAAGTACACCTGTCGGAATATTGCACCCGACAGAACCTATGGTCACACGAAAGAATTAAGAGTATATATATGGCCAAGCCCTCCACCATCAGTCAAGTCTGTGGATACTATCGTTACAAGGCCGTACCCCGTTATGTTGGTTAGGACAGACGACAGTCAAATCTTTGGTATGGACTTGATACTCAAAATAGTGGGGCTAGCTAAGATAATTCAAGAATCCCTGCCAGAAGTCAGATTTCCGTTAGGAGAACAGTACGATTCACAACACTGTGTTGAATCCGGAGGGACATGCAGCTATTTGAGCAACCCAATGCAAGGAGTAAGATATTTGGTGTCCACCAAGAAAGTTGTTCACAAATCCATGGATTGTGGTCAGTGTGACCGATCCATCAGAAACAACTCTCGGACTTGTGAGACGGGCATATATTGTAGTCATGATCATTTTCGCACCTCAGCTAAGTCAGGAAATATAAAAGAAATTGGAGCCAGTGCGAACAAAAACATGCGAGGTAATACCTGTCAGAATGTCGGATACGATGAAGCAAACCACCCCACAGCCAGGCAGTCAGCCATATGAAATTTCATGGTAACATAATATAAAGGAAGAAAGGATACCTAAGTTGGAAACGGTTTCCTTAAGTCAGATATATTCATGCTTGTTCCCTGAGCAACCAAATCTCGAGGACGAGATTCCTTAAGGGGGGGAAGGTTTGTGACACCCTGGATTTTGGCCCTTTCTTTTTCTTTTGATTTTCTGAGGATTTTGCTTGAGATTTCCTTTTCCGTGGCTATGTGGTCTGAAAACATGGGAAGATCGCCTCTTCTCTGTTTCCAAAGTGGAAAGCATCTCAAGACCTTCATATTAGTCCCAATATTCTTTTTATTGGGAATATTCCTTTTTCTATTAAAGGAAATAACCCTATTTGCCCTAGGTTGTGAAGCAACCTATATTTTTGTCACTCTCAAAATTCCCAAATAGTTCTCATAAATTGTTTGGACCTTATATGCCCCAAATATGTCCAAACTTTCCTTTCCTAGCCCAAAAAAATCATCGATATTCATTCTTCAATTATGTCCAGTGTGGCTTGTTGGGAAGGAAGTGCCACCTATCTTTTCTTGAGTGCTCCCAAACTTTTTGGGCATCATCTCTCATCCAAATAATTGCCTCATGGCAAAATTCAGCTCCATTTGCCGAGCCAATCTTCCTCTGAAATTTGCCAAAGTTTCTGTCAGATGGAAGCCTTGTTAAAGGAAGTACCAACTAGGAGTACCCAAATTAACTGAAATTTTGCAAGCTCCTTCATGTGCTCATATCATGACTCTCCGCAAATTTTCATCTCTATCTAATGATCTATGTGAACACACTATCAAATCTTCGCTTCTGGTCATATTTTTAGTTAGTGAAGCAAGTATATTTTATATTGCTTCATTATTGCTGAAACTTTACCAGGACCTTCTCCTATCC
Source organism: Aegilops tauschii subsp. strangulata (assembly GCF_002575655.3). Lineage (NCBI taxonomy): Eukaryota > Viridiplantae > Streptophyta > Magnoliopsida > Poales > Poaceae > Aegilops > Aegilops tauschii. Next base: position 64,197,401 of record NC_053041.3, on the reverse strand, counting down.
ATATAACTCATCTCTACCAAATTTGGGCACATTTCATTTAGCCATTCTCCCTCAAGAATTTTCCTAAGATTCTGTCCAAAGGGATGCTTGGTAAAGCAAGTACTACTTTGCCAAGACCAAATGGTATGAAATTTCTACAACATACTAGCTTATATGCCCAAATGATCATACTTTGCCAAGTTCCAGCCCAATCCAACACTCCTAGTGAGTGCTATTTCATGATCTTGATTCTGGACCAGATTGTGCAGTTGTTAAGCAACCACATTAAATCTTGGTCCAAATCCTCTCAAAATTAGTAGGATCATAGTCCTTCCTTCTCTAAGTATCTCTCACATCTCTATGTCTCTAATGGTCGTGTATTTTTCACCCAGCATCTGTTCCAAGTTTGCTACAGCAAACTTCAGGTGATCACTCCCATCTAACCACAGTACCCCTGATCGAGCCATAACCTCATAAATGATCTATCTTGGAAGGACTATCAGCTAGAAAACGTTTTGGGTGCCAGAGAGTACATTATGCCCCCGTTCACGCGGTGACCGTGCTGTTGGCGCGATGGTGCACACGCTCTGCGGCGTTTGGCAGCGTCTAGGACGTCTTCTAGCACTGGCCCCTCCCCCTCTCGATGTTCTTTCGCGCCCGTGCATGTCTAGGAGGTTCCCCTCGTCGTCGCCTTCACCCTGGACCCCTCTCCCCCTCCTGTCGATAACTCCTCGGCGCTCGCCGCCGCACGCTCACGGGAGAACAGTGGCCGTTCGGCTCTGTTCGCGCCTCGGCTTCTTCCTCCACGTGCCCCTTGGCCTTCTCCGCCCCGTGAGCCAGCCCTCTACCCCCTCCCGTCATCTACCGTCGAGCGAGCTCGTCCGCCCACGCATACGCGGGCACGCCCGAGCCCCGGCCACACGTCCGCGGTCACCCCCTCGCCGCTCGGCTATAAATAGCTCATCCCCGAGCACTCCCAGCACACTAGCAGCCTCACCACTTCTCTATCAACCTCCCCGACCTCTCCAACCGCCCCCGAAGCCCCTCCACGACCTTCATTGCCGCCTCGGCCCCTGCCGGCCTCCTCCTAAATTGGAGAGAGCCGCACCTCCTCCCTCCACTATACCTCCACCAGTAGAACCCCTCCACCCCGGCGAGCCTCTCCCATCTCTTCTTTTGTCGTCGGAGCAACCGCGGCTGCGACCCCCAAGTTTGGCCGCCGCCGTCGTACGCAGCCAGACCATGGTGCCGCTGCTGCAGTCCTCCAGGGCACCTGTTCTGCTTCTGGACGCGTGCGGCCCCTGATGTCTACTACGCAACTTTATTCTTGTAGACACGTGTTGGGCCTCCAAGCGCAGAGTTTTGTAGGACAATAGCAATTTTCCCTCAAGTGGATGACCTAAGGTTTATCAATCCGTGAGAGGTGTAGGATGAAGATGGTCTCTCTCAAACGACCCTGCAACCAAATACAAGAAATCTCTTGTGTCCCCAACACACCCAATACAATGGCAAATTGTATAGGTGCACTAGTTCAGCGAAGAGATGGTGATAAAAGTGTAATATGGATGGTAGAAATATATTTTTATAATCTGAATAAATAAAAACATAAAGGTAGAAAATAGTAAACGGGCACAAATACGGTATTGCAATGCTTGAAAATGAGGCCTAGGGTCTGTACTTTCACTAGTGCAACCTCTCAACAATGCTAATATAATTGGATCATATAACCATCCCTCAAAGTGCGATGAAGAATCACTCCAAAGTTCCTATCTAGTGGAGAACATAAGAATAAATTGTTTATAGGGTACGAAACCACCTCAAAGCTATTCTTTCCGTTCGATCTATTCAAGAGTTCTTACTAAAATAACATAAAGCTATTCTTTCCGTTCGATCTATCCTAGAGTTAGTACTAAAATAACACCAAAGCAAATTCATATTCATAATACTCAATCCAACACAAAGAACTTCAAAGAGTGCCCCAAGATTTCTACTGGAGAAACAAAGACAAGAACGTGCATCAACCCCTATGCATAGATTACCCCAATGTCACCTCGGGAATCCGCGAGTTGAGTGCCAAAACATATATCAAGTGAATCTATACCCCATTGTCACCACGAGTATTCAATTGCAGGACATATATCAAGTGTTCTCAAATCCATAAAAGTATTCAATCTGATAACAACAAAATCTCAAAGGGAAAACTCAATTCATCACAACAAGATAGAGAGGGGAAAACACCATATGATCCGACTATATTAACAAAGCCCGCGATACATCAAGATCGTGACATCTCAAGAACACGAGAGAGAGAGAGAGAGAGAGAGAGAGAGAGAGATTAAAAACATAGCTACTGGTACAAACCCTCAGCCCCGAGGGTGGACTACTCCCTCCTCATCGTGGTGGCCGCCGGTATGATGAAGATGGCCACCGGAGATGATTCCCCCCTCCGGCAGGGTGCTGGAACGGGTCTAGATTGGTTTTCGATGGATACAGAGCCTTGCAGCGGGGGAACTTCTGATCTAGGGTAACCCCGATGGGTTTTGGAATATTTGGGAATTTATACTGCAAAGAAGGGGTGCTGGAGGCCACCGAGGTGGGCACAACCGTCCTGGTCGCGCCAGGTGGGCCTGGCTCGCCCTGGTGGGTTGTGCCCCCCTCGGGCACCCCCCTAGGTGCTTCTCTGGCCCATTGCTTTCCTTCTGGTCCATAAAAATTGCAAAAATAGTTTCGCGGTGTTTGGACTCCGTTTGATATTGATTTTCTGCGATGTAAAAAACAAGCAAAAAACAGCAACTGGCACTGGGCACTGGGTCAATAGGTTAGTCCCAAAAAATGATATAAAGTTGCTATAAAATGATTGTAAAACATCCAAGAATGATGAAATAACAGCATGAATACTTCATAAATTATAGATACGTTGGAGACGTATCGGCATCCCCAAGCTTAATTCCTGCTCGTCCTCGAGTAGGTAAATGATAAAAGAAATAATTTATGAAGTGTGAATGCTAGCAAAGTGCATAAGTTTGATCAATGACAATTTCAATCACTTTTCCTAGCATCATAGCAGCAATTCTTTCTTATGGAACTTCTCATGTTGTAGTGGCAACCAATTCACATGTTAAGGTTCAAACAATGAACTCTCTTGAAACTCAACAACCTATGTTCTTAGTCACCAAGCAATTGCAATTCAACTTATTCAACAGAGTTTAAGTAAGAGCTCCACATACTCAACCATCATATAGTCTTCTATGATTGGTAACACTCACCGCATACACATGAGCAAAACGTTTCAACCGGACACATAGAAAGATAGGGGCTTATTGTTTTGCCTCCCAACATATTCACCTCAAGGGTGATGCCAACAATAATAACTCATGCTGCCCATATTCAACTGGACATATGTGCCTAGATCTTTCCTCACCACATGATGCTTGCCAAAAGAGAAAATAAAAAGGAATAGAGAGAATAACTTTGACTCTTTGCATAAAATTAAATACCGAAAAGTAAAAGATAGGCCCTTCGCAGAGGGAAGCAGAGGTTGCCATGCGCTTATTTGTTTGTATGCTCAATCCCTTAGTGCAAGAGAACGTCATGTTATATTGCCCCTTATGATAGCAACCTTTATTATGCAGTCCGTCGCTCTTATTGCTTTGCCATCATTAGTTCGTACAACGCTCAATTTTCTCGTACACTAAATGATCTAACATTTTTAGAAGCAATTTTTATTGCCTTATTGCACCGATGATAACTTACTTGAAGGATCTTGCTCAATCCTTAGGTAGGTATGGTGGACACTTGAAAAAGATTTGGGTTTAAGGGTTTTTGGATGCACGAGTAGTATCTCTACTTAGTGCGGAATTTTTGTCTAGCAAAGATAGGGGGCAAGCACCACATGTTGAAGGATCTATGACAATATGACTTCTATGTGAATATGAACAAACATAAACCATTACATTGTCTTCCTTGTCCATCGTCAACAATTTTGGCATATAATATTTTGATGGGGGCTCACAATCACAAAATATTTCTAGGATAGTGTATTTGCATGTGAAAGTTCTCTTCCTTATACTAATTATTCGTGAATTGCTTGTATGACCAATATTGTGATTGTCAAGCCTCAACAGGTTTCACTTTCTAAACCCAAATGTGAAGCTACCACTAGGCATGATATGATTTCAACTTCATGACATTCAATTTATTCAACAATTTACTCATAGGATATAAGTGAAGCACAAGAGCAATTGAAAAGAGCTTCGTTGACGGGATGTGAATGCCACTTACTTAGCCTCCTTGGCAATTATTTGAGGACTCTATTTTATTTAAAAAAATTCAGATCTAAGTACTTTATTAAAAAAGAAAGCAAAACAAAATAAAATGACATCCTAAGAATAGCACAACTCAAGTGAAGAAGCAAAAACTTAGGCTCAGCTGATACTAACCGATAATTGTTGAAGAAGAAAGGTGGGATGCCTACCGGGGCATCCCCAAGCTTAGATGCTTGAGGCTTCTTGAGATATTATCTTGGGGTGCCTTAGGCATCCCCGAGCTTGAGCTTTTGCGTCTCCTTAATTCCTCTCATATCACGGTTTTCCCAAATCTCAAAAGCTTCATCCACACAAAACTCAACAAGAATCTCGTGAGATGAGTTAGTATGATAATGAGTAAACCATTTCACTTTGGTACTTTCAAATACAAGATTCATAATTGTTTCCACACAATGCCTACTGTAGCATATCATTTCCACAATTTATATTGAGCAATATAAGGCATAGAAACTAGGAAACAAGCAAACTATGCATTGAAAACAGAATCTGTCAAAAACAGAACAGTCTGTAGTAATCTGTACTCAAACCATACTTCTGATAGTCCAAAAATTATGAAACAAATTGGACCACGTGATAAATTTGTATATTAAACTTCTTCAATAATAATCAACTCAAAAGCACTTTTCTGTTAAAAATGCGACTTGTTTTCGTGAACGCAAAAGTTTCTGTTTTTCAGCAGGGTCAAATCAACTATCACCCAACATGATCCCAAAGGCTTTACTTGGAACTTTATTGAAGAAAAAAGCAATAAAACATGATCAATACAGTAGCATAATCATGTGAACACACAAAAACAGTAAGTAAAAGTGTTGGGTTGTCTCCCAACAAGCGCTTTTCTTTAATGCCTTTTAGCTAGGCATGATGATTTCAATGATGCTCGCATAAAAGATAAGAATTGAAACATAAAGAGAGCATCATGAATCACATGGCAAGCATATTTAAGCCTAACCCACTTCCTATACATAGGTATTTTGTGAGCAAATAACTTTTGGGAGCAAGAATCAACTAGCATAGAAAGGCAAAACAAGCATAACTTCAAAACTATCAACACATAGAGGGGAAACTTGATATTATTGCATTTCCTACAAGCATATGTTCCTCCCTCATAATAATTTTCATTAGCATCACGAAGAAATTCAACAATATAACCATCACATAAAGCATTTTTTTCATGATACATAAACATAGAAATTTTCCTACTCTCCACATAAGCAAATTTATTCTCATGAAAAGTAGTGGGAGCAAACTCAACAAAATAACTATCATGAGATTGAAAATTAAAATCATGATGACAAGTTTCATGGTTATCAAAATTCTTTGTAGCATACATGTCATCACCATAATCATCATATATAGGCATGCTTTCATCATAGTAAATTTTCTCATCAAAACTTGGGGGAGTAAAAATATCATCTTCATCAAATATAGCATCCCCAAGCTTATGGCTTTGCATATCATTAGCATCATGGATATTCAAAGAATTCATACTAACAATATTGCAATCATGCTCATCATTCAAATATTTTGTGCCAAACATTTTATTGACTTCTTCTTCTAACAATTGAGCACAATTTTCCGAACCATCATTTTCTAGAAAGATATCATAAAGATGATCAATAATATGATGCAACCTCAATTCCATTTTTTTCGTAGTTTTCTTTTATAAACCAAACTAGTGACAAAACAAGAAACTAAAAGATTCAATTGCAAGATCTATATATATATACCTTCAAGTACTCACCTCCCCGGCAACGGCGCCCGAAAAGAGCTTCGTTGACGGGATGTGAGTGCCTCTTTCCTAACCTCCCCAGCAACGACGCCAGAAAAGAGCTTGATGTCTACTACGCAACTTTATTCTTGTAGACACGTGTTGGGCCTCCAAGCGCAGAGTTTGTAGGACAGTAGCAATTTTCCTCAAGTGGATGACCTAAGGTTTATCAATTCGTGAGAGGTGTAGGATGAAGATGGTCTCTCTCAAACGACCCTGCAACCAAATACAAGAAATCTCTTGTGTCCCCAACACACCCAATACAATGGCAAATTGTATAGGTGCACTAGTTCGGCGAAGAGATGGTGATAAAAGTGTAATATGGATGGTAGAAATATATTTTTATAATCTGAATAAATAAAAACATAAAGGTAGCAAATAGTAAACGGGCACAAAAAAATATTGCAATGCTTGAAAATGAGGCCTAGGGTCCGTACTTTCACTACTGCAACCTCTCAACAATGCTAATATAATTGGATCATATAACCATCCCTCAAAGTGAGATTAAGAATCACTCCAAAGTTCCTATCTAGCGGAGAACATAAGAATAAATTGTTTGTAGGGTACGAAACCACCTCAAAGCTATTCTTTCCGTTCGATCTATTCAAGAGTTCGTACTAAAATAACATAAAGCTATTATTTCCGTTCGATCTATCCTAGAGTTCGTACTAAAATAACACCAAAGCAAATTCATATTCATAATACTCAATCCAACACAAAGAACTTCAAAGAGTGCCCCAAGATTTCTACCGGAGAAACAAAGACAAGAACGTGCATCAACCCCTATGCATAGATTATCCCAATGTCACCTCGGGAATCCGCGAGTTGAGTGCCAAAACATATATCAAGTGAATCAATACGATACCCCATTGTCACCACGAGTATTCAATTGCAAGACATATATCAAGTGTTCTCAAATCCATAAAAGTATTCAATCCGATAACAACGAAATCTCAAAGGGAAAACTCAATTCATCACAACAAGATAGAGAGGGGAAAACACCATATGATCCGACTATATTAACAAAGCCCGCGATACATCAAGATCGTGACATCTCAAGAAGACGAGAGAGAGAGAGAGAGATTAAACACATAGCTACTGGTACAAACCCTCAGCCCCAAGGGTGGACTACTCCCTCCTCATTGTGGTGGCCGCCGGGATGATGAAGATGGCCACCGGAGATGATTCCCCCTCCGGCAGGGTGCCGGAACGGGTCTAGATTGCTTTTTGGTGGATACAGAGCCTTGCGGCGGCGGAACTTCTGATCTAGGGTAACCCCGATGGGTTTTGGAATATTTGGGAATTTATAGTGCAAAGAAGGGGTGCGAGAGGCCACCGAGGTGGGCACAACCCACCTGGGCGCGCCAGGTGGCCCTGGCGTGCCCTGGTGGGTTGTGCCCCCCTCGGGGCACCCCCTAGGTGCTGCTCTGGCCCATTGGTTTCCTTCTGGTCCATAAAAAATCCAAAAAATAGTTTCGCGGTGTTTGGACTCAGTTTGATATTGATTTTATGTGATTTAAATAACAAGCAAAAAACAGCAACTGGCACTGGGCACTGGGTCAAGAGTTAGTCCCAAAAAAATGATATAAAATTTCTATAAAATGATTGTAAAACATCCAAGAATGATAAAATAACAGCATGAATACTTCATAAATTATAGATACGTTGGGGACGTATCAGCCCCTTCTCTCGAACCCGCCAGTGCATCTAGTTCGGCCGGAGACGGCCTGAGTCGCCGGGGGTTGTCGCCGCGCACGCGCTCCATCTCTGCATCGCGGGGGAGAGCAAGGAAGGAGACGACCTCATCCCCACCCAGCCCGTGGACCACGCGGCCCTACCTGTCGACCAGCAGGCGTTGACCCTGCCCCTGCCACGTCACCTAAGTGGAAGCGTACTTCCGGAAGTACGTTCTACCTTTGAGTAAGCGTATTCTTTCTCTGCTTTAGCCAGAAATACGTTTTCCCTGTTCTGAAGATGTATTCGCTGAAAGTGTTTTCTGTTTTTCAGTCAGGGGCCTGTTTGTAGGGTTTACTTTTACAGATTGGTCCCTGAACTTCGTCTGGCTATATCTTTTCACTCGTAACTCCAAACGAGGTGATTCCAAAGCCCATTTCTTCGTCTCGTCGATCCCGTCATGCTGGTGTCACTTTCATAATGTTTTCGCCCAGTGAAAATGACCATTTTGCCCTTGCCCGTAAACAGGCCCCTCCGGGAGAGAACTGTTTCCGGCGAATCTTTTCGCGATCCTTCTGCACTTCTTCCCGGTGACCTCTTCATTCCCAGGCAAGCCACGACGGCCACTTGCATGATAGCCTTGCAATAGTAATGGTTTTCAACTTGAATCTTTAATTTTTTGTGCATGCTATTATTCCGTGAATGATTTATCCATGCTCGTGTTTGCATGCTTATGCTTGTGCTATGATCGTTTGCATCTAGTTGAATAGATGTTTACTTGCTTATGCTCTTGTTATACTCCAGTCAAATAATTATTTTGATGCTAATGATCATGTTATGCTCTTATGTGACTTGGTTATACTATTTTGTTCATGTCCATCATCATGTCATGCTCATCGGTATTACTGCTTTACTACTGTTGATATGTTGAGTGATTATGCTTTCCCATCCATGTTCATGTTATTATCATGGTTAGTTCATCATGTTATATTGTGTGACTCAGCATCATTTGCATTCAAGTTTAACCGGACTTTAATCGAACTTGAACACCTGTTGGCTGAGTCATAGTGCCATCGAGACGAGCTGACTAGTGCAACCACATTTGCCTTTATGGGAAGGCCCTAATGCGGTCTATTGTCATGCCTCTCACTGGTGCCTCCAACTAGGGAAGGTTAATTAGGTGCGCGTGCTACCTTGGCCAGGTAGGCGGCAGTAACCTTGTGCGCCCGTTGTTGTTGTACCCGGGTTGTCCCCTTTTGGGACTGTTTTGTTTTGCCACGACGGTGGCCGTTGGATGTCACGAGGTGACGTTGGTGCCACCCATGACTTAGCCCAAAGGGGAGTTTGTCTGAGTGGCCGAGAGAGTGTCATGGCGATAGATCGTTTTGTCGGAACGCCGTTGGTCCACCCGAATGGGAGCACGAGGCCTTGGGTTCCGTGGAGTGGGTAAAGTGTGCTAACCTCTGCAAAGTGTGTTTAATCTATCGATAGTTTTGCCCGCGGATAAGGGCCCAGTTTGTAGTAGGTCACACTATGGGTCAACAGTAATAATAATCTGAATTAATAACAACCCCGGTTCGATGATGGAAGAAGTTGATTATGTGATCATGAGAGGATCACAGTGGTATCATGGATACCGAATTGGTGGATATTTCTGGTGTCAGGTGATAATCCTGGGTAAAGATCAAGCTCCTTGTGTCTATATGATCACTACGGTATTGTTAATACCAAGCTTGGTTTGTCCTGAGATGATCGTGTGATGCCCAAGTTGGTAAGTTGATACACGTGGTGGTTACAATATAAACTCCGATCAACGTAAGTGAATCATGATAGTTCTTGCATACTGCATCCTTGTATCATCCTGTTCATATCATGAGTAGCATGCCATGTTCATTTCATATGGTTCTAGTTGTGTGATGTTCAACATGCTCATGTCCATGCCATGCCTGTGTTGTTCTAGTGGTATCATGTTCATCTCTAATGTTTAACCTATAAATGCCATGTTGTTGTTTGCCTTGATTGCTCTTGGTTGTTGTGAGCTTGCAAGTACATTCAATGTACTGACCTGGCGTGTCATGCCAGTTTGCGGGCCATGCCTTGTCTGCTTGCTTGTTTGCCGTGGATCCCGAGTATGTGAGCTAGGATAAGCGTCCCAGCCAGAGTCCCTGCGGAGTGGAGTCCATCGTCATCGTCGTTGTTCGTTATTCCACTGCTAGAAGTTATTCCGCTGCTACGTGTTGTTCTACTGCTAGCATAGAGAAACCTGAGTAGGCGTAGTGTCGCCGTGCCGATGACATTCCCTTGTATCCATATCGATTGTAATAAAAGGCTGATTTGTTCTATGCCAAGTAGTGTCGTATTCCAAAAGACCTACCTCGATCTCAGGGCTGGAATACGGGGCGTTTCGGTCTGTATGAGCCGGGGTGCCACTCCTGGCACAGTCCGTCTGGAGACCGGAGATGGAATTTAGTTGCAAACTCATGGAACATTGAGCATCTCCGAAAGTTCTACCCGTAAGGCGCGGCTGTCGGGCCCTGCCCGGTAGCCACCCTTTTGTACAGGCCTTGCCGATGTTGCATGTAACCCCTTGTACAAAGCTAGGCGCGGACCCTGAGGAACAGAGAAATAAATGAAGCGCTGGGGGCCCCCGACAAATTACATGCACGCATAAGCATATCATAAGCATAGCATGTTCATGTAGATAAGATCGCAGGTAGCACTGTTTTCATCTGCACTAAGCTGCAGGATTGTGACGCCAGGATAATTAAGCTACAGTAACACTCTACTAATGATGCCACGTCACCTCGGTTACTGTTGTTAATCTCGCATTAGTTCAAAATCGATTCGAAATTCAAATTTAAAATAATATCAAATGGTAGAAGTTTTCAAACATTAAAAGTAAAATGTTCGGATTGTGCCAAATAATTCATAAGTAAGTATGGTGAAGAAACCACATTATTATTAAATATTTAATTGCCCTATAATAAGTAAGCAGTGGCTAAAGCGGTAATTTAAATGCCTTCTGAATTATAAAAATTACCAAGCATTTGTATTAAATATCAAACCATTTTATGGCCATGCTAGATGATGCAAAGTAATTAGGTGGCACCATTCCATATTTTACAAAAGTATTTTTGAGGCCTAACAATTTGCAAAACAGAATGGGTTGATGAATTTAAAAGAAAAATAAAAAATAAAAAGAAAAGTGAAGGAAAAGGCTTGGCTGCACTGTGCACCTGGCCCAGCCGCGCAACACTCTAGCCCAGCCCAACTTACCCCCTCCATCGTCTTCCCTGCTCACGGAGCGTGCTAGACGCCGTCCGTGCGTTCATGCCGCGGATCTGCCTCGTGGCGGCCATCCAGACCACCCCGCCACCCTACAAGGTCGTCGTCGACCCCTCTGTCGAACCCTAGCCCCACTCACCCTCTCGCCTCTCCCCTCTTCCTCTTCCCTCGCCCGACGCTGCCGTCGACATGCGTCGCTGGATCCCGCGGCCACTTGCCTCCCCACGACGCCCGCACATGTTCAGGAGGACCTCCATCGTCGTCCACATCGCCTGCGCCTGCTAGCTTGGACCGAGACGTTGTCGCGCCATCGCCCGCTTCGATTCCCCTGGCGGAAGCCGCCTCTGCCCCGCCATGGCTCCACTCCACCGCGACCTCCCGGCCTCTCCGAGCTCGTCTTCCCCTCAATGTGAGCCCCGCCTACCTCCCCGCCTTTTCCCGAGCTCGGATTCGAGCTCGAGCACTCGCAGCCGCGTCTGTAGCTCCACCGCCGCCGGACGTGGTCCCCGCCATCGATTCTGACTGTGCCCAGCCGCACATCCGCCGCGCCCTGTTCCCCTACTCCCCCCGCGCGCGCGCCCACATCTGGGCACGCCCGCTGCTGCCCTGCGTCGTCCGCTCGGCTCGCGCCCACGCGCCTCCTGGCTCCCCTGCTCGCAACTGCGCGCCCACGCCGCTCCTTTGCCCGCGCCGCACGGCACCCCGGCTGTGCCCCGCAACGACCCGCACGCGCCCGCCTGCGGTTGTCTACGCGCACCTGTCGCCCCGCCTACGCAGCAACGCGCCTGCTACTGCCTCCGGCGACCCCCCCTGTCGCTGCCGCCTAGCGTCGCCGCGCCCGCCGCTGGCCGCCCGCGCCCGTGCCGCTCCTGCTTGCCCCTTCGCGCCCGACCGCACCCGTCTCCGGCCGCTGCTACACCGCGCCGGCCGCCGAGCGCCTCCCCCTGCCACCACCACCCGTGGATGCGGCTGAGCCACCGCCCGCAACGCCCCAGCGCCCGCTCGCCCGTGCGCCCGTTAGCCCCCCCCCCCCCCCCCCCCCGGGCCTATGACAAACGGGGCCCATGCTAGAACGAAAAATAAAAAAAGGTTTTAATAAAAAAGAATATATAAATGATATAAATAATAAATAAAAATATTAATTAATTAATTAACTTAATTAATTGTGTTTAATTAACCTAATTAATTGATTAAACTAATTAACTATTGTTACTTAACTGAACAGTCTATGACAGGTGGGTCCCACTGGACCCACATGATAGGTTGACCACATCAACGGTTAGCGTTGACTGCTGACGTCCTGCTGACGTCAGGCTGGTGCATTAATTAATTTTCGAATTAAATTAATTTATTAAATCCAAAAATTGATAAAATCTTTTAAAATTAATATAAAATAAACCGTAGCTCGGATGAAAATGTTTTCTACATGAAAGTTGCTCAGAACGACGAGACGATTCCGGATACGCAGCCCGTTCGTCCTCCACATATCCATGGCATAGCAAACACGCAACTTTCCCCCTTCGGTTCATCTGTCCAAAAACTAGAAACACCGGGGATACTTTCCCGGATGTTTCCCCCCTTCGCCGGTATCACCTCCAACCGCGTTAGGGCACACGTGGCACCGTTACTTGTCATGTCATGCATCGACATGCATATGTTTGCATTATATTTATTGTTTCTTCCCCCACTTCTCTCGCTAGACACCGAGACCAACGCCGCTGCTACCCAGTATGACTACGGTGTTGACGACCCCTCCTTCTCGGTTGAGCTTCCAGGCAAGCCCCCCCCCCTTGATCACTAGATATCGCCTATTCTTCTCTCTACTGCTTACATTAGAGTAGTGTAGCATGTTACTGCTTTCGGTTAATCCTATTCTGCTGCATAGCCTGTCATTGTTGCTACAGTTGTTACCCTTACCTGCAATCCTAAATGCTTAGTATAGGATGCTAGTATTCCATCAGTGGACCTACACTCTTGTCCGTCTGCCATGCTATACTACTGGGCCGTGATCCCTTCGGGAGGTGATCACAGGCATATGCTATATACTTTATACTGTTACATTACTTATGATGTTGTTCGGAGATGGGGGCTGAAGGGGCAGGTGTCTCCATCCCGGTAGAGGTGGGCCTGGATTCCCGACGGCCCCCGACTGTTACTTTGTGGCGGAGCGACAGGGCAGGTTGAGACCACCTAGGCGAGAGGTGGGCCTGGCCCTGGTCGGCGTTCGCAGTTACTTCAAAATAACACGCTTAACAAGATCTTGGTATTTGATCTGAGTCTGGCCACTGGCCTATATGCACTAACCAACTACACGGGAATAGTTATGGGCACTCGACGTCGTGGTATCAGCCGAAGCCTTCGTGACGTCAGCGACTGAGCGGCGCGCGCCGGATTGGACCGTAAGCCTGCTCTTGTATTAAGGGGGCTAGGTCTGCTTTCGGCCGCCCATGCAACGTGCAGGTGTGCAATGGGCGATGGGCCCAGACCCCTGCGCCATAGGATTTAGACCGGCGTGCTGACCTCTCTGTTGTGCCTAGGTAGGGCTGCGACGTGTTGATCTTCCGCGGCCGGGCATGACCCAGAAAAGTGTGTCCGACCAAATGGGATCGAGCGTGTTGGGTAATGTGGTGCACCCCTGCAGGGAAGTTTATCTATTCGAATAGCCGTGTCCCTCGGTAAAAGGACGACCCGGAGTTGTACCTTGACCTTATGACAACTAGAACCAGATACTTAATAAAACACACCCTTCCAAGTGCCAGATACAACCCGGTGATCGCTCTCTCACAGGTCGACGAGGAGAGGATCGTTGGGTTAGGATTATGCTATGCGATGATACTTGGTGAACTTACCATCTACTCTCTTCTACATGCTGCAAGATGGAGGCTGCCAGAAGTGTAGTCTTCGACAGGACTAGCTATCCCCCTCTTATTCCGGCATTCTGCAGTTCAGTCCACCGATATTGCCCATTTACATAGATACCCATGCATATGTAGTGTAGATCCTTGCTTGCGAGTACTTTGGATGAGTACTCACGGTTGCTTTTCTCCCTCTTTTCCCCCTTTGCATTCTTCTCGGTTGTCACAACCAGATGCTGGAGTCCAGGAGCTAGAGACCCCGAGGATGATTCTACGTGGAGTTCGGCTCCGAGGAGTAGTTAGGAGGTCCCAGGCAGGAGGCCTTGCCTTTTCGATCGTTGATATTTTTGTGCTAGCCTTTTTAAGGCAAACTTGTTTAACTTATGTCTGTACTCAGATATTGTTGCTTCTACTGACTCGTCTATGATCGAGCACTTGTATTCGAGCCCTCGAGGCCCCTGGCTTGTATTATGATGCTTGTATGACTTATTTTATTTTTAGAGTTGTGTTGTGATATCTTCCCGTGAGTCTCTGATCTTGATCGTACACGTTTGCGTGTATGATTAGTGTACGATTGAATCGGGGGCGTCACAAGTTGGTATCAGAGCCGACTGCCTATAGGAATCCCCCTTCCACACTCCTGGGCCGAAGTCGAGTCTAGACATTACAAAACTTTTACTAACATGGTTGTGTGCCTTACGGGCCCACGTCACCATTGGATGGTATTAGGATCTTTTATTTATCGACCTATACTCTGGGACTCTGATCTCTCTTCTATTCGGGTTAAATGATTTTGCTAAAAAGACTAACTTTAGGTTCTCGAAAGACTTTCTCCCGGAGAGCCCCTCACTCCAGATGATCGCTTGCTGCACCAGAAGATTCTGAAGATACTCTCCGAGGTTTTCCCGAGACCCTTGTGCCCACCGACTTTACAATCCCCTACAACCGATATACCCTTATGGATAACTACCTACAATTATCGTTCATACCTTCATCCTCAGTTGCTCTTGTTATTACAAGATGCCCTAAATTGCTCTCCGTTGTTCCGAAAATCCTTTAAGCTTACTGCCTTGCAGTTCTTTACCACATGAATACCCCTATTGAAAATTCCTCGCACTTATTGAGTATCTGTTCATCCCCAGTCGTTCGTATGCTTCATAAGATACTCTGAAATACTATCCGGCCTTCTGAGCATCCTCTTCAAACTATTGCTCTGCAAATACTTGTATGCTTACATTATGGATGCTCCCATATCACTAGCAATATTCACTAGTATCTTTTGACACCGTCATTTTGATCCTATTGATTCAACATGTGTGCGAATGCACACAATCATCTATCAACCCTTCTAAATTATCTTTCTGGCTCAGATGTCATTTGGAACATGAGCTGGTTCTCGACCAAACTATTTGTTGTCAATTGTGCCTCTGGTCTATCCAACTTATCCATCCTTGATCAGAGCGTCTGCTTCTGATCCTTTGTTTTGGAAATCATAATTCCTTTGTTATCTAAGCATCGAATTATTCAGATGTTCTATAATATGATGCCCGTGCATTCTTTCTTCCTCTGATTGAGTACCGATACTCACATCAGCTCCGTTGTGGATCGCCCGATCCATTGTTGGATTTCATCCGACATCGTCCTTCATATTCAATAACCTTGTGAGCCTTTCCACGGGTATATAATGCCTTTGGTAAATTGTATCCTCTGCTTTGTCAACCATGCTCTACTCTCGAGCTGGTGATAATTCCTCCTGAAGTTTGTGGTATATGTTCCTAAGAGGCCCCGATGGGTTGGACATATGCCTTTTTCTAATCTATGTGAACCCGGAAACTACTACGGGTCATACTCTACTGGTGTTATGACAGATAAAATTTCAACACCACAACTTCGTTGAAGGCGAGAAGTGAATGAAAGGTTATGCATTAAAGAAGTGGGAGTCGACCTTGAACTTTGTGTTCATGCCCATGCACACGATGTAGATCCTGTCATAGAAGCTTCTTGTAATAATAACTATTTCCTTGATTTGAAATCATCTGGTATCTATGTATTGATCATTTGCAGTCGTGGTCCCGACCACATTTTCTCCTTGATTCCATTTCTCAGACAAGTTAAAGCACTTGTCTTTTGTTGATCGATACATCTCCGCAACCTCTATTTTTGATCTTCCTCGAGTATTAACCTCTGGTATCTCGAGAATTGTGTTGCTTCCTGCGAGTCTTCATCTAGTATTGTGTCGGTGTGGAACGATACCTATGGGATCACATGAATCCCTACTACGGTTGCCGGGGCGCAGGGTTGCAAGAAGAGCAGGGCTAGTAGACAGCACAAGAATCGTTTACCCAGGTTCGGGCCGCGAGGATGTGTAAAACCCTAGTCCTGCTTTGGTGGGTGTATTTCAGAGAGTTCTTGAGCTCTCGAACTAGCTGTGGTGAGTGCGTGGTTCGAAAGAGCCGAATCCTTCTCCAGTATGCCATGGGCCTCCTTTTATAGTCGGAAGGGGCTGCCACAGTGACACACAGGAGGTGGAAAGGCGTACAGTGCCTTGAGCTTATCGCTCGTATTACAGGACAAGACGCATTTAATGCGTAGCTTAGGTGTCCCCTTGCTTTATTGGGGACGGGGGCGAGGCCCGTCCCGTCCGTCGCCGCTCCTCTTCGCTTTGACACGCGCCTTGGCCGGCGATGCGTACGGTGCCATGTAGGCAGGCAGGCAGCTGAGGTGGTGTGGTGGTGGAGCCTTCACGAAGATCTGCATGCCGCCACGCAGGCGCTCGATGAGTTGGCCTGGGGGCTGCATGTTGCCACGCAGGTGCCCGCCCAGCTGGTTGGGCTGGCAGCTGCATGTGAACGGCGGTGGAAGCTTGGTTGGCGTGGGCCTGGCGGTGGCCCTGTTGGCGTCTTTGGTGAGGGCCTTGCCGGGTGGCCCGGCAAGGGTCTCATCGTGTGGCCCGGCAAGGTTCTTGCCGTGGCGCGCTGTCGTCCCCGGCAAGGGCCTTGCCGGGGGTCTGGTGGCCTTCCTCGGCAAGGATCTTGCCGAGGATCGTCGTCTTCTAATCCTCATCTGATCTTGAATATGTCTTCACAAAGATCTGCATGCCACCACGGAGGTGCCTCCCGAGCCCTGGCCCCACGTGGATGATGGCGTTGGGGACCGTGGGCTCAAGGGTGGCTCGCTCTGTTGGTGTGGGGCGCGCTGCCCCGGCAAGGGTCTTGCCGGGGGAACCTGCTTCATCCCTCTGCTCTTTGTGGTCTTGGCCTTGGCGTTGCTCTGATTGTCTTGGGCTTCGGTCTTACCTTGGCTCATCTCCCCTGCTCTGTTGGTGTGACCATAGGCGCGGCTCCAACTGCCCGTCCACAGGTATAGGGGTACAAAAACGCACCCCTCTTTTTGTACACCGACAGGAGCCCCCGGGCCTGGGCCACACATAAGCGCGACACGTTGTTGGGCCATGCCCAAAAGGGTGCGCGGGCAGGCGGGGCGGTTTTTACCGCGGTAAGACTTTTCGCGCGTGGCGCGGCATGGAGGGGTGTGCGTGACGTGGGTGGCATGCGTGGGGCGGTTTCCACACACGTCACATCGCAGTAAATGGGCAGCGCGCCCCACGGCTTCCCCATAAAAAGGGATAACCGCTGGCGCACTGTTCCTTTTACCCTTCGCGCAACCCCAATCTCGGAAACCTCCGCCTTCGTTATTCTTCTTCTCCAAGCTTCATTCCTGCTCGCCGCTGTTGCGCTTCCGTCGGCCTCTATCCTGCCCTCCTCCCCCAGCCGCCATGGCGCCAAAATCCACCAAGGGCAAGGGAGTGGCCAAGGACGCCGGAGCCGTGGAGCCGCCGGAGAGCGCGCTGGCGGTGCAGCGGACGCAGTCCGCCTTCTTCCCCTCGACAGCTGATGTGTTCGAGCTTCGGGACTCCTTCAGGCCCCTGTGGGGAGTGAAGACGAGGGGAGAATTCGGGGCATCCAGCCACGCGCGTCATCCCCGCCGACTGCGCCAAGGCTGCCCCAAATCGGTACCCCTTCTTTGTCGATTATTTTTCCTGCGGGCTCTGCCCTCCCTTCTCCGATTTCTTCAGCGACATCATGCATACCTTTGGCTTCCGCCTCCTGGATTTTACTCCGAATGCGGTGGCGTGCATGGCCCTTTTTGCGCATCTCTGCGAGGGCTTCGCCGGGGTGCACCCCAACACGGCGCTCTTCCGCCATTACTTCTCCCCTCGGATCCAACCAGGGGGCGCCATCTCCGGTTGCATCGCCTGGGTCTCAAGATCCAAGGGAGCGTATCCGGAGGGCGCCATGAAGGAGAGGTGGGAAGAATGGCGGGGCCGGTGGTGCTGGATCGAGGAGGAGGACCCGCCGGTGTTCTGCGAAGTTCGCCGGGCACCGCCGGTCCGTAGAAGCAATCGGAGCGACGTCGATGCTGACGACGAGAAGCTCACGGTCGCCACCACCAAGATCCTCCGGCTCACCGAGGCCGGCCTCACCCTTGAGATGATCGGGGCGGACTTCATCCGCCGCTGAATCGCTCCACTGCATAACAAGGGGAGGCCAGCCTGGCTCTTCACGAACCCCGCCGACATCATGCGGCTTCGTCCCGGCCTCGACCACAACTTCACAGTGATGGGGCACGCCCATTCCTGCCAACGGCTCTTCCAGCTTGACGTGGGCCGCGACGGTGAGGTCGAGCGGACCGGCAAGGTCGCGAGGGCCGCCGCGAAGGCCGGCAAGGTCCTCAAGGGGCCTCTGTTCAAGCTGCCGACGGGGGTGGTCCCGTTGTGCAATAACTCACGCCGGTCCGATATCATTGCCATGATGCCGGACTGCAACACGCATGGCCCCGACCCGAGCTGGAAGGAGCCGGAGGACGCCGAGGTGCAGCAGTTCTTTGACACTTTGCACGAGGGGTACGTCAACGCCGACGCCGAGCGGCTAGTTGTCCAGAACACCACCTAGGTGGAGTTGGACTACATCGCCACCAGGGCGAGGGAGGCACAGCTTGCCAGGGAGGCCGGCAGCACCGGCGGTGTGGAGGACAAGGCCGCGACGGCCGCGGAGGAGGAGGAGCTCGCCCGGTGGGCGGCGGCCGCAGGGGAGCCAGCAGCGCCGGCACCGAGGCTCCTCTGGTTGAAGATGTGACCGGCGAGTCGTCGGAGGAGGAGGCCGAGACCGCAGGCCCGACGCTGGCTACGGGGAGAGGGCGAGTCCTGTGGCGGGCCAGTTCTGGCGAGCCGGTCCGGCCCGGCAGGGCTGCGCGGCCACAGCTGACCTTGGAGGGGTCCGGGCGCCACACGAGGGCCGCGGCGGCAAAGAAGCCGGCGAAGGCCGCGGTGAAGAAGAAGACAGCCGCCCCTTCTTCGTCCACACGTGTCCAGACACCACCTCCTTCTCCTCCTCCGGCGAATGTTGATACGGAGGTTACTTTTGATTATGGATCCCTCAGCCCGAGGAGGAAGAGGAAAACGGCAGAGGAGGAGGCGGACGAGGAGTAACTATCTGGTTCCTTTTCGTTATCTCTGCCTCCTCAATCTGTGTTGCTTGTCTTGACTTGTCTTCATCTTTGCAGGGACGTGAAGACGTTGGCCCAGAGGGTGAAGAGGGCCAAGGTCTCGGCGGGTGGCCAGCCCCCAGTTGGTACTTCGGGGGCGCCTCTGGTGGTGTTGAGCAGCCCGGACAGCAGCCCCCGGCATAGCCCCCAGCGTAAGTTCATCACTCTTCCCCCGTCGACATGTGTCAGGGGCACAACACTTTGGTGCTGACCTTGCCAGGTATGCAGGAGGAGAGCAGGGGCAGGAGGAGACACAACGGGCTACTCCCAACACGCCGCCCCCATCGACCACGCCGCCCCGAGGGGCGTCCCCGGCAAGGGCGCCAGGCACCGGGCCCACGCATATGGAGGAGGAGGAGAACTTGGGCGCCGGCGGCTTTGCCTCGACGCCAAATGTTGGCGGGGAGGGGACTTCCGTTTCCCAGCCGGGTACTGGCACAGGTAAGTCATTCGCCGTTCATCTCTGCTTCTTTTTCTTTCCGGCTCTTGGTCCTGGCCTTGCCTCACCCCCTTCTTCGGCGTCCAGATTCCTCCTCGGTGAACCCAGAGGACGTGGACGCCGTCATCGAGGACATCACCAAGGCCGCCGAGGCGGACGCCGAGAAGATCGCCGCCGAGGAGGCCGCCAAGGGCGCTGCCGAGGACGCCGCCGAGGGGCCTACCGGGGAGGCCGGCAAAGCTGCCGCTGAGGAGGCCGGCGGGGCCGCTGCCGAGGAGGAGGAGGAGGTGGCTGATGACCAGCCTTCCTCTTCTGCTGCTTCCGGCTCCGGCAAGTACCTGAGGGTGAGCGATGACTTGTTCGTCCTCCTTCCAGGCGCGTCGAGCACCAGGACACCCGTCGAGGGAGAGGTGTTCGACGATGAAGTGCTTGCCGCTGCCAGGCTTGAAGTCGTCGACGAGCCGATCGTTGGCGGCAACGGTTCGCAGGAAGAGCGGCTCCTCCACGTCATGGGCGCCAGCTTCCGGAAGCTCCAGGCGCTCCACCGCGCCCGCCTGGACAAGGCTAAGTCCAGGACAGCGGTGGTGGAGAAGGCGGAGGAGGACCTCCAGAAGCGCATTGCCGAGACACGGGAGTGGTTCTGCGAGGCCCACAAGGAGCTCAAGGCTTCCCAGGGCGAGCTGGCCAAGCGCGACGTGGAGCTCAGCATGAACCTCGCCGACATTGAGAAAGCTCAAGAGACGGCGAGGAACTTGGCCGCGGCCGCCGAGGCCGCCCGGACCCAGCACGAGGCCGCGCTGAACTCCCAGGAGGAGGACCTCACCGCACGCGAGGCGAAGCTTGCCACCATGCTTCGCGGCAAGGATGCAGAGGTGGAGAAGCTTGTCCTGCAGCGGACCAGTGAGCTGGAGCAAAGGCACAAAGAGGTACTCGATGCCCAGGCCCAGGTTCACGCCGGCAAGGTGGAGGAGCTGGAGGCGGAGCACGACGGGCTGAAGGAGCAGGCCCTGAAGCTGTCCCAGGAGAAGGACACGCTTAACAGTGCCCTGGCAGAGGCGAAGGGCGCGGTCGTCAGCAAGGCTGGGGAGCTCTCCGAGGCCAACAACTACATCAAAGACCTCAAGCTGAAGCTGGAGGGTCTCGAGAAGGTGCTGTCGGAGGCCAAAACCCGAGAGGGGATCCTGGCGAAGGAGCTGGAGGCCGAGAACCAGTTGCGGACGAACGAGGGCCTCAACTTCGCGGATCACGTGGCGGGCGAGAACCGTTGGCTCGATCGCCTCGCCACCGTCGCCAAGCAGGCCGCCGCGCAGCTGGCCATCATGGGGATGCCGGACGTGAGGTATGTCCCGGAGCGGAGCGTGAGCGCCAATTGCAGCCTGACCATGTTCTTTGAGAAGGTCGTCGGCGCTCTGGAGCGGCTCCACGCCAACCGGGAGGCCTCACTGGCCGACGAGTCCCGGAGGCTTTGCCAGGGTGCCATGACCAAGGTTCTCACCAAGGTGGCGCACTGGTACCCCGACCTCGACTTCGACGCCGCGCTGGAGAGCTTGCCGGAGGGTACTGACCTTGCGCCACTCAGGGAGCGCATCAAGCCCATCATCAGCCGAATCGGCGAAATCCAGAGGGTGGAGGGCCAGCGCCGGGATTAGGCATCCCGTTCTTTATCGCCGCTGCAGGTTCACAACCAAGACAATCGCTATCTCTAGTTGGAACCGCAGCAACAATTCGATGTAATATAACTCTGCAGCACTTTCAGTATCATGCATGTTATTTTCCCGTTCGATTTTCCTTTGTATGTCCACCCTACGTTACTGGGTAGGCTCGCCGGCGCGTAAACCCAAGGAGGCGTCTTGGGGACGGATCCCCATTGGCCTGCCGGGTGTGCTTGCTGCCGGGCGAACCACCTTGCCGCCCTTAGCGCGGCCGCCCGGACTGTCAAGCTTGACTCGAGTCAGAGTCGGGAGCGTTGCCAGGTGCGGAAGGCTACCCCGCCACTCTCGACGCGGCCGCTTTGAGCTGTTGAGCGGACTCGAAACAGAACAAGGGCGTTGCCAATCGCGGGAGGGCCCCTTTGCGTGCAGGTTTCTCATACATAGGCGAGATCTCCGAGGACGATAACCTTATGTATAGGAGGAAATAACTCAAAGCTCTGAATGACTTAGCTTTTCTGTTGTCGCGTCGGCGTCGTTCCTCCGGCCGCCCTCTTCTCAGGAGCCATGGCGACGAAGAACTGCTAGGCTAACTACTAGACCAGAGTCTCACAATTGCGCCCCCTACCTGGCGCGCCAAAGATGTCGGTGTGGAACGACACCTCTGGGATCACAAGAATCCCTACTATGGATGCCAGGGCGCAGGGTTGCAAGAAGAGCAGGGCTAGTAGACAGCACAAGAATCGTTTACCCAGGTTCGGGCCGCGAGGATGCGTAAAACCCTAGTCCTTATTTAGTGGGTGTATTTCAGAGAGTTCTTGAGCTCTCGAACTAGCTGTGGTGAGTGCGTGGTTCGAAAGAGCTGAATCCTTCTCCAGTATGCCATGGGCCTCCTTTATAGTCGGAAGGGGCTGCCACAGTGGCACACAGGAGGTGGAAAGGCGTACAGTGCCCTGAGCTTATCGCTCGTATTACAGGACAAGACGCATTTAATGCGTAGCTTAGGTGTCCCCTTGCTTTATTGGGGACGGGGGCGAGGCCCGTCCCGTCCGTCGCCGCTCCTCTTCGCTTTGACACGCGCCTTGGCCAGCGATGCGTGCGGCGCCATATAGGCAGGTAGGTAGCTGAGGTGGTGCGGTGGTGGAGCCTTCACGAAGATCTGCATGCCGCCACGCAGGCGCTCGATGAGTTGGCCTGGGGGCTGCATGTTGCCACGCAGGTACCCGCCTAGCTAGTTGGGCTGGCAGCTGCATGTGAACGGCGGTGGAAGCTTGGTTGGCGTGGGCCTAGCGGTGGCCCTGTTGGCGTCCTTGGTGAGGGCCTTGTCGGGTGGCCCGGCAAGGGTCTCGTCGTGTGGCCCGGCAAGGGTCTTGCCGTGGCGCGCTGTCGTCCCCGGCAAGGGCCTTGCCGGGGGTCTGGTGGCCTTCCTCGGCAAGGATCTTGCCGAGGATCGTCGTCTTCTAATCCTCATCTGATCTTGAATATGTCTTCACAAAGATCTGCATGACACCACGGAGGTGCCTCCCGAGCCCTGGCCCCACGTGGATGATGGCGTTGGGGACCGTGGGCTCAAGGGTGGCTCTCTCTGTTGGTGTGGGGCGAGCTGCCCCAGCAAGGGTCTTGCCGGGGCTGCTGTGGCTGCCCCGGCAAGGGTCTTGTCGGGGGAACCTGCTTCGTCCCTCTGCTCTTTGTGGTCTTGGCCTTGGCGTTGCTCTGATAGTCTTGGGCTTTGGTCTTACCTTGGCTCATCTCCCCTGCTCTGCTTGGTGTGACCATAGGCGCGGCTCCGACTGCCCGTGCACACGTATAGGGGTACAAAAACGCACCCCTCTTTTTGTACACCGACATATTGTTTCTCACCGATCTCGGACCCCCTCCCCCCAAGTTCTGAGTTACTAGTCACTCGAGAACACCGATAAGTGAATCGATTCCGCACTCCGATTCAATAACTCTAAGTAATTCTTGTTGCTTACGAGTTTAATAATCCTTTAGGTCATTCCTAGCCTTATCGGCTATATCATTATCGTGCAAACTTTTAACTGTGCTACCTGGTCCTTCTTCCCGGAGCACAACTTTCGATGATGAGCTAAGCTTATGTCGATCTTCCTTGTCTTATCATTTCACCTCGAACGGCAAGCTTGATTCCTAGTTGGTGTTGTATCCGTAGTTCCAATAATCTTTTGCTGCATCAGTCCTTCTGCTTGAGCAGTCGCTGTTTGATTGCTTCTTTGTGGAGCCTCTCGACAAAATTGTCGTGATCATCATCAACATTTTGATCTCTTCCAGGATATCAATCAAATTCACGATGGGAAATACCATCCTTGCCCCTCGATGATTGTGTTATCATCGACAACATTCTTGCCTTCCCCCAACACAAACTTATACATGCTATGGATGCAACTTGCAATCCAGCTCGTATTATGTTCTACCTTAAAGTATTACCATCTTTTATGTCAAGAATGTTGTTAGAGTTTCACCACCTCTTAAGAAATTCTTGATATAGTAATACTTATCGCCATCTCCATTCATTTCTTGGTCTCCGTGTTGTTTCTAACCGGAATATCGACAAATGGACTGTGAGGTGTAAAATTCAAAACTTATAGCAACCCTATTACTTGTAAGTTAATGAATGATAGTTTCATTCTTGTGTATTGCTTATTGAATCACCATTCTAAACATTGATCATGCTACCCATCCCATATTTCGGGTGCACCTTCCAACCAATGTTTAATTGTGTATGTTTTCCTAGAGCATACATCATTATATCATTTGATCTGACTAATGATATCTCCATGTTCACTCAATTGTGGAAATCCCTCTTTTTGGAAGTCTCGATGAATTATCGTTGAGTTCATCAGCCACCTCCGCATCCTCTCCTTGGTTTAATGATGAACTCCTGTTCCGGAACTCGCTTCCATAGTTCATCTCCCGAGAATCTTACAATATCATCTCGTTTAATTTGCGTTGCTCCTTTTCTTCTTAGGCTTCCTAAGTCTGAGGTATCTTGACACCAATCAGATCGGAATCTCGGTCAGATATGATGGTTGGAACATATTCCCAAGAGTTATAACATTGGTCTTTGACCCGATAAGGTGAAGTCATGCCTAGCACACCTGGCCGGAGGACCTAATGTTATAGTTTTCCTTTTTAGCAAGGTTATCTATTCTTCCATGAGAAATGGTAAGACTTATTCTACAAGTTGTTCCTGATGAATCCTTCATGTATCCAAAGTCTGACCTTTGCTGGAAGACCATGTCAATGCTATCTCGAAGCATGTCTGTGGTACTCCGATTTTCAACAGGAACACTTATCCCAATGCTAATTGTTTCTTGCTCAATTATCCAAACACCATTGTATGGGTAATGTCATGAAAATTTCTCTCCCCCTACCTAGAGGGTTTTCTACATTATATCCTGTCACGGATATCATACTCCGTTTGTCCTTAGGAAGGAAATACCCCTGAAATATGTGTTTTAACACATTTTCCTTTCCATTGTTCTGTTTAATCTGATAATCATATTTTCCTTTCCATTGTTTGGTTTAACCTTTCTTGTGATCTATATGATCTAAGCAGTAATATTCTCCTGCCTATGTAAACACCTCGTTGTACAATTCTGTCAGCAAGACCATGTTACTATTGTAGATGACATTCTGGTAGCCACCGATGGACGAGAACTTTGCCTATTGGTCCGCCTCGTTCAACGAGCAGGAAAATGGTTCTCTTCGTCCCTCGCCCTTGGTACCAACGATGTTGTCAACATAAACTGACTCGTTATTCTCTAACATGCCTTGCTTACATGATCGTGCAAGACGTCACCCCTCTTCCTACTATTAGCCCACATGGTGGGCCCATAACCCATAGTTCCACAGGATTGAAACCTGACTCTCCTGTACAACCTGTTGCCAAAGTTGTTCCTCGCGCTTGGCCTCATATGTAATTCATGGACCACCTTCCTAGTGATCTGTTCTGGTATCAGACACAATGCTTATTCCCATTGCTCTAAACCCCTTTCACACTTCGTTTCAGGCAACAAACGATTGCCTGTGGGCTTGAAACTTCCATTTTGCACCTTCTTACATTGCTCTTGATAATTTCTTAAGTATCAATTCGAGAGTTACTTTCCGCCACCTTTCCTGATGTTATCTACCAGATAAGCAACATTGTAGCGGTCCGTTCTTCCGAAGTTACCCCTTGACCTTCGTACGTACGATGGACTTCCCGAAGAAAGGAAGACGAAGTCATCATGATGACCCGAAGCAGCAAAATGAAGACCTCACGTAATGGATCAACCTCCTCGAGAAGTGCAACCAAGATCGAGAACACTCGCTAGAATTTCGTAACCAGAACTTTCCCCCTTACTCCCCTCTTAAATCTCGGGACGAGATTTCTTGTAGTGAAGGAGATTTGTGACGCCGGGATAATTAAGCTACAGTAACACTCTACTAATGATGCCACGTCACCTCGGTTACTGTTGTTAATCTCGCGTTAGTTCAAAATCAATTCGAAATTCAAATTTAAAATAATGTCAAATGGTAGAAGTTTTCAAACATTAAAACTAAAATGTTCAGGTTGTGCCAAATAATTCATAAGTAAGTATGGTGAAGAAACCACATTATTATTAAATATTTAATTGCCCTATAATAAGTAAGCAGTGGCTAAAGCGACAATTTAAATGCCTTCTGAATTATAAAAATTACCAAACATTTGTATTAAATACCAAACCATTTTATGGCAATGCTAGATGATGCAAAGTAATTAGGTGGCACCATTCCATATTTTACAAAAGTATTTTTGAGGCCTAACAATTTGCAAAACAGAATGGGTTGATGAATTTAAAAGAAAAACAAAAACTAAAAAGAAAAGTGAAGGAAAAGGCTTGGCTGCACTGTGCACTTGGCCTAGCCGCGCAACACTCCAGCCCAGCCCAACTTACCCCCTCCATCGTCTTCCCTGTTCACGGAGCGCGCTGGACGCCGTCCGTGCGTTCATGCCACGGATCTGCCGCGTGGCGGCCATCCAGACCACCCCGCCACCCTACAAGGTCGTCGTCGACCCCTCTGTCGAACCCTAGCCCCACTCACCCTCTCGCCTCTCCCCTCTTCCTCTTCCCTCGCCCGACGCTGCCGTCGACATGCGTCGCTCGATCCCGCGGCCACTTGCCTCCCCACGACGCCCGCACATGTTCAGGAGGACCTCCATCGTCGTCCACATCGCCTGCGCCTGCTAGCTTGGACCGAGACGTTGCCGCGCCATCGCCCGCGTCGATTCCCCTGGACGGAATCCGCCTCTGTCTCGCCATGGCTCCACTCCACCGCGACCTCCCGGCCTCCCCGAGCTCGTCTTCCCCTCAATGTGAGCCCCGCCTACCTCCCCGCCTTTTCCTGAGCCCGGATTCAAGCTCGAGCACTCGCAGCCGCGTCTGTAGCTCCACCGCCACCGGACGTGGTCCCCGCCATCGATTCTGACTGTGCCCAGCCCCACATCCGCCGCGCCCTCTACTCCCCGAGCACGCCCGCCCGCATCTGGGCACGCCCGCTGCTGCCCTGCGTCGTCCGCTCGGCTCGCGCCCACGCGCCTCCTGGCTCCCCTGCTCGCAACTGCGTGCCCACGCCGCGCGCCTCGGCCGCTCCTCTGCCCGCGCCGCACGGCACCCCGGTTGTGCCCCGCAACGACCCGCACGCGCCCGCCTGCGGTTGTCTATGCGCACCTGTCGCCCCGCCTACGCAGCAACGCGCCTGCTACTGCCTCCGGCGACCCCCCCCTGTCGCTGCCGCCTAGCGTCGCCGCTGGCCGCCCGCGCCCGTGCCGCTCCTGCTTGCCCCTCCGCGCCCGACCGCACCCGTCTCCGGCCGCTGCTACACCGCGCCGGCCGTCGATCGCCTCCCCCTGCCACCACCACCCGTGGATGCGGCTGAGCCACCGCCCGCAACGCCCCAGCGCCCGCTCACCCGTGCGCCCGTTAGGCCCCCCTGGGCCTATGACAAACGGGGCCCATGCCCAGAACGAAAAATAAAAAAAGGTTTTAATAAAAAAGAATATATAAATGATAATGATAATAAATAAAAATATTAATTAACTTAATTAATTGTGTTTAGTTAACCTATTTAACTAATTAACTACTGTTACTTAATTGAACAGTCTACGACAGGTGGGTCCCACTGGACCCACGTGTTAGGTTGACCAAGTCAACGGTCAACGTTGACTGCTACGTCAGGCTGGTGCATTAATTAATTTTCGAATTAAATTAATTTATTAAATCCAAAAATTGATTAAATCTTTTAAAATTAATATAGAATAAATTGTAGCTCAGATGAAAATGTTTTCTACATGAAAGGTGCTCAGAACGACGAGACGATTCCGGATACGCAGCCCGTTCGTCCGCCACACATCCATAGCATAGCAAACACGCAACTTTCCCCCTCCGGTTCATCTGTCCAAAAACGCGAAACACCGGGGATACTTTCCCGGATGTTTCCCCACTTCGCCGGTATCACCTGCGACCGCGTTAGGGCACACCTGGCACCGTTACTTGTCATGTCATGCATCGACATGCATATGTTTGCATTATATTTATTGTTTCTTCCCCCTCTTCTCTCGCTAGACACCGAGACCGACGCCGCTGCTACCCAGTACGACTACGGTGTTGACGACCCCTCCTTCTCGGCTGAGCTTGCAGGAAAGTCCCCCCCCCTTGATCACTAGATATCGCCTATTCTTCTCTCTACTGCTTGCATTAGAGTAGTGTACCATGTTACTGCTTTCGGTTAATCCTATTCTACTGCATAGCCTGTCATTGTTGCTACAGTTGTTACCCTTACCTGCAATCCTAAATGCTTAGTATAGGATGCTAGTATTCCATCAGTGGCCTTTGGCAGAGAAGGTTTGGCGGGGCTAGTCCCTCTTTGTGATTTTGTGCCCGGCAGGCCTGGCCCCGTGGCAACAAACTGAGGGTACCGGCAGGATAGCCTGCCGGGGATAACTTGTTTACTAGCATGTATAGAGGCATTTCACCTCTGCATGGATATAATACATGCACAAGTGCCCGGCAAGGTTTGTCTTTTTCATTAATATGCTAATAAGCAAGTACAGATCTTACAAAACACAAACATGGATAAAGAAGATTACATAATTTAGACTAAACTTTGGAAAGTGCCTACATATTTTAGACTAAAAAAAGATACGTGCCCCGTGGCGCCTTTGCTCTGTTTCTCTTTCCCTCAAAACCGCAGGGAGAGACAAAGAAGACGGAGGGAAGGCCTGGCTGGGATTTGATGCCTCCCCAGGATCAGGAGGGCGCCTTTCCCGGGCTGGAGGAAGAAACCGGAGGGCAGGTGCGGATGGTGGCGCTGCCAAAGCCCAGCCGGAGACGATGGTGCTGCCGGCAATCATGCCACGTCGGAGCGGTCATCCCCGCTCTTGACGCGTCGTGGGTTGGCGCCACCCTCCTCGTCACTGTCGCTCGAAGAGGCGCGTCTGCCGCCGCTCGAGCCCCTGTCGCGGCGGCCAGAATAGGCACCAGGTGCTTCAGGAGACTCCACAGAGAGCATGGTCGTCTCCATCAACCCGAAGCTAGAAGGATGTCATCCCTTGGAGAAGCAAGCACGGGCACAAGGAACCCGCCCATACGCGAGACAAGTAGTACCCCGAAAGGAGGGATCTGTCATAACCAATGGCGAATCGCTTCCGCGATCTCCCTTCACCATCATGGACGAAGGGAGGATAGGCCACGGTCGGTCGCCACGCTTTGTGTCTATTATGGACTCCGGTGTGGCGTCACAAGCGTGGCCCCTCACTAAGGTTGAAACCGCGGACGGCCCAGCGACGAGCGCGCTAGAGTCGCTAGCTCCAGCGCCGCCGCCGCGCCGCCCTCGCGTCCACCTAGGACCTCTCCCACTCGCGCCAAACGCCGGACCGCCACCCCAGGCCGGACCCTTTGCGCGATGGCAGGAGGGGGGCCATATCTCAACAAAGGCGCAGCCGCGCCCTCCTCCCCCTCCCCTCGCCATGACGGAGACACGACACCAGAGGACGAAGAGGGGGAGGGAAGTTTGGTGTGAGACCGCACCTCTGCCGCATCCCCTTTTATAGGGAAAACGAAGCTGGGTGCTGGCTCCTTCCTTGATGAGTAACCACCGTCCCTCTTCCCCAATCCGGGGAGACCGGACCCTTGCCTTGACGCTCTCCCGCACCACGCGCCTCCGTTACCTACCCCACTCAATGCATGCACCATACGTGGTGAGGGATAAGAACGTGGTGGGAAGAGAATTGGCAGTTACTCCTCCGTGCGTTAAATCATTCATGGGCCATTACAAAGATGGCCCCACTGCAATTGGAGTTACATGACGCGCGGAAACCGGAAACTGATCCAAGCTCAGCTTAATGAAGAAGCAAAGAAGACCTCAAAGGCGAACTGTCGCAGCCTCCTCGCCTGTGTACTTGGAAGGGCCTACCCTGACGATGCTCGGCAGCGTGTTCAGGCCAGGCCCGGGGGCTCCTGTCGGTGCAACAAACCCTAGGTGTGTTGCCCGGACTGTACACAGGCTCAAGAGCAAGGCTACGACATCCAAGACAAGACCAAGTTGAAGATAGAGTTCTTTGAGAAATCAGAGAGCGGATCAAGAAGACCAAGTCAAGCCAAGGGAGCAAAACACCACTAAGGAGAAACCTCCCTTGTTGGCCAGGCGAGCCTGGCGAGGTCGAGGTTGCCTCGAAGACAAGTCTCAAGACCGCCCCGGCAAGCTTGCCGGGGACGCCAAGGGCGAACTACCCCGCCAAGGCTCCACCGCTCCACCTCACAGCGACGCAAGTCATCGATCGGTGCGGTGTCGAGCCCCCAAGTAACTAGGTGGCTGTCATTTAGCACGTGGCAGCCACTTCCTAAGGAAATTATCTCCAAATGACACCCGTCCAGGGACGTGTCACACAGGCAGGTGAGAAGGTGGCCGAATGGCCCGGCAAGGCTTGCCGGGCACACCACGATGTGACACTAAGCGGCGCATTTAATGCGATCTGCCCTGTCTGCAGAGTTAGGTATGATAGCACTGTTGCTATCTAATCAGTACACAATTACTTATTTGCCATTGTGGTGACCCCTTGATCTATAAAAGGAGGGCCATGGGAACCTTAGAAAGGACTCAGACCCTTGTACACTCATACGCGCGTAGCTGTTCTCGCCCCAAGGCAACCCTGCCGGGCTAGAGCGTTGTGTCTCCACCACGGTCCTCTCATCAATCCACCAAAAGCAAGAGTAGGGTTTTACACCTCGCAGCGGCCCGAACCTGGGTAAAACTGCCTGTGCGATCGCCGCCGTGCTGCCCCTGCACCCTCCGCTCTTTGTGCAATGTGCTCTTCCCCCCTGTCAAACCAAAAGGGGCTGATGGTGCCATAGGTGGTCGTGTTTTCCCACGACAAGTACCAGCTGTATCTGCAATTTCATCATCAGAACGTTGAAGCAGAACGTTGTGGGAGAACTAGGGTTTGTCTTCGGATGCGCGGAACAGCAAGCAAGTCCAGGTAGTCATATTCCTTGAAGAGGCCCTTCTTAGCTAAATCCTTGCGAGAGTAATGCTTTCTCAACATGGTCCATGAGAGCTTGCTTGCATCCTTCTCATGCAGAAGAATTTGACGAGTGTGATTATGTATCAGATTCAGCTCATTCATCAATTCCACCTTTTCTTTTCTATCCATCTTGATGTGTCTTTTCAGAGTCTGCTGCGTGCGAATACGAATCTGATATAGTGATGGATTTTCCTCACGAGGGATGTCAACCCTGGCTTCCTTAACCTTCGGAGCATTTTCAGACGCAGAGGCAGTTGCAGTAGTATCAACAGGTTCCTTCCCTTTGCAATTATCCTTCACAATGCGCTGAATGTCACGAACGGGTGCCATGAAAACTTTTGGTATGTAAGCCCAGAAGAATTTCTCATTTGTGAGTTGCTCGATCGCGAACATGATCCATGGAGCATAAGGTTTCAAAGACTGAGGGCTATCCGCAGCACATGCAAGGTTTCGAATGAAAAGGTCAGGAATGTCAAATTTGATTCCTTGAGATATTACCACAAGTGCATTTCCCACGATGCCTTTGACGGAGTTTGGCATGTTTGATGGCGTGATGGTATTGCACAGAATGTGAAATAGTACTTTGTTATCATAAGCCAACTTCTTCGGATCAACAGCAATGCATTCGTCGCCCACCATGGTGGTATCCATCAGGACATGGACTTGTGCTTCGGACACTTCCCAGAAATGCAGTCTGTGCTCTTTGTCATTCTCAAATTCACATCGAGGCAAATTTACCAGGGCCATAAAATGGTCTGCCGAGCATTTGATTCTCTCTCTGCCAGTCATCCATTCAAGCATCCAAGATGAATTATTGGCTAGATCTCCTGAGATATATAGTGTGGCATAAAACTAAAGAATAACTTCCTTGTTCCAGCCATGATTAAAGCGCATGAACCCCTTCAGTAGTCCATGTTCAATATTCTCAACTGCATGATAGAAACAAGACATTTTCTCAAGTTGAGTGAAGTTCAATATCTTATGATTGAATGTTCTGTGCTTGCCGAACAAGATCCGAGCATAATAGACTGCTTGTTCTTCAGTCCAAAACCTCAGTGACAGTGAAGTTCTTTCTCCTTCATAAGGGCTGAGCCCAAAGAATGCAAGCTTCCAGGAATGAAGCTATTCATTGAATGCGGGGCCATTGGGGCCATACTCAGCTGGAAACAACGAAAATGATTCCTAAGGGTTTTTTCGATGTACTTCCTCGCTAATTGCCATTGGCTGAACATTATTAGAGGATGGCACATTCTCATCAATGGGCTTCAATGGATCAAGTGGCCTTATAACTGTCTCTAGAGCTGATGGCATGGGAGCACTGGTTTGACTACAATTTTCTTTGCTATAACTCCTTCAGTGGCTTTCTCATTCTCAAGCACTAGGGCCTTTTATTTCGGAGAGTTCTCAATGGTGGGTGGCACGACAACTTCTTCAGACTCTTTAGTCACAACTTGTTCACCTTCAACCTGCTGTGGCAACACTGGTAGTATAACTGCTTGTTCTTTCTCTTCGGGCGCCATGAGCTCTTCCAATTTCTTCTCTTCCTGTTCTGGCTGTGAAGCCAAAGAACCAGGAGCTGGGCAATCTCCATCTGGGTAGGGGCACCAGATGAGGAGACCGGGTAGTATTTCCTTGGAAAGCAACTTGCTCCCCCTCAACCTTCTCATCCTCCTTAGTGGATCCGGAGGGTTCAGCTAGAATTTTCTTCAGAGGCGATGAAGCTTCCTTTTCCATCTCAATTTTCTCGTCAATTCTTTCCTTTCTTCAGAGGCAATGAAGCTTCCTTTTCCATCTCAATTTTCTCGTCAATTCTTTCTTCAGGAGCATTTTGCTCGAGCACGACATTCACTTCATCAGGATTGACTAGATACATATCCACCACATCAGATTCTTGTGCAGCTGCAGTAGGAATCATGACTACCGCAGGCACAGTATGTTGCTCGAATTCTTCCTCGGGACGAGGGGATGGTGGTATCTGTTGCAGTGGGGCACTTGTATCAACTGGTGCATCCATTGTTACAAATTGGATGCGACGATCCTTGGAAGCCTTCAACTGGCTGGCTCTTGCCTGAGCTTTCTCTTGTTTCTCTTCTTTTTCTCTTCGTCGGGCAAGATCTGCTTGACGCTTAATCTCCTCATTTCTACGATCACAAAGCTGAGAAACATCCATCTTCAGCTTGGAGTGCCACTCAATCTTGTTGTTTCTCATGACAGTGAGGGCTTTGGTGATCTCAAGGATTCCCTTGTTCACGTCTTTCCTTTCAGACTCAGAGCGAGCTTCATTTCTAGTTTTCTCAAGCAGTTTCTTGTCCTCTACAGCCTGTTTCAGTTCCTTGGTAATTCCCTTCAGCTCAGTGAAGTGCTTTGTTACCATCTTGGTAACATCATCAGGCAAACCCAGACTGCTCAACTCAGATGGATTTGCATCATAAGAAGCACCTTCAATGATGTCAAACATAAGATCAAAATTATATTCCTCTGTGGAAGTAGGAACGATTTTCTTCGCCTTCTTGGCAGGACCAATAGCTTTTTCATCAGTCATCAACTTTCTATTGACCACTGGGGCAGCAGAACCCGAAGGTTTATCTGATGGGATGGGAGCAAGCCTTGGTGAAGATCTCAATGGTGGCGAAATCTTTGCTAGAGAGGGAGTTTGGTACGGCTTATCAAGCAGCGCTCTTTGATCATACATGGGAATTTCTTTGCCAGCATTATCATTCGAGGAGTCATCAGACGAGGCAGATGCAACCTTCCATGATTTTCTGGCAACAGACTTCTTCTCCGAAGTGCGAGGAGAAACAGACTTCCTCTTCTTCTTTTCTTTTCGGGCAGATGCCCTTTCCTTCTTCTCTTGCACATCTTGTTGAGTTAACTCAACATTTCCCTGTTCCACCTGATTCTTCTTTGCGGCTCTTGCCTCACGCTTGGCCTTGGCATTTTCCCTCTTTGTAACCTCCTCGGGAAAATCAGCAATGGTTTTTAAGGAATCAGCATGAGCATTGGGAGGCGTGTTGGCCTTGTTTTTTCATCATCCTGTCCAAGGCACCCTTCTGCTATGCAGTCATTCCAGGGAGGAGTGAATGCAAATAGAATCTGGTATTTTCTTCGGACGTTCCCATAGTTGAACCACTTCTTCGCCCAGTGACGGCAAATCTTCTGCAGCCTGTTGTTTCTTTCTTGTGTCGTTTCTACTCCAGGTGGAGTCTTGTAAGTTTCAAGATCAGACATTTCAGCTGCGGTGTTCCTTTCTCTACCGCGACCACCCTTATTGGGATTTCCATCAGAGATCAGGGTCTTGGAGTTGGTGACAAGCTCATCCTCTGGCTGACTGTGTGCTGAGGGAATATCATCATCTTCTTCAGTAGATTCTGATTTGACCTTTTTCTTCGGTGCTTTAGGCAGCTTTGTAGATTTTCTTTCAGTCACCTTTGCTTTATCAGCCACACGCGGCTGCTGTGGAATATCATCCACGGACCCAGAATGCTCTTCCGAACTATTTTCCATGACCACTCCAGAGAAAAAAAAACATAGATTTGACAGAAAACAGGAAGAAGTCACAAACATGCACAGAAGCATTTTGACTCAAAACTGATAATTTTTCGGAAGAAGCAAGAGATCCATGGCATACACTTAGCAAGATATCATCGAGAGAATTGCCATATGCCCTAAGACAGAATAACAACTCCTCTAACCTTTCGAAGTATAGCAAAGGAACCCTAGATCCAAAAGACTGGTAGGAGGTACTACTACAAACCGTACAAGTCATGACTTAGTGAATCCTAAGGATCTACCGCAAGAAAATAAATCAAGATAAATGGCGTCGGGATGAACTTCCCTAGAACAGAAGAGGGATACGGGTAGTTCTAGATATGTATTCCCTAACTTAGCAATACAGATCGACTACGGCAGCGCGGGAGAGATGAGTTACCGCACTAGCGCGACCAACTGTGATGGGGCTTCGCCGGAGTTGCACGGCAAGGCTTGTCGTTGATACGTCTCCAATGTATCTATAATTTTTGATTGTTCCATGTTGTTATATTATCATTCTTGGATGTTTTACAATCATTTTATAGCAACTTTATATCATTTTTTGGGACTAATCTATTGACATAGTGCCCAGTGCCAGTTGCTGTTTTTTGCTTGTTTTTTACTTCGCAGAAAATCAATACCAAACGGAGTCCAAACGCAACGAAACTTTTTGGAGATTTTTTCGGACCAGACGACACACGATGGGCCAAAGAAGTACCAGAGCAAGGCTTCGAGGGGAGCACAACCCACCTCGGCGCGCCTGGGGGCCCAGGCGCGCCCTAGTGGGTTGTGCCCACCTCGGCCGCCTCCCGCACCGCCTTTTTGCTCTATAAATACCCCGAGAATCCAAAAACCCTAGGGGAGTTGACGAAACACAATTCCAGCCGCCGCAAGTTCCAGAAACACCAGATCCAATTTAGACACCATCACGGAGGGGTTCATCATCCTCATTGGTGCATCTCCGATGATGTGTGAGTAGTTCATTATAGACCTTCGGGTACGTAGTTAGTAGCTAGATGGCTTCCTCTCTCTCTTTTGATTCTCAATACAATGGTCTCTTGGAGATCTATTTGATGTAACTCTTTTTGCGGTGTGTTTGTTGGGATCCGATGAACTTTGAGTTTATGATCAGATCTATTTTATCCATGAAAGTTATTTGAGTTTTGATCTCTTATATGCATGATTGCTTATAGCCTCGTATTTCTTCTTCGAATCTTTTGTTTAGTTAGGCCAACTAGATTGATTTTTCTTGCCATGGGAAGAGGTGCTTTGTGATGGGTTCGGTCTTACGATGCTCGATCCCAGTGATAGAAGGGGATATGACACGCATGTATCGTTGCTATTAAGGATAACAAGATGGGGTCTATTTCTACATGAATAGATCTTGTCTACATCATGTCGTCGTTCTTATTGCATTACTCCGTTTCTCTATAAACTTAATACACTAGATGCATGTTGGATAGCAGTCGATGTGTGGAGTAATAGTAGTAGATGCAGGCAGGAGTCGGTCTACTAATCTTGGACGTGATGCCTATATAATGATCTTTGCTTGGATATCATCATAATTATTTGAAGTTCTATCAATTTCCCAACAGTAATTTGTTTACCCTATGCTATTTTTCTCGAGAGAAGCCACTAGTGAAATCTACGGCCCCCGGGTCTATTCTTTATCATATTTGCCTTCGAGGTCTATTTATATTCTCTTTTATTTAAAATCTATTATTCCAAAAACCCAAAAATACCTTGCTGCACTTTTTATGTGCATCTTTTACTTCGCATTTATGCGAGATCTATTTATCCAATTTATCACAATTTAGCCCATCAACTTGACAATTTCTGGCGCCGTTGCCCGAAGAAGGGATTGACAATCCCTTATACGCGTCGGGTTGCAAGTATTTGTTCTTTGTGTGCAGGTACTGTTTACATAGTGTTGCTTGGTTCTCCTACTGGATTGATAACCTTGGTTTCATAACTGAGGGAAATACTTACTATTGATGTGCTGCATCATCCTCTCCTCTTCGGGGAATTACCAACGCAGATACAAGCAATCAATCATCCAATAGCCTATACCATGTCAATACCTTTCCCCCAAAGATAAAGGGAATACCTTCTTCTTATCTCCATCCTCGGATAAACCTGCAAGCTTAAACAATCCCCAAATTTCATCCACACATATCAAGTGCATATCCTGATGCATCGTTCCATCTCCTGAATAAGGATTAACTAGCAGTTTCTCTAACATAACCGAAGGAATCTCATAATAAATATTTTCAGTAGGTTCAACAGGTTGAGGGTCAACTCTTATTGCTTCTGTTCGAGGTGAAGACACCCCGACAAACCCCACAAAGGATTATTTTCCATAGTGACAAGTGACAGAAAATTTCAGCACGTAATAAAAATGTTTCCTTACCAAAGGCGTTCACTCCCCAGCAATGATGCCAGAAAAGTGTCTTGATGACCCACAAGTACAGGGAATCAATTGTAGTCCTTTGAATAAGTAAGAGGGTCAAAGCCAACTAGGAGCGGAAGTAAATGATAAGCGGTTTTCAGCAAGGTATTCTCTACAAGTACTGAAAGTGGCGGTAACAGATAGTTTGATAGCAAGGTAATTTGTAACGAGTAGAAGGTAGCAATAGTAACAAAGGTGCAGAAAGGTGGCCCAATCCTTTTTATAGCAAAGGACAGGCCGGAAGGTTCTCTTATATAAAGCAAAGTGCTTTCGAGGACACATGGGAATTGTCGTCTAGTCACGTTCATCATGTTTAGTTGATTTGCGTTCGTTGCTTTGATAATTGGATATGTGGGTGGACCGGTGATTGGGTGTTGTCCTTACTTGAACAAGCATCCCATTTATGATTACCCCCTCTTGCAAGCATCCGCAACTACGAAAGAAGAATTATGATAAATCTAACCATAGCATGAAACATATGTATTCAAATCAACCCCTTACAGAATAATGCATAAACTAGGGTTTAAGCTTCTATCAGTCTAGCAACCCATCATCTAATTATTAATCCACAATGCCTTCCCTTAGGCCCAATTATGGTGAAGTGTCATGTAGTCGGCATTCACATGACACCACTAAAGGAAGCAACAACATACATATCATCAAAATATCGAACGAATACCAACTTCACGTGATTACTTATAACAAGAATTCTCCTATGTCCTCAAGAACAGAAGTAGCTACTCATAAATCATAATCATGTTCAATATCAGATGTGTATTGAGTATGCTTAAGGATTTGAACATTGAATCTTCCACCAAATAAACCAACTAGCATCAACTACAAGATGTAATCAACACTACTAGCAACCCACATGTACCAATCTGAGGTTTTTGGGACAAAGATTGAATACAAGAGATGAACTAGGGTTTGAGATGAGATGGTGCTGGTGAAGATGTTGATGAATATTTGTCCCCCCATAATGAGAGGATCGTTGGTGATGTTGATGGTTTTGATTTCCCCCTCCCGGAGGAAAGTATCCCCGATGGAAGCACTCCGCCAGAGAGCAAAAGTGCTCCTGCCCAGGTTCCGCCTCGAGAAGGCGGTGCTTCATCCCGAAAGTAGTCCTCTTATTTTTCTAGGTCAAAACCCTTCATATAGTAGAGGACGGACACTGGAGGCCAGTTGGGCCCCACAAGGCATCAGGGCGCGCCCAGGAGTGGTTGTGCCCTGTTGCCTTGTGGGCAACTGGTGGCCCCCCCTCTGCTGTTTCTTTGCTCTAGTATTTTTCATATATTGAATAAAAAATCCTCGTAAAGTTTTAGGTCATTTGGAGCTCTGTACAATAGCTATCTTTGTTGTAGCTCTTTTAGGTCCAGAATTCCAGCTGCCGGTAATTTCCCTCTCCATGTAAATCTTGCAAACTAAGAGATAAAAGGCATTAGAATTGCATAATAAAGTAGAATAATGACTAAAAACAATATATATATATAACAGTATGAAAACATGATGCGACATTCGACGTATCAGGGGTCCCGAGGTGTGGATCTCGGATCGATGGTAACCGGAGACAAGGGACGCAATGTTTACCCAGGTTCGGGCGCTCTCGAAGAGCTAATATCCTGCTCCTGCTTTGATTATATTGGAGATGATGTATCGATTACAAGCTTGATCTACCTTGAGATCGTGTGTTCTAAGCCCTAAGGTAGGCGATAATGGTTGTCCTCACCCTATGGACTAAATCCCGCAGCTTATATAGATGTCAGGGATACCTAGGGTTACACATGGTCGGTTGCCAATGCCGGATACGCAGGCCCACAGCTGGAGAAATCCTTGAAATACACGCCAAGTCTTCGGCAGAGTCCACCTTGATCACGCAAGGGTTCGAGGCTTCCGGAGTCCTTCCTTATGAGATTAGTGGGCTATGAGCTCGGTCCAAGAACTTGAGGCCGACTAGGTTGGTACCCCCTAGTCTAGGACACTATCACCAATAAATTTTCCACATTTAAACACAACAAATTTATCAAAGTCAAAGGCTAACTTATATCCATCTCGACATAGAAGAGAGTCATCAACGAAATTTTATTTACCATAGAAACATGTTGCACGTTCTTCAGCCACAGAATATTTCCTTAAGTAAACTTTACATCACCTACCAACACCATGAATAGAAGCATGTGACCCATTTTCCATCAGCATAGCTATAGTCCTTGCAAGAAAGAAAACATGGAGATGTTAGCACAACACACACATGTATATTGATAACCATGTCAATCCATCCATCAGGAGAATGGCTTGCTAAAAGAACATTAGGAAAATTAACATACCCAGCATCCTTCATTTCAGAATCATCAATGAAAACACTAGAGGTCTTGTTGCTATCTCCTTGTTGTCGTCTGTCAAAGTGGTTCTTAAAATCACGAGCATAATGTCCTTCTTCACCACAGACATGGCATGTCCTTTCTTATTAAATGTCATCTTCCTCGTCTTGGAGTTAGGTGACCATGAGGCCTTGTTCTTGCCTTCAAACTTTCATTTGTTGTCTTGTTCTTCTACTTGAATTTGTGGGATTGAAAATTCTTGTGCACCAAGTTGGTTCTAGAGTTCTCCTCATGGAAACAAGCACATGTGTATTGCACCCTCGCCTTCTCTTCCAGGTCAAGAGTGTCAATGAGATTGACAACAAAAGTTCTTGTCTCTTGTGTTTCAGAGAATTGGCAAATTTCCTACACAAAAGAGGAAGCTTGGTTGTGATGCCTCCAGCAATAAATTGTTTGGCAACACACAGTTAAAGTGCTCAAGTTCCTTAGCACATAATGACTCCCATGTGCTCAACCATAGAGAGGTCATTAGTCATCTTGTAGTCATGGTATTGTTCCATGACATACAACTCGGTGCCTAAATCCGAGACCCCAAACTTGGCCTTGAGCACATCCCACATATCCTTACCAACCATAATTTTCATGAAAGGATCGATGATCTTCCCGCCAAGAACACTTAGGACAACACCTTTGAAGAGGGTGTTTATAGCCTAGAAAGCTTGCACCTATTCAGGAGTAAGCAGTCCCTCTGGCTTGCCATAGAGGCGTGAAAACAGCCCATGGTGGTAAGCCAAAGAACTATCCTCGCACCAGATCTCTTGTAGTTCACACCCTCAAACGTAGGAGGCTCGAGAGTTGCATCAAAGCAATCAGGGAAAATCGCCTGCTTTTGGATTGCTAAATATTTTAGTAATTTTCCATAGAAATTAATCCAGAAACAGAACAGGATAAATCATGATGAACAGGTTGTGGATGATCGAAAGAACAAAAATACTAGATATGTAATAATGTATGTACGATTAGGCTGCAAATGACTCTGAGCTTGAGCAAGTTGGACTATACTCGGCTCAACTTATACTAAGGCCTCCTTTGGTTCATAGGATAGGAAAGTCATAGGAAATAAGATAACATGTATCTGAAATCCTATGAATAGGAATAGAAAAGAAGATGCCCTTTGGCTCATATCATAGGATTTTTTTTTCATTGAGTCTAGGTTAATATTTATTTTCCTACGAAATGTGGAGGATAGGAAGAATTCCTCCATAGGAATAGGATTCTATTCCTACAAACCAAAAGGATGTAAAGGAATTTTTTCTATACATATCCTATCGTATGGGATTCCTATAAAATTCCTACAAACCAAAGGAGGCTTTAAACTCGAGCAAGCACAAACCGAGCAAAGCTCAAGGTCGAGCTGTAAAAGGTGGCTCGTGCTAGGCAATTATGGTGGTAAGCAAGTTTCGAGATAAATAAGATGATTTTTTTTTAATAATCCTAGGCAATTTTTTAAACAATATAGGCCACAACACGACATAAAAACTATTATAAAATATGTTTCCAATCAAAACGATGATAATATATAAAAATCAAGGTAGTTTGACTTATTCTCTACCTAATAGAAAAAGATCATGATATATAACACAAAACTGACCACAAACCATATTGAGGCTTAAATTTTCTTCGCGCTTAATTATGCTTAATTTTTGCTAGTAATGAAATGGAGAAAATAAATTGTTCAATTTACTTTTAATATATATCATGATTATTTAATATAACTATATAGTAAATTTTATCGAGCTAAAATCGAGTGTGCCAGTGTTGGCTCAATATCAACTCGTTTCTCCATCGAGCTACATAGAGTGCTCATACTCAGCTTATTTCTTTTCAAACGATCTCAAATCGAGCTAAAAGACGAATCAATCTCCTGTGGCTCATGCGCCTCGAGCTTTTCTTATAGCCCTATGTACAATAAAGTACCATGTCTAGATCAATTTCTAGTACTAAATATCCAGCAAAAAATCCCTAACATAAGGGATAAGATGTACGGCGCGATGGAAGAAGAGGTTTTTCCAGTCGCAGCACCATCACTGAGAGACGTGCAATGCGGGAGGTTTGCAACCACGTTGGAGAAGAGTTCAGCAGTCATACGCGGGCGCTCCCCAAAAAACCTTCTTGCCCCACTCCTGTGACGCACGGGTGAGGCGTGACGAGGCAAAGGAGGAGCACATGTGTGTATCTCTTCTCAAGCTTCTAGTGGTGTGTCGTGGAACCAAATTTATATGCTGGTCCAACACACCCTGCACAACAAAGATGGGAATAAACTTTTTATACACCCTTGCCATGCATGAATGGGCCATAGGGTTATGGGATTTTCGTGGAAGTCATTGGAAATAAATTGGCTAAAGGCCAGTATTTCAACACAACGTGTGGGGCATTATCTAGTGTAGATTAAATGACGACCACTAATTAGTGACCAGAGTTTTGCATTTTTGTGAGATTTATATGAATCCGTACCTTTTTTTATTAGCCTATCGTGTAATGTTAATCTATAATATTTTGAGCTTTAATTATAATAGAATTTATAGATAACAAGATGTCCTGGGAAATACAAATAAGAGAAAACAAATAGCCCACATAGTTGGCTGGTATATTCAAAACCTTATGTCCCCCTCAATATTTATTTTCGTACGTCCGCGTAGCAAATCTGAAACGAGAGTGCTCCTGCAGCGCAATGAAAAACATGGGCTACACAGATGTGCACATGATAATAATTTGTGAAATACTAGTTAGCTTGACATGCAATTAAGGAACAATACTACATCGTACTATCATTGCCCGTGCACTATTGGGCAGTAATCTACTCAATAATACTACATCGTACTATCTTTGCCTATGACATTAAGTATTTCTCCCACGATTTTATTACAGTAAGAAAGATTTTGAGTGCAAAGAAATGTTCGTCGAGATAAGATGCCAGGACACGGGCAGTTGACACTTGCACAGTTAGGGAAAAAAATTATATGAGACCAGGTCTCACGGTTAGCAGGTGAGACCCGCCCTGATGTATGACACGTGGCATTCACAAATCGCAAAGAATCTACCCCACCCCTCACCTGAAATTTGTGAATGCCGGGTGGGGTAGATGCTTTGTGATTTGTGAATGCCGGATGGGGTAGATGCTTTGTGATTTGTGAATGCCACCTGTCATCCATCAGGGCGGGTCTCACCTCCTAACCCGTGAGACCTGGTCTCATAGAATTCTTTTCCCACAGTTAGAGGCTTTAGTTTTGCAAGTCTTCTGAAGTACTTCAACATTACAAAGTATAGCATATGCCCTTGCAGGAAAATATCCCACCCTTGCCGTTCCCTCCTATATATATATCCTCCTCGGCCACCTCTACATGCACGTACACCAAACCACCCAACACCATGAGTTTGCTCTCTCATCTCAAGAGCCTCAGATTTCTATGCCACCGCGCTGTCAACACCTTCCTCCTGCGAATTGTCACCACGATGACACTTGCAGCTGGCGTCCTCAAGAAAGTTGCACCATGGCTAGCTGCTTCACTTGAGACCGTGCCCCAACATAGGACCTTATGTCCCATCCACCTACTCCTTGCCGTCATTCTATTGGTCATCACGACTACCGTCTGCCTTGCACTCCGTCGTAGAGCTGTATACCTTGTTAACTATGCTTGCTTCCGACCAAGCTCCAACTTAAGACTCACAAAGGCAACCTTCCTCGAGCATGCACATCTCTCGCCTTTGTTTGATGATTCTACCGTCAACTTCATTGCTACTATTCTTGAGCGCTCGGGCATGAGCGATCAGACATGTGCCCCACCTGTACATCATTATATAGAGCCATATTGTAGGCTTGATGAAGCACGTGCCGAAGGGGAGTTGGTCGTCTTCTCCGTGATCGACGACCTTATGGCTAAGACGCGTATCAATAGCGACGCCATTGGTGCTCTTATCACCAATTGCAGTGCATTTAGCCCGGTACCATCCATGGCTGACATGATTGTGAACAGATACAAGTTGCGAGGTGATCTTCGTGTCATCAATCTCTCTGGGATGGCGTGCTCTGCAGCGGTGACCTCGGTGGGGCTCGCAAGCAACATGTTGCAGGTCATGCCTTGGGGGTCGCACGTGTTGGTGGTGTCGACAGAGACCATTGGGCCATCTTACTATGCGGGTAATAAGCGCTCCATGCAGTTGGTTAACATCTTGTTCCGCATAGGCGGTGCTGCCAAGTTGTTATCGACTTCTAAGTCCAAGGCTCGGTTTCATCTTGGACATTTCACGCGGACGATCACTGCGGCAAACAACGCTGCTTACCGATGTGTTTATCAAGAGGAAGATGACAAGGGCAACTTAGGGATTGCTCTCTCTAAAGACCTTATGGATGTTGCTAGGGACGCACTCAAGGACAATATCATGACAACCGGGCCTCTTGTCCTACCAGCATCAGAGCTTCTCAAGTTTTTGTTCTTCTATGTGGCGAAAAAGGTCCTCCGTTGGAGGAAGATCAGACCGTACATCCCCAACTTTTGTGTTGCATTTGAGCATTTCTGCATCCATGTCGGTGGACCGGCCGTTATCGCCTCAGTACAACGTGGTCTTAACCTATCAGACAAGCATGTTGAGGCGTCGAAGATGACGCTGCATCGATTTGGAAACCAGTCGACCTCGTCGGTGTGGTATGAGTTATCATACATCGAGGCCAAAGGCCGGATGAAGAAAGGCGACAGGGTATGGATGATCGGATTCGGTGCAGGGTATGAGTGCAACACCGTTGGGTGGGTATGTATACAACCATCTTCACGTATGGATGGACCCTGGGCTAGCTGCATCCATCGTTACCCAGTGGACGTCTCCAAGAGTGGTTAAATCAAGAGGATTTGTTTTTGCGGGGGGGAATCCAGAGGATAATTACATATACTGCTAGATAATCCAATAATAGGGACAATACTATTGGTTGTCCAATACATCTTGTGAGTTTTTCAAAAAAATGATAATTCATAGAGAGTACTCCATGTATTTCTGCTGTGGTCTGGCCCTAACAATAAGACTGTGATTGTACTGGTGCCTCCCTTGTAAGCATTATTCTCCTTTTCTATCAAAATATGGTACGCTTAAGCACACTCTCAAAAAAAACTATACAATGCACCCTCAATGTCAAAATATAGTGCATTTTAATTTGTGTTAAGTCAAACATTGTAAATTTTGACAAAGTTTGTAAGAAATTATATGAACATGTAAATACCAAATATGTTTTATCTGAAAATATATTTGATAATGAATTTAATGGTATTAATTTGATATTTG
Organism: Aegilops tauschii subsp. strangulata; assembly: GCF_002575655.3. Classification (NCBI taxonomy): domain Eukaryota; kingdom Viridiplantae; phylum Streptophyta; class Magnoliopsida; order Poales; family Poaceae; genus Aegilops; species Aegilops tauschii. The sequence goes on along the minus strand of NC_053041.3, from coordinate 64,152,698 downwards.
AGTTAATATTTTTTCTAAGAATTTGGTCATTGTTTACAAAGTTTGACTTTAGAGAAAACTAATACTATGCACTATATTATGACACAAAGTAGTCGGAAATTCAATTCGGCTCCCAGGGTCACATGCTCCCGGCCAAAAAGTAATTTTTGAAATGTCAAAAAAATCAAGACAAAATTTTTATGTATTGTCAGTCAGATCCAAATGCTACTTGTAAATTTTGAGGCAAAACGGTTAAGCATTTTGGTCTGTGCAAAAAAAATGAACCCCAAATGTCACCCCAAATTTCTTTTTTTACCAACAAAACACTGCTGCTCTGTTTCGCATGAAAATTGTCAAGCATGCTTGCGACACTAACACTAACATCCGCAAAAAAAAACTAGAATTTTTTTAAATTGTTTACCACTCCCTTTGTCCCACAATATAAGAGCGTTTTTAACACTAGTGAAGGAGGGAGTATCTTTTTTCGTGTGATGCTCCCGGGAGCCAAAATGCCCCTCCCCAAAGTAGTATGATCTAGCATAAGAATTTATAAACAACAACATTGCATAAACTTGTCGTGTGTTCAATTTATCAATGGCGGATTTAAGATTTGGCAATGCGGGGGCAACCACGGACAACTTTCCAATGGCTTGGCAAAAAAAATCTACACTACAATAAAATTGGTATGATGGAAAAATATTGCACTAGTAAAAATAAAACTAGTAAATTGTTTATGGGTCATGGCCCCATGACCCTACCCCTAGATCCGCCACTGCATTCTAGTACAACTTGCAAAATACGACAAACTTCACTTGTGTGAACAGAGCGCTAATCCCTGCCGTGATGAAAACAAATTCCCCCCCCCCCCCCCCCTCTGTTCACTATTATATCCTAGCTTTTTTTGAATGTATATATGCATTTTAATGTGTTTGTTCACTCATTTCAGTCTGTGTGTATGGTTTATATAAAAATATCTAAAGTATTTTATATTTGTGAACGGAGGGAGGGTGAAGTTTGTTTTAAACCTTGAACTCATACAGCTCGTCAGATTTGAACCCTAACCTCTTAATCCCTGAAATCAATGTCCTGTACTCATTGATCCTGGTCAATCTCGACCTTGGAGCTGTTTGGCGTACCGGGATAAGGCCCATCCCAGCCGGGATTGCGATCTACTCTCACTGACATCCATACCCCCACGTCATATCTATCTTCTTCCCCAGCCCCTTCATTCTCGTTCGCCTGCAATCAGCGCCGGTCCTCATCCAGCACCTCCCTATCTCCACGGTGGCCGGGCGCCTCAACCCCGCGCTCGAGGATATCGCGTCGCTGGTGTCCGCCCGCTCCATCACGTCGCTGGTGGTCGCCTGCCTACTGCGATGGCTAATGGCTACTGTAATGTTTACGCCCATGTAACTTGTCCGCAACCTCACAAATAAACCCCGTGGCTAGCTTAGGAATCAATCCACCTGCTTGCTTGCTTAGGTTAGCTTTTTTGCACTTCCATCTCTCGCCGAAGTTATTAAACAAGATATCTCGTACAAGCCCATCATATTCAGGTCGTTGAACAGCGTTGGCTGGGGAAACATAACACCGGCGATGAACCGCTTCTCGTCGTCGGCGGGGCCTCCGCGACGACGTGAGGCAGACCCGTGGAGTCATCCGTCTGCTAATGTTGGGGTGAGCACGCACACGAGGAAGAAGTGAGCGCGATAATGGTGCCAGCTCGCTGGGCGGCGCTGCATGAGGAGACGGACGCCTCGTCAGCAAGTAGAAAGGAGAAAGATTGGGGGAAGAAGATAAAGATGACAAGTAGGACCGCATAGCCAGTGAAAGCAGCGATAATCCAGGCCGGGATCCTCCTTTTTCCTGTACAACAAACAATATATGGTTGGTTTATGGTTGAAATTGACCGGGATTGCTAAGTACAGGGTATAGATTTCAGGGATTAGGAGTTTGAGGTTTAATTCAGACTAGCTCTACAAGTTTAAGGTTTTTATCAGACTTTACTCACGGAGGGAATAGCTCCAGAATTTTCCAAATCAACCCCTACATCGGCCAACGAGGGGTATAGCCGAATAATCAAGTTTTGACGTCAAATTCAGTAGACCGACCCTCCTGCGCCCCCCACCCCGCGGGCGGCCAGGAGGGAACCCTAGCCGCCGCCGCCGGGGCGCTCCCTCCTCCTCTCCTCCCTCCCTCGCCACCGCCAGGGGGTACAGCCGGGCGAAGCGCGGCTGGCGCCGGCGGTGGCGGGGAGATCTCGTCCTCTCGCGCGGGGCCCTGATGCGGGACGGGGCGGCCGGGCTGGGGTGCGGTGCTGGCGGCGGGCGCTGCGGCGTGGCGGGGAGCCGGAGCTGCGGCGACGGCCTCTCTGGCTGCGCGACGGGCGTCGTGGTGGCGGAGCGTGCGGGGCGGCCGGTGGTGGCGGATGGTGCGGCAACGCAACTCCGCCAGATCTAGCCGTGTCGTGACGCGGGCTGCGGGCGGCGAGGACTGTGGACGGCGCCGTGGGGTCCGGCTTCCTCGGGCGCGGCGGCGGAGCGCGGCGACCGGTGTGTCGGATCTGAGGCGGCGGCCTCGCTGGTACGGACGGCGCTCCTCTGGCGGCAGGGAGTGCTCGTCGGTGAGGTAGGCCGGATCCCCTCGGCTGCGTGGGCAGCGAGGTCCCGGTGGGCGCTGGTCATGGCGCGGGGAGGTCCCGGTCTCCCCTCGTCGGATCGGAGGCGAGCTGGTCCGCTCGTCATGCATGACCTCCGGCCGGTCTGGATCTCCGGCGTGCTCGCGCCTGCTGATGTTGTGACTGGTTCGGAGGTGGCGGCAGGGTGCTTGGCCGGGGGAAACCCTTGGCCGCCGGTGGCGGTCACGGCGTCGATGGCATCCCGGACGCCATTCCCTCCTTGGTGGCGGCGCCGAGGCTAAACCTCCCCTGCCTCCCCCCTCCCCCTGCGCCCGGGTGAAAACCCTAGCCCCGGTGGCTAAGCGGCGGCGGCGCCACAGCGTCGTTACCTTCTTGAAGGCGCCGACTTGGGCATGGGGATGTTGGGTGTGCATGGCGAGTCTGTCTGGTTCCTGGTGGCGGCCCATGTCTGGCCGTGTCTCCGATGGCGACCTCGCCCTTTCTCACCTTGTACTTGCCGTGGTGGAGCGGTACTTCATCTCACTCATTGATGGCGGCGGAGATCGGCGGCATGGCGCCGTGGAGGCTCGGCGTCCGATGTGCAGAGATGGACTCGCGCAGGAGGAGGTAGTTGTCTGGCGTCATGGTGACGTCGATGGCAGTAGTGGCCTTCACAAGGTAGAAGATTCAATATAATCTGAAGACGGACTTGTGGAAGATGGCGGCGACGACACAAGAGTGCGTTTGATCGGATTGTGCCCCAGACCCGGTATGTGGCTCGGCTGGGGCTTCCGGCTTTTGATGTTAGGTTTAGGTGAGTGGTTTGGGTAGTGGCCCAGCTAGCATCCCTACATCATATGGATAAGAGGAGCGGCATATGTTGCCAAGATGGTAGTTTCAGGTATATTGTTTGTAATACTTTATAAGGTCCTCGAGAATAATTAATAAAGTGGCCGTATGCATCTCCCAGATGCAGAGGCCGGGGGCCGACCCCGCTGTATGGGCAACGTATCCAATAGCTGAGTGGATCTGACAAATGAAATTGGCTTTAGCCTAGTGGCTAGGATACACAGTGGTACAGTGGTGTATCCTACGCCCATGGTTTGAATACTGTCAGGAGCGAGCCAGGGTTAGGAGCACATTTCTGGTGCCTCATCCGATGGGCTTCTTCTATAAAAGTATGTGAAAATTGACGCTTGCTGGCAGACAACTGTAATGCAACGGCACAACGTAGTACCAGGCAAGCACGTCAGTAAAAATGCAATCATCTTCAATAAAGCAGCAGCAGAACCCACAAGTTACCATGACGAGGCAAATGTACATTACTCAGCGAAAGAGCGGCTGAGTTTGATACGACGCGATGCCAAACATTAAAAAGAAAACATAGTAAAATCCTTTTTTTCCCTTCGACACGTCACCAACCGACAAACCCCAAGCTAAAATTATTCACTGCATATATCATGCGGTACGCCAAGCAGATGGATGCAAAGCCCACAGTAGAGCAAACTTAGTCCCAGACGACCAAAATAACATCATATCAGGGCGGGCTTAGAAACCCTGCTCGACCAGGTAGTCGCCGAGCCTCTCCACGACCAAATTGCACTGGCCAGGAGTCATGGGCTCATCGTAGATACCAAGAATCAGGGCCATGCCGGTCTTCTTGATAGTGATGCCACCGGTGCCCTATAAGAAACATCATGGAAACATGTAAGAACCAGCTCTCTCTTCAGTAAAAAAGGGAAAATCGACGATCTTCTCTACTCTCTAGTCCCCGTAATGTAGTAACTTCGTATATATGGATTTCTGCAACATAACTGAAATGCATTATGCAGTAATGACTACCAACTTCTCCTTGAGGGGAATATCAGCACATAAGTATCACCATTCGGTAGACTGGAAACGCACTAATGACAATCTAGCAGCTGAACCACTAATAGATGGTATGCATGCAGGGAAAGTGAGCAACTACAAGTCCTTTAGTCTACACAATACAGGGAAAGGAAATTTGCATGTACGAGCTATAATAGACATGAGGCTTGTACATGCTATGGTGTCACGATTTTATCAAGCAGCATGAGTTGTCCTGTTTATAATGGATAATGTTGAGAGCATTCATCTAATGAACGCGCTTGTGTTAATTGGGGGGTAAAGCGGTATAGTAGCTCCACAATGAGGATTAATAACATATTATTCATAAAACAACCGGTACCAACAGAATAAATTAATTCAGTTTGCAGGGCAAAGCTAACATGGGTGTTACAGAAAAGTCACGAAGCGTTGATGGTTCGCGGGCAGTTTCTTTCAAAAGAAATGTACCTTCTTTCCTCGGATGACAACCCCAGGTTCACCTTGGATGACCATGTACTTTGTGCCTCCAAGGAAAAGACCAGTTGGTGCAAGATGTCCAGGTTCCTCAAAGTCTTTAATGATGCCAGCAATCTCCTCGGGCTTGAACTGCAGCATCCAGAAGCAGAGAACAAGGAAAGTTCAGATAGAGCAGGCAAAATAAAACCTAAAACAGTCATAATGAACATATTGTGCACATAAAAAACGTTAGCTCACATGACTGGTTACAATCCGCTTTCATGGTGAATTGAGTACCTTCTGAAACAACAGTATAGTAATTACCAGGTCCATACAATAAACCATGATACGGCATGATTTAGCCACCAGGCAGAATGAATCTAAGGCAATGCTAGATCGTTTTTTTTTCCTTCTCTGTTGCAGTACCATGCTCCGGTTATCCTTTAGCAGATCCCCGACTATGAGATTTATATGTAGCCCAACACTAAGCTACTAGTATATTTCTGATACTTCTACGAACTACTCTGATCGCAGGTTGAGTAGGATCACACGGCCAAGGGAACGAATCTGATCCCACCATCTACGCATCGTTCAACTCACAAGACACCTCGTGAAATTGACATCGATACCCGCTCCCTGCACACGAATCGTACGAGCAGGCAGCGCACGCGCTAACCCCAACGAGCGTCCAGCAGCAGCAACGACGGGAACGTCGCCACGGAGGCCGCGAGATCCGCGGCTCCGGTCGGCCGAGATCCGGATCTCCCCCGGCTCGGGCCCGATCCGGGCGCGGGGAGCAGATCGCGCGCGGATCTAGCGCGGCGCGAGCGGGGCGGGTCAACCAGAGCCGAAACGAAACGGAGCGGACCAACGGAGAAAACGCCTTTACCTGGGGGAAGTTGGGGGACTGCGCCCAGACGCTGCCGTCGTGGCCGAGGATGGCGGCGGAGGTGAGGTGCTGGCCGTCGATCTCGCAGCACAGGTGGTCGTCGACGTACGTCTGCCACGACATCCTCCTCCTTCTCCGGCGGCGACTTCTCTGGGCGGCTGCTGCGGCGGATGCTGCGTGGAGCGCACGCGGTCTCGGCTCGGCTGGGGATGCTTTGCTTGGACCTGGATGTGTCGTGCTTTGACGGCTGGCTGGGATGGGCTGGGGCGGGGTGGGGTGGGGGGAATATATCGGTTGCGTCCGCGTGTGTGTGGGAGGCAGGTCCGGGTAGAAAACCCTACTTTTTCGTTTTGCCCTTTTGCGTTTTTTCTAGAAATGGAAAAGAATTATTATTAAATTTTTTTGTGGTGGTGAGAGAGTGGGAGGGGTGAGATTTGTTTTCATTTTTCTTTCTGTTGATTATTATTGAGGAATTTACTCGAAATTTCCTGTGTGGGTATTTGAATTCCGATCTTACTCTTGATTTGACTTCACCGAAGATGACGGTGGTGGCCAGATCTCGATGGCGGTAGAAGGAGAATGTTAAGCTGAAGCATGCGAAGGAGCGAGGTGGCGATGGGCCAGGGTAGGAGAAATTTAGTGGGTGCTCATAGAGGAGGCGGGAGAAAGGACTATAGGAGTGTGATATGAAGGAATGCGAAAACAATACGTGAGAAAGAGCAGCGTCGGGAGGAAGAAGAGTAGAAGAGTTGCGCGCAAACATAGGGGCGAAGGTCGCCCCCAAGAACAATCTTTTTTCTCCAAGCCTCGTTTCCTACACCCCCTCCATGTTTCCTTCGCCTTCCTTTCTTCCTCCTTCATTGACCCACCTCTCTCCTAGATCTGGAGGCCTTGCCATCCGGGGAGGTGAGGAAGAGGGGTCCTCGTGTTCCTTACCAGCAGTAGGTTTATTAGATGCGTCTCTGGTGGCTGCCTGTGGGTCTTCTCCCTTTCCAAATAAACCATATATGGTTATCTTCCTCCTCCTTCCTTTCATCTCATCCATGGTGGTTGGGATTGAGGACATGGGAGGGCTTCAAGGGAGCAAACCTAAGGCCCTTCGTTGGGCTACAACTAATGCCTTCTTGGATCCTTGGTGTTGCAACATCCTTCCACGCAAGCTAGCCACCATGGAGGTGGTAGCAGTTTCGTTGAAGGACTGGTGATGTTGGTCTCTGGATTAGAATCCCTTCCGTTTTCTTTATATTTTCTTATCTAGTTCCCAGGTCTGGAATGAGGCTCTCCAAGGTCACCTCGGTGGTGGAGGAGTTATTGGGAGATGGAAGTTATGATTGGGTTCGCGCACAGCATCGGTGTTTCACCATCGAATCTTCTGGCCGAATGGCGGCTTTCTTTCTTCCTCCCGACTAAGATGCCTAATGGGAGGTATTGTGGCTCCAGCATGAGACCCATGGCGAGGTGCCATAGAGGTTTCGCCGTCCCAAATAGTGTCGTCCCCGCCGACGACAAGGCTTGGTTTGTGTGGGAGCGGCTTGAGACTCGATTGCAATCTGCATCAGCTGTTCGGGGTCCCCTTTGTAATCTTCAGGGATTAGTTTGTTATTTCTTGGTTGTTAAGGGTCCTGTTGTAAGATGCTATGCGCCATCAATTTATGTTTAATATAGCGTTGGGGTCCTTCTGGACCCTCCTTTTCGCCAAAAGAAATGAACAATCATTTTGTAACCATAGTTTTCTTTTCACAGGCTAAAATAACTTTTAGGTTGGTTTTGATAACCCATTGTGTTTGTTACCACGTCTTATAGAGTTTAGCCCACGTTCACTTCTTATTTTTATGGTCAAAGATGGCTGGGAGTGCGAAGATGTGCAAATTGGCGTCTGAGGTACCGTATTTTGGGTGTTATTTAACACACAATGTGTAACGTTGCGGTGCGAAGATGTGACGGTTGGGGTGGGAGTATATCGATTGCGCGTGTGTGCGAGGGAGGTCCTCACAAATCCTACTTTTTCGTTTTGCCTTTTACCTTTCTAAAAATGGAAAATAATTATTATTGATTTTTGTGATGGTGAGAGAATGGAAGGAGTGTGATTTTTTTCTTCTTGTTTTTATTGAGAAGTTTACTGTGTGAATGTTTGAATTCCGGTCTTACTCTCGGTTTGATGTCACAGGAGACAATGGTAGTGGGTTGTGATGGATTGGTGGTGACGGATCTCGATGACGACATAAGGAGGACATTGAAGTGGCAAAGGATCTCGATGACGACATAAGGATGATGGTGGTGGGTTCTTTTTATTAATCATTTTGGTTTACAATAGTTTTCTTTTGGCGGGTTAAAATAACTTTAGGCCGGTTTTGATAACCCAATGTGTTAATTACCTTGTAGTCTTGTAGAGTTTATCCGGCGTTCATTTGTTATTGTTTTGGTCAAAGATGGTTGGCGGTGCAAAGATGGGCATGAGCCATTTGAGGAGGTCGACTAGTGTACCTTTTGTGTTATTTAATATAATATAGTCACTATGTAAACAAAACCCTTAAGGTGTGGTTGTCCACAAGGAATCCATGCATTTCATAATGTATCTACGTTTATATGGGAAGGTAGTAGTAGACACGCAGTTCCGTGATGAATCATAGCTTTGGACGGGGGTGACAAGTCAATAATGATAGTTTTGGTCAATTGTGATGAATAATTAACCAGTACGAAGAATTTGGAAACATGCCAGGTGTTGCTCGCTAAAATATTATTCAAAAGGAACAGTGTCATAATTTTCGACGAACAAAATATGTCACTGAGTAGCATTTGCCAATGTTTAGCTGGATAGAAAATTAGTTGATCCGTCACGATAGCATGTCGTAAGAACAATCTAAGTCGAAGGACCAACCAATAATTTGACATGACAGGGGCAACATGTGGGGGACGATTGCAACTTCTTTTAATAGTTCTCATTGGCGAGTTAGAGATAAGTGCGATAGTTTTAGGTTGGTGCCGTGCCAACAGGCGACTGATCAAAAATCTATGTATGGCGACGGTTCAAAAGTACTATCTCGGTGTCAAAATATAAGATGTTTTGTGTAGACTAAATTAGCCTACAAAAAAGTCTTACATTTTGGTACGGATGTAATACTACTACTAATAATTAAGTCCACAAAAGGAGCCATGATCGAAGAACCTCTCATGACAAGTGGCAACAGGGTGTCGCAAAGAGGTAGCTATCATCAGAGAAGAAGAGAAGAAAAGCAAAACCGAACCATTTGCTTTGGGGATTTGTCGGTGACCCCACTCATCGCCAATCCAGATCCTAAATTAAGATCCGATCAGGCGATCCGCATTCCGACGGCGACAGGAGGAAACTTGCAGGGCTGGAGCACCGATTTTGCTATCCCAACTGGGGTTCACTTTCCCTCAACGAGATTCGGTGCCCAACTCAAGCAGAAAAGTTATTCCGGGCGCTGCCATCCACAAGAGAATTCTAAAGGGCTTTTTTCCGACGGGAAACTGTCGATTTCGCCAATCTCGAGACTCCGCAACTTATCTGATCTCGCCAATCTTGAGACTCCGCAACTTATCTGATTTCGCCAATCTCGAAACTCCGCAACTAGTCTTCAGCAGAAGTTGTATGGTGGCCTTGCAAGTTTAAACAGTTGCTACTTTATTTACAAAATAAAATAAAATAAAATCAGAGGTCCTGGTCCTGTAGAAACTTAAACACAGGGGCAGTCAGGCAAGCACAAGATGCAGAACCAGCCCCCAACAACGATGTATGCACGGAGCAAGGACAAAACGAGCTTGATCCGACACAACAACGTGAGAACACATGAGAAACAGGATGAGCAGCACGGTTAGGAAGATCTTCCGGCAGAGGAATCGGTCGCATCGGCTCCACATCGACGAACCACTTGAGACCGGGACCTGTGCGGTACGGCGCTAGGGTGCCCGCAAGTCGGCATGCGACGGCGAGTCGCCGCTAGATCGCGTCGGGGAAGGAAGCAGGCATGCCAGCATCTTCTTCATCATTGGCCCTGATGGGGTGGCCGTGTGAGAAGGCAAGCTGGCATCCTCCCTGACAACGCCTGGCAAGCCAGAGCCATCTTCAGTTTGCGGTACCGCGTCCCCTGATGGAGATGATGATGTTGCTGCTGCTGTTCCAGCGACCTTCGTACTGAATTCCTGAACCACCTGCCATTATCAGGGCCACCGGACGGGAAAATATTTAAGTAGGAGTATTTCAAAGAGTACTGATTTAATCTAATTTAAACAATCTTCTACCAAAGGACCAACATGGGCACATGAGGAGCTGCCTCTCTTTCAAGACCACCTCGGAAATTCGGAGTTCTACAGTGATTGCACCGCTGGAAAGTAGATAATTCATCTTTTAATTCGTTCTATAATTAGTGGGCTGGATTAGGCCCACTGGGAGTGAGTTTGGTCCACAGTCCACATTATATAAATTTAGTGCAGTTATATGATAAAAGTGGCTAACATGTCACGGTCCAAGCAGTTTACAGGTAGCAGCATTGATTTACAGATAAGATATGAGTTCCATGTTTAATCATCTTTAAATGATCAAACCACAAAAGAATCATTTTTTTACATATGGCATATAGGCTGCAGGTGATTGGTCCAGGTGCAAAGAGTTAGAACAAACATATCTCCTGGCAGCGATGTTCCCTTTGTGCTTGATGGAAGCCAGATTAACTAACCCCTTAACAAAGATAAGTGCAAACGAAGGGAGAGGGCGCTAAAGTGCAACATAATTTCTGCTTCAGTTAGTTATCAGCTATCACCACCTATATGTTGACTGGTAACTACCTCTCACAGGTAACTTATGTCGATCTGTATAATGTACTCCCTCTGTAACTTAATGTATGGAACTTGTCACATCAAAGAAACAACACAACTGGAGAGCAACAAAACCAAACATTGCTAGTTCAATGAATTGGTAATTTCAGAAATGAGTTAGGATATGTCCAGTACCTTCCTCTGGGAACGGGTCAGCAGCACTCTAGCCCTTTTAGATCTCACATGCTCAAATGCTGTGGTAGGTGTCATATTCTTGTACTTCACCTGATAAAAATCAAGCATAAAAGATTCCACTGAAGCACAATACAAAATTAATTCCAAATAAGTGGTATGCAATAATTTTGTTATCACTATAAAGGTTCTAAATAGCTAGCAATAGTTCGGATTCTTACCCTGAAAGCATGAAAACCGTGATTTCAGTAAATAGCTCTGCTGTAGCTGTTTTAGATTATAGCCTTGAAGGCGTGAAAACCACAAATTTGGAACCTTGCCTACTATGAATCGTAAGTTTTTAGCTGAATGGTTCACATGTTGCTTTCTCTAAAAAAAGAATCAGAAACTTACCAGATAGCACAAGACAATCGTTGTACTGCGTCCCCTTCCAGCTTTGCAGTGAATATAGGTCATCCTTCCACGAGATGCGTTTCCTGATTAAGCATGAAAAATTAGCATTGAAAATCTTAATATCTAACAGAAAGTGATGTGGGAATGGCCGGTAACTTCATCATTTATTCTGTATAATCAAATAAATATTTGCTTAATTAATAAGAATTAATTTGGCAAACTCTGATGCTCACTTACTATGAATGAAATCAACAGCTTGACTAATATCCACAAGTGATGGAGCAAACATATAATCTCTTGTAGGAATAACAAGGTGATCAATCCCACGCGACTGTAAATTTTTAACATATGAGCACTTATGTCATAAGGAATACCAGTTGGTCATGACTCCAATTGCAACAATTATGATTAGAGTGTGGACATAAAATTCCGTGCAATTATAAAGGGTTAAATGCTCTGTACAATGCTGTTCATCTTTTACATATAAAATTATTTGTGTGTTACTTGCCTTGTATACTGATGTTGGTACTAAAGTCTCAAATGGTTCATTCAGGGTTACAACGCCATGTACTCCAAGCTTCTGCAAGCGTGTAACATCCCTACGGAATGGAACAGCTCCGAGCAAAATGAACTGGTAAAGAGAAAATGTTTACATCAATGAGACTTATTCATCTTATCTTTATCAGTTAGAATAAGAGCATAGAACCTAGTGATAGGTTTCAATCTCATTAAATGAAATAAATACTCAAACAGAAAGAGTGCATTAGAATTCACCATCACATAATGCAAAACCAAAGGCAAATGTGAGTACATCCAAATCTTGATCTCCACATCCATGGAGAGAAGTACACAGAACCAGCAACTAATCCGCAATAAATACCATGGTCATGATCACAATAATCAATGTGTGAATGAGGAAACTGACACAATGTAGAACAGTGACTAAAACTGATAATAAACAGCAATCAAGTGAGCAAATGTATAAGTACCATATACATTAACTTAAGCCAGTCAAGATTTGAAGTTAGAATGCTTGTTTCTCACTTCACCATGGCACAACGGCCATTAACAACGAGTAGGACTATTTCTGGTTTGGCTTCTGAATTCTGATTTCTGCTCATTTGTGCTTTAAGAGATAAAAATACATCAGGCAGGCCTAAACGTCTGGTCAGTGCAGCTATAGACAAACATGACACTATGAAGCTGTTGGAAAACATCAAACCAGACCCACGAATAGCGTAATAACTCTTTAATTTCTGACAATGACTGAAAACGGAACCAACATCATATGGAGAGCACCCAAACATGGTACTCCCTCCGTTCACTTTTATAAGTCGTTCAGACAACTGAAAATGAGCTACTTTGCACCCTGTCTGAAATGTCTTCAAGGCCTTATAAAAGTGAACAGAGGGAGTACATTCAATTCTGGGTTTGCTTTAAAATTACAGAGAACACCCCGTACCCCCCCCCCCCCCCCCCCCCCCCCCCCCCGGCGCCCCTTGTCTACCAATCTGCTGAAGCCAGTATTCAAAATATTACTTGATACTAGTTGCTACCAACAAAGAAGCATAGTTGCTAACTCTGACAGCCCCACGGAACAGATTTACACATTTCAGATGAATGTTTCTTCTCACTCCAAATAATGCATTCTAACTCAGGACAGAGGTTACTATACTTAAACTAAGACAAAATGATAACAGCGTTTGCATCTAAAAGTTCACCGCGATGGAGGATATTACTTGCTCATCTGACAAATCACTAGGCAGTCTCGCTGGAGATCAAGTCTGCTGGAAAGGCGATCTACGGTGGCGGCAGCACACGCACCTGATCGACCTCGTCCCACCACCGGAACTCGGCCTGGACCTTGCTCCTCACCACGTTGTAGAGAAGCGTCGGGTAGAAGAGCGCCCTCGCGGCGGCGCCCACCGCCGCCTCCTTCGCCTTCCTCCGCGCCCGCGCCCCCGCCCCGCGCCGCAGGCCGAACGATTCCGCCGCGGCCATGGCAAATCGGCGTTCGGCGGCCGGGTGAACGACGGCCGGATTGATTGCCCGTCGAGATCGCAGGGGAGGTCGAAGGTCTTCCGACGAGCTGGCCTCCTCCGGTGCTCGAGGGCTGAACTGCCAGCGTTGGGGTGGATTTTTTCCCCCTGTTTTTCCTCCATCTGTTTTTTTTCCTTTGAGACGTCGATTTGTTTTTTCTGCTGTGAGAAAAACTGGGGTTGAACCAAACCTGGGCAAACGGGCCGGTCCTGGCGTGCCGGTCCAATAGCCCTGGGGTTGGGTACGGGTGTCGGCACGACACGGCCCGTTTAGGTTTTTTATATATAGGCCAATAGGCTGATAGAGGCGCAAAACAGGACGTGGAGTTATTGAGCGCCAGCACAAATGAGCTCGAAATCCTGGACGTTAAGTGACGCATGCGGATGTGGTCCATACCTTTTTACAGGCGCTGGTGGGCTGCCAGAAAATAGACACTGTTCAAAAATACGTACCCGACCGCGGGTGGTTGGTGGGCCCTGTTTTAACGGCAGGGTAGCGTCCATTCGACATTGATGAGATGGGCTGTGGGTCGGAATCGGCGTACCCATCTGATCCGTGGACCAGATACTTTTAAAAAAAGAAATTCACTTTCCGTTCGGTGGGTTCACGCAGAAAATTAGCTGCCATTAGGGCGGAGCTCATTTGGAAGCCGGGGACTGGGTCGTAGAGAGGAGTGCCAGCGGCGAGGCACCATGGAGTTCCTGCTGCAGCTGATGCGCGAGTACGTACATCCTTGCTTGTCTAGCGATCTCGTCTCTATTCTTAGTCCCCTGGATTTAGTGATTGACAGGATTTGGTTTCGGCCTGAATCAGATCCACTTTCCCTGGAGGAGGTCGCAAAGAGCTTGGTGCCGCCCCCTATGTCGGCAGGGGCGACGGGAGGCGATATGGTGGCGGAGCAGGAGGTGGTGGAGCAGGAACGGGCGGTGGACAGCGCCGAAGCTCAGATCTTGGCGGCCAGGGTAGCGGCGGCCGCGGACAGGAGAGAGAGCTCACCCTCGACGTTGAAGTTGTCAACTGGGAAGATGAATCCCCGGGCGCCTGAATGGAATAAGAGGTTAGTGGTGGATTTGTTCTTGCAGTCATTAATTTACGGCTGCAAAAGAAAGAACTTTTGAGGAGTGGAAAATTCCTGCCATTAATAGGTGCTTGCAGCAACTTAGTGTTGGATTTATACTCGCATTCAGTACAACTAGGTATGTACATGAAAGTTCCGATGAGTGGAGTAGAACAACTAGTGATTTACATGCAGTCAGTAGGCCATAATTCATTTTTACCCCATAATCAGGCTTGCTGAACCCTGGGCAGTTAATATGTGAGTTGGCTCCGCTTGCAGGCTGAAGATAGTGCTGCTGCACCGAGCAGAACACCGTGCCCAAACCATGGGCAAAGCCGCGTGCTGCAAAACATGTGCAAATGCAGTTACAGGCCTCAAATATCTTGTCAGCAAACTAAAACATCTCAAGCTGGATGTGCTCGCGTGCAGTTGCAAGGTTCGAGAGGCAACGAGCATTTATTTCCTTCAGTAGGACTGTCATCTCATCGCTCGCCTGGTACATGAAATGGAAGTTTGCAGTGATACAGGGCGTACAACTGAGTCCACAATCAAAATTTAATGCTTTAGACAATGTGTACAAAAAGTTGTGGCACAAGATAATTTGCCAGGTGGGGATACTGCGTCCATAAATAATTAGTGAAATCCATTGGCCCTAGAAGACTTATGGTCGTCGGAGTCAGTTCATCAAGCAAATGGTGTGCGGATGCAAGGCTGGGAACATCCCTCTGAGATGTCCTGGCTATGCTACCACCACAGGACGGAGCTGGCTGGAACAGAGGTTTTACCATGTTCCTTGACGCTGACTACTCCACAGCGGAGTGCTTGGAATGGGCGTAGCACATGGTGGAGATGTGGCATAACTACACGATGTGGGTAGTTCCATGAGAATCAAAAATAACATTTAAAAAGAAGCAGCACATGCGTGAGGGATGGCTGGCACTTACCGGTGCGTCGGCGTAAGATGGGGCCGGCTTGCCAACATCTGTAGCCATGGTTATCATTCTCTGGATTGAGTCTTGGTCAAACTCATTTACCCTTGGCAACACAGAATATTGCTTGTT